>NC_052150.1:141685905-142299027 GCF_902713615.1 Scyliorhinus canicula
CCCAAACGCCGTACTCTCCCCCCCACAAACGCCGGGACTCTCCCCCCCCAACCGCCGGTACTCCCCCCCCAAACGCCGGTACTCCCCCCCCCCCGAACGCCGGTACTCCCCCCCCGCCCCCACAAATGCCGGTACTCTCCCCCCCCCCCAAAACGCCGGGCGACGTTGATGATGTCGCCCGACATCAACCGACGCGCCACTTCCGTAGCGGGTGAAACTGACGCGTATAGCGTCAGTTCGCTGCTGGCCCTTTCGGGAACGGAGATTTAGGGCTTAAAAGCAGGCCGCGATGCCGGAGTCACTGGCGCCGCCTTTGCCCGCCGGAAATGGGCGTCACGTAGGTCTTCGGAGAATTTTGCCCTCTTTGTCAGTTCTCTCTCTCTTCCCCCCCCCCCCCCCCCCCCCCCCCCCCAAACCCACTGGCACTCGCAGTTTGTCAGTTCTCTCTCTCTCCCAGCCTGTCACCCACCTCCACGCTGAACGGCGTCAACCATCAGCACTGTTTGACGCCGTTAAATACCTACTTTGATTAACGCCGACGTGACCCGTGGCCACGTCGGCGGGACTTCGGCTCATCCGGGCCGGAGAATAACGGCAGCACAAAAAACCGTTGCATCCCGCCAGCCCCAGCCATTCTCCGAGGCAGGCGGCGGGATTGGCGGCACGCCGACGTCTGGCGGGTGGGAGAATTCTGGACATGGCGGAAGCGGGATTCTCGGCGGCCCCGGGCGATTCTCCGACCCTACGTGGGGTCGGAGAATTTCGCCCATGATCAGTGGTGGTCAAACAATGTGGCATTACTGTTCAGTACAGGTACTCAAAGAAAGATCGGGTAAGCAGACGGATCCCTTGTGGCGAGATTGCAGTGCATAACCTGTCAGTCAATCAGAGTCAGCTCATTTGCGATAAACAAGTGATCAGGGTGTGGACCATATTGACAGCAAGTGAGGTCGAGTCCAACAAAAAAAGAGTCATAAAAATCAGGCCAGAGAAGGTTGCCATTACAATGGGCGCAGCTTTGGAAAACAGTGACAGTGACGCTCATCCCAGATACAACAGAAGATAGAAGTTCAAAGATTTTGTCAAAATGCCCACAAAATTCACCAGTGTTCTACATCATGGAAACTGAAGGCCCAGTGATTGCAAGTCTACTGGCATGCCATGACCTTATAGTTACAAGCCATGGAAATAGTCAGGCATCCGAAACGAATCAACCTCAGAAACTGTTCCTACTGTTTCAGTTAGTTTCCTAAGATTGGAATATATAGAAAGTTTGGATAAAATTGGCAGTTTCCAGGGAGCTGCAACATGACACATGCAGGAGATGGTAACTCCATCAATTGATTCACCACATGAGAGCAGCATCCACTTACAAGATAAATTGAAGGTGAGGCAAGACAAAATGGCGAACGATAGAGGGCGCGATTCAGCAGACAAAAGTTAGAGTCTGCTTTTGGGTGTGTTTGCTGGGGTATTTCTCAGTGGCTGCAGTGCCAAGAATCACCCCACTATTCAACGGCACTTTGCCATTTGTTTGGACCTTGGGGAGTTTCTCACCACGAGATTTCCTGCAGGCGAGCTGATCTCACCAGCAGGAACGGCTCCTCGCAGATTGAGGGGCCATTTTGAATGGAAGCCCCAGGCTTTTCCCTCCCCCTTTCCAGCCCTCAAACTTTATTGACCCCCCCCCCCCCCCCCCTCACATCCATCACCACCCAACCTTCACGACACCTCTGGGAATCCCCCCTCCCCCTCCAATTGGCAGGGTCCCCGCCAGACCCGAACCCTGGCAGTGCCAACCTAGCACCAGGGCACTCTTCTAATGTGAGTATTTTGTAAGAACAATTTTTCAAAGCTGAGTTTAAACGTCATGGCTCACGTCATATTCTCAATGGCCTGCTGGCCTGGAACCTAGCAGTGCCCCTGACACCTTTGGAGTGCCAATCAGGCACCCTGGTAGTGCCACAGTGCCAAGGTTCCAAAGGGAGTGGCAGGGTACAACCCAGCGCTGTCGCCAAATACCTTTGAGTCTGTAATGGCCTGCGAGACCCCCTCCTCCTGAGGTATCGTTACGCCTGTTTGACGATTGTGCAGACCAGTACCGGGACAGCACGGTAGCATGGTGGTTAGCATAAATGCTTCACAGCTCCAGGGTCCCAGGTTCAGTTCCCAGCTGGGTCACTGTCTGTGCGGAGTCTGCACGTCCTCCCCATGTGTGCGTGGGTTTCCTCTGGGTGCTCCGGTTTCCTCCCACAGTCCAAAGATGTGCGGGTTAGGTAGATTGGCCATGCTAAATTGCCCGTAGTGTCCTAAAAAGTAAGGTTAAGGGGGGTGGGGTTGTTGGGTTACGGGTATAGGGTGGATACGTGGGTTTGAGTAGGGTGATCATTGCTCGGCACAACATCGAGGGCCGAAGGGCCTGTTCTGTGCTGTACTGTTCTATGTTGAACATAGAACATAGAACAGTACAGCACAGAACAGGCCCTTCGGCCCTCAATGTTGTGCCGAGCCATGATCACCCTACTCAAACCCACGTATCCACCCTATACCCGTAACCCAACAACCTCCCCCTTAACCCTACTTTTATTAGGACACTACGGGCAATTTAGCATGGCCAATCCACCTAACCCGCACGTCTTTGGACTGTGGGAGGAAACCGGAGCACCCGGAGGAAACCCACGCACACAGGGGGAGGACGTGCAGACTCCACACAGACAGTGACCCAGCCGGGAATCGAACCTGGGACCCTGGAGCTGTGAAGCATTTATGCTAACCACCATGCTACCCTGCTGCCCCCATGTTCTATGTTCTATGTACTAAATGGCACCCTAGCGAGGTCTCACAGGCACGGTGTTGACTCCCTGGCCCCAGGTGGATTCTGCAGCTGGGTTATTTAAATCGACCTGTGGGAGCGAGATCCTAATCGCACTGGGTAGAGCGAGTCAGGTGACTCACGATCCGTCCAACATCCAGCATGGACCCTGATTTGGGGCTCTCCAGGGATTCACCCGGCATACCCGGATCCAAGCCTGGCACAACGCGATCGCTGAATCACGCCCAAAATCAATAAAAGAATACAAGAGCAGACCAATTTGTACAGCTAAACCACACAGTGTGCCAGAAAGAAGGACAGACGAGGATGGCATAATGGTTAGCAATGTTGGCTCATGGCGCTGAGGACCCGGGTTCAATTCCAGTCCCGGGTCACTGCCCCTGTGGAGTTTGCATATTCTCCCTATGTGTGCGTGCATTTCACTCCTACAACACAAAGATGTGCAGGTAGGTGGATTGGCCACGCAAAATTACCCCTTAATTGGAAAAAAAAGAATTGAGCAGTTTAAATTTTTAAAAAATAAAATAAAGAATGACAGACCATTGAGAATATGACGTGAGCCATGACGTTTAAACTCAGCTTTGAAAATTTGCCCTTACAAAATACTCACATTATAAGAGTTAAATCTGAAATTTGCAAATTCACATTTTTCGCGATGTGTGATGCTGTGGGGCTCGAGATAATACACCGGGGACGTCCAGTATCAACAAGTGGGGTTTATTAACAGTAGGCAAAAGCAACTATATACAGGCACAGGGCAATGCTGAATAGGTCTTGACTGTCCAGCTCTGAGGTTTACTCTACCCAGTACCCTGCTCCCAGGGTCCCACACTTTCTATTGTTCGGGGTTCTTGCATTCCAGTGCGATTGGTCCCAAGTCAGTCACGTGGACCACAAAGCCACCCCTTTAAAGGGGCCACGCATGTCATCCATCCCCTTCTCATGTCCCTCGTTACATTTTATAAATTAAGCTATACACAAGTGCAATATACAAGATCCCAGTGACATAAGGAAAAGAGTTTAACACTGAGTCAGTCAGACGGGGATCTATGAGTCCTTGCAGACTTCCTTCGTCACCCAGCAGCTCCGCTGACTCCAAGGTAGTCTTGTTGTCTGCAGAAGACGATGGTTCAGGAGACTCCACCTCTTCTGTAAGGCTGCTCGCCTCACCAGCTCCCACCTGAACAGGTGGCAGGGCTGACTCCGAAATTCCTGGCTCCCTCCACTCTGGAACAGCCACAGGAGCGCAACCGGCACTTTGTTTTGGAATAGGGGTTACCATCTCCAGCTGCTCATCAGGTCGACATGCTTTTGCACAGTCCTACCATTAACTCTGGCCACATACAATGCAGGTCCAGATTGGGACATGATTCTACAAGATAACCAGAGTGGGCCCCAGGTGAGATTTTGAACTAGAGCCAGGTCACATACCTAGGATGATCAGTCACCCTTTTGTGAAGTATATTGATTCTTTTGGGAGGCCTGACGTGCCTCCACACTGTCGTGTTATGCTCTTCATGTAGCATAAGCTGCTTACTTGATGTATGCTCTGACAAAGGAAGGTTCAGACTTGGAGATAGGTTTAACACATTTATTAAACAGTTAACAATTCTCCTACTTGAGTTTGACACTCCTGCTAATATTGCTATAGTAACTCAGTCTAACTAACCAGTCTGCTCTAATCCATGTGGTGGGTGTGATGCTTCCGATCTGCCCCTGTGCTTCTCTCTGTGTCGCCTGTGGAGAGAGAAAGAGCGTGTATACCCTGTCCTTTTATATGGGTTGTGTAATGCCCCCTTGTGGTAGTGTCACCTCTGGGTGTCTTGACTGCCCATTGGTCATGTCCTATTCTATGTGTTCATTAACTGTATGTCTGCATGTTATGATGTCTCTGGTGCTCCCTCTAGTGTTTACTTAGTCTTAGTGTATTCACATTAACCCCTTGTGTATTTACAGCGATGCATATCATCCAACACACTCCCCGCCAAATTTGGAAGTATCAAGTTGAAACGTGTTCAGAGGCGACGGCCCATAAGCAATTCAGCTGGCGTGACCCCCATGGTGACATGGTGGTTCCAGCAATTTTCAGGGTTTCCACTGTGTAGGTTAATAGCTTGGCCATCGTGCAACCCAAATTCAGGGTCTGAGCCCCTTTTTGAATGTAATCAAACGTCTTCTCCCCCACAGCCATAACCAATGCCCCCGTATTGACCTCCATCTTCAAGGGGTTCTCTTATTTACTTTGACTACAATCAGACCGTACATTTTGTGTTCCTCCTCAAAGCCCTGTGCCACATAGTTCAGTGGTATTGTGGATTGCTGCTGCTGTTTATTTTCGGATTGCCGCACTCTGCCTCATGCATATATCATGGATATGGCCTCTTTGATTACAACAAAACCAGACAAACTCACGACAATGACAACCTTCACAGAATCACACCGTGCAGAAAAGGCCCTTCAGCCGATCAAACCTGTACCATCACGTGAAAACACGTGACCTACCTACCTAATCCCATTTACCAGCACTTGGCCACAGCCTTGAATGTTATGACGTGCCAAGTGCTCATCCAGATACCCTTTGAAGGATGTGAGGCAACTTGTCTCTACCACTCTCCCAGGCAGTGTGTTCCACACCATCTTCCCCGAACTCCCTGCCCCTCACCTTGAACTTGTGTCACCCCATAACTGATCCTGCAACTAAGGGGAACAGCTACTCCATATCCACCCTGTCCATGTCCTTCATAATCTTGTACACCTTGATCAGGTTTCCCTGTCTTCTCTGCTCCAACATAAACAACCCAATCCTATCCAACCTCTCTTCATAACTAAAATGTTCCATCCCAAACAGGTCTCCTCTGCACCCCCTCCAGTGCAATCACATCCTTCCTGTAATGTGGCAACCAGAAATGCACACAGTATTCCAGCTGTGGCCTCACCAAAGTTCTATACAATTCTAACATGGATCGCTGCTTTTGTAATCTATGCCTTGATTGATACAGAAAGTGTCCCATATGCCCTTTTGCTATCCTTTTCAGCTTTCCTCCTGCCTCCTGAAATCTATGGACAAGCATACCAAGGTCCCTTTGTTCCTCAGAACTCCCTTGTGTCATGCCATTCATTGAATACTTCCTTGTCAAATTACTCCTTCCAAAGTGTATCACCTCACATTTTTCAGGGTTAAATTCCATCTGCCACTTTTCTGCCCATTTGACCATTCCTGTAACCAAAGACATTCAACCTCACTAGTCACCACACCAAAGTGCCTGTTTGGATACACTGAGGGAGAATTCAGACGTCCAATTCACCTAACCTGCGCATCTTTAGACTGTGGAGGAAACCGGAGCACCCGGAGGAAACCCAGGCAGACATGGGGAGAACATGCAGACTCTGCACAGACAGTGACCCAAGCCGGGAATCAAAGCAGGGTCCCTGGTGCTGTGAAGCAACAACACTAACTACTGTGCTACAAGAGAAGATAACAATTGTGTTCAATAAAAATGGGAGTTACAGAATTGCCAAGTTTACAGTGGGGACAACAGGTTTGCATCTAGAATTCCAGAGAGTGCATGGAGCATCCATCTGAGGTGACAAAGATTTGTTCAGAACCAAGATCCTAGGAAGTCATTGCACACAAAGGCCTAATAGTAAGGTATAACTGAGGACAGATCAGGCCCATTCCAGTTCCTCAACTTTGAAGGAAATACATGAAAAAATAGGTGGAATTCAAATGTATTTAGGGCACTATACTTTGGAATTGAGAAAGTGGACACAGGTTCATGTATAGCCATTTTTACCCAGAAGCCTTAAAGCATCTACATGAGCAACACTAGCTGACAGCTTTGGTTTCAACAGGTTTCAAAATGTTGTCTGTGCAATGTATAATGTCACTGCAGGCCTTTCAAGTTCTCTTCCTATTAAGGAAAGATAAGAAAAAGCTCCAAAATAATTTTCAAAGGAAGTTTAAAAGCTTTTATGATGGTTTTGACTCTCTTTAGATATTCAGGATACATTCTTAGAACTTACCTCAGCAAATTAGAAAAACAGACGTTAAAATCTCTATTCCTCTATTAAACGTTTAAAATCACTTCTATAAAAATAGAAACAATTGGAGATCAACAGGAAAAATATTAAGTACATATTTAACAACAGGATGACCATATATCAGACTCACAGCATAGGTAAATAAAAAACATTTTACCAATTAAATCAGAAGGGAATAATAACACATCCAAGAGGAGTTAAGCTCCAAAAACACCCATTGCTGCTAGATAATTCTGTAATCCAGTTTAGATTGTATTGTCGAAGGGAGCACCCTGCCAATATTTCTCCAGTTGTCAAGGGGTGCAATATCGTAAAGCAGTTAGATTTCGTATCCAAATGCTCAACAACTGATTCACTCAGGGGTTCAGATAAAATATTACTTTGAATAGTGATGGGTATTCTTCAATTAATATAAGCTGTGGCATTGTATTTTTAAAGTTTTACTGGATTCTGTATTAGAACCAGGACAATGTTTTTTTATATTTTATAGTCATTAGCATTGTGATGCACTTATCTACTTTAAAGTGCAGGTTAAATAATTCTATAACAAATTTGTATAAGTTAGTAAAATACAAAGTTTCTTGTAGTTTTCGGCATGCATTATAAGAACCTACTGCTGCTTGTATTTTCTGGAAGTGGCAAGTGGCCATATGCAATTTTGCAATGTGGCAGGGGGATGGGACCCGATGCAGGAAGTCGGTGGGAAATAAAACGAGGCCAGAAACAAAAAGGCAGTAAGGGGGAAAGTGTAAGGCAGAGAAGCCATAGTCAAAAATCAAAAGGGGCCACAGTACAGAGGATAGTGACTGAGGAGAGCGTGAAAAGGGAGGTGGTTAATGCGCGCAGTATATGGAACAAGGTAAATGAGCTTGTTGCGCACGTTGAAATTGGCCGATACAATGTTGTGGGCATCACAGAGATGTGGCTGCAAGGGGATCAGGGCTGGGATCTAAATATCCAAGGGTATATGTCCTATCGAAAGGACAGCAGATGGGCAAAGGGGGCGGGGTTGCATTGTTAGTAAGGAATGAAGTTCAATCGATAGCAAGGAGCGATATAGGATCAGAAGGCATAGAATCTCTGTGGGTAGAGTTGAGGAATTGCAAAGGTAAAAAGACCCTGATGGGAGTTATGTACAGCCCCCCTAGCAGTATTCAGAATGTGGGGCAGAAAATAAACCAGGAGATAGAAAAGGCATGTAAAAAAGGCAATATTACAATAATCATGCGGGACTTCAATATGCAGGTTGATTGGGAAAATCAGGTTGGTCGTGAATCCCAAGAAAAGGATTTGTGGAATGTCTAAGTGATGGATTTTTGGAGCAGCTTGTGACAGAGCCAACGAGGGAACAATCAATTCTGGATTTGGTGACGTGTAATGGGAGCAGTGACCACAATATGATAGAATTTACCTTGCAGTTTGAGAGGGAGAAGCTGCAATCAGATGTAATAGTATTACAATTAAATAAGGGTAACCACAAAGACATGAGGGAGGAGTTGGCCAGAGTTGATTGGAAAAGGAGCCCAGCAGGGAAGACAGTGGAACAACAATGGCAGGGGTTTTTGGGGGTTAATATGGAGGCACAACAGAAATTCATCCCAAGGAGGAGGAAACACGCTAAAGGGAGGACAAGGCATCCATGGCTGACGAGGGATGTCAAGGACAGCATAAACGCTAAAGAAAAAGCATACAAAGTGGCGAGGATTAGTGGGAAGCCAGAGGATTGGGAAGCCTTTAAAAGTGAGCAGAGGACAACTAAAAAAGCAATAAGGGGGGGGCGAAGATGAAGTATGAGTATAAGCTAGCTAGCAATATAAAGGAAGATAGTAAGAGTTTTTTTCAATATATAAAAGGTAAGAGAGAGGCAAAAATAGACATTGGACCACTGGAAAAAGTGACTGGAGAAGTAATAATAGAAAACAAAGAAATGACAGATGAACTGAATAGTTACTTTGCATCAGTCTTCATGGTGGAAGACACCAGTGGGATGCCAGAGCTCCAGGAGAACGAGGGGACAGAGGTGAGTGCCAGAGGAATCCTCTGGCTTCCCACTAATCCTCGCCACTTTGTATGCTTTTTCTTTTGCCTTTATGCTATCCTTGACATCCCTCGTCAGCCATGGATGCCTTGTCCTCACCTTAGCATGTTTCCTCCTCCTTGGGATGAATTTCTGTTGTGCCTCCATATTAACCCCTAAAAACTCCTGCCATTGCTGTTCCACTGTCTTCCCTGCTGGGCTCCTTTTCCAATCAACTCTGGCCAGCTCCTCCCTCATGTCTTTGTGGTTACCCTTATTTAATTGTGATACCGTTACATCTGATTGCAGCTTCTCCCTCTCAAACTGATGATTTCACTTTTCCCGAGACACTCACAACTGTATGGCACAATTTGGCTCCAACTCCATCTACAAGTTTGCTAATGGCATGACCATAGTGGGTCAGATCTTGAACAACGATGAGTCAGAGTACAGGAGGGATATAGAGAACCGAGTGGCGTGGTGTAATGACAACAATCTCTCCCTCAATGTCAGCAAAACTAAGGAGCTGGTCATAAAGATTATTATTATTATTATTGACTTCAGGAAGCGAAGTATCAGACACACCCTTGTCTACATCAGTGGTGCCGAGGTTGAGATGGTTGACAGCTTCAAATTCCTAGGTGCACACATCATCAACAATCTGTCCATGTCAACGCTACAACCAAGAAAAACACAACAGCGCCTATACTTTCGCAGGAAAATAAGGAAGTTTGGGATGGCCACATTGACTCTTACCAATTTTTACAGATGCACTATAGAAAGCATCCTATCTGACTGAATCACAGCCTGGTAGGGCAACTGCTCAGCCCAAGATCGTAAGAAACGACAGAGAGTCGTGAACACAGCCCAGTCCATCAAAGAACCTGCCTCCCATCTATTGACTCAGTCTACACCTCCCGCTGCCTTGGGAAAGTGGGCAGCATAATCAAAGACGCTCCCACCTAGATTATTCTCTCTTCCAACCTCTTCCAGGTGCTTGTTTAGCACAGTGGGCTAAACAGCTGGCTTGCAATGCAGAACAATGCCAGTTCAATTCCCGTACCGGCCTCCCTGAACAGGAGCCGGAATGTGCGACTAGGGGCTTTCCACAGTAGCTTCATTGAAGCCTACTTGTGACAATAAGTAATCATTATCATTATTATTCTATTGGCCAGGAGAGACAAAAGTCTGAGAACACGCAACAGATTCAAAAACAGCTTCTTCCCCACTATTACCAGACTCCTGAATGACTCTCTTATGATCTGATCTCTTCGTACATCTTCTCTACTGAGTAGTACTGCACGTCTATATGCCTGTGTTTTTTACATTATATATTTACGTCCGCCCTATTTTTTTTCCCTCATGTATGTAATGATCTGTCTTGACTGTATGCAGAATAATACTTTTAATTGTACCTCAGTAAACATGACAATAATACAAATCCAAATCCAAATCCACAGATAAGTGGGGTTGGGTCATAGGGGTCATTCAGTCTGGCCATAGCAGGGAAATTAAGGTCAAAGAGTGGTGTTGCTGCACTGACAGCTCTTGCCTCCAGGTAGCCCAAGAACACAGGAAATAGAAACAGAAGTAGACCATATGGCCCCTCAAGCTTTTCCCACCATTCAGTATGATCATGGTTGATCATGAGCTTCTATTCTACCCTTCTCTCCATATCCCTTAATTCCATGAGAGCAAAAATGATCATATCCCAGCATTACACATGTTCAATGTAGCATCCACAAACCTCTGGAGTTGAGAATGCCAAATATTCACCTTCAAGTGAAGTAACTTTGCCACATCTGAGTCCTTAATCATCAGACTCGCATCGTGAGACAGTATAGATGGCATCAAATTGGAGTGGCCTGGGAGTGGTCAATACTGAGGAGCTCTGCAACAAAGTACAAGATGGCAATAATAAACTTACTGTTTTCCCTCGTCAAGGCATGTACTATTCATAACTTTAAACATGGAAGGGCCTGAGATCAAAGTTTGAAATTGGGGCAAGGCCAATTTTAATAAGGCCAGATATGATTTGACCAGAGTGGATTGGGAGCAGACACTTTTAGGTAAATCTTTGACAGAGCAGTGGGATGTATTCAAGAAGGCAAAAGGAGATGTACAGGGCCAACATGTTCCAATCAAGATAAAGGGTGGGATCAACAAATCCTGTGAACCCTAGATATTGAGGATATACACCACTGGATCAAGAGACAAAGGGGGGCTTATAGCAGATATTGAGCGTTCCAAACAGCAGAAGCCCGAGAAGCATATGGAATGTGCAAGAGGAAACTTAAAAAGGAAATCAGGAGAGTAAAAAGGGGCATGGAAGGAAACTGGCAGATAAAATAAAGGAAAATCCTAAGTTGTTTTACAAGTACATTAAGGGTAAAAGGATAACTAGGGAAAGACTAGGGCCCATACAGGACCACGGTGGTAATTTGTGTGTGGAGCTGGAGAATGTAGTTAGGGTTCTAAGTGGATACTTTGTGTCAGTGCTCACTCGTGAGAGGGATGATGTGGGTATAGAAATTAGGGGGGAAGGACTGTCATAAAATTGAAGACATTAACATAGATGGAGAGGAGGTTCTCTGTGATCTGACAGTCTTATAATTGGACAAACCTCCAGGGCCAGGTGAAATGAGACATGGGTGAGACAAGGGAGGAATGAAATGAGACATGAGTGAGACAAGGGAGGAAATAGTAGGGGCGTTGACAATGATTTTCAGTTCCTCTCTGGCCACAGAAGTGCCATAGGGCTGGAGGATAGCCAATGTGGTACTATTATTCAAGAAGTTCTCCATGTGTCTGCGTGGGTTTCCTCCGGGTGCTCCGGTATCCTCCCACAGTCCAAAGATGTGCAGGTGAGGTGGATTGGCCAGGAGAAATTGCCCTTAGTGTCCAAAAAAGGTTAGGTGGGGTTACTGGGTTACGGAGATAGGATGGGATGCTCTTTCCAAGGGCCGATGCAGACTCAATGGACTGAATAGCCTCCTTCTGCACTGTAAATTCTATGAAAGAGAGTAAGGGATAAACCAGGAAACTACAAAACAGTTAGTGTAACCTCAGTGGTGGCGAAACTGTTGGAAGCAATTCTGAGAGACAGAATTAATCTGCATTCGGAGAGGCAGCGATTAATCAAGAACAGTCAGCAGGGTTTACTTAAGGGGAGGCCATGCCTGACCAACTTGATTGGAGTTTTCAAACAGGTGTGTAGATGAGGATAAATGCATTTAATGTAGTCTACTTGGACATCAGCAAGGCTTTTCATAAGGTCCGATATGGGAGGCTGGTAGCAAAAGTAAGAGCCCATGGGTTCCAAGGAGATTTGGCAAATTGGATCCAAAAGTGGCTCTGGGGCAGGATGCAGAGGGTGATTGTCAGGAGGTGTTCTTTTGACTGGAAGCCTGGTGTCCAGTGGAGTCCCGCATGGATCAGTGTTGGGGTCCTTGCTGTTGGTGTTCATATAAATTACTTCAATATGAATGCAGGAGGATAAGGTTAATCAGTAAATTTGCGAATGAAACGACAATTGGTGGGGTGGTAGAGGTCCCACCTATCCCAGAATGAGCCCCAATGCCGTCCTGGCTAGCGTCAGTAGATATCTTGGTGTCCCTGGTTGGGTCAAAAAACGCCAGTACTGGGGCTGTGGTGAGCTTCGCCTTTAGCTTGAGCCACTCCTTTTCATGTG
Source organism: Scyliorhinus canicula (assembly GCF_902713615.1). Taxonomy (NCBI): domain Eukaryota; kingdom Metazoa; phylum Chordata; class Chondrichthyes; order Carcharhiniformes; family Scyliorhinidae; genus Scyliorhinus; species Scyliorhinus canicula. The sequence continues at coordinate 141,698,488 of NC_052150.1, forward strand.
CGGGCAGCCACTGGAACACTATTGACTTCTTTATGAGATGCCGGAGGGCCGTGGTGTGGGCTGCCAGATTGGGAATGAATTTCCCGGGAAAATTCAACATCCCGAGGAAGCGGAGGACCGCCTTCTTGTCCTCCGGGGTCTTCATGACGTTGATCGCCAACACCTTGTCGGCGTCAGTTTGCACCCCGTGTTATGAAATGTGGTCACCCAGGAACTTGATAGCGGATTGACCCAACGAGCATTTGGCCCTGTTGAGCTGGAGGCCATTTTCGTGAATCCACTGAAAGACCTGTCGGAGGCGGGCAATGTGATCCTCGGGCGTTGTGGACCAGACGATCACGTCATCCACATATACTCGCACCCCTCAATGCCCTCCATCATTTGCTCCACGATGCGATGAAATACTTCGGAAGCTGATATGATACCGAAGGGCATGCGGTTGCAGCAATAGCGGCCAAACGAGATGTTGAACGTGCAGCATCCAGCTGTATCTGCCAGAACCCACAGGAGGCGTCCAGCTTGGTGAAGAATCTGGCATGAGCCATCTCACTAGTCAACTCTTCACGCTTTGGGATCGGGTAGTGCTCCCGCATGATATTGCGGTTCAGGTCTTTGGGATCAATGCAAATGCGGAGTTCACCAGAGAGTTTTTTGACGCCTCGATATACAGGAGGAACTTTTGCTTGAAGATTTTCCAATTTGCGGCGAGGTTGCCGGAGATGTGGAGTTGCGGAGGAGGCTGGATGTTTTCCATGTCGCTGGATGGTCGCTTTCTGGTCGTTGCAGATTTACTCGAGGTAAGTTCGGCAGGATTAATAGCACTCTGGTACCATGATGTGTTAGGCGGGTTGGTTTGATGTTGACTGCAACTGGATGCAGGGAAGCTAGAAACAAAGGTCTAACACCGGAGATGATCCAAGACGGTTTTATTTAAACTATGAACGACTGTACATGTTCAGCTGTGGGTTGACACTCTACTAATCCTACTGACGACCTCTTACTGGTTCAACCAGACTTACTAGCTACCACATGGCAATAATGTCCACTGACTTGTGCACTCTGATTGTCTCAGTGTCTGGGTCCCAAAAAGAGCGGGAGTCTTAATCCCCTGTGAGCTTTATAGTGGTGGTGTCTTGTCTGGTGATTGGTTGTTCTGTGTTGTGTGTTCATTGGTCATCCTATGTGTCAATCACTGCCTGTCTGCATCTCATTATATACATGAGTGGATATTATGACATGCACACCCAGGAATTTGAAGCTGTCAATCATCTCCACCTCGGCCCCATTAATGCTGACAGGGGTGTGTATGATACTTTGCTTACTGAAGAAAATGATCAGCTCTTTAGTTTTGCTGACATTGAGGGAGAGAGTGTTGTCATTACACCATGCCACAAACTTCTCTATCTCCCCCTATAGTCTGACTCATCGTTGTTCGAGACCTAACCCACAACGGTTGTGTCATTGGCAAACCTGTAGATGGAGTTGGAGCCACATTTGCCACACAGTCATGTGCGTATAAGGAGTATAGTAGGGGGCTAAATATTCAGCCGTGCTTTGTGGAGCTGGCTTATATTTAAAAATGGACAGGTGGCTGCCAAAGGTCTGGTAACTTTTGCAATTTCTGCACAGACACAAGATTAACTCATGTTTGAAAATGTCTCTGGAAAGTTTTCAAATGCAAATGGCTTTCTGAAGTGCAAAGTGACTACTCTAAACAGCTCAATGAACAGATTTGACAAACAAAGGCCACCAGACTTGTCTGAGCCGTGAGGATAGAAGATCAAAAAGGTTTTTCCAGTTAGCTAATCATAGCTGGTATGTCAATGAATTATCAATTATTCCCCCATGGCATAACAATCACCCTTGCTCCAACCCTTCATTAGAGCAATGGAAGGACCAAATCCTGTTGTCACATGACAAAAAACAATTTTTATCTTTTATCCCAAGAATCAGGAAGAAACCAAGTCAGTCCACATTGACTTGACAGTAAATCAGCAGCAAGAAATGGCAATAGTCCCACACTTTATAAAACCCAGGGACTGCTACATCTTAATAATCTCACAGCCTTCATATTCCAAGTCTAGCTGTACATAAACTTGAGCTCCTGGTAAGAAAATCGTAAATAGTACTCCTCCATAATAGTACCCAATACCGGGGCCCCGCGAGGCTGTGTACTTTGCCCCCACTGTACTGCCTGTACACACACAACTGCATGACAAAATTTGGTTCCAACTCCATCTACAAATTTGCTGACGATACGACCATAGTGGGTCGGCTCTCGAATAACGACGAGTCAGAATACAGGAGGGAGATTGAGAACCTAGTGGAGTGGTGCAGCGACAACAATTATCCCTCAATGCCAGCAAAACTAAAGAGCTGGTCATTGACTTCAGAAAGCAAAATACTGTACACACCCCTGTCAGCATCAATGGGACTGTGGTGGAGATGGTTAGCAGTTTCACATTCCTAGGGGTACACGTCTCCAAAAATCTGTCCTTGTCCACCCACGTCGACACTGCCATCAAGAAAGTGCAACAGCGCCTATACTTCCTCAGGAAACTAAGGAAATTCAGCATGTCAACATTAACTTTTACCAACTTTTGCAGATGCACTATAGAAAGCATCCTATCTAGCTGGATCACAGCCTGGTATGGCAACTGCTCTGCACACCGCAAGAAACTTCGGAAAGTCATGAACACAGGCCAGTCCATCACACGAACGTACCTCCCATTCATTGACACCATCTACACCTCCCGCTGCCTGGGGAAAGCAGGCAACATAATCAAAGACCCCTCCCACCCAGTCTACTAATCTTCCAACCTCTCCGATTGGGCAGGAGATACAAAAGTCTGAGAATACACACAAGCAGACTCAAAAACAGCTTCTTTCCCACTGTTACCAGACTCCTAAATGACCCTCTTATGGGCTGACCTCATTAACACTACACCCCTGTATGCTTCACCCGAGCAGGTGTTATCTAGTTCCATTGTGTACCTTGTGTTGCCCTATTATGTATGTTCTTTTATTTCCTTTGCTTTTCATGTACTTAATGATCTGTTGAGCTGCTCGCAGAAAAATACTTTTCACTGTACCTCGGTACACATGACAATAACAAATCCATCCAATCCATCCATCCAAATAACCAACTTTGAGACCTGTTGTAAAAGTCTATCTCTTTGAAGAATCCTGCAACAACTCTGATGTACAAATTTAACTATTTGACTCTACCTAGAAACACCCTTCAGGAGTCAAAATGTTTTCTTCAAAATGCCCACAACAACTGCTTTCTTCATCACATGAGCCAAACATGAACTATGACCTATTCTTTTGTTTAACACTTGTAAAAGTGCATTATCCTCTCTCAAACAATCTTTTTTCTCGAGTATGTGTGAGTGTTTGTTAGAGTGCTGAGTGACTGAGGTAGGGTTAGACTTTCAGGGTGAATATGTGAATAAATAATCCTTGTTATTTAAACTGTAAACATGCACACATTCCTTTCTAAAATCACAGTGATTATGGACAGTAAGAGGAAAGGTACAAGGGTTTCAGTTCTCTCCCATCACTGTCCATAATACTGACAGAACGGGCATACCATTGTCAAATTAATTTCAATATAGTGAGATAATGCCCGGAATTCTCTGGCCGATGCAATTCACATTTCCCGCCGACAATACACCCCCATCCAATATATTCTGGAAACAAAAATAAGGAGGTCATGCGTTACTTGACTAATAAGAACCTAATGGAATAGTAACAGACAAAGCAAGCATAAATATAGAAGAATCCCTTTTGTCATGATATGCAAACATGCAAACCAATGAACACTCAGAATAGGACACAACCAATGGGCAGTCAGGACACTCAGAGGTGGCATCACCACAAGGGGGCATGACATAAATACTATAAAAGGGAAGAGGCACTCACACCCTGCCTCTTTCCACAGACAGACATCTAGAGAGTTAGACAGGGTTGATCAGCAGCATCACACCCCAGCGCGTGGCTTAGAGCAAGCTGGTACAGTTAGACTGCGTTACTACAGTTAGATTAGCAGAAAATCAAACTCATTTGAGAACTGTGTTAATAGTTCAATAAACACGTTGAACTCATTTCAGAGTCTGGAGCATCCTTCAGTTAAGACTGCATCAAGTAGCAGCCTGTGTTATCCGAAGCAGCATAACACAGCATGATACCAGGAGTGACTGTTCAATCTATTTAGTTCAACTCAGCAAGATCCGTGCCAACCAGGTACTGAATACAGGCACAATGGACAAGAATCAGGCTCCTCATCAGCTCAGGACCACTGGCAATCTTAGTGCCAACTGGCGATCATTTAAGCAGAAATTTCAACTATACATGTAAGCATCTGACCTCAATGGCATGACCGATGCGCGGAAGATAGCTCTTCTACTCACCACTGCGGGTGACCACGCGATAGAGATCTTCAACTCCTTTCACTTTTCCGAAGGGCAGGACAAAATTAAGTACCAAACCATCCTGGACAAATTTGACAGCCACTAGGAGGTGGAAATCTTCGAGCGCTACATCTTCAAGCAGAGGATGCAAGGTAAAGATAAATCCTTCACCTCCTATCAAACTAACCTTAGACTGCTAGTGCAATCCTGCAACTTCGGTGATATTACTGACTCCATGATCAGAGACCAAATCGTTTTTGGAATCCACTCTGATCCTCTGCGAGAGCAATTGTTGAAGAACAAGCACATGACCCTGCCAGTCACGATTGAAAAATGAACTATGCATGAGCACTCTAAAATCGCTATTCACAGTACAAAATGGCAGAAAAACAAGCCTCCCACGAGGTGGAGAGTGTTCAGGCCATCTCCCGGATGCAGCATAGAACATAGAACATAGAACAGTACAGCACAGAACAGGCCCTTCAGCCCTCAATGTTGTGCCGAGCCATGATCACCCTACTCAAACCCACGTATCCACCCTATACCCGTAACCCAACACCCCCCCCCCCTTAACCTTACTTTTATTAGGACACTACGGGCAATTTAGCATGGCCAATCCACCTAACCCGCACATCTTTGGACTGTGGGAGGAAACCGGAGCACCCGGAGGAAACCCACGCACACAGGGGGAGGACGTGCAGACTCCACACAGACAGTGACCCAGCCGGGAATCGAACCTGGGACCCTGGAGCTGTGAAGCATTTATGCTAACCACCATGCTACCCTGCTGCCCCAAATTTGCACCTCCACATTGACGAAAGCAGCCATTTTGCGCGCTCTTCCCGGGGCCCGATGCATGCGCAAAGCAATCGGGAACACAAAACGGATGAAAACCGCAATGCGCAGGTGCTGACGTTCAAAAACCGCACCACGCAACAACGCTCTGAGCGTCCTACGTCATGACATGTGCGATCTGGGGCACCGCCAATTTTTTTTTAAAACTGCCCTGCAAGTGGCAAATGCTGTTTAAACTGCGGGAAACCAAACCACTATGCAGCCCTGTGCAGATCTGCGCCACCAGTCAGGAGCCAGCACTCCCAATTCTGACAGTGGCTCCATGTGCCTATCCAATAACCGCTTGAAAGTTCCTAAAGTGACGACTCCACTATCACAGCAGGCAGTCTATTCCACACCCTAACCACTCTCTGAGTAAAGAACCTACCTCGGACATCTCTCCAATATCTTCCACCCTGAATCTTATAGTTATGCCCCCTTGTAACAGCTACATCCACACGAGAAAATAGTCCCTGAACGTCCACTCTATCTATGCCCCGCATCATCTTATAAACCTTTATTAATTTGCCTCTCATCCTCCTTTTCTCCAATGAGAAAAACCCTAGCTCCCTCAACCTTTCCTCATAAGACCTACCCTCCAATCCAGGCAGCATCCGGGTAAATCTCCTTTGCACCCTTTCAAATGCTTCCACATCCTTCCAATAATGAGGTGACCAGAACTGCACACAATACTCCAAATGTGGTCTCACCAGGGTCATGTACAGTTGCAGCATAACCCCACGGCTCTTAAACTCAAGTTCCCTGTTAATAAACACTAACACACTATAGGCCTTCTTCACGGCTCTATCCACTTGAGTGGCAACCTTCAGAGATCTGTGAACATGAACCCCAAGATCTCTCTGTTCCTCCACATTCCTCAGAACCCTGCCATTGACCCTGAAAAAAAAAGTTCAACTGTCCCTTCCTTTTTACAACCCATGCTCAGCTCAGTTTCCCCTAGACACAAAAGTTTTGATTTGTATGCGCTGGGATGACGCCAGCACACGCTGGCGCTCCCGAGCATGCACCAACTCGCATCGGCTGGCAGAGGCCCTTCCGCGCCAATTGACATGGCACCAAGCCCTTCAGCGCCAGTTGGCGCGGCACCAACCCTGTCGTGCCAGCCTAACCCCTGAAGGTGCGGAGGATTCCGTACCTTTCAGGCAGCCCGACGCCGGAGTGGTTCACGCCACTCTTCGGTGACGGTACGGCCCGCCCCACCAGTTAGGGGAGAATCCTGCCCATTGTGCTTACTTAGAAAATTATAACAGGTGATCCATGACAACCACACTCACAAACCAATAAAACCAACCATGTCCGGCACGCTGAGGATAACAGATATAGCCTACAAACGTTTGTGTCAATGCCACAAAAACAAAACACTGGCAGATGTTGGAAAACTGAAATGGAAACAGCAAACATAGGAAATGCACATTAGGTCACGCAGCATATGCGGAGAGTGAAATGATTCAGGTCAATGACTTGATAATTGGGAAAGATCATCAACGGGAAACATTGGCTGGAATTTGTTAGGGGCAGTTATGACAGGTTTTTCCAGAGGTGGAAGCCCACCGTCATGTTGGATACTGCCAGGTAAACCCTGATAACCAACCAGTGGGTTCTGCAGTGGGAACCCTCCCGCTGGGCACTCTATAGCCCAATGATGGATCTGAAAGGGCACATGCCAACCCCATGGCAAAAAAGCTACCTATTCACAGCGACCCAGCCCACCCACAGTGGTACCTATCTGACTGGTCCTGGTACCCCCAGACTCCACTTACCTGACAGTACATGGCGATGAATATCCCTCATCTTTGAGATGCAGTTCTAGAAATGGCCACCATTAGCAGTGGCGCTACTGAGGCTGCAGAGCTGTCAGCCTTCTGACTGGGGCGACAGCACTTCGGAGCGGGGTGGGGGGGGTGCAATGTTTTTAAAAGGGATAGTAACCCTGCGACAGCCTCTTAATTAGCTGTTGCCAGCAAAATGTGTCCTCGGATCTGAAGCCCTTCATACCAGGGTCATTCCCCCAGCTTTTGGCCCTGCTGGTGGGGCCCCCTCCATTTTCTCTCCCCATCGATGCTTCCAGACCTGCTGAGTATTTCCAGCACTTTCTGTCTTCATTTACTATTAAATTCTTTATGTTCGACCAAATCATCCCTGAAGAAATAAATGGACCATGCAGCCATTTGTAATACTGGATCAATTACTCCGTGAATGTTATACTCTTGTGTTTGGTATCTTGATCAATGATATTGTAATATCTCCCTGATATCTGGAAAAACCCAGGGTGGAATTGTCTCATTTTGAACTAAGTGTCAACTTCGGCAAGAAGAAACGGGAGTAGCCTACCGGCTCCACTGCTGGCTTTTCCTTGACATTTTCTGACATTTAAGCAAAACAAAATCAAGGAGGTGAATTCCTCAATGTCAATCTGGTGGGCAGGTTCTGAATGAGCCCATCCCACCAGCAATTTCAGCTCCCGACAGATTGAGGCATCCATTTTAAAGAGCGTTCCAATGTCAGAAAGATAAAAATAGAATGGGGGAAACTCTCCTCGCCCCCACCATGGAATCCCCTCCCCATCACAAACTACGCACCCCCCCCCATAGATATGGAATCCTCAGCGCCTCCCCCATGAACCCTCCCCTGCACTATAGAACATAGAAACAAATAGGAGCAGGAGGAAGCCATTCGGCCCTTCAAGCCTACTCCGCTGTTCATTATGATCATCCAACTCAACAGCCTAATCTCTATTTCCCCCATATCTTTTGATCCCCTTTGCCCTAAGTGCTATATCTAACTGCTTCCTGGCACTTCCCCAGAGCTACCCCTGGCACTGTCAGGGGCAATGCATGAGAAGTGCCAGGGGACAGTACAAGGGGAAACTGCCGGGGGTAATGCCAGTGCAATGCCAGGGTACTGCTTGGGCATTACTCTGTTCCCCCAGTGCTATACCTAGCTGTGTACCCCTAGCAAACAATGTGTTTAGCTCTGCTAATTGCTCTGATACTAACACATTCAATTATCTTATATTTATGCCACTATCAGTACCTTCTTTAGTCCTTAAGACTGCCATTAACAGTCCCTTTGTATTGTGCCCAAAACATATTTTTCTAATCTCTCCTAGCTCAAATCTATCCCTGAATTTCTACTTTGCTCCACCTGCTTCACCCCCTCTTCAACAGTATGAAAGTCATCACGTTTCTCCCTCTCTTTAACACTGAAAAAGAGTCATATAGACTTGAGACATTGGGCAAGATATTCCGACCCTTCCAGAATATCCCGCCGGTGGCAGAAGGTGTGATCAATGGGAAACACTGTTGAGAGCAGCACAACCAGAAGATCCAGCTGCCAGCTAATCTCAGGCTGCCTCCGCCACTACAAAATGTGGGGTGTGTGGAAGGGCAGGGGAGTGGAGGTGGAAAATCATGCCCATTAAATTTGTTCCTCACTCTAGATGCTGTTGGACCTGGAGTTTTTCCAGAATTTTCGGTTTTTATTTTAGATTTCCAGCATCCGCAGTATTTTGCTTTTACTCTGCAAGTGTGTGGTGTCACTTTAGCTACTATAAGATTTAACTAGGACGTAACTAGAAGAGTTAACGAGTGGGAGCCAGTGGACGTGGTTTATTTGAAATTTCAGAAGGTTTTTGACCAAATCCCTCATGAGAGATTAGTGTGCGAAATTGAAGTGTATACAAAGGGATTGGGGGTAGTGCATCGAGCTGGATAGAAACCTGGCTAGCAGATAGGAAACAAAGAGTAGGAATAAAAGGGCCTTTTTCCACATGGCAGGCGGTGACTAGTGGAGTACCAAAGGGATCAGCGCTCGGACCCCAGCCATTCACAATTTTTGTTAATGGAATATCTCCAAATTTGCAGATGGGACAGAGCTTGGGTGGAAGGGTGAGCTGAGATACTACAGTGTGATTTGGACAAGTTGAGTATGTGGGCTAATGTATGGCAGATTCAATATAATGTAGATAAGTGTGAAGTTATCCAGTTTGGTGGGAAAAACAGGAAGGCAGATTATTATCTGAATGGCTATAGATTGAGAGAGGGTATTTTACAACAAAACCTGGGTGTCCTTGACATAGTCATTAAAAGTAAAAGTGTAGGTTCATGGTATGTTGGCCTTCATTGTGAGAGGATTAGAGTACAGGAGCAGAGATGTCTTGTTGTAACTATACAGGGCCTTGGTGAGACCACATATGGAATATTTTGTGCAGTTTTGGTCTCCCTATCTGAGGAAGCATGTTATTGCTATAGAAGAGGTGCAGTGAAGGTTTACAAGACTTTGATTCCTGGGATGGCAGCACTGCCATGAGGAGAGATTGAGTTGGTTAGGAGAATGCCATAAAATTCTAACAGAACTAGACAGTGTAGATGCAGAAGGGATATTTCTGATGGCGGGAGAGTCCAGAACCAGGGGTCATAGTCTGAGGATATAAGGTAAACCATTTAGCACTGAGATGAAGAGAAATGTTTCTACCCAGAAAGTGGTAAGCCTGTGAAATTCATTACCACAGAAAGCAATTGAAGCCACAACATTGTATGTTTTCAATGAGGAGTTAGATGTAGCTCTTAGAGCTAAAGAGATCAAAGGATATGGGGTGAAAGCGGGAACAGATTACCGAGTTGAATGATCAGCCATGATCATAATGAATGGCGGAGCAGCTCAAAGGGCTGAATGGCCTCCTCTTGCTCCTATTTTCTATGTTTCTATTTGGAGTCCCGAAAGATGTCTCTAAAGTTGGAGATAGTTGTGCACATATTTCTGAAAATACCTCCTTGCCAACTTAAACATCCACTGACTGTTTTGCCATTAAAGTCAGGAAGTTCCAAATATGTGTGGAGTCTTTCCTATTGGCGATAATCTCTCCTTACCATCTTCCTGTTTGTGCACTGACATTTTCTAGTTTTGATTCATCTCAGGCAGCACAATCCCTGTTATGATTGGTGTGAATGACACTCTACAATCCTGTTACATTGTCTTTGATGGAATTGATAAAGACTATTCCAAATGTGATTTACTTAAGTGCACCAATTCAAAATATGAGTTACGGAACATCGTTCAGTTATTTGTATCTTGCCAAATAATTGACTAAATTATTATTTTCCTTCACTGGCATTTACTGCTGTGATATGCTTGTGTAGAAAATCCGGAGTGGCATTAGCATTACTCAAAATATAAATTGATGTTTATTAATGTGCCTTGGGACATTGTATTACGTTAAAGGTTCATGATGTTGCTGTTGTTGGAATGAAATTAAATTTCTCAACACTAATGTCATCGCAAATATAACTACATTTCACATTCACTTTTGCACCAAGATCATTTCTTATTTTACGAGCTCCATTTCCTCAGGAAGCTCTGTGGAAAGGGAGAAAAGAGGAGGAAACTTCACAGAAAACCTACCACTGAGAGTTTCCAGGTAACACTTTTTATACCTCCACCTCACCCAGGAGCAATGCCTGAGGCAACTCGGATTCAGCAAGGAGGTGGCCACTGAACTGTGTCACCTTCAAAATGGCCTGCAGTCTCACACCAGGGCGAGGACAGTGATGCCAGTTGACTTCAACGTTCACGGTCACATTGAACCTCTGCACGGCCAGATTGTTCCGTTCCCAATACGTTGTCCATTGTTGCAGCTTGGATGTAATGGACGGTCTTTTTGAAAAGAGAGGCTATTTTACTGTATTCTCTCTAAGCAGAGAGAAGCTGGGTGAGTGGGCACTTAGATTTGCAGGATTGCAGCATTGCGAATAGCGCAAGGTGCTGCTTTATTATATTTTCTCCACATTGGTGGCAAACACGAGTTGGGGCTATTTTCAAATTAAGACTTACACAAGGGTGGATTAATTGGCATGGAGACAGTTTTCCCATCCAATCGAGGATGGAAGGTAGTCTCTTGAATTTAGAGGGCCAATCAGTAGAAGGTAAATACACTTGAAAATGGTTCAACACGAAGGTGCCTGCAACCACTTCTCAAAAACGAATTGAAAAAAAACCCCAAAAGCAGCCAAGTAAGTCACCACTGTGAAAGGTGGAGCTGGGGCCTCTGCAAGGTGGCCTTTGGCAGGAACCCTCAACCAGGCAAGCAGCCAAAGCCTGCAAGCCAGCGAAGAGAGCTGGCATCCCAGTCTGCCAATGAGCACCCACCTCCAGGCAGATGATCTGCCCCGTCACATCGAGAAACGGGAGGCAAAGTGGTGAAATCCAATCATCCTGCTCAATTCTTGCTCAACAAGGTTCTTAATGAGCCAGGTGACTTCTCCACCCCCTCTGATATAAGAAGACAGGTTGAAGATTCCTCCTCCTCTATTCCTTACCAAGTTAATGGGTCAAAATACTGGTGGTACGAAATTCTGAATGAAATTCTGGCATTCATCAGACAAAAACTGACTTCTGCATGCCAGTAGAAATTTGAACTCATAGTATTTAGAGTCATCCATAGCACAGGAGAAGACAAATTGACTCATCAAGTCAATGCTAGTTCTTTGAGAAGCATTCTACTCAGTGCCATTCACCAGCTCAATCCCTGTAGCTTGTAAATTTATTTCCTTTAATTTCCTGTTGAAATCATTGACTGTCTGCTTCACAGGCAGTGCATTCCAGGCCACCCACTAAGTAAAACCACTTCTTCCTCACATTCCCTCTGCATCCATTGCTCAAATCTTAAATCTGGTCCTTATACATTGGCTAATGGGAATTGTTTTTCCTTGTCTGCCCAATCAAAACTCATCTTGTACACAGATATCAACCTGGTTGGGATTTTCTGGTTCAGGAAATCTCATCCATCTCCCCCAAATTTCCATTGCTTCAAGAACCACCTCAGCTTCTCCAACCTAATCCCTTATCCCTACAACTATTATGAACCAACTAATCGGTACTCTCTTCTCATGCAGTATAGATAAATTGTTGTTCCCCTTTAGTCTTGATAAGTTCTTACAAGTTGTTCTGATGAGTGTAAAATGTTAAGCTTTGATAGCATGTCTCTAATTCTCAGCAATAATTCCAAGGCTGCACGGTGGCACAGTGGTTAGCACTGCTGCCTCACAGCTCCAGGAACCCGGGTTCATTTCCGTCCTCGGGTGACAGCCTGTGTGGAGTTTGCACTTTCTCCCCGTGTCTGCGTGGGTTTCCTCCGGGTGCTCCGGTTTCCTCCCACAGTCCAAAGATGTGCAGGGCAGGTGAATTGGCCAAGTTAAATTACCCCTTAGTGTCCAAAAAGGTTAGGTGGGGTTACTAGGTTACGGGGATAGGTTGGAGGTGTGGGCTTAAGTAGGGTTCTCTTTCCAAGAGCCGGGGTAGACTCGATGGGCTGAATGGCCTCCTTCTGCACTGTAAGTTCTATGATTCTTTACTACCAAATGGTTATTTGTACCCACAGTTGTATGTACTATTTACAGTTTAGCCACAGGAGTTCAATTGCCAAAGCAGTCACTTGAATCTGCACAAATACACAATTTTGGGTATCTAATTGCATCAGCTATCTCTTGATTAACATGTACATTACGTTACTTAATCTTGTCTGTGTTTGAATAACTTCTTTTCGTTCCCAGCTTGTTTTTTAAAAGGTTAGCTGGTCCCTGGGATAAAATGTCCCTGGATATTTTCTGATGATTGCAGCAGAGTTGCTTTAATGGCAATTCCCCTTAAGTTATATTTATTCTTGCTGAAGATACAGCCCTCTTCTAATTTAAACATTTTATAGAATCAGAGAATTGTTACGGTGCAGAAGAAGCCAATTTTGCCCATTGTGTGCAGCGCCCAGAAATGTTCACAATATTTCAGCTGAGGCCTAACTAGTGTCTTGTATAAGTTCAGCAAAACCTCCTTGCTCTTGTACTCTATGCCCCTATTATTAAAGCCCAGAAGACAATGGCCTGTAACCTCCTGCTTGCGGCGGGAAGCCACAGGCTGCCGATTTTGAAAGAAAAATGTGCGCATCTACCTGCACTCCGATGTTACGAGGAACCTTCCTTTCTCTTTGGCAGCCTGGGTCTCCAGCGCCCCGCTCTGTGCAGACTCCAGCACAGCGCAGAAGGAGTGAAGCCCCGCCCCCTATTTCAGAGCCAGCTTGGGAATGCCCATTGAGGGCAAGCATTTAAACAATAGATTTAGATAGAAAAGAACAGGCAACTATTTTAGCAAGTGTTTTAAAGGTATGTCAACTTTTTTTTAAACAGTTTTTTGCCATTTTATTTAAACAGGCATTACTACTGTTGCTGATTCTTTTAAAGTAAATTTTTTAATAATTTAAAGGTGATTATTTATAAGTGAAAATAGGGTTGGTTATTTGTTTCAAATCTGTGAAACTATTCAAATCTGCATTATATTATCAATAATTTTACATGTGGCATGTTGAAAAATGATTGTATGTTTAAATTTAGATTATGGTCAGAAGATTTTAAAAGCGCCTCAGAGATGTTTTGCCGTCACTGTCATTGTAATATCTGATTTTTTAAAATTAGTGTTTACACAACCACTGCAGTGTAGAAGAAAGCCATTTGGCCCATCAAGTCTGCACTGACACTCCGAAAGAGTACCCTTTCCAGGCATGTGCCCCTGTCCTATCCCCATAACTCCTCCTAACCTTTGGATACTTAAGGGGCAATTTAGCAAGGCTGATCCACCTAACCTGCACATCGTTGGACTGTGGGAGGAAACTGAAACACCCAGAGGAAACGGCGGCAGTATAATGGTTAGCACTACTGCCTCTCAGTGCCAGGGACCCGGGTTCAATTCTGACCTTGGGTCCCTGTCTGTGTGGACTCTGTACATTCCCAGTGCCACCATTCCACCTTCCTTTTAAGTCCCAGAGTTTCTTTTTAATCGTCAGACCTTTTTGAAAACTGTTTACTGTTTTGATTCTATTTTGCTGGTAGATTTTTTACACAAATCAATTCAATTATCTGTGGAAAGGTAGCATCCACTGAAGCCTATTGAAGAAATCCTTTGTATTAATGCCGTACAATCCCATTAACAGGTTCTTTTGTTTCAAGATAATATCTGAATTGATTTGTTTTCCAGTACTAAATTAAAACTGGTAGCAGAATATTTGCACGACTGAAACCATTTCATCATTAAATTAATAAATACAAGTTGTTTCAACAAAGGCATTTATTAAGAATGTAATTTGCATACACTTATTTCTGAACACTAATTCGATTTCTTAGAACAAATGAAGTAAAATTAGTTTGTTGGTTGAGCAGATTTTCCAGAGCCTCCCAAATTGCAGTATAATGAGTATAATTACATAGAGGTTACAGTGCAGAAGGAGGCAATTCAGCCCATCGAATCTGCACCAGCCCTTGGAAAGAGCCCACGCCTCCAGCCCATCCCCGTAACCCACTAACCCCACCAACCTTTTGGACACAAAGGGCAATTTAGCGTGGCCAATTCACTAAACCTGCGCATCTATGGACTGTGGGAGGAAACCGGAACACCTGGAGAAAACATTCACAGACACAGCCAGAACATATAGACTCCACACAGACAGTCACCCAAGGCCAGAATTGAACAGGGACCCTGGAGCTGTGAGGCAGCAGTGCTAACCACTGTGCCACCTTCCAGTGCATTTTACTCCTTTTTCTCACTCACCTTGAAACTTAGGATAATACTTGTACAAGCAATTAGAGGACATATCAAATACACGCAATGGTATTGGGAATATCTTCCTTAGTGAATTTTCTTTTAGAAGGTACATAACACAGATTTTTTCAAGGCTACATTGTGTAGAGTCATTTTCAACTTGAAACAACAATTTCTCTTCCCACAGGGGTTGCCAGACCTGCTCAGCATTCCCAGCACTTTCTATTTTCATCCCTGAAATGAACGGTATTGTTTGCTCAGTTATTGTGCATTAGATCAACCACATGGTGTGGGGTTGGAACCATGAGTAGGCCAGACATGGCTGGTTCCCTTTCTTGAAAAATATGAGAGAATCAGCCATATTGGGCTCTCCAATTCATGTCCACAGGTTAGTTGCACCAGTCCATTTGCTTTTCCTTCCTTCACCTCTATCTCTTATTATCTTCTTAGATTACTGTTAGTCCAGTAAAATAGTTGTGCACTCTCCATCAAGGTCACTAATTAGGAGTATCCATTGTTTCTCCTGCAGTCTACGATCTTAGTACTTTCCAAAAACTGGCCTCAATATCCCACAACATCCCCTCATTGTACATTCAGTTTCAATATGTCCGTTAATATAACCCTAAGTGTCCTCACCATAGCATCATTACTAATTGACTGCTTCCACAGCCATTATCACAGATGGGGGTGATAAGTCCACAGTTTGACAGCCACAAGAGTTGTTAAAAGATTAGATGTATTTGATGTGAGGGTATGAACACAAATGTTTATTTTCCTAATGTATTGAATATTTGACTGGATTTAAATATATTGAATTCACTTTTATGAATGAGTATGTTACACAGTGAAGTTTGTAAAGTTAGTACTTTATTTTATTCCATTTCAACATGGATCCTCATGTTTGCCCAAGTGGCATGGAGAGAGAAAGGCCAAATTAGTGAGTGGGGTGGGATCTGTGTTGCCATAATTTGGTACTAAATTGGTATACAGTGAAAAGGGACCTGGAAATGTCTGGAGGTCATGCATTGGTGCTTAAGTTGTAATAGGAGCTATAAGGGTCTATGGGGGTGAGTTGAGGATCATGGGTTAGCTTGGAGAGTATTAGGGCCATTGGGCGTGGGTGCATGGGCATGGGTTAGCATGGAGGTTATGGGGGTCATTGATGATGGGCAGAAGTGTATGAATTGGAATGGTTGGAACTTGGCGAGTGGGTGGGGAGTGAGGGGATGAGAGGAGCCAGGGCCTATTATTTAACAACGCAATGAGAACAAAGCCTCAGAGAGTTGAGATGGGCCTTTTAATGAGCCCACCTTAGCACTCGGCAGTACCTGTGGCTACCTCCAACCTGTGTCTGGGGAGGCCCAACTCTATCCTGCAGCCGGCCCCTGGAATGAATATTCCTCCATTTGGGGCATTTCCTCCCCTAGGCGGCTGCAGTAAGCTGGAAGATTCCCTGACCCTGCACACTTGCATCAGGTTATATATTTCAACCACAGCACTGTTAGAACTCATATCATTAAACACAGGCTACAAAATTTACTGATGATCTCGAAAGGAGGCAAAACTATTTCATTTACATTTTAAACTTTTCCCACTTCCAATCCATACCTCCATGAAGCTGGCATAAAACTCAACAACTGCTGAAGTCTGGCTGCCTTCCCGAAAACAAAAAAAAATTACCTGAGATGTTTTTTCAATGAAACAATAACAATATTAAGTTGATCATTAATGCGTATAGGTCAGATTTCCTTCTGTGACCTATCCTACATTTCATAAAATAGCATTGGGTGGAAGGAGGGTTATGCAAGGAAGGCCAGCAAAGTGCAAGGGTTCATGATGGCAGGTCAAGTAGGTGGATGAATGTTAAGATGGAAAACCCAGAGCTCAATCCCTCTCCAGTTCCCCGTTAGCCGGATGGTGATACAAGCGCTCTATCCTCTCCCAATCCCACAGATCAGGGAGGACTCAGAATTTCTACAGCTGTTTTATTCAAGCACATGCAGGGTGGGAATGCACCTCTGTCAGGCTGTTGTTTGAACTGATCAATTACAGTTCATCATTATGATGAATGTAGAAATTGTTATATATTATATTTCGTATTTGTTCCAATAATGTGATTGAAAATTTTGGTTTTAAATATATACAGGCAGTTTGTCTGCGAAAGCTGTACTTAAGATGTCATAAAAGAGTGAAGTAATTATTGATTCTAACCACTTCCTTGGTTGCAGATAAAGGACTAATGGAATCATTATTGCTGGAGATTCCCTGGAGTAGATAAGGTATGAGAGACTGATGTTTTGTCCTAACTAAGCAGATCATGGAACTTAGTGGGATACAGATGATGTAATTAATGGGAGGATCCAGGTCTGTCTGTAGTTTTGCAGTCTGTTACAGGATTTTAACTTGAACAGCAGTTTTGCCAAATTCTGTTAGGTCGGGCAGAGGGGTATTGGATCCGCTCTTGAAACGAACTCTCTCCAAAAGTCTCTACAAAGCTAAACAATTAACCTGTCTGTTAACTTTATTTATAAATGGCATTTTAATTATATTGGGTTGCTTAATTGGAGCTAGTAAGTAAGTAGATAGTAATTCAAGTGTTTCCTTTTGTTTAAGAACTGTTTAATTAATAATTGTAAAGCCATTACTTTGATGCTAATGCGGTTAATTCTGTGTTTAAATTAAAGTTTTCACATAAAAGGTACCAATTGATCAGAGTCATCATTCCTGGCATAATAATAATTGCTTATTGTCACAAGTAGGCTTCAATGATGTTACTGTGAAAAGCCCCAGTCGCCACATTCCGGCGCCTGTTCGAGAAGGCCGGTACGGGAATTGAACCCGCGCTGCTGGTCTTGTTCTGCATTACAAGCCAGCTGTTTAACCCACTGTGCTAAAATATCCTTACCTCAGTTTTACAAATTAAAAACAATTGTTTGGGGTTTTCATCTGGTACCCTAACATAAGTTGGAGTCTCTTCCGGTATCCTAACATCATTTTATACATTTTTGACAGGTACAATTATTAGCATATACCAATCACAAATGAACATAATTTGCTAGGTTAATACAGATACCCAATGACTATTGATAGAACAAACAGAGTTATTATCTCTGGGTTGTTATTCGTGCCACGTGCTAGTGAGACGAGGAATAGGGAGAGAGAGCAGTTGAACACGTGGCTACAGGGATGGTGCAGGAGGGAGGGTTTCAGATACCTGGATAAGTGGGGCTCATTCTGGGGTAGGTGGGACCTCTACAAATCGGATGGTCTACACCTGGACCAGAGGAGTACCAATATCCTGTGGGGGAAATTTGCTAATGCTCTTCGGGTGGGTTTAAACTAATTCAGCAGGGGGTTGGGAACCTGAATTGTAGCTCCAGTATACAGGAGGTTGAGAGTAGTGAGGTCATGAGTAAGGTTTCAAGGTTGCAGGAGTGTACCGGCAGGCAGGAAAGTGGTTCAAAGTGTGTCTACTTCAACGCCAGGAGAATCCGGAATAAGGTGGGTAAACTTGCAGCATGGGTTGGTACCTGGGACTTCGATGTTGTGGCCATTTTGGAGACATGGCTAGAGCAGGGACAGGAATGGTTGTTGCAGGTTCCTAGGTTTAGATATTTCAGTAAACTCAGGGAAGGTGGTAAAGGAGGGGGAGGGGTGGCATTGTTAGTCAAGGACAGTATTACAGTGGCAGAAAGGATGTTTGATGAGGACTTATCTACTGAGGTAGTATGGGCTGAGGTTAGAAACAGGAAAGGAGAGGTCACCCTGTTGGGAGTTTTCTATAGGCCTCCGAAAAGTTCCAGAGATATAGAGGAAAGGATTGCAAAGATTATTCTGGATAGGAGCGAAAGTAACAGGGTAGTTGTTATGGGGGACTTTAACTTTCCAAATATTGACTGGAAACGCTATAGTTCGAGTACTTTAGATGGGTCTGTTTTTGTCCAATGTGTGCAGGAGGGTTTTCTGGCACAGTATGTAGATAGGCCAACGAGAGGCGAGGCCACATTGGATTTGGTACTGGGTAATGACAGGTGTTAGATTTGGAGATAGGTGAGCACTTTGGTGATAGTGACCACAATTGAGTTACATTTACTTTAGCGATGGAAAGGGATAGGTATATACCGCAGGGCAAGAGTTATAGCTGGGGGAAAGGCAATTATGATGCGATGAGGCAAGACTTAGGATGCATAGGATGAGGAAGGAAACTGCAGGGGATGGGTACAATTGAAATGTGGAGCTCGTTCGAGGAACAGCTACTGTGTGTCCTTGATAAGTATGTACCTGTCAGGCAGAAGGGGGCATCTGCAACCTATGGATAGGGAATACAAATACAATGGGAGGGGCATGGTGTGTGAAGCTGTCAGAAGTGGTTGAGTGAGGGAACCGTGGTTTACTAAAGTAGTTGAATCACTTGTCAAGAGGAAGAAGGAGGCTTATGTGAAGATGAGATGTGAAGGTTCAGTTAGGACGCTCGAGAGTTACAAGTTAGCTAGGAAGGACCTAAAGAGAGAGCTAAGAAGAGCCGGAGGGGACATGAGAAGTCTTTGGCAGTTAGGATCAAAGATAACCCTAAAGCTTTCTATAGGTATGTCAGGAATAAAAGAATGACGGTGAAAGTAGGGCCAGTCAAGGACAGTAGTGGGAAGTTGTGCGTGGAGTCCGAGGAGATAGGAGAGGTGCTAAATGAATATTTTTGTCAGTATTCACACAGGAAAAAGACAATGTTGGCGAGGAGAATCCTGAGATACAAGGCTACTAGACTAGTAGGGCGTGAGGTTCATAAGGAGGAGGTATTAGCAATTCTGGAAAGTGTGAAAATAGATAAATCCCCTGGGATGGATGGGATTTATCCTAGGATTCTCTGGGAAGCTAAGGAGGAGATTGCTGAGCCTTTGGCTTTGATCTTTATGTCATCATTGTCTACAGGAATAGTGCCAGAAGACTGGAGGACAGCAAATGTTGTCCCCTTGTTCAAGAAGGGGAGTAGAGACAACCCTGGTAACTATAGATCAGTGAGCCTTACTTCTGTTGTGGGCAAAGTCTTGGAAAGGTTTATAAGAGATAGGATTTATAATCATCTAGCAAGGAATAATTTGATTAGGGGTAGTCAACACGGTTTTGTGAAGGGTAGGTCGTGCCTCACAACCCTTATTGAATTCTTTGAGAAGGTGACCAAACAGGTGGACAAGGGTAAAGCAGTTGATGTAGTATATATGGATTTCAGTAAAGTTTTTGATAATGTTCCCCACGATAGGCTATTGCAGAAAATACGGAGGCATGGGATTCAGGGTGATTTCGCAGTTTGCATCAGAAATTGGCTCGCTGGAAGAAGACAGAGGGTGGTGGTTGATGGGAAATGTTCAGCTTGGAGTTCAGTTACTCGTGGTGTACCACAAGGATCTGTTTTGGGGCCACTGCTGTTTGTCATTTTTCTTAGTGACCTGGAGGAGGACGTAGAAGGATGGGTGAGTAAATTTGCAGATGACACTAAAGTCGGTGGAATTGTGGACAGTGCGGAAGGATGTTGCAGGTTACAGAGGGACATAGATAAGCTGCAGGGCTGGGCTGAGAGGTGGCAAATGGAGTTTAATGCAGAAATGTGTGAGGTGATTTATTTTGGAAGAAGTAACAGGAAGACAGAGTACTTGGCTAATGGTAAGATTCTTGGTAGTGTGGATGAGCAGAGAGATCTCGGTGTCCATGTACATAGATCCCTGAAAGTTGCCACCCAGGTTGGTAAGGTTGTTAAGAAGACGTACGGTCGGGCAGCACGGTGGCGCAGTGGGTTAGTACTACGGCCTCACGGCGCTGAGGTCCCAGGTTCGATCCCAGCTCTGGATCACTGTCCATGTGGAGTTTGCACATTCTCCCTGTGTTTGCGTGTGTTCCGCCCCCACAACACAAAAACGTGCAAGCTAGGTGGATTGGCCACTCTAAATTGCCCCTTAATTGGAAAAATGATTGGGTACACTAAATTTATTTTTTTTAAAAGAAGACGTACGGTGTGTTAGCTTTTATTGGCAGAGGGATTGAGTTTCGGAGCGATGAGGTCATGTTGCAGCTGTACAAAACTCTGATGCGGCCGCATTTGGAATATTGCGTGCAGTTCTGGTCGCCGCATTATAGGAAGGATGTGGAAGCATTGGAAAGGGTGCAGAGGAGATTTACCAGGATGTTGCCTGGTATGGAGGGAAGATCTTATGAGGAAAGGCTGAGGGACTTAAGGCTATTTTCGTTAGAGAGAAGAAGGTTAAAAGGTGACTTAATTGAGGCATACAAGATGATCAGAGGATTAGATAGGGTGCACAGTGAGAGCCTATTTCCTCGGATGGTGATGGCTAGCACGAGGGGGCATAGCTTTAAATTGAGGGGAGATAGATATAGGACAGATGTCAGAGGTAGGTTCTTTACTCAGAGAGTAGTAAGGGTGTGGAATTCCCTGCCTGCAACAGCAGTGGACTCGCCAACATTAAGGGCATTTAAATGGTCATTGGATAAACATATGGATGATAAGGGAATAGTGTAGATGGGCTTTAGAGTGGTTTCACAGGTCGGCGCAACATCGAGGGCCGAAGGGCCTGTACTGCGCTGTAATGTTCTATGTTCTATGTTCTATTCATGCATGTCTACAGTTATTATACTATCATGTTTACATTAGTTATGACCTTTATCACTGAGTTACAATGGACAAAGCAGCATCTTGTATCTTTGTCAGAAAGCTCCCCGCCTTGCTCAGTTCCCACATGGTCTTGCAGCTGCATCCTGAGTCCTTATAATATAATTTTGCTTCAAACTTGTTATTAACCCTTACTTTCCCCTTTCAATGAAGAAGATGAAGAATGGAAGGCAGAATGAAGACCAAGGGACGAAAGTTGGACCCCTGCAACGCTAGATGAAACACATACAAACAAGGTGAACTGAGGGATACCACATGTATTACTGGAAGGAGATGCATGCAGGATGCAGATTATGTAGTGAAGGCCTGTTAGCACTTTAGGGATGGTTTGTATGAACACTTAACAGATCAGTGCTGCAGTGCTTTGTGAAGATAACTGTTTTCCATTGTTTACTTTGGAAATGGGAACGATCTCAAGGCTCCTGTTTAAGTTCAGGGGCTGGCAAACAGGAGTCAGAGAGTGCAGGCATGCATGCGGTGAAATGGAAATGAGTCACAGATATATGGCAGTCCAGGGGCTATGTGGACATCAGTCTGACGTCAGAGAAATGAGACCGTGTAGAAGAGCAGCTAACATGCAGCAGGAGCAATCATTGGAAGTATTATGTACCCCAGCAGCCGGGAAGGGTAAGGGTTGTAAGGGTTGTGTGCTTCAATGGAAAAATGCACAGCTTGGAGTGCAGAACCTGCCCCTGGGAGTGGAGGACTCTGTGCTGGGCTGCAGAGAGTATGGTGATCATCGTAGGGGGCATCTGCAACCTATGGATAGGGAATACATAATACAATGGCGGACATGGTGTGTGAAGCTGTCATATGGGGGGAAACCTATAATTGATGGTGCACACAGCCTCCAGACAGGATGGGCCCAGCTCCACATGTGGCATGGGCACCTGGCAGTTGATGGGCCCAAGTGGTGAAGAGAATTTAACCACCACCAAAATGACAGGATGCAGTATTAGTGGGAGAGTCTGGAAAATAACAAGTAGCATCTCTACCTGCACATAGTGAGACTCCAGGCAAATCGGAGGGATGCAGATAGTTATGGAGGGAGGGAGGGAGGGTCGAACCCTGTGCTGTAATAAAGGTACAAAACCATCATCTCGACACGCAGGTAAAATGGCATCTTCTAAAATGGAAAGTAAGATTGGTTATGTCTGGGAGAAGTATGATGGTGTGGGTGGACTGCTAAGTTGGGGCCCCTTCTTGGAATCCATACTCACTTGTCGATGTAGCTACAGTGATCTGGGTTCAGTTCCATTATACAGGACATAGACCCCATTTCCCAGGAAGTAACAGCAAGCCAGCTTTTCAGCTTTGAAAGAGATAGGTAATGTTCAAGTTAAAGTTTCAGAAGACAGGAATGCAGCCTTGGAGAGTGAAGGCAATAGTGAAGAGGGCACAACTACGTACATTCTGCCATCTGATCAGTGAAGGGGCAACATGGGTTGCCAATTAATGCCATTTATCAGGATTGAAACATGTTTCATTAATTCACCAAAATCTTGCAATTACGTCAAGTGAAAGAGTGGAGTTCACAACCACATTGGTGCACTAAGGTAATTCACAAATTCTCACCCCCCCCCCCCCCCCCCCCCCCCCCACCTCTCCCTCTCCTCCACAGGGCTCCAGATGTCACATCTGAGTAGTGGAATGCTGTTCACTGATGTGTTGGGTAAGCTGGGTCTGCGAGGACTGCGTTTACTGTAGCAGTGAGAGAGACAAGCTTCCAACACTTGAAGAAATGCAACTCAATTTTATTGAACTCTTAACTATTAAACATACTTTAACTGTGGGTTGACACTATGCTGAGTTGACTGGAGACCTGAGGCTAACCTGACCAGACTATCTTACTACCACATGGTGGATGTTCTAGTTGTTGCTCACGGGCTCTGACTGTCTCAGAGGCTGCCTCCCAAGAGAGTGGGAAAACTAGTGCCCTCTGGCTTTATAGTGGCCGTGTCCTTTCTGGTGATTGGCTGCTGTGTTCTGTGTGTTCATTGGTCACCCTGTGTGTCAATCAATGCCTGTCTGTGCACCATCATATACTTGTGTGTATATTATGACACTCAGCTCTCTGTGTATGGTAGAGTCCCTGGGGTGAGGCAGCTTCAGGAACCCTGGCAGAGCAGATGAAATAATTCGTCTGACCTCCTGGGCAATGGCAACTCAGGCTAGAAAAGTGAGGTTGGTCTGCTTCTTTGAGTTGTCTCTGAGATACAGCACATATCATTGGACCCAGACTCCTCGAATGAGGGCCTTGAGGCCCCTGGCAGTGAATGCTGGTGTTGCCTTCTTTTTGACGCTCCTTGCCATTTGCTTTTGGGTTCCTGACATCTTGCATTGTCTGGTGAAGACAGGTGGCTGGACTGGGGTTTAAATGTGAGGACCTTCAAACCCACCAGCTTGCAGGGGGACAAATCAGCTGGCAGGTGATGTGGAAGGGAACGCACCTGTGCATAATTAATGAGGCAGAATCTGGCGTGGGGTCCCATCATTCTAGCCAGCAGGACATGCGCTGCAGGAGCCACCCGCTGTCACACTTAGGACTGGATTCTCCATCGGCGGGATCCTCCATTTCGCCAGCAGCACACTCACGCCCACAGATTTCCCGACGGCATGGGGTGCCTACAATTCTAAACCCCATTGTCCAGCTGCCGGGACGGAGAAATGCCCTGCTGACGGGGACGCGCCACACCAGAAAACGAGTGCGGTGGGACGTAAAATCCGTCCTTACTCTCGGAAATGGAGAATTCCACCTTCAGTGTAAGTTACAAAGAAAGATTACACAAACTACAGTTGTGTATGCTGGAATTTAGGAGACTAAGTGGTAGTTTGATTGAAGTTTCCAAGCTATTAAAGGGAACAGATAGAATAAGAGAGAGAGAAACTGGTATCGGAGTTTAGGCCTTGGAGACATTGTTTAGAAATTCGAGCCAATTTCAGAAGTGGAAGTAGGGAACACATTTTTACTCAATAGTTGGTAGACTTTTGAAATTCTTTTCCTCAAATGACAATTAATGACAAACCAATTTTTAATTTTAAATCTTCCAGCAACCAGAGGTAATAAGAGGTATGGGGAAAAGGCAGGTCTCTGGAATTAGAAGGTAAATCAGCCTTGATCTCAGTGAATTGGGCGAATTCCCTCTTCCTGTTCCTGTGTTCCTAAGATCATTTTCAAGATCAGATTCTAAATGTTATGATAGATCGCTTCTTAGTTAGACCCTTGGGAACAAGGATGACTGGCTTCCATTCCATTTTGATGGATTATGTGATGCTGATAAGCCCTGTTAAGTTGCTGGGTTGTGTGGGAATGATGACAAAAGACTAGAACTTAAATGGTTTATTACAAAATCTTCAGCAGCTCCTACATTACAGGCTTGGAGCCATGCAAATGAGAACTCCCATGTTAACGACATGTTGCTCCCTGTGTCCAGGTCATGGTAATACATAAATGAAGGCACATTCTGCAAGAACATTGCGCTTTCTGAAGTCTTCCCCATGTGAGGGGCAGATGTTACTTGGGTCAGGTGGATGAGTTCTTTGGAGGTGTGTCTGCTCTCCAATGCCTCAACTTCACCCCTCCATGTTCCAATTACATCTCTCAACTTGCTGCCTTCCTGAATGAAACTGCTCCAATTTGGAAGGTCACAGGCCAGGGATTCCCATGAGTCGGGGGGAATTCTTGATCTCTTCAAGGATGCTTTTAGACATCCTGTTGCTATGTAAAAAGAAAAGATCAGCAAAAAGTAAACATGGGTCCTTTGCAGGTTGAGACAGTAGAAATGATAATGGGGAATGAAGAAATGGCAGACAGATGGTGGTGCATTGGTTGGCACTGCTGCCTCACAGCTCCAGGGACCTGGGTTTAATTCCGGCCTCGGGTGACTGTCTGTGTAGAATTTGCACGTTCTCCCCGTGTCTGCATGGGTTTCCGGGTGCTCTGGTTTCGTCTCACAGTCCAAAGATGTGCAGGTTAGGTGGATTGGCCATGCTAAATTGCCCCTTAGTGACCAAAACGTTAGGTGAGTTACAGGGTTAAGGGGATAGCATGGGGCCATGGCCCTCGATAGAGTACTCTTTTCAGAAGGTCGGTGCAGACTCAATCGGCCGAATGGAAAAAGACACAAAACATTCTGGAAATAGTGGTCAACCAGGGGCAAGTGAGAATGAGGAACTTAAAAAAATTGTATTAATGAAGAAATAGTATTAGAGAAATTACTTGGACTAAAAGCCATCAAATCCGGTGAATGTTATGAACTCCATCCTGGGATTTTCAAAGGTTTTACTATAGGGATAGCAAATGCATAGAAATTTATCTCCTACAATTCACTAGCTTCCAGAATTATCTCCATGGGGAGGAAGGTAGCATATATAAATAACCCCGCTACTCAAGAATGGAGAGAGAAAGAAAATTTGGGGCTATCGGTCGAAACTCCACACGGACAGTGACCCGGGGCCGGAATCGTACCTGAGTCCTTCGCGCCATGAGGTAGTAGTGCTAACCACTGCGCCACCGTGCCACGCCTCTCTTGTGTGATTTCTGAGGATGCAGCTAGTATAATGGATAAGGGTGAACCAGTGGTATGATTGGATTTTGTGTCACACAAGAGATTATTAAAGAAAATTAGGATTCATGGGATTGGAGGAAATATATTAGAATGTTAATGAGCAAAAAGCAGAGAGAAAGAATAAATGGGCTATTGTCAAGTTAGCAAACTGTAACTAACACCGTCAGTGTTTGTGTCTTAGCTATTGATAATTTCTATCAATGTCAAAGATAAGGGCACCAAGTATGATGCACCCAAATTTTGCTGCTGCTGATACAAACTTATGTGGAAAAGTGAATTGTGAGGAGAATGCAAAGAGGCTGCAAAAGGATGCAGACAAGTTGAGTGAGTAGGGAAGAACATGGCAAATGGAATATAACATGGAAAAATGTGAAGTTATCAACTTTTGGAAGAAAAATGCAAAATCAAAGTATTTTTTAAAAGGTTAAAGACTGATTAATGTTAATAATAAGGTGTTATCTTTTCTCCCAGGCAGATATTAAAGATCTTATGGCACAATTGTGAAGATCAGAGTGGGAGGTCTAGTCAGGATCCCTGACCCAACATTAGTAAAGTAGTTTATCTATTCATTATCACATTGCTGTTGGTGAGACCCTGCTGTTTGCAAATTGGCAGCAATGGTAACTACACTTCAAAAGAAATTCATTGGCTATAAAGCACTTTGCAATGTCCTGAGGCTGTGAAAGATTCTGTGCGTGATTTACCAACCTCATCAGTGTAGGAGATGATGTAAGTGCAACCTCGACGGGGTGGTCCTAGCCGAGGCCAAAAAACAGCAAAGTGACATGGAATAGTGGGGTCATTAGCGCCAAGAAGCACACACTAGCTGAGCCCGAAACGGGATTCGGTTTCTGTCCCGTTGAATCGCGCCCTCTGTTTAAAGCAAGTTCTTCATTTCTCTAAATGGGTATGTAGTCCAAGCTCAGAAACCTCCCTATTGAAGCTTGCAGCAAATCTATACATGATCCATATGCTGGCAATTTATCCCAGAGATCTGAAAAAGGAAATAATTTGGGTATTATAGTTGAGTTTACAGATGTTTTTAAGCTATCCAGCAAAGTTATACTGGTCACTGCAGACCTCATTTACCTCATTAAGGGAAATGAACACATACACAGTTCCAGAGCGCTGTGTGATCCACTGCTGTCACTGGTTAAATAATTATTAGTTTACACCCCAAAATCAGTGACTACCGTTCGTCCACTGACTAAAATAATACCGACAAAATGATGATACTTAAAACTTTCCTTGTTCTGCAATTCTCTTTAATTCATTGAGTTTGCTGAGCTTCTGGCAGGCATAGAGACAAATGAGTGTGATGTAATTAATTTTAAAATGGAAAATAGCTGTAATTTATATGGGCAAAGTATAGTCAACTCCGAAGACATATACACTGTAGATTTTTTTTTCAATGACTAAATCCAAGCATTAATTTCAAACTACAGCACATATCTGGAAATATTTAAAACCTACATAAATTTTCAATCTAATAGAGGCTCATCATGGACATTTTTTCAACCAATATCAAAGCCCATCATTAATATCTTAAACATGCTGTAGGTAATAGATCATTCGAAACCATTATTAATACAGTATATTAAATAGCTTAAGTCATGGTAAATAATGGAAAAAAGAGAGTTAATACTAATCTGCCATAAATGTTGCAGCAATATGCTGAGAAGGTTTTATCCAATGGGGGATAAGTGATACCTTGGATTGGAGATAAGTGAAGTGTGGCTAACAGCTGACGTTTTGCAGTATGTGAAAATTTAAAATTTAACGTTGTCACGCAGGAGATTCCAGCAGAAGCTATCTTTTAACAGTTCATGATGGCTTATTAAGTTTATCCTGATATAGTTTCCACTTGGATTTATCAGTTAGAGACTGATAGGTGGAATGATATCTCCCTGACATAATTTTCTTGGTGTTAAAAGCTAAGCTTTTAAAATCACACCTGTCAGTAAGTGAAGAAAAATGACTTTGATTTTACACAAAATGTTTAAAATCTTCTGACAGATTTTGAGCTGTAGTGAAAGCGAATATTCTTCTTGCTCAGTGATATTTCCTGAAAGGGGCATTATTCAATAATAAAGATAAATGTTTTAGGTGGCACGGTGTCGCAATGGTTAGCACTGCTGCCTCACAGCACTGAGGACCCAGGTTTGATCCTGGCCCTGGGTCACTGTCCATGTCGAGTTTGCACATTCTCCCTGTGTCTGCATGGGTCTCACTCCCACAACTCAAAAAGATGTGCAGGGTAGGTGGTTTGGCCATGCTAAATTGCCCCTTAATTGGAAAAACAGAATTGGGCAATTTAAATTAAAAAAAGAAGAAAAGAAATGTTATTTTATGATATAATGGGCTGAAGTTTGAGGGCTGACTCAGGACAATGTGGAGGTGGGTGGGAGAAAAAAATGGCACCAGAGCAGATATCTGGAATTCATGTTCTAATTTCTGGTGATGACTATTTATGGTGGCACTGGAAATGGAACAGTTTGGGGGCTTTGCATGCTGATGTATAGAAGTTTTAAGCACTATTCCAGACATGGGCTTTTCACAGTTTCTGTAATTTTCTTGGAGGCAGTCATGTTTTGAAAGCCTTTCTGCTTACCCCCTGGTGAGTGGAGATGTGACCCATGGATTGGAAGGAGGTAGAATCAAAAAGGTGAGTAAAATTGTGTTGTCTCCTTCACAGTCCATCATGAAATATTGTAACTTGAGATATAACTATGTTTACTAAAGTGGTTTATGGCAGTGCTGTGATTGGAAAAAAAGGTAAGTGATCATTAAGTAATATAATTGCCAGGTTGTTACTTCTGAAAACTGTCAATTGAAAGAAAGCATTGTAAAAGTGGGAAATTTTCAAATATATTACAATAGATTATCCGCAAATTAAAGTGCTATTCTGCATCATACAATATAAAAACTGTGGCCCAGCGTGAGATCAGTAACTAATTTTTTCAACTTTTCCCATGGAATTCATTCCTTTTTGAAGAACAGCTCAACCCTCTACTTGGCTGTTTGAAAGGTTTGACAGCTGATTGAGTTTTTGGGTGTCTTCAAATGCATTCATGGATTCCGCACTGCAGGGTCTGTTGACACAACTATGCTGAAGAATATCAGTTTGATGTCTTGGCAGCTTTCTAAACCACAAATGAATTCAGCACTGCAAAGTTAAAAGTTAAGTGTTGTTTCCTTATTTGAACAAATTTATTAGCTTTTAAATGACTACCAAATGTCATGAGCTCATGAGTTCTGTTTTAAAGTGTGATTGGGTGAGCTGTGTAAGGTAGGGAGATAGGAGCGAGACAGGTGGGGGTTAGGACATAAGGGGTTTTCAAAGAAGAGTCAATGGGATGCCTATTGGCCGGCTGGTGGGACAGAGGATCCCGCTGCCGTGGGGGTGTGCAGCACCAAAAAATGGGTGTGATGGGACAGAGAATCCCGCCTGTTAACTATTTCTCTCTCCACAGATACTGCCAGGCTCGCTGAAATTTTCTGGCCAATGGGATTCTCTTTTTCCTCTGACATTGCACCCCCACCCTTGGGTTTCACAGGGGCAGGGGATGGCTTTAATGGGAAATCCCATTACCAAGTGGCGATATGAGAGAAACCCGCTGCCAGCGATCGGTGCACTGCCATGCAAAGATGTGCAGGTTAGGTGGATTGGCCGTGCTAAATTGCACTTAGTGTCCAAAACAAAAGGTTGGGTGTGGTTACTGGGTTACGGGGATAGCTGGGAGTGGGATTGGGTGGGATGCTCTTTCCAAGGACTGGTACGGAATTGATGGGCCGGGTGGCCTCCTTCTGCACTGTAGATTCTATGATAACACACAGCTGGGGGACCGGAGAAGCCCGTCCACTGTGTTTTTCCAGCACTTACTCTTTTTATTTCATATCTTCAGCATCCATAGCATTTTGGTTTGATTCTAAATTTTAAGAAGTATTTTAAAATTATAGGCACATTTGTCAAGTGCACCCGATTCAATAGGGGAGATTTTCCTAAATTTTATTCATTTGGAATGCTTCACAATGGTATGATATTTTGGCGCTTCCACTAAAGCAGTGGGCAGAGTTCTTTGTGTCTGCAGTAGGTGCAAATTAAGGACAATTATTCAAATGTAGTGAGAAGGAACGTTTACAGCTTTTCAGCTCCATTTGCTGGAGTATTTCTAGGAGGATGCCCATCTTGTATCATTGCCAAAAGACGTGTGCCTTTGTGACAGCCCCTTTTGATTAAAAGGTAGCAGAGCAGTGGAACTCGAAGATAAGGCCACAAGTCAGGGATCAACACTCAAGATGTTTCATCCATTATTCTTTAATTACATGGGGAATCCACTGGCCTCCTGCTGTATCCAGCTGAGAACTAATAGAACTAACAGAAAGCAGTTGAGTGTGGGGACCATTTTAACGATTTGTTTGGATCTCTTGTTTGGTGTGAATTTGCAGTTGCGAAGGGAATCTTTCACCATGGGATTTTATGTCATATATTGCGGAAAAGGCAGCAACAGTTCTTTTTTTTAGTATCAGAGCGTTTAATTATCTCTACACTAAAGGAGTAAAAGATTTCCATAAGAATCAACAAGGATGTTTATCTCATGTGTGCAACAATATAGATCAGAGCAAAAATGATTTTTCAGAGTTGTGAAGCTGTGGAATGAACTTGCTGGTTCAGTGATTGAAGCACAGGCAACATCAGCATTCAATATGAGGTTTAAAAGAGAGAAGTAAAAACGATGGAGAGATGTGGGGAAAAAGCTGAGCAGATCACATTAGGTGTATTTGCTTGCATGGAAGTAAATACCGACACAGACTGGTTGAGCTAAATAGTACATTTCCATGTTTTAACTTGTATGCATTTGTATATAGATGGTATGGTGCCATGATCAAATCCGACTATTGATCCTAACAAAAGGATGAACAATTTAAACACAGTTAGATAGGTGGCGGAGGTGATAGAATTTCAGCCACCATTATTCGGGCTTTGGGATTCTCTTTCCCCCCATCCGTGGGTTTCCCTGTGGCCTGGGTGGCTCCAATGGGAAATCCCATTGACAAGCGGCAGGAAGATAGAATCCCGCCATCAGCAAGCCCCATGCCGCCAAGAAAGACACAACTAGGGGATCGGAGAATCCAGCCCGATGATTTTAAATCATATTATTCAATATATTTTGTTCCTGTCCTGAAATACTAGTGAGGCAGCAGTGTTCAGAATGTTACACTTGCAGTTGGCCTGCAGATTGTGAAAGTTTACATGGCTGACTGTTTATTAAATCAGCCACAATGAAGATGTTGAGCTGTTTTGAAAAGATAGAGGGCTGGATTCTCCGTTGGCGGGATCCTCCGTTTCGCTGGCAGCACACCTACGCCCATGGATTTGCCAACGGCGTGGGGGTGCTCACAATGGGAAAACCCTTTGGCCGGATGCCTGGACGGATAATCCCGCCAGGAAACTTGAATGAATATAATAATATTCAGATATTCCTGGAAAGAGCAGCGTACCTAACTCCAAGCCCCCACCCTATACCTGTAACCCAGTAACCCCAACTAACCTTTTGGACACCAAGAACAATTTAGCATGACCAACCACTTAATCTACATATCTTTGGACTGTGGGAGGAAATCAGAGTATCCGGAGGAAACCCACAGGGGAAAGTGTGCAAACTCCACACAATCACCCAAGCTTGGAATTGAACCCGGGTCCCTGACTCTGTGAGGCAGCAGTGCTAACCACTGCACCACCGTGCCGCCCATTGCATTGCAAGTCGGAGAATCGAGCCCGATGACTGGCTGTCTTGCCTGCAGTGATTGCTGCTTAAAAGAAAAACAAGAGATGGTTAAACAAGCATCGGAGAAAAAAAATAAAGACTCATGAAAGACATGGAACAATGTATATCTGAGATTGTGGATTGATCTTTTGGTCTGGAGCTGAAACAAGTGAAGCTGACAAAAGATGGTCAGGATCCAATGGCCTGAGAAGATGGTGAGGCAAACACTAAATATTCACATTCTCCCAGTTGTATTTCAGGCAAGTAGCTAGGTCTACCTCTGGAGTACAGACCTGTCTCAGCCTTCCTTAATTTTGTTCACTTGAACATATCGAAAACATCAAAAAACAAACAAGTTACGTTGCTGTAGCAGCCAGAAAGCCTGATCCCTTTTCATGACATTACTTCCTTGTAAGGCTGGAATGTTCCTGGCCTTACACATTGATGAGCCATCAATTGCACGCGAGACGAGTTGCTATACAAAAGTTAGGCTTTAATAAGCTAGAACTTAGCCCTGCGGTTATCTACAATAAAATGGACGACAGCCTGGAGTTCCGACTATTTATACCTCGGTATGGAGGCGTGGTTAACTCAGCCTCTCGACCAATCGGAGAACTGTCACATGACTGGTCTCAACCAATCGGTCGAAAGGCACATGACCGACCAGGGCCAATGGTAAGCCGGTGTTCTGCACCAATGGCAGACAGCTATGCAAATCATATCACCACACACATTCACTTATATGGAGGCAAGCTTTGTGCATGTTCAGGTCCAATCGCAAGGAATGGGATTTGGTGCTTTTTTAAAGATTCTTTCATTGGATGTGTGCACTGTTGTCCCTCATGTAGTACCCTTGAACGGTGTGACATACTGGGCCATTTAAGAGTTAACCACATTGCTGTAGGTCTGGAATCACATGTAGGCCAGGAGATTCCCTTCCCTAATGGACATCAGTGAATCAGATGAGTTTTTTTAAAACAATCGTTTCACAGACACCTGTTGTATTCCCTATTCTGCTTTACCTGGATGGCTCGGATGCGTAGTGTTGAATAAAGAACACCATGATTTGTTAACAAACAAAACTATACAGTTATTACACTACTAACTAAGATTTGTTCACCTTCCTAAAGTTGAAGATTATTGTATAAAAGTATGCTAACTCTAACTTAAAGAACCTTCAAGTGTACAACTGCTCTCTATGTCTGACCCTCTTCCAGCTCTCTCTTAATGTTAACTTCAAATCATCTGATCATCTTCTAATCGCAGAATCCCCCAGTCACATGATATATATGTCACTGTTCTGTGGTTCCGTCTCATGGTAAGAATCATTATCATTAACTTGTTAACTCTTTACATCCCAGTCAACATACATATCATTACAACACCATTAATGAAACAAGGCAGGTGATTATCCAGCCAAACTGTTCCCAGTACAAACCCTGCTACTTCAGGAGAATTGTGGGAGAGGACAGAAACAGGTCTGCACCAGGCGCCAAACAGTGCACAATTCTCCCAGGCTGCTCCTGCTGAGGAAGTCTGTTGATTTAGATTTATTGTCACGTGTACCGAGGTACAGTGAAAAGTATTGTTCTGTGTACAGTTCAGGCAGATTGTACCAAAGATGAAAAACATAGGACATACATAAATACACAATATAAATACATAGGCACAGACATTAGATGAGCATACAGCGTGTAGTACTACACAGTAGATGTGTGAAGATGTGTGAAGAGATCAATTCTGTCCATTTGAGGGTCATTTGGAAGTCTGGTAACAGATGGGAAGAAGCTATTTTTGAACCTGTTAGTACGTGTTCTCAGACTTTTTTATCTCCTGCCCAATGGAAGAAGTTTAAAGAGTGAGTAAGACAGGTGGGAGTGGTCTTGATTATGCTGCCCATTTTCCCAAGGCATTGGGAGGTGTGAACAGAGTCAATGGATGGGAGGCGGGTTCACGTGATGGACTAGGCTGTGTTCACGACTATCTAGTTTTTTCACATCCTCACTGGGCACTACCCATCTACCGGTGCAACATGAAGCCGGCAAGAGTCACTAGTTGCCTCCTCCATCGGATACTAAACCTGATGACCACACCAGGAGGCTCAGAGGCCATCAGCACAGTGGGCTAAATCGCTGGCTTGTAATACAGAACAATTCCAGCAGTGTGGGTTCAATTCCCGTATCAGCCTCCCCGAAGAGGCGCTGGAATAAAGTGACAAGGGGCTTTTCACAGTAACTTCATTGAAACCTGCTCATGATAATAAGCGATTATTATTATTATTGCAGTATTGAGTGACATGGAAGGACAGGGCCCAGACAATCCCCTGGCACCCTCACAGCACTAACATGGTCTCAGATGGGAATCCCAGATGGAGGTCTCTGTTGGGGGTCTCTGGTGGGATGTCTCTGTTGGAGGCTTCTATTGGGCATCAGATTGGGGGGTTCTGATGGTGATCTGAAAGTGTCTGATGGGAGGTCTGGGTGGTCTGATGGGGGGTAGGGGGATCTAACGGGGAGGTTTTGGGGTCTGATGGTGACCTGGGTGACAGTGGGGTGGGGGGCAGGATTTGTGTTGTGAGGAAAAGGGGTGCCTCAGATAGACTTTAGGGGGTACCTCCATTACGCCCTTGACCACCGTAGGGTTCACTGAGTCAGGGCCACGTTTGAAAATACCTGCACCAATCCACACCCACGTAAATTCTGGCTGAGAAGCCTGGAGCATCATGGGGGCCTAGAGAATCAGGCTTCCAGCCCATTAATTGCATGCAAATTGGTTCTAATGGTCCATTAGCATATTGTCACTGGCGTTGGTCATGCCGCTCGCTGCCGCCGCAGACGGGGGGTCCTGAGCATTAGAACACTGATCCCGGTTTCCAACCGACGCTTGATTCTCTGCCAGATCGGGAAACCTGCTGCCGGTAGCAGGCTATGGAAAATCCACCCCCAGATATTTCTTTGTGTGATGGTGATTGAGGGATAAATGTTATTTTGGACATCAGGGTTAACTCCCGCTCTTATTCAATGTAGTTCCATGGAATCTTTCACATCCACATGAGAGGCAGAAACTTCATTTAACATGGTATCAGGAAAAAGGCATTTCTAACTGGCAGCACCCCTGCAGTATTACACTGGGATGGTAACCTAGATGGAGAGGTGAACCCGCAAACATCTGATGTAGAGACAAGAGCGTTACCTACTGAGCTATGACTAGCCCAGAGGAAAGGCTACTGAAAATTAGGCTCAATAGCCTTTGAAGATAGTTTTGCAGGGGAAAACGAATTATGTGAATACATGTCTGGGAAAGATGAATCCAGAACATTCTTACAAATTAAATTGTGATAGTAGGCCAAAGGGATACATATTTAAACTCCAGAAGACTGCTTTAGGACTGATGTTAAGAATGTTTTCACTTAAAGATGCAAGATTTTTCTTTGGTGGGGGAGGGAGGGGATGAGACAGACAAAGGCAGCAAGTTTGGCTAAAGTTTGGAGGATTTTCCTTTGGTAGCTGCTGTGAAAGTCTGAGTGTGATTGTTCTGTGCTAGTTTTAATCCTGTAAATGCACTGAGTTTTTGCTGTGGGTGATGATTGACACCCAGACAGAAAGAAAGAAGACAGTTTTCACCAAGCCATATTGTCTCTCAACACATTTTGAATGGATGAGTGAACTCTCCAACCTGGTCTTTGAAAAATGAAAACAAGTAGGCTTCAATGAAGTTACTGTGAAAAGCCCCTAGTTGCCACAGACCGGTGCCTGTTCGGGGAGGCTGGTACGGGAATTGAACCGTGCTGCTGACTGGCCTTGGTCTCCTTTAAAAGCCAGCGATTTAGCCCAGTGTGCTCAACCAGCCCCTTAAAATCACTTATTGTCATGAGTAGGCTTCAATGAAGATGCTGTGAAAAGCCCCTAGTCGCCACATTCCGGCGCCTGTCCGGGGGATCGAACCATGCTGCCGGCCTGCTTGGTCTGCTTTAAAAGCCAGCGATTTAACCCAGTGAGCTAAACCAGCCACTTTTGGCTTCCAACAAGAAAACCGAGAAAGAGTGTGTGTGTGTGGAGTGGTGAGGGTCTGTAGTAACTTCTCCACAGAAATGGGGACAAAGTCCCTTGGTGGATGATCCTGAAAAGCTACTCCATTTGAGGTTGGATGACTCTTTGTCTAACTAGAGAGAACTGGAAATGGGGTCAGATTTATACGGTAGTGGGAAGGCGTGGAGCGGTGGGTCTGGATGGGGGCCGGCGATAGGTGGAGATTGACAAAGATATCGAAAACAGAAGACAAAATTAATGGAAATGGGGGTGATTAAGGCTAAGAAGGGTGGTGATAGTGGCACAAAAAGAGATGAGAAAGAGATCAGAACAAAGGTGAGCAGTGTGCCAGCGACGCCCACATCCCATGAACGGAAAAAAAAAAATGCACTGGGGTGGGGGGGGGGGGGGGGGGTGTGTGTGTACAGCTGACGGACAAACAGCCTCGTATCATGGGAATCTAGAGACAATGAGGGCCTGCCTGTGGCTTGCCACTGGCTGTCCTCCACCCTCCGGTTTGTCCCCGGGCTCGTCCTCCAGCCCCTCTTGCTCCTCCTCCTCAGACAAGGCAGCATGCTCTCCTCCTCCTTATCCAGAATATTGCCCCGCTGCTGGGGGGGTGTCATAATATACATCCAGGTGTATGATGGTGTGCAGACAGGCAGTGATTGACATACAGGATGACCAGTGAACACACAGGACACAGCAGCCAATCACCAGAAAGGACATGACCACTATAAAGCCAGAGGGCACCAGTTTTCCCGCTCTGTCGGGATCCAGCCTCTGAGACAGTCAGAGCTTGTGAACAGCAACTAGAACAAACACCATGTGGTAGTAAGCAAGTCTGGTCAGGTTAGCCTCAGGTCTCCAGTCAAGTCAGCATAGTGGCAACCCACAGTTAAAGCATGTATTATAGTTAAGTGTTCAATAAAATCGAGATGCATTTCTTCAAGTGTTGGAAGCCTGTCTCTCTCACCACTCCAGTAAACGCAGTCCTCGTAGACCCAGCTTACCCAACACATCATGGTACCAGTGAGTTATGCTCGAGTTTGACGGACCTACCTTGAGATAATCCACCTTTGACCAGCAATCAGTCATCCGGTAACATGGACAGCGTCCGCCCTCCCCCGGAGCTCCGCATCGCCGGCAACCTCGGTGCAAACTGGAAGATTTTCAAGCAGAAGTTCCAGCTGTATCTTGAAGCCACCTACCTCGAGGCCACATCAGATGCCAGGAAGATCGCCCTCTTCCTTTCTACAGCCGGTGACAATGCTATCTACATCTTCAACTCTCTCACCTTTGCTGAAGGCGAGGACCAGATTGAGTTTAAAACAGTCCTGCTGAAGTTTGACAGCCACTGAGATATCGAAGTCAATGAGAGCTTTGAACGCTATGTGTTCCAACAGAGGCTTCAGGGTAAGGATGAACCTTTTCAGTCTTTTTTAACCCATCTCCTCATCCTCGCGCAGTCATGCAACTATGGCTCCACTTCCGATTCCATGATCCGGGATCAGATCGTTTTCGGGGTCCACTCCGATCCCCTTCGCCAGCAGCTCCTAAAAGTTAAGCAGCTCACCCTTACCATCGCCATCGAGACCTGCGTCCTCCACGAGCACGCTAATAACCGGTACTCCCATATCAAGGCGGCAGAAACGGCACGGCAAAACCCCCACGATGCGGAACGTGTGCAGGCCATCATCAAACAAATGCAGGGCCTGAGTCTGGATGAGGGCGGCCATTTTGTGTGCTTTCCCCGGGTTCTTGCGCCTGCATGCCACGACCAAGGGGATGGCGAGGCCGACAACCGAACCGCGCAAGTGCGCTCATCATTCGACCGCACTGTGCATGCACGGTGGCACACGGAACGTCCTGACGGCGGCGCCATGACGTTCTCCAACTGTGGCTCTGCCCATTGAGGGGCTGTTTAGCACAGGGAGGGGCTATTTAGCACAGGGCTAATTTGCTGGCTTTGAAAGCAGACCAAGCAGGCCAGCAGCACGGTTCGATTCCCGTAACAGCCTCCCCGAACAGGCGCCGGAATGTGGTGACTAGGGGCTTTTCACAGTAACTTCATTTGAAGCCTACTCGTGACAATAAGCGATTTTCAGTTCATTTCATTTCATTTAAAGCGGCAATGTCCCGCGAAATCTCGACGCTGTCTCCAGTGTGGCAAGCTTGGCCACAATGCAGCCCTTTGCAGATCTGCTCCACTGCCCAACACACAGCGATCCCAGCCACAGTGCAGGAGCGTCCGGTCAGTACAGCAATCCGTCACAGACTCCAACCCCGACATTCTTCCACATCCCGACACTGAGGGCCTCACATACCCATTCCGGGTGGGCATCATCACCAAGCACACGCTGCCTTTCGCAAAGATGGTGAAACAACTCCCAATAATGAGCATTGATCCGGACGACGAGTGGTGTGCCACCCTTACGGTCAACAAGGCTCGCATACGCTTCAAGCTGGACACCGGCGCTTCAGCACACCTCATTTCAAAGTCTGACCTTGACACCACCCATGTCAAGCCAAGTATTCTTCCACCAGCCTGCCTCGACTACAATGGCAATGCCATTGCTGCCAGTGGCTCATGCCAGCTTGAGGTGTCCCATCATTCTTCAAAAGCCACGCTGTGTTTTGAAATTATAGGAACAGAGCTTCCCTGCCCGGTGCTCGGGCCTGCAAACTCCTGAACCTTGTGCAGCGGGTTCACACCATGTCGTCCGCAGAGGCAACGGCTTTGCCAGATGTTAACTTCCAAGCCCAACTCGATGACCTCATAGCACAATACCACAGCGTCTTTGAAGGTATGGGCACATTCCCTTACCGATACAAAATCCTGTTGAAACCAAATGCCACCCCTGTGGTTCACGCACCGCGTTGGGTGCCAGCACCCCTTAAGGACTGTCTCAAGCAGCAGCTGCAAGACCTCCAGGACCAGGGTGTTATTTCTAAGGTCACGGAACCCACGGACTGGGTTAGCTCCATCGTTTGCGTCAAAAAGCCGTCAGGGGAACATCGAATCTGTATCGACCCCAAAGATTTGAACCGTAACATCATGAGGGAACACTACCCAATACCTAAACAAGAAGAGCTAACCAGCGAGATGGCTCATGCCAAGTTCTTCACGAAGCTGGATGCCTCCAAGGGGTTTTGGCAAATACAGCTGGACGTGTCTAGTCAAAAGCTGTGCACATTTAACACCCCGTTCGGTCAATACTGTTACAACCGAATGCCCTTTGGTATCATCTCCGCCTCGGAGGTGTTCCACCGCATAATGGAACTTCATTATGGAGGGCATCGAGGGGATGCGAGTGTACATCGATGATATCATTATCTGGTCCACAACTCCTCAGGAGCACATCGATCGCCACACACAAGCGGGTGTTCCACAGGATCCACAAGCATGGCCTCCGACTCAGAGCCAAATGCTCGTTCGGTCAATCAGAGATCAAATTCCTTGGGGACCACATTTCGCAGTTTGGCGTGCAGCCAGATGCAGACAATGTGTCGGCGATCAACGCCATGAAGACCCCGGAGGACAAGAAGGCGGTCCTCCGCTTCCTAGGGATGGTTAACTTCCTTGGGAAGTTTATCCCCAACCTTGCATCACACACCACAGCTCTCCGCCATTTCGTTAAAAAAATTACGGACTTTCAGTGGCTACCCGCTCATGAGCAAGAATGACGTGAGCTCAGGGTGAAACTCACCAAGGCCCCGGTGCTGGCGTTTTCCGACCCCACCAAAGAGACAAAAATATCCACTGACGCGAGCCAGGCTGGCATTGGGGCAGTGCTCCTCCAGCGGGATGACTCCTCCTCCTGGGCCCCAGTTGCATATGCCTCGAGAGCCATGACACCCACTGAGCAACAATACGCTCAGATTGAAAAAGAATGCCTGGGCCTCCTCACAGGGATCGACAAGTTCCACAATTATGTGTATGGCCTCCCCAAATTCACGGTCGAGACAGACCACAGGCCATTTGTTCACATCATCCAAAAAGACCTCAATGACATGACGCCACGGCTACAACGCATCCTCTTCAAGCTCCGCTGCTACGATTTCGACCTGGTCTACACCCCGGGCAAAGAGCTCATTGTGGCCGATGCACTCTCCAGCTCCATCACCACGCCGTGTGAGCAGACTGACTTTGTCTGTCAAATAGACGTCAGGTGCAATTTTGTGCCTCCAACTTTCTGGCCACTGGTGAAAGGGTCATGCAAATTCATCAGGAGACGGCTATGAGACATCTCACGGATGGTTGGCAAAAGGGGCAGTGCCCCCAGTTTTATAATGTAAAGGACAATCTAACGGTGGTAGACGTCATACTAATGAAGCTGGATAGAATTGTGATCCCACAGAGCATGCGAGAGTTGGTCCTCGGCCAAAATCCACGAGGGTCACCTGGGGGTCGAAAGTGTTACAAATGACTTATTGAAATATCAAAACATAATATTTAAGTATTAAATAATTATAAATTAATAAGATAAATTGAAATAAACCAGGTGGAAACATAAATAACATAGGTAACAGGGTGGCACACTAGTTAGCACTGCTACCTAACAACAGGGACCCGTGGTCAATTTGGACCTTGGGTGACTGAGTGGTGTTTGCACATTCTCACCGTGTCTGTGTGAGTTTCCTCTAGGTGCACTATCCTATTAAAGATGGTGGGTAGGATCTTGATGCTGCTGGTCCAATCATGGGCTATAATTCCAGAACCTCAGGGCTCCAGGATTGCTGAGGCAAGTTGGTGACCATGACACCTTGGCATGGAGGCAACCTCCAAGGCATTCATAAAATTCAATGCTGGTGTGGATTGAAACCAATCGGCCCATCAGAGATAAAGGGAATCCCCAAAGGAGGAATTATTTGGGCCACAGGTCTGACCTTTCCTGCCGCAGGCCCCATTCTTTGAATATGGAGTCCCCGGCACCGATAATCCCCCAACCTACTACAGGAAGGTTGCCTCCATTGAGCTCGCAGTTTGCAGCCTCTGTGCGTGACAAGACCACAGAAATCACCTCTACTTGAGGTTTTAATAATTTTAATAGGCTGCCCACCTTTGTGTAAAATTTCTCTGGCAGTATAATGTATTGGGAAGCTGTCCAGATGCGGATTCCCTCCACTCCCCGTTTTCTGGAGCCCTCCACCACCCCACCCCCCACTCCAAACTTTAACATAAATTTTCATGGGGCCGAAATTCCAGCCCAAAGTGTTAGCGACCTAATTGTGGCAGCTATCACAGGAAAGCCTGGCTTACTTTTCCTCCTACCTAGTCTAGGATCATTGAAGCTAAGTACAGCGCCAACTGAGGTAAGCTAATTTAGTATAGGCTGGGCATGACACCTGGAGCACATTGCTTTGCATGGCTCAGTTACAGTGTTTGGGGACAGGGTAAATTCCTGAGCTCACTTCCTTCAAGAATTTGTAAGCGTGTGACTGAAAATTATTGGCCAGGATTTATTTACAGAGAATGATACATGAATGGGACTCCAAATCAAGTCTATTTCTAGTGTTTCTACAATATTGCACAAATTGCATCTCGACAAAGAATAAACCTGAATTTCAACATACATCTCTCCCCTCATTCTCTTCCCTCTTCTCCTCACTTCACGGACTGCTTATGGGTTACATATCAATGGACAACAGCAGCTTTTCAACACCTCAGAGGAATAATTAATACTGGGCATGCGATGTCTGAGAGGGTGGGGGAGGTAGGTACTCTCACGACATTCAAGAAGCATCTGGATGAGTATTTAAATTGGCAAGGCATAGTAGGCTAAGGATCTAGTTTTGGTCAATGGTATAGTACAGATTGGTACTTGATGGTCGGCATAGAAATGGTGGGCCGAAGAGCATGTTTCTGTGCTGTATGAATCTCTGAGTGTATATCCTATGAGGAAGCTGTGAAAGGCATCACATTGAAGCTCACTCCTGCCTTCTCCTGACATTCATACATGATCACTTCTTAGCAGGGATCACAGAGCAGGAATCAGCTTTGTTAATTGTTCCCCTGTCCCTTGACCAGGTCCACTTGTAGCTCCTCACCATCAATTACTGCATGAATGCACTTGGCATTTATTTAAGTTTCTCTAGATTCTCCTCTTTACATGTACGGAGTTTCCAGTTGCTTCTTTTAAAATATATTAGTAACATTTGTCCATATTAAAAATTATCAAAGCACTTATATAATTGAAATTTAAAAAATAATATTTTTCTCAAAGATACATAATAATTTGTATAAGTGATACCCGTGGAGAAAGTCAGTTCAGAAAATGTTGCTCTGATTTTTCTCCATCTGCTCCCTACAATCTGGGGCTCTGACTGTAACCTATGTTGTCTGGTTAACAACATGTTTACCATCTGTCAACCGGTATCATACTGTGAGATCTATTTAACTGCTTCCTTCAATATTCGGCAGAACACAGTAGCCTAGTAAAAGTAATGGGTTTAATGTAATATAGGTCATCTGCAAGAGCCTGAAAGTTTTACTCCTCACCTTTTGCACTCTCCTTTAGTCCGTTCAACAATGATTAGAAAGTGCTCAATGATGCAAAATTATTGCTCAATGAGCAGAAGAAATAACTTCTGTTAGGGATTATGTCTGTGTATGAAACCATTCAACTATCTCTTCATTATTAGACAAATACAATAGCAGAACAGACAGAACGTTATGATAAATTAGGCCTAATTCGCATTATATTTATTGCAGACATTTATTTTACTGCATAAAGAAAACCCAAGTCTTAAATAACAGCGTCTAAAATGCCATTGTGGAAGACATACAGCAAGCTTCATGAGAAGAACTTAAACCGTTTGTTTCTGTGATTTCTTTCTTGTTGCTTTCTCTGGTTTTAAAATGAGGAGGATTGGAAGGTGGCAGCGTTTTCACAAGAATGTAACAGACAGGACTAGGAATAGACCATATTATTTTATACACCAGCAATAATGATTGAGGAGATTGCAACAACTACTGGTGCAGCTACTGAAGATGACAGATGTCATCTTCTCCTTCTATCAGTTTCCAACGAAAAGCAGCAAACACTACACTACCTTGCCTTTGTGGACCTCATAATAGCATTTAACACTGAACAGAACAGGTCTCTCTCTCTCTCTACACCAGAGAAAATTGGCAGTCCTCACAAGCTTCACAATCTCATACTGTTGTTACATTCTCTGGGCCAGTGCACGGTCAATTCCAGCCCAATTTGATCCAGAGTCACAAAACTACTCAATTAACCCATAATTCTTAGAAAAATACCTGAAGTCTTAGAGGCCACTGACTTTCTAATAAACACAATCGCCAGGCTTGTAAATTTAAACACAATTACTTTTTATTTATAACAAGAACTATAATGAAATATGCAGCAAATGCATCTGATTTACTATTATCTTCTAATTCCTAATCCTCCACTTTGGCTTGCCCCCACCCTCTATGCACACAAACACACACACACACACATAAGACAGGCAAACACAGAAGGGAGGAGAAGGGTGAAAATAATAAGGATGAAAATCAAAGGATAAGAGTTCTTGTTTCAGGTGGTTGTTTCTAGCACCTTGCTCCTCTTCAAACTTTGCTTTCAGTTCAAGGTTTTTTACTGTGGATTCATTCAGGCCTCTGTAGGTTCCGAAATACATCAACTCACAGCCTTTCTGGAGAGAAAGGTCTCTGCATGTCCAGGCCTCAACTCTGCTTTCCTAAAGTTACTGGAAATCATCCCACTCAGGCAGGACCCAATCATCACCCATCACTGGGCAAATATGGCCTATAGGCCAATTCATTGGCTACCAGCCAACTAATTGAACCAAGTCCCACCCCGTTTCTTGGGTGCCGCAAAGTCTGATTCTTTGCTGTCCAAAGTTAGCAGAGTATTTTCTGATGTAACTTTTGAGTTCCTCAGTCTCTCTGCTGCTTGACCTAAAGATGCATGTCCATACTCAACATCATATGGAGAGACAAAGTCACCAATGAAGCTGACGTTTCTAATGCTAACTGAGC
Organism: Scyliorhinus canicula; assembly: GCF_902713615.1. Taxonomy (NCBI): domain Eukaryota; kingdom Metazoa; phylum Chordata; class Chondrichthyes; order Carcharhiniformes; family Scyliorhinidae; genus Scyliorhinus; species Scyliorhinus canicula. Next base: position 141,742,379 of record NC_052150.1, read on the forward strand.
AAAAAAGCTTGTGCTGGCATGGGCATGTACATAGGATGTAAGGTCACTGCATACTAAGCAAATTTATATAGGGAGGTAGCCCATGCCAAAAGCCTAGAGCTCAAAGCTCCGGTCAAAGGATGCAGTCAAAAGATACATGAAAGCCCTCAACATTCATCATGAATTAACGGATGTGGTAGTGCAGTCAATGTAAGGAGACAGGCTCCACAGGCCTCGCAACTAGCTTGGGGCCAATTGCATGGGAGTGCATGAATCCCAACCAAGGGTAATGAGGGTGTGACCCTGGGAGCAGGAGCCCGGGCAGTGTGGACCAGTGAGCCAAATTGTTAAGACCTGTTATATTGACTTCTGTGTCGTTACTTAGCTGCCTTTGCCTTTCATCAATAAACATCTTTGTTAACTACTGGAATCCTCCATTGTATGTCTTGAGCCACCACAATGGGCAACAAACTAAACATTAATTAATGTTATTTATATTTTTTGCTTTTGGTGTTAAGGGTGAGATACTGGTATGGATAGAGGATTGGCAGGGAGTGGGCATAAAGGGGTCTTTTTCAGCCAGTGACTAGTGATGTGCCTCAGGGGTCGGTGTTGGGACCACAACTTTTCACATAATGAATTAGTATTTGGTAGTATTGAGAAAGCAGGGGGGCTGCAGAAGGACTTGGACAGGCTGGGAGAGCGTGGAAAGAAGTGGCAAATGGAAAACGATATGGAAAAGTGTGAGGTTATGCACTTTGGCAGGAAGAATGGAGGCACCAACTATTTTCTAAATGGGAAAAGACTCAGGAAATCAGAAGCATAAAGGGGCTTGAGTCCTTGTTCAAGATTCTCTTAAGGTTAACTTGCAGGTTCAGTTGGCAGTTAGGAAGGCAAATGCAATTTTTTAGAACAGTACAGCACAGAACAGGCCCTTCGGCCCTCAATGTTGTGCCGAGCCATGATCACCCTACTCAAACCCACGTATCCACCCTATACCCGTAACCCAACAACCCCCCCACCCCTTAACCTTACTTTTATTAAGACACTACGGGCAATTTAGCATGGCCAATCCACCTAACCCGCACATCTTTGGACTGTGGGAGGAAACCGGAGCACCCGGAGGAAACCCACGCACACAGGGGGAGGACGTGCAGACTCCACACAGACAGTGACCCAGCCGGGAACCGAACCTGGGACCCTGGAGCTGTGAAGCATTTATGCTAACCACCATGCTACCCTGCTGCCCCAAATGTTAGCATTTATGTCGAGAGGGCTATATTACAAGACCTGAGGCTGTATAAGGCTCTGGTCAGACCCTATTTAGAATATTGTTAGGAGTTTTGGGTCCCATATTTAAGGAAGGATTTGTTGCCCTGGGAAAGGGTCCAGAGGAGGTTCACAAGAATGATCCCTGGAATGAAGAGCTTGTTGTATGAGGAACTGTTGAGGACTCAACCGTCTTGGCCCCTGCTACACAAACATCAAGGGCGCCACCAATCCAGCCCCCGAACGCACTTCTGAAAATCGGACCACAAGATGGTGCTCCTTCTCCCAGCATACAAGCAGAAACTTAAGCAGGAGAATCGAGTTAAGAAGGTCATGCAATGCTGGTCTGAGGCAACGGAAGAGCTCCTATGCGACTGTTTGGTATCAGTGGACTGGTCCATATTCAAGAACTCAGCGGCCAACCCAAATGAGTATGCCACCACCGCCACAGACTTCATCAGTAAATGTGTAGAAGATTGCATGTCAAAGAAGGTAATATGTGTGTTCCCCAACCTGAAACCATGGGAGATTCACTCCCGACTGAAGACCAGATCTGACGCATTCAAGACAGATCTGTACAAGAAATCTAGGTACGACCTCCGCAAAGTCATCAGGGATGCCAAGAGATAATACCTGACTAAGCTAGAATCACGGACTTTTTTTGGGTGTGGCAAGGCTAAAACAACATAACGCGCTACAAAGCAAAGCGGAGTAGAATCTCCAGCAACAGCGCACCCCTCCCCAATTAACTCAATGCATTCAATTCTTGTTTCAAGCAGGAAACCAACAAAATTTTGTAAACTGCCCCAACAGCCTCAAACACACCCATATCTATTGTCACAGCTTCCAAAGTCAGATCAGCCTTCTTGAAAGTGAACCCATGGAAAGCAACGGATCCTGACGGAGTTCCTGGTCGTGCACTCAGATCCTGTGCGGACCATCTGGCGGATGTGTTCATCGGACATCTTCAAGCTCTCCCTACTCCATTCCGAGGTTCCTATCTGTTAAGAAGATCACAATCATACAGGTGCCAAAGCAGAACCAGGCAACGTGCCTCAAAGACTACCGTCCGGTGGCCTTAGCATCGATCATTATGAAGTGCTTCAAGAGGTTGGTCGTGAGACACATCAACTCTATACTCCCAGAATTCCGTGATCTACTGCAATTCGCATACCGCCACAACCGGTCCACAGCAGATGCCATCTCCTTGGCCATACACTTATCCCTAGAGCATCTCCACAACAAGGACTTTTACGACAGACCCCTTTTCAGTGACTACAGCTCTGACTTCAGCACCATGATCCCAGCCAAGCTCATGTCAAAACTCCAAAACCTAGGACTTTGCTCCTCCCTCTGTAACAGGATCCTCGACATCCTAACCCATAGACCACAATCAGTAAGGATAAACAGCACCTCCTCCATGATAGTCCTCAATACTGGGGCCCCGCAAAGCTGCGTATGTAACCCTGTACTGTATTCCCTATACACACACACACGACTGTATGGCAAAATTCAGTTCCAGCTCCATCTACAAATTTGTTGATCACATGACCGTAGTGAGTCGGATCTCAAACAACAATGAGTCAGAGTACAGGAGGGAGAAAGAGAACCTAGTGGCATGACACTAGGTGTCGACAACAATCTCTCCCTCAACGTCAGCAAAACTAAAGAACTGGTCATTGACTTCAGGAAGCGAAGTATCATACACACCCCTGTCTGCATCAATTGTGCCGAGGTAGGAGATAGTTGACAGTTCAAATTCCTAGGTGTGCACATCACCAATAATCTGTCCTGGTCCACGCACATTGCGCTACGACCAAAAGAACACAACAGCGCCTATACTTCCTCAGGAAACACATTGACTCTTACCAACCTTTACAGCTGCACATAGAAAGCATCCTATCGGGCTACATCACAGTCTGGTATGGCAACTGCTCAGCCCAAGGCCATAAGAAACTACAGAGAGTCTTGAAATCAGCCCAGTCCATCACACAAACTCGCCTCCCGCTGCCTTGGGAAAGCATGCAGCGTAATCGAAGACCCTTACTACCTGGGTTATTCTCTCCTCCAACCTCTTCCATCGGGCACAAGATACAACAGTCTGAAACACTAACAGATTTTAAAACAGCTTCTTCCCTGCTGTTACCAGATTCCTGAATGACCCTCTTAAAGACTGAACTGATCATTTCACGCACCTTTTCTACTGAGTAGCACCACATATGCTTCTCCCGATGTCTATGTCTATGTATTTACATTGTGTATTTATTGTATGTTCTATGTCTTTCATGTATGGAACAATTTGTCTGAAATGTACGCAGAACAATACTTTGGGGAAAAGCAAATTACTGCGGATGCTGGAATCTGAAACGAAAAGGACAATGCTGGAAAATCTCAGCAAGTCTGGCAGCATCTGTATGATGCTGGCAGCACCTCTTTGACAAAGAGTCATCGGACTCGAAACGTTACCTCTTTTCTTTCCCTACAGATGCTGCCAGACGTGCTGAGATTTTCCAGCATTGTCCTTTTCAGAACAATACTTTTCACTGTACCTCGGTACACGTGACAATAAATCCAAATCCAGAAGATAGAAGGCTAAGAGTGGAGTTGAAGAGAAAGTATTTCACTCAAGAGGGTGGTGGGAGTCTGGAATTCACTGCCTGAAAGAGTGGTCGAGTCAGAAACCCTCATAACATTTAAAGAAGTATCTAGACGTTAATTTTCACTGCCATAACCCCCAGGGCTATTGGCCCAGCGCTGAAAAATAGGATTGGTGTATTCAGATCTTTGTTGACCAGCATGGAGATGGTGGGCTGAATGGTCTACTTTAATGCCTTAAATGTCTCTGAATCTATGAATCTACAACATACTTGGAACTTCAAGAGCTCTCTTAAAATCGGTCACTCCCATTAAAGTATTGCTACAAACATTAATAAAATGTCATGGCATAAGTCAGGTTTCATTTTTATTTAAGGCCAATTAAGGACACCTTATACAATACCGGTCCTTTCCACTGCTAGGATGCATTTGTCATCTGTTGTCAGCTGCTGTTCGAAATCATTGAACATTATAGAACAGATTGATCTCATTCATCTCCATGCCGTCTCTCCATTATAAATATTCATCATGGGCTGTATCCTTTCTTCATAACCATTTCTTCTTCAAATATTTGTTCACTTCTATCCAAAGTGTTTTGGATTCTGCTTCTACGCATGAAATTCCATACCTTAATAATCCTCCTCACTATTATATTAATCTCCTAACATCTCCCTTTATTTTTTGATGTTTTTTTATTTATGTCCTTCAATTACAGACTCACAAAACAGTTGAAATTGTTTTCTTTCACAATTTTGAATATCTTTCCCAAATCTTATCTTTTTCTACTATCATGAAAACGGCCCAATTTTTCTTGTCTCTTTTTTATAATGAAGGTTTCTCATACTAGTGTGTAACACATTCACTTTCTCCAAGCTCTTGGCATTCTTCATAAGGAGGGCCACATGGGTTCAGTTTATGGCATCTTGCACCTGTGGAAAACCAGAAAGATCTGCAAAGCCCTGTGTTCTTGTGTTCTGGCCTGCTTGATGTCTGTTGATGTGAAAGACATTGTGGACCTTTGAAGAAAGGGCATCTGTGACCTCCTGGATTCATTTGTGGGTGAACGTTTTGTAGATCCTGCAGAAGTCCCATGTAGCCCTGGAAGGAGCTACTGGTGTAGATATTGATTATGCTGCACTCCAAGTCCCCATGACATCAAATCCTGCAGAATGTGGCAAGTGTGAATCACCGGATCCCTTGACATGTGAGGCGTCTGTGACACTTTTTGCCCCTCATCAGCAGATAACACTTTTTTCACCCAGAGAGTGGTGGGCCTGTGAAATTCGTTACCACAGGAAATAGTTGAGGCCGAAACATTTTTTCAAGGAGTTTGGTACAGCTCTTGGAGCAAAAGGGATCAAAGGATACGGAGGGAAGGCAGGAACAGGCTATTCAGTTGGATGATCAGCCATGATCAGAATGAAAGGTGGAACAGGTTCAAAGGGCCTCCTCCTGCTTCTATTTTCTATGTTTCGGTGATATCTCTACATAATGTGTCCAGCAAGGTGCCTACGAATCATGCTTTATGAGGATTATCCACTGCCTCAGGAGGAGGCCCCATTGCCCACTGGTCTTGAAGGTTCTGCTCCTCACTTTGGCGAGAAAGCCATAACCTCCTTCTCATTCTTCTCTTGTGCTTATGAACAATAATGCAGGTGGCCGTACCACTAGGTCCCATCTCCCTGATGATCCCCTCACTGCATCATCAATGAGAAAAATGCAAGGGTAAGCAATTTTTCCCAAATATCCACTTTTTGTCCGTGATTATAGCTCAAGACCTTCTCATGCATGTGAGAGAGGACTTGCTCCTGAAACGATGCCCAGTGTGGGGTGCACATGTTCACCAAAAGCCCTCTGCAGCTAACATGACCAGCTGACAGCAGCTTCAACCAGACGACTGCTGCTTTGCTTTCAATCCCGGTTCTGGGATCATTATTACCTGCACTCCAAGACTGCGCAGCTTGGATGAGACGCGAGAGTGAATGTTCAGTGGGTAAATAAGAGGAATAATCTTATAATCCTTCCCTTGGTCCTGTCTGGCCCTTTTGCAATGTAGGCCTTGCATTGCAGCACAGTAAAAACCATCCCCGCCTTCACCCTGCTGTGGTACCTCTATAGACTTGCTTTGAGATACCCCTGAAATGGATGCAGTACAGCCTATGAAGCATGGTTATGACCCCCAAGGTACAAGGTAGGCGAACTGACCTCAGAGTCACAAGTGAAGTGCACGTCACCAGCTGCAGGTTGTTTAAATGCAGTTGTGAAGCACGTCATTCCTACTGCACTCCGACGTGAGCTCTTTATCTAGTGTGGAGGGATGATTCCACCAATCAGGCATCAAAACGAGAGACTGATTTATGCTAAGGACATTCGCAACATTAGGAAGCAGGAACCGTCGTCCACAATTGACAGCTGAAGTGCATAAACATTTCCTTACTTATGTCATTTTAAAAACCAGTTTTGGGTGTTCTCGTATAATTTAACTCTTGTACCACCACGATGCCCCCTGCGTTCAGGTGTAAAAATTCCCAGCCCAGGATTTATTCCCTGGAATTCAGAATGTTAAGGGGTGATTTAACTGGAGTTTTAAAGATATTAGAAACTGCTGTAAATAGATCTGGTACCTAATGGGTTAACATGGGACTAAGTACAGTACCACTCACAGTGAAGTAAGAAGGCACATGACCTAGACCCAAGGGTAGTTTAATAGTAGTTTAGTAGGATAATAGTATGTGAGGACCTAATATGGGGTCCTCTGCATACTTTCACCCTCTACTGTAAATATGTACTAAGTTCAGTAATGTTACTAATAATTGCTTTGTAACTTCAGTAAAACTGCTACATGGTGTCCAAACATTACACATGCCGGTTAGTATTACAACCCCCTGGGCTAGTGCATGGTCAATTCCCGCCCCACTTAACCCAGGCTCACAATGCAAGTTTTTGGTCTATGCCGGTCTAATAACTACAGTCACCAGGTTTGCAAATGTAAACACAATTTTTATGGATAATAATAACTATAATTAATTATTTAGCAAAAACAACTGGTTAAATATAATCTAATTCCTAACACTCTTCTTTAACTCGCACCACCCTCTACACACTCACAAGGCAGTCAAAAACACAGGAAAGAGGGGTGTAAAATAATGATGAAGGGCGAGAGTCTTTGGCCCGTAACTTCCTGCATCATTTGCAATTTAACCCGCTGGTGCACCGCACATGCATTATTGCGACAACCCGGAAGTGCATGCACGCTGGAAGTGCGAGGCGTTTAAACTCCTTGCTGTTTTTTTCTTTTTGACTGCTTGTAGCTCTGCGCTGCTGAATGAAAAATCCAGCCACAGCACTAACTTGGGTCACTTACCCGAATTTTTGATGAGTTTTTCCAGTTTGTTATTTACACCAAATGTTTTCAGTCTAGCAGAAGCCGGAGACATCGGGAGACTTTTTGGCTGGTTAATTATTCATATTTAGCATTTATAAATATGTTGAAAATGCAAATAACATGAAAGGAAGATATATTTTTGTCAAACGTTTGTTTGTCATGAGGCTGTTAATTCCATTAAATGAACTATAATGTATAGAATACGGGGATCTTTCTTTAATGGGTATGATTGCCAACCTAAGATAGTTACTGGCCATGAGTTCTGTGGGTCCTTGTGTAGCTGATGAGCCCGATCCTAGAGTCACTTGGCAGAAGTTTCCAAAAGGTGGGATTGGTTCTTGGATGTGAATTCACTCCTTTTTCAGGCATTGTCGTGTTGCTAGGTGTTCTCAAAGAATTGTGACCCTTCAGTCAGGAGGTTCCTCCAAATAGGTCTCCTTTGAGCAAAGATCTCCCTGGCATGGACATCTATTTTCCATTTCTTGCAGTAAGCCTAAAAGGTATCTTGAAAACTTCATTTGTCCTCTTCTTGTTCACGATCCTTCCTTGAGCTGGGTGAAAATGATTGCTTTGGAAGTCGGGACTCTGATACCCTAAGCATATGGGGGGACCCAGTGGAGTTGGTATTTGATCATTATGGCCTCAATGCTGATGCTATTGATTCCTTCGAGGACACTAATGTTAGCATGCCTGTCCTCCCAGCTGATTCAGAGCTAAAGTACATTTGGATTTTGCAATGTATTTAAGGGGAGTTGTTTATGGGTCACCCTGATGTAATGTTCATCCTTAAACGCCTCGGTAATTACTTCAAATGCTTTAACAAAGTTTAATGCCTTGTATGCAAGCCTCCTGAATGCTAATGTGAACTATCTGTCTGACAGGTATTGCAGCAAATTAATTACCCACCCCTAAGAGTGTACTGCCAAAGGACATCCCAAAATGATGTCAGAGGAGGTGTGTTCCAAGACACTGCATTTGGATGTTGAACTTGTCAATTAACAATTGTCAAAACCCTCCCCTTCTCCCCCTCTTCCCTCCCTCCCCATCACAAATTGACAGAACCATTCTGTTTATGTGGAAAAATATATTTTATTGACCAGTGTTTAAGTGACAAAATATATTCTACTGCAAGAAATTTATAAAGGTTGAGGTAGTTTTATGTCATTGTTCAGCCGATAAAGTTAAACTTTAAGTTAAATATAAAAAGGTTTCGAAGTTTTATATTTATAAAATTATTTCTGTGAATAAATGTTTTGTATTAAATTTTGCAAGATTCTACAAATGGCTACAGACAGTGACCCAAGGCCGGAATTGAACCCGAGTACCTAGCACTGCGAAATAGCAGTGCTAACCACTGTGCCACCGGGCTGCCAACATTTCCTCCAGGTGCTCCGGTTTCCTCCCACGGTCTAAAGATATGCAGATTCGGTGGATTAGCCTTGCTGAATTTCCCCTTAGTGTCCAAAGGTTATGTGGGGTTATAGGGATAGGGTGGGGGCGTGGGCAGGGTGCTCTTTCGGAGTGTCAGTGTCATCTTGGTGGGCCGAATGGCTTTCTTCTGCACTGCAGTGATTGTGTAAACACTAATCAAAAAATGTAGGTGCTACAGGACAGATGGCAAAAAGCCCTGGGATGTTTTTAAAATCCTATGACCATAATCTAAATTAAAACATACAAACATTTTTAAGCATGCCACATGTAAAATTATATAATAATATAGTGCAGATTCAAATAGTTTCACATTTAAAAAAAGAACCAAACCTATGTTCACATACAAATAATCACCTTTAATCATTAAAAAAAATAAAAATTACTTGAAAATAATTAATGGTGATGCCTGTTTAAAAGAAAGCAAAGAAAATTTAAGAAAAACATCTACATACCTGTAAAACACTTGTTTCAAAAGATACGTGTTATTTTCTATATAAATCTATTGTTTAAATGCCTGCCCTCAATGAGCGTTCCCAAGCTGGCCGCGACATAACAGGCTGGGGCTTCACTCCTCCTGTGCCAGCCTGGAGCATGCACAGACTGGGGTGCTGGAGGCCTCAGGCTGCTGCAGAGAAAGGGAGGTTGGAAGTGCGCATATTTCTATTTTACAATTGGCAGCCCATGGCTTCCCACTGCAAGCTGGATGTTACAGGCCTTTGCTTCGGTTGGACATCTTCCAGTACACCTTTCATCAATCTACTCCTTCAGTTGGATGTTTTTGTTTTCAATCTACAATGGTTTTCACTGTAGATTTATCCAGAGCTCAAGACTTCCCTGCATGTTCAGAAGTCCTCTGAAAACTATACCACTCATGTCGGACCCAATCACTGCCTGTCATCAAGCAGAATACGACCTTTTCCCAATTCATTGGCCAACAGTCAACCAATCAAAATGAAAGACTTCCGATCTCGCAGGTACCAATTCAAAGTAAAAGAATGGGAAATAAGGGAATCAACAGGAAGGGTCCTTATAGTAGCAATAACCGAACGGATCAGGAGTGGATAGGATAGGTAGAAAGAAGGTAGTTGGGGAGCCTAGGAAAAGGTGGTCATAGTCTAAAACCTGTAGCCAGGCATTCCAGGAATGAAATTGAGATAAACTTTTACACAAAGGGTGAAAGAAAATTTGGAATTTTCTCATGCAAATGGCAATTGGCGCTGGATCAATTGACAATTTACATCTGAGATTGATAGATTTTGTTTATCAAATTAAGAAAATATGGGGAAAAGATGGGTATATGTAGTTAGCTAACAGGTCAGCCATGATCACAGTGAAGGGTGGAACAGATTCAAGGAGCTAAATGACCAACTCCTGGTCCCTCAAAGCAGCGAAAGGAAAGGTAGAAGAGCAGGAACATAGTGGTGAAAGATAGTCCACCTACTATAACAGATTTCTTTACTTTGTTGGATGTTCTCTCCACATTCCTGGATCTAACCCTCATCCAATTAGTGTGGTGGAGACATTGCAAAAGGTGATATCATAGGACTGGTTGTCAAGACATGATGGGCTGCTCCTTTTCTTTTTCAAAGGGAGGTTGTGTCCTTGATCACAAGTTCCTTTTGACCCATATTATAGCCACAGATGGTAGCTATTAAAGCTGTTTGGCAAAGTAATACATTTAATATATTATGCTTTATGGATGCATGGGGCTTCCTTCAGGGCGCTGAGCCGATTTAAAGGTCGGGACATGAAATTAGAATAATAGGGCTAAATGAAAATAAGAGGTGATTTTTTTTTGCATGGATTCCCATCAGGATTATTTCCACCACGGCATGCTTTACACTCCATGTGCAAGGTTCAAGTTGTGTGGATAACAAACATTGATCTAACCTACAGTATTCATGCTTTGCTGACATGGAATTTGGGCTTTGCACAGCATTCCTGTGAGCTTTTAACTGGGGTAGCTGAACCAGCTCAAAGTCTACTCCCAGGTCAAAGCCAGGCTGCACAATCTTCTGTGAGATTATTAGTTTGCTTCAAATGTAAGACAATGAGGTTGTGTTACCATAGTTACCACAACTTACAAGGTAAAGGTCATAATTCCAGCACGTTTACAATGCTGGTCCAAGATATTTTCAATATATTTTGTTGTACTCTTTTTAGACTCAGCCAGACTATTTCTGAGGCCCTAGAACATATTTAAATGTTTTATAAGTATCTCTACATTCTTTACATAAAAACACACAATTGCAGTCCAAGGAAAAATACTTGGAAATACAAGGAAAAGGCTACTGTGTGCCTTTCAGAACAAAAAAAAAATATTCTAAACAATAATTTGTGTTGGTAATAGATCAGCTGTTATATAACCATCACAGCATTTAAAGTTTCTTTGATAATGACATTCATCTCCTGGTATATGCTATTTGTGCTGTATTAATATGACTATGTCCTATCTAAAGCCCGAGCACAGGAATGTGTTCTTGTTGGTATGAAGACATAATTGCCACAACCTGAGTTTAGGAGGAACTTCTTCACCCAAAGGGTTGTGAATCTATGGAATTCCTTGCCCAGTGAAGCAGTTGAGGCTCCTTCATTACATGTTTTTAAGGTAAAAATAGATAGTTTTTTGAAGAATAAAGGGATTAAGGGTTATGGTGTTCAGGCCGGAAAGTGGAGCTGAGTCCACAAAAGATCAGCCATGATCTAATTGAATGGCGGAGCAGGCTCGAGGGGCCAGATGGCCTACTCCTGCTCCTAGTTCTTATGTTCTTATGTTCTTATGAATAGGGGTTTGGGGCTGCCATTTTGTTCTGCTGATGAGTGAGCTGAACCCCCACCTGTCTAGTCATTACAGTAATGATATTTTGCTGTATGAGCAAGATACACATTCTCTGGTAGGGAGAAGATAAAGTTATTGATGCTCATGTATATGCATCGTTTTGTGTTTGAACAAATCAGTGTCATTAGTGAAAACAAACCACACAGCAGGGCGAGGCAAGCTAGCGTATGGAGTTTACAAGTTTTAAAGTCAATGGCAGTCTGCTTAGCAAACTCCAAGCCCATCTCAAATAACAGTAGAATACATCTCTGAACATTTGTATGTAGCTGCAACAGTACCTTGTAAAAATCTGGGACTGGTACTTCAGGTATATAATCTAGCAGCTAAACGGGGACACATTGCCATGTATCACAGAATATAGGTGAAGATTAGGATGTACAGGTTGGGAAAGAATAATAGAACCATAAACACAGCTGTCTATGCACATAGTGAATTCATCTTCGTTTTTACTTTTATATAAACCACTTTGTGCAAATATACCTTTTCACACATCCACTAAAGGCACAAAGACAATTAAAAGAGATGTTGCATTTGCCCAGTCTTGCTCATTGCTGTTAAATAATTGAAGCACTAATTAAAATATCATGCTGTTTTTGCTTGTTCTGTAAACACCAAGGGGTGTCACCTCAAGCTCATGTTGATGAGTTACTCGTAAGATGCAGAGGAAGATGAGGCCAAACAAAAGTCAGACACGGAAGCAGAAGACAAATGTCCCAGTGCAGTAATTCAGAGAAAAGGTCATCAATTAATAGTTGCTGCTACTCATGTGTTGAAAATATTATTTTTCCCTGAGGGATTAAGTGTTGTTGTTCCTCTTTATTCGACTCCTGCACTAATGCTCAGAACTCATTATCGGGCTGGCTGATGTTGTCTTTATCAATGGCAAACTTAATGCAACATTTAGTGGTATATTGTTGCAATTCCACCATCTTTGGAGGCATATTATAAGGTAAAGCAACCCTATCATCCGAAAAAAAATCCATAAAGTCAACTGATCATGGGCCCCATTGCTTCACAATGCTGGCCACTGCAAAGATACATAATGTACCCAGGGCCGGCTCAAGGCACCGGCAACTCGGGCGACTGCCCGGGGCGCCATGTGCTCGGGGGCGCCAGAGACTCGGGTCCCGCGCATGCGTAGTTGGGCCGGTGCCAACCAGCGCATGCGCGGTGGCCGCCCGCCCCCAGGGCGGCCCCCCGGCTCAGTCCGCCCCCCCGCTCAGTCCCCCCCGCCCCGCCCCGCCCTCGGGTCCGCCCCCCGCCCCGCCCTCGGGTCCGCCCCCCCGCGTGTCCGCCCCCCTCTCGGGTCCGCCCCCCGCGTCCGCCCCCCCCTCGGGTCCGCCCACCCGCGCCCTCGGGTCCGCCCCCCCTTCGGGTCCACCCCCCCCGCCCCCCCTCGGGTCCGCCCCCCCTCCCTCGGCCCCGCCCCCCCCTCAGCCCCGCCCCCCTCCCCCCAAGGGCGCCGAAGTTCAGCTTGCCCGGGGCGCCAGCAACCCTAGAGCCGGCGCTGAATGTACCGGATAACTGATACTGCAGAGCAACAAGCTGTTTAGCTCTGAAACAGCATGCACCACCTAGAAAGGCAAGTAAGTGCATGACAATGCCATCACCTACAAGGTCTCCTCCTACTCACGCACACTGCTGACTTGGATATATATCATTTTGCTTCATTGTCACTGGATTAAATTCTGAAAATCCCTACTTAACAGCACTGTAGGAATACTTTCACCGTATAGACCATGGTGATTCAAAACACTCACCACCACCCACTCAAAGACAATAATGGTTGGCCCTTAAATGCTGGCCCTGCCACTGAACCCACATCCTGGACAAGGCATATAAAATTAAAAGAATTGAAGCAGAGTTAACATTGGAATTGCTGGCATTGCTCCATCCTCTAATTATATATTTGCAGGTAGGGTTCCAGCAGTTGATTAGGAATTTATAGAGTGAATAGCAGCACATCCTTTTTGGAAAATATGATTGACATAAGAAGTGAATAGCAACCCTTACTTTGACTGTCACAAGGGAGTGTGGTGCTGACTGAAGTTATCCCCTTAGTGTTGGGACTCCATGAGACTCCATCACATTTTCTCAGTTCCTTCGCCTCCATTGCATCTGTTACGATGATGTGACTTTCCAAAATGGTGCTACTGACATGTCTTCCTTAATCGTGTTTCCCACCAACTGTGGGTGACAGGGTTCTTAACCGTACCTGACCCATCTCCTGCACCGCTGTCCTCACCCCTTTACCTCTCTCCCAGAACCAGGATACAGTCCCTCTTGTTCTTACTTTTCACCCCACCAGACTACGCATTCAAAGTATCATCCTCCACCAGTTCAGCCAACTCCAGCATGATACTACCACCAAACACATCTTCCCCTCACTCTCCCTCTTCCCCTCACTCTCCCTATCAGGATTCCTTGTGGACCATTCCCTCCGGGATACCCTGGTCACTCCTCCATCACCCCCAACACCTCGCCCTCTTTCATGCAATCTCAGAAGGTGTAACAGCTGCCCCTTTACCTCTCTCTGCTCACCATCCTAGGGCCCAAACACTCTTCTCAGACAAAGCAGCGCTTCACATGTACCTCCTTCAATCTGGTCTATTGCATTCGCTGCTCCCAGTGCGGTCTACTCTACATTGGAGAGACTAAACGCAGACTGAGGGGCCGCTTTGCAGAACACCTCCGGTTCATCCACAAGCAGGACCAGACCTTTCCATTGTTTGCCATTTCAGGTCACTGTCCTGCTCTCATGTCCACATTTCTGTCCTTGGCCTACTTCAATGTTCCAGTGAAGCCCACCGCAAACTGGAAGAACAGCACCTCATCTTCAGATGAGGCACTGCCTTCCGGACTTAAACATTGAATTCAACAATTCCAGACTGTGAGCACTCTCTTTCACATCCACCCCAATTTTACTTCTTCAATTTATTTTCATTTCTTCCATTGATTCATATATCCATCCCCCCTTTCACCTTGCTGTCCATCTTGGTTTTCCTCCTCACCATCTCCCCGCCACTAGGCATTCAACACCGATAAGAGTGGAATACTGCATCAAACAGCATTCAGTACCCTAACTAGCCCGTTATTGTTATTTTTAAGAATTATAGAGAAATACAGCACAGAACAGGCCCTTCGGCCCACGATGTTGCGCTGAACTTTTGTTCTATGTTAATCATAGAATTTTGGACAATTTTTCATGGCCAATCCACCCAACCTGCACATCTTTGGACTGTGGGAGGAAACCGGAGTACCCGGAGGAAACCCACGCAGTCACGGGGAGGATGTGCAGACTCCACACAGACAGTGACCCAAGTCGAAATCGAACTTGGGACCCTGGAGCTGTGAAGCAATTGTGCTATCCACAATGCTACCGTGCTGCCCTTAAGAAGTTAACCTACACTCCATTATTCTACCCTAATCCAAGTACCTATCCAATAGCCGCTTGAAGGTCCCTAACTTTTCCGACTCAACTACTACCACAGGCAGTGCATTCCATGCCCCCACTACTCTCTGGGTAAAGAACCTACCTCTGACATCCCCTCTATATCTTCCACCATTTATCTTAAATTTATGTCCCCTTGTAATGGTGTGTTCCACCCGGGGAAAAAGTCTCTGACTGTCTACTCTATCTATTCCCCTGATCATCTTATAAACCTCTATCAAGTCGCCCCTCATCCTTCTCCGTTCTAATGAGAAAAGGCCTAGCTCCCTCAACCTTTCCTCGTATGACCTACTCTCCATTCCAGGCAACATCCTGGTAAATCTCCTTTGCACCTTTTCCAAAGCTTCCACATCCTTCCTAAAATGAGGTGACCAGAACTGCACACAGTACTCCAAATGTGGCCTGACCAAGGTTTTGTACAGCTGCATCATCACCTCACGGCTCTTAAATTCAATCCCTCTGCTAATGAACGCTAGCACACCATAGGCCTTCTTCACAGCTCTATCCACTTGAGTGGCAACTTTCAAAGAACTATGAACATAGACCCCAAGATCTCTCTGCTCCTCCACATTGCCAAGAACCCTACCATTAACCCTGTATTCCGCATTCAGATTTGTCCTTCCAAAATGGAAAACCTCACACTTGTCAGGGTTAAACTCCATCTGCCACTTCTCAGCCCAGCTCTGCATTCTATCTATGTCTCTTTGAAGCCGACAACAGCCCTCCTCACTATCCACAACTCCACTAATCTTCGTATCATCTGCAAATTTACTGACCCACCCTTCAACTCCCTCATCCAAGTCGTTAATGAAAATCACAAACAGCAGAGGACCCAGAACTGATCCCTGCGGTACGCCACTGATAACTGGGCTCCAGACTGAATATTTGCCATCCACCACCACTCTCTGTCTTCTATCGGTTAGCCAGTTTGATATCCAACTGGCCAAATTTCCCACTATCCCATGCCTCCTTACTTTCTGCATAAGCCTACCATGGGGAACCTTATCAAATGCCTTACTAAAATCCATGTACACTACATCCACTGCTTTACCTTCATCCACATGCTTGGTCACCTCCTCAAAGAAGTCAATAAGACTTGTAAGGCAAGACCTACCCCTCACAAATCCGTGCTGACTATCCCTAATCAAGCAGTGCCTTTCCAGATGCTCAGAAATCCTATCCCTCAGTACCCTTTCCATTACTTTGCCTACCACCGAAGTAAGACTAACTGGCCTGTAATTCCCAGGGTTATCCCTATTCCCTTTTTTGAACAGGGGCACGACATTCGCCACTCTCCAATCCTCTGGTACCACCCCTGTTGACAGCGAGGACGAAAAGATCATTGCCAACGGCTCTGCAATTTCATTTCTTGCTTCCCATAGAATCCTTGGATATATCCCGTCAGGCCCGGGGGACTTGTCTATCCTCAAGTTTTTCAAAACGCGCAACACATCTTCCTTCCTGACAAGTATCTCCTCAAGCTTATCAGTCTGCTTCACGCTGTCCTCTCCAACAATATGGCCCCTCTCGTTTGTAAATACTGAAGAAAAATACTTGTTCAAGACCTCTCCTATCTCTTCAGTCTCAATACACAATCTCCCGCTACTGTCCTTAATCGGACCTACCCTCGCTCTAGTCATTCTCATATTTCTCACATATGTGTAAAAGGCCTTGGGGTTTTCCTTGATCCTACCCGCCAAAGATTTTTCATGCCCTCTCTTAGCTCTCCTAATCCCTTTCTTCAGTTCCCTCCTGGCTATCTTGTATCCCTCCAGCGCCCTGTCTGAACCTTGTTTCTTCAGCCTTACATAAGTAAAGTTGCTGTTAAAGAAACCTTTTACAGCCAAAAACTCAGGTATTGTCCCCACTGGTGCTAACAATGGAAAATATTCACAGTAGAGGAATTGGATACCCTATTTCGACATGAGAATATAAATACTCAATCTACAGACATGATATTGAAAAACAAGACAAAAGTGCAATTTTTCAATTTTTTAACCATTCATCAATTATATAGTCATTGAGAATATAGTTTCAAACATTAGTACTTTTACATTCTTGTGGAAATTATGAGTCTACTTGTGCTTTGGAAATAATAAGTGTATATATAATCACATAACTTCAAGGAATTTGAGGGATAAAATAGAATCTAAACCAGACTGATAGGTTGAATATTTATTTCCTTTTTGTAGTGAGGCACTTAAGTACCGGTAAGTCATTTAGTGAACCTGGATTTAAATTAGGAATTCTATTCAAATAAATTGATTTTAATTAACTTTTTCTTGAGAAGTTTCAGAAAGCAATCTACCCCCTTGCAATTTTACCCCATAAAGTGATAGAGTGGCTATTTGAAAAGGTTTCGTGATGGGAAACTCATTCTAAACCTTTGAAATGTAGAGGTTTCAGGTGTAAATACTGAGCAATGTGTTACTATTTTAATCTAACTGCAGCTGCATGCCAAATTACCCAAACAGGCAGTGTGTTGTATCGCTCGCAAAGTAGAGCTGGGAATTCAGATGATAAATAAAGTGAAAACGCCAACATATTCCAAGCAATAACTAAATGCATGCAAGCGGAAGGATAAGGGTCATTGTGTCACTTCTGTGCAGCAGGGGATTTCCTCTCTGATTTGCACGCCCAGATGTTCCACTCTCTATGTGATACCGCTGCAGGATACACACAGCAGGATGCCCGTGTTGTGCTGGGTTACAAAAGGCTGCCTCACTGAACCTAATTGTACACCTAACAAGCACTTTTCATCCTTTAAAGTGAACAGTACAGTGGAATATATGTATTCTGTCGGAGAGGCTTGCTCACTTTTTATTGTTATTCTACCAAAGACTGTCATGCAAAGATCATTAATGTAATAAGGCCAAACTCATTTTCCCCATGATGCACTTGTTGAATACAGTTCAATTTCATTAACGCTGCAGGAATTAACTAGTGATCTAGTTCATTCATTGACTTCATGTCAGTCAATCAATCGGCGCACTTTTTGTTTCCTCAATATATTTTACAAGGCACATTATTAAAAACATCTATCAGGAACAGGTTAGATTATGGGCAGCACCGTGGTTAGCACAGTTGCTTCACAGCTCCAGGGTCCCAGGTTCGATTCCCGGGTGGGTCACTGTCTTTGCGGAGTGTACACATCCTCCCAGTGTCTGCGTGGGTTTCCTCTGGGTGCTCTGGTTTCCTCCACAGTCCAAAGATGTGAGGTTAGGTGGATTGGCCATGCTAAATTTCCCTTAGTGTTCAAAAAAGGGTGGGTTATAGGTATCGAGTGGAAGTGCAGGGTTAAGTAGGGTTCTCTTTCCAAAGGCTGATGTGGACTTGATGGACCAAATGGCCTCCTCCTGCACTGTAAATTCTATAATCTAGTCCCCTCGCCATTCTGAAAAACACCAATTTGGGAAAAAAAAAAACTTATTTTTTTACGTTTAGCTTTCCTCACTGTAGGTTAGATCTGCACAATTCCATCTCATGACCCAGCCTTGACGCCAGGCACTATGATTCATACAGACAGCAATGGATACCTTCTATAGTGACTATGCCAAGTCTACATTAATTATAGATACAATGTGCTATGACAATTGATGAAATACTTCTGCACATTCTTCTGACGATGAAGTTGAGATTTTCTTTTATCTTCCCACCCTTACACAAATAGGAAAATATTGTTTTTTAAAATAATGTGCGAACAATTCTTTCATGCACTACTGCTTTAAAGTGAGAACATGTGGACTATATTGACGTCTTGGGAGCAGAAA
Source organism: Scyliorhinus canicula (assembly GCF_902713615.1). Taxonomy (NCBI): domain Eukaryota; kingdom Metazoa; phylum Chordata; class Chondrichthyes; order Carcharhiniformes; family Scyliorhinidae; genus Scyliorhinus; species Scyliorhinus canicula. The sequence goes on from NC_052150.1 coordinate 141,761,098, forward strand.
ATGTCCAGAGCCATAACCTGCATGGCTCGCTCAGGTTTCATCATTGATCTCATTGTAGAAAGCTGCATTAGCTGTTGAAGCCTGTGGCACTGTCTTCTCCATGGAGTTGAGGTAGTCTACAATGCACCACATTAAAATAGCTGTTTTTATTGTCCATCCCTAACTACCCTGAGAAAATGAGCCTTTTTCATGACCTATCGCAGCACTTATAGTGATGATGATGACACTCGCACAATGGCATTAGGAAATTGCAGAACCTTGACCCATTGGCAATGGAGGACTGATAATCTCAGTTGTTTCCTGTATCTCAAACATAGCAATTACTTACTTTGAGATCAATACAAAGGAAGTAAAACTGAGTGTAGCAGATTTGCTATTTATATCCTACTGATCCCCACTATTCCTGCGGCCACTTACCATACAGCCACATTGTCATGAGAATGTCACTTTAAGAAATGTTTGGCTGCTCACGTTACTGCAGTGATGTCAGAGTGTGGGTGGAGCTGAGCTCTGTCTCAGTTTTTAGTTTCACTTTGAGAAATCCATATCTTTTTGGTTTCGTTTTTGAGGGTTGGAGCTGTTGCGAATTGTGCTTTTACTTAATTTGCTCTGTTTAATCACCTTGCTCTAGAGTCACCAAGTGTCTTTCTGATACCACCATGAGGTTCAAAGCCAAGTGCTGATCAATAACTCAATACACCAGTTAGTAAGTTTCAAATCAAAACATATGTATTATATACACATTCAATCACTACTCATGCGTAAAACTCTACTTACTAGACTATCTCTAACACTAAAAGCCCTATACTTAGCTTTGGAAATGGCCCACCAGGTCAGGGGAACAATGGCCTTTCATTCGATTCGGAGTCTGCAGGCTTCAAGCTGGTATGGACTAGTAGCTAGGAGCGCCTATCTTGTAGCGTGCATTGACTGGAGACTTACTTGGTTGGTGCAGCTGCTAGGCAGGTCTCTCATTGTTGAGAGTCACGGTCAATTGTTTCGAGCTGCTGAGAGACCCTGCCAAGAAGGACGAATTGAACTTGGGGGCTCTGTTTTATAGCCCCCAGGGGTTTCGCACCCTTTTGGGCTTGAATCGATTTCTCCAATACTGGAGCTGTTCCCTGATCGCTGGGCTGTTCCTATGTGTCCGTTGGCCTTCTTTGTCCTGGCTCCCGCTGGCGCCGGGGAGTCTGGTTTGGTCCCGATTGTTTCAATGGATCTAATTGTTCCTGGGGATTGCTCATTAATATGTAGATGGTTCTGTCTGGGTTTTTGTAAGTTTTAATACACAGGAAACCTTGCACCTGACTGTTTCCCTGTGCCTGACCATGGCTCCACAAGAGTATTAGGTTAAGCAAGCAGTAGAGATGCAGGGAACCACGGATCATAATGAATTTGAGTGTAATGTTCACATAGACAATCACAGAAGTATGACAAGTCAGACAACTGCTGTGATATTCTGAAGGTTTAGCGGAATCCTACTGTTATAAACCAACTGTAATATTTGTGCCCTATTAAGTTTGATGGTAAACTAAATAAGTCAACAGAAAAGCTCAAGCTTTCAAGGATGAGATCCCATTACATCAATTATAATGTGTTTGCAATGTCTAAATTTGGCACTAAGGCCTGGAATTTCACCGAGTCAGGGTGACAAAGGAGCCCATTAAAAATGGCAGCCATGACTCAATTCTGGGATTCTCGATCCTGGGTTTCCAAATTTCAGGAGTGCCTTTTAAGGATGTGGTTTCTTCCAGTCAAAAGTTCACAAAAAAGAGTAATAGGACATGCCTTTCCCCGCACTCCCGACTGTCCAGCTCCATTGCAGGGAAAGGCATGTCCTAATACTGTACAATTTTTATGGAGTCAGACCACGTTTTCAATAAATTATGATTCACGGCTCTTCAAAGATGTCAGAACCATGCTCTGCATAAGAGGACCATTTAAAAGGGCATTTCAAATATTGTAGCCCCCACCATGCTGAGATATGGCCCCCACCCACCCCCATGGCCCATCATGCCCCCATCCTGATGTATGCTCCCCCAGACAACACCAATGGTCCCTCATGCCCCCATTCCAAGCTATGGCACTTATATGCCTATTTACCCACTGTACACTGTCTAGAACCAATGACAGTATTATTTATACAAAATATTTTTTAAAAAGCGATTATTCTCGTAAGTGGATTGCATAACCTCCTTAAAAATAACTGTTTTACTCCAGCCCAATAAAAGCATCAATCATCTGAACCCTTTAAAGTTCCAATTGTTGGGACTGCAAGCACTTGAAAATTCTTTATCTTGTGCAAAGAAACATTGCGAAGTTCATCATAGAACCTCTACAGTGCAGAAGGAGGCCATTCGTCCCATTGAGTCTGCACTGGCCCTCTGAAAGAGCATGCTACCTAGGGCTACCTCCTCAGCCCTATCCCTATAACCACACCTAATCTTTGGGCAATAAGAAGCCATTTAGAATGGTCAATCCACCTAACCTGCACATATTTGGATTGTAGGAGGAAACTGGAGCTCCCAGAGAAACCCATGAAAACACATGGAAAACGTGCAAACATGTCAAACTCCACACTACTGACGGTCACTCAAGATTGGAATCGAACCCGAGTCCCTGGTGCTGTGAAGTAACAGTGCTAACCACTGTGCTATCCATACATTGACAGTATAGATCAGAAATCCAGAGTTGTCAATCAAGCAATGTTTTCTCTGGGGCTCAGATGATTTAGTACTCTAATAGATGTCTGTGCACTCAGCAAAAACTACATGATTATTTCTGGGGCATATCTTGGCAGGGGAAGGAAGAATAGTGGATGGATGGGAGTCATGATGTGACGTGGACGGAGCAGGAGAGTCTATGAGAGTGAGAGGATGTGAGGCGCGAGGGCTGGAGGGACTTTCTATTTTTATTACAGCTGGGATGAAATCCCATAGCATTGAGATGGGATGGGAGGCAGGGTAGAATAGCAGTAACGTCACTGGACTATTAATCAAGAGGCATAGGCTAATGATCTCAGGACACAGTTTCAAATCCCACCACAGAAGCTGGTAAAATTGAAATTCAATTAATACATTTGGAATTGAAAAACTAATCACAGTAATAGTGATAATGAAAGTATCATAAATTGTTAAAACAATCCACTTGGTTCATAAAGTCTTTAAGAGAAGGAAATCTGCCATCGGTACTTGGCCTGGCCTACATGTGACTCCAAATGCACAATAACATGGTTGACTCCTAACTGCCCTCTGAAGTAACCTAACAAACCATTCAGTTTAAAGACAATGAGGGATGGGCAATGAATGCCATCCCATAAATCCAGGCCTATGTATGAAACAAAAATAATTTCTTGTCCATTGGTCATTGCCTTTGAGTCTTATTAAGCAACAATTACACTTAACACAACAGAATGCAATATTTTTGATGAGCAGAATGAAGTTCTGATGATATTAAAATTCTTTTAAACTCAGTCGAGGATATATAATTAAAAACTGATCATTTGTATTCAGAAATAAGTCCATAAAAATAAGTCTTTGATAATTCAAAGCTGTGTTAATTGAAATCAAGGAGAAAATATTTTGTGAAGAACTGTTTTACTTATTTTTAGTTTAATTCCTTTACAGACCTATAATTTGGTAAGTACTGCCCTCTTCTGGTTAATTTTAACAACATCAATTTAAGGTTTAGAGATCAACTCCATAAGAGAGTTAACTTTATTGTTTTTAGCAAAGTCACTCATTCACATAAATTCCCTCAGGGATGGGAAATATTCCCACATCCCACCAATGAATAAATAAATGTATTTAATTCATCAACAAGTGTAATTCATTCCTTGGTATTTTGTGTAATTTTGCGTGGGGATTTTACTTATTGTTTCTACCGTAAACATTTGATGAAGCCATGAGCTAATGACAATGATGAGGTGAAAGCTAATAATAAGGGGCATTGGGTGAAGTGGATGCAAGAAGACATTGGATGCCTGATATCACAGATACAACATTTAGCGAAGATCAATGGGCTGGAGGTCTCCATTTCAGAGACTAAGTTCTGATGCCGGGATTGAATCGCGCAAGTCCTACGGACCAAAAGCAACGCAGTTCCCGGATCGACTCAGAGCATGTTACGAGGCTAGCACAGACGCCACGTGGGACTAATGCAATTCCATTGCATGCCGGCATGTAATTTGTTGGGGTCGGATTAGCACTCGAGAGCCTGACAAGCAGGAGCTGCATATAAGCACTCCACTCAACACCCTCACCAAGCCAAGAAGATGGATTGGTTGTTGACTGGTGGGCTGGGGCCAGAGGGTACCTACAGGAGTGGCCTGGGAAGGCACCCATGACACTAGGTTCACAGTGGGCAACCAACTGTGAACCCCAACCACGGCACAACTATCAGCACACTATATTGATGTTGGACACTTTCCGTAGCCCTCTCTCTCCCTCAACAGCCACAATACCTTTTTTCTACTGACGGAGACGGAGCATCGCGGGGGCCCAGAAACTGCCGGGTCGGGCCCATTAATGATATGCCAACGGTGATTACTGTTCAATTTGCATGGCAACACTGCCGTGCAGCGTGGAACACATTCACGCCTTAGCCAAGGCACTGGAGTTTACTGTCAGGCACCCGGCTCCAGCCTCAATTTTTGTCTGACTTGCGATTCTCCACCCAATCGCGTTTCCCAATTCTGCGCCGCTGGATGGAGAATCCGGCTCAATGTGTTCGGGTCTGTTGCATGGACATGGATTTTCTCTTCAGAAATAAACAATGATAAAAAGAATGCTGAAGAGTCATGATGGCACAGATGGAAGCCATTCAATCCATCATGTCTATGTTGGCCCTCCAGAGCAATCCAATCCATCCCATGACCCTGCTGTATCCCTATAACCCAGCAAATTTCTCTCAACTGTCCATCTAGTTTACTTTTGAAATCATTCATCATTTCAGTTTACACCATGCTCACAGTCAATGAGTTCCCAGGTCATTATCAATAGCTGCGTAAAAATGGTTTTCCTCACATCCCTCCTCTGCAATTCTTGGCCAGCACATTATATTTGTGTTCCCCTGGTCCTTGTATCAGATACTAATGGGAACAGCGTTTCTTTCTTCACCTTAACTAAACCTATCATCGTCTTGTACACTACCATCAGATTTTCCATTAACCTTCTTTAATCAAGGGAGAACAACCTAACATTGCAGCTAAAATCCCCCACCCTTGGAACCATTCTGGCAATTGTCTTCTGCACCCTCTCAACAGCCTTCACAGCCTTCCTGAAATGTGGTGACTAGAACTGGAGACAATATTCCAGGCATGACCGAGCCAGAGCTTTGGATATACTTCCATGTTTGTGAACTCAAATACCTCTGCTTACAAAGCCCAAGATCCCATATGCTTTTCCAGTTAATCTCTCAATATGTCCTGCCATCTTTAAAGATCTATGCATAAGAACCCTAGGTGCCTCTGTTCCTCACATTCTTTACAATTGGACCATTAAGTCTGTATTGCCTCTCCCAACCTCTTACCTCACACTTCTCTGTATTAAATTCTATTGTCACTACTCTGTTCATTCCGCCAACCTATTTATGTCCTATTCCAATCCATTGGTATCATCAACACTGTTTAACACACTTTCACGTTTGGTATCAAGGTCCTGTTAATTCTTTTCCTGATTATTGTTTCCAAGACGTTAGCCACCACGGTTGTCAAAACTGACCAGCCTAGAAAAGTGCTCACACATTTTCTTGATCAAGAATGTCATATTTCCCACTTACCAATTCTCCAGCATGTCCCCTGTAACTGGATGAGATTGGAAGATTATAGCAAGCACTTCCATTATCTCCACACCCACTTCACTGAACGACTTGGGATACAAGGCATTCAGACCATGTGATTTATCTACTATAATCAAAGACAGCCTTTCCAATACCTCCAGTCTTATCATTTTTAATTGTTATACTTGTTTTATTCTTCCATGGGATGTGAGTATCTCTGGCTAGTCCAACGTTTATTGCTCATTCAGAATTGCCTTTGGGAAGGTGGTGGTGAGCTGCCTATTCAAGCCACTGCCGTCCATCCGGTACAGTTACACCAATTGCGCTGTTAAGAAGGGAGCTTCAGATTTTGACCGAGCAGCAGTGAAGGAACAGTCATAGAGTAGTAAAGGTCTGCAGCATGGAAAAGGCCCTTCGGCCCATCACAACTGTGCTGGTCAAAAACAACCGTCTAACTATTCAGGAACCATTTTCTAGCACTTGGCCCATAGCCTTGTATGCCTTGGTATTGCAAGTGCACATTTAAATATTCTTAAGTGTTGTGAGGGTCTCTACCTCAGGGCAGTAAATTCCCACCATCTTCTGGGTGAAAGCATTTTCCTCACATCCCCTCTAAACCTTCTGACCCTGACCTTGAATCTATGCCCCCTAGTCATTGATTCCTCCACCAAGGAAAACGTTTCTTCCTGTCTACTCTATCTATGCACCTCATAATTTTTATACATCTCAATCATGTCCCCCCTCAGTTTGCTTTGCTCCAAGGAACGCAAGCCCAGTCTATCAAAATTATCTTCCTAACTAAAACTCTTCATCCCAGACAACATCCTGGTAAATCTCCTTTGCACCCTTTCCAGTGCCATCACATCGCTTCTATAATGTGGATTCCAGAACTGCACACAATACTTTAGCTTTGGCCTAACCAACATTTTATATAGTTCCAGCATAATCTCCCTGATCTTAAACCCTGTGCCTCGGCTAATACAAACAAGTATATAAAGTATATAAAGTGGTTAACACTACTGCTTCACAGTGCCAGGGACCCAATTTCAATTCTGGTCTTGGGTGACTGTCTCTGTGGAGTTTGCCCTTTCTCCTGTGGGCTTTCTTAGGGTGCTCTGGTTTTCTCTCACAGTCCAAAGAAATGCAGATTAGCTGGATTGGCCATACTAAAATTGCCCCCGAGTGTCCAAAGATGTGCAGTTTAGGTGGGATTAAAAGGATAGGGCATGAGAATGAGCCTAGGTAGCGTCCTCTTTCAGAGGGTCAGTGCAGACTCAATGGGCTGAAGGGCCTCCTTCTGCACTGTATGTATTCTATGTTCTACACCATTCTTAATCACTGTGTCCACTTTAAGGGACCGGTGTACATGCACACCAAGGTCCCTCTGATCCTTAGTGCTTCTAGGGTCCTGCCGTTTATTGTGTATTCCCTTGCCATGTTTGTCCTGCCAAAGCTCATCACCTCTCATTTATCCGTATTAAATTCCATTTGCCACTGATCAGCCCATCTGACCAGCCCGTCTATATGCTCCTATAATCTAAGGCTACCATCCTCACTATTTACCACCCCACCAATTTTTGTACCAAATGCTAACTTACTGATCAATGTCTAAATCATTTACATAAACCACAAACAGCAAGGGCCCCAACACTGATCCCTGAGGAACCCCACTGGACACAGGCTTCCTGTCAGAAAAACACCCCTCTGCTCCTCGTCACTCAGTCAATTCTGGATCCAATTTGCCAGACTTCCTTTGATCCCAAAGGCTCTTACCTTCCATGTGGGGCCTTATCAAAAGCCTTGCTGAAATCCAAGAAGACTCCGTCAAATGCACTTCCCTCATCGACACACCTGGTCACCACTTCAAAAACTTCAATCAAGTTGGTCAGACACGACCCTACCCTTAACGAAGCCATGCTAACTATTCTTCATTAATTCCTGCCTCACCAAATGCAGATTAATTCTGTCTCAGAATTGCTTCCAATAGTTTCCCCACCACTGAGGTTAGACTGACTGGTCTGTAGTTTCCTGGTTTATCCCTTCCTCCCTTCTTGAATAAGACATTGGCTATCCTCCAGTCCTCTGGCACCTCTCCAAGAGGAGAACTGAAAATGATTGCCAGTGCCACTGCTATTTCCTCCCTCGCCTCATTCAAACAGCCTGGGACACATTTCATCTGATCCTGGAAATTTGTCAACTTTAAGCCAGCCACTCCACTCAGAGCCTCCTCCCGGTCTCTGTTAATCTCTTTAATTTTATCACAGTCCTTCTCCCTGATTTATATACCCACGCCATCCCTCTTATAAGTTAATACTGACACAAAATATTCATTTAGAACTCTAACTACATAATTTGGCTTCATGCACAAATTACCACTGTGGTCCTTAATGAGCCCTACTCTTTCCCTAGTTATCATTTTACCCTTAATGTACCCGTAACAGCCTGCCCGAACAGGTGCCGGAATGTGGCGACTAGGGGCTTTTCACAGTAATTTCATTTGAAGCCTACTTGTGACAATAAGAGATTTGGTCTGGTCTGAAAAACAATTTAAGATTTCCCTTTATTTTACCTACCAGTATCCTTTCATGTCCCCTTTTTTCTCTCCTAATTTTCTTTTTAAATTCTCTTTTGCACATTCTATACACCTCTAGGGCTTCTTCTGTTTGAGCCCTCGATATCTGCCATAATCCTCCCTAATTTTTATAATCCAATGCTGCAAGTCCCTCAATAATCAGGATTCACTGGATTTTTTGGTCCCATCCTTTTTTTTATTGGAACCTGGTTGTACTGCACTCTCTCCATTTCCTTCTTGAATGCATCCCACTGTTCTGTCACATATTTGCCTAAAAGTATCCACTCCCAATCCACTCTGGCCAAATCATCTGATCTTATTTCCAACGGTCTTCCCCCAGTTTAGAACTTTGATCTCAGTCCCATCCTTGTCCTTTTCCATAATAATCTTGAATCTAATAGAGTTATGATCACTGTCTTCGAAATGCTCCCCCACTGATACTTCAACCACTTGCCTGGCATTGTTACCTAAAATTAAGTCCAGGACTTATAGAACATTTTATGTACTGACTTAAAAGTTCTCCTGGATGCATTTTAAGACTTTTGCACCTTCTAAACCTTTGATGCTATGACTACACCAATTAATGTTGGGGAAGTTGAAATCCCCCACTATCACTACACTGGACAGAATTCTCCGACGCCCCCCCCCCCCCCCCCCCCCCCCAACAGGGTCGGGGAATCACTCGGGGTCGGTGTAAATCCCGCCCCCGCCATTGGATGGAATTCTCCGCTACCTGGGAATCGGCGGGGGCGGGAATCGGGCCCCCCCCCGCGCCGATCGGCGGGGCCCCTGCGGCGATTCTCCGGCCCGCGATGGGCCGAAGTCCCACCACTGTCAGGCCTCTCCAGCTGACGTGGTTTAAACCACCTCTGTACCAGCGGGAGCAGGCGGCGCGAGCAGGCCCCAGGGTCCTGCGGGAGGGCGCGGGGCAATCTGACCCCGGGGGTGCCCCCACAGTGGCCTGGCCCGCGATCGGGGCCCACTGATCAGCGGGCGGGCCTGTACCGTGGGGGCACCCTTTTTCTTCCGCCGCCACCACGGTCTCCACCATGGCGGAGGCGGAAGAGACCCCCTCCACCACGCATGCGCGGTGGTGACGTCAGCGGCCAGTGATGCTCCGGCGCATGCGCGGACTCACGCCGACCGGCAAAGGCCTTTCGACCAGCCCCGACGCCAATCGGCGTGGCGCCAAAGGCCGTTGGCGCCAGTCGGCGGAGCGGGAGCCACTCTGGCGTGGGCCTTGGCCCTAAAGGTGCCCCGCCAGGTAGGGAAGAATTTCACCCACTATTACCTTTAGACTACTCTGAAATTTCCCTGCATAGCTGCTCTTATATTTCTCTGGCACTGTTGAGGTGCCTATAGAACACTCCCGCCAATGTGATTGCTCCTTTTGGTTTTTAAGTTCTACCCATATGGTTTCATTTGAAGAACCTTCTAAAATATCATCCCTCCTTATGCTGTGATTGATTTCCTGATCAAAATTGTGATAGAAGCCCCTCTTTTACCTCCTTCCCTATCTAGCCTGAAGATCTATTTCCTAAAATATTGAGTTGCTAGTCCTGGACCTCTCTAAATCATGTCTCAGTGACAGCAATGACATCATACCCCCATGTTTTAATTGGTGCCCTCAATTCATCTGCCTTGTTCATCAGACTCCTTGCAATAAAATAAATACCTTCCAACCTTGCCAAACTCTTAACTGGCCCACAACGTCTGTACCTTTCTTACTCACTTGATGTCACTTCTAATTTTAGCTGTTCCTGCAGAAGCCTCTCCCAGATTACCAGCACCCTGCCAAGTTTGTTTGAACCCTCCCCGACAGCACTGGCAAACCTTCCTGCAAGGACACTGATCCCATTTCAGTTCAGGTGCAATCCATCCACCTTGTACATCTCCCATTGTCCCTAAAAATGGCCCCAATGTCCCAGAAATCTAAAGCCCTCCCTCCTGCACCATTTCTCCAGCCACACATCCATCTGGACTGACCTCCAACTTCTATACTCACTAGAACATGGCACCGGCAGTAATCCAGAGTTTACTACCTTCTGGGTCCTGTTTTTTAATTTACTTCCTAGCTCCATAATTTCTGCTTGCAGGACCTCATCCCTTATTCTACCAATGTCAATGGTACCAATATGTCCCATGATACCCTCCCAGCCTCGCAGATGCTCCACAGTGTATCCACCCTCAGCTCCAGCTCTGAAATACAGTTAGACAATAGCTGCAGTTGGACACACTTCCTGCACACATGACCACCAGGGACAACTGAAACGGCCAAGGTTTGCCATGTAACACAGAAGGAACATATCACAGGTGCAAGCTCCCCTGCCATAACTACCCTTAAGTCCCTCATTTACTGCCTTTTTAACAAAAAAAGTTATGCTATCTAAGAATACTATTAACTTACTTCCCTTACATTAACTTTATTTCCATGGCCCTACTGTTTATTTATATTACTTTATTAATATGACCCTGACTTTTACTTATTTGTATTGTTTCTCAGTTAATCTCTTCCTCCAAAAAAAACACTTTTAAACTCATGACTGCTTCACTGTGAAGCTGATTGCAAAGTCAATGAGAACAGGAATCTGACCTTGGTGTTTATGAAACTCAGCCATGCTCCGCCCCTGCCCAGACTGAGACTGAGCTCTGCACTCAATCTTTCTAGCTTCACCTTCTCCCAGTTTCACCTAACTCCCTGTTTTTCATCCAACTCCAAAAGCACTTGCGTTTAGCCAAACAAAACTCACCGTGCAGCCAAGCAGCACTGAGGTGGCCTCCTTTAATAGGCCTTAAAAACAATGCTTTGAAAACTGGATTGAAGCAGTTGCACAGTTAACCATCTACTGTTGAGAGTGATTCAGCTGGCTCCTGTTTCAGGAATGTTCTGAACTCCAGCCAATCAAAAGGGCAGCTTTTAGTTACTCGATTAAAGAAGTAATTTAGTTTCAAATTAGCTCTGAGATTTAGTTTGATTACTACTTCTGCCTTACAACCTTAAACTTGCCATAAAAAGGTCCAGACAGTGGGCGATCGAGGGGGTCGTCCAACCTGACTGTCTGTGCTCGCTGGGCACTGCAGGGGTTGGACTGCTTTATCAACCCCAATTTTCACAACATTTCCGTTTCCTTTTTATTCCTTTTGGGGTGTGCTCAGATTGTTCTTTGGGAGAGGCCTCTTTTAATTTGTCCACATGTTCATTTACTTTATTCTAATTAGTTGATGGGCCCAATAAAAGGTACACCTCACATCCTATCCCTTGATCTACCTGTTTTTCACACAACTCATTTAGCACTATTAGAGCCAAGCAGAACTCACCATCCACCCCGTGATATAGTTCCAAATCAGGATGGTGTGTGGATTGGAAGGAAATTGCAGCTGGTGGTATTCCAAAGTACCTACTGCCCTTGTCCTTCTCGAAGGTAGAGGTGATGGATTTAGAAGGTGGATAAAGATGGAGCTCTTTATGAGTTGCTGCAGTGCATCTAGGGGCTGGTTTAGCTCACTGGGCTAAATCACTGGCTTTGAAAGCAGACCAAGCAGGCCAGCAGCATGGTTCGATTCCCGTACCAGCCTCCCCGGACAGGCCCCGGAATGTGGCGACTAGGGGCTTTTCACAGTAACTTCATTGAAGCCTACTCGTGACAATAAGCGATTTTCATTTCATTTTTCATCTTGTAGATGTTACACACGGCTGTGACTGTCAGTCAGTGGTGGAGGGAGTGAATGTTTGGATGGTGTGCCAATCAAGTGGGTTGCTTTTTCTTGGATGGTGTCAAGCTTCCTGAGTGTTCTTGAAGCTATCCTCATTTAGGCAAGTAGGGAGTATTCCATCACACTTCTGACTTGTGCCTTGTAGATAGTGAATAGGTTTTAGGGAGTCAGTAAGTGAGTTATTCACTCCAGTGAAAACGTTCTGCAAGATCTTGCAGCCACACTGTGTATATGGCTGGTCTAATTCAGTTTCTGGTCAATGGTAACCCCCAAGATTTTGATCGTGGGGCATTCAGCGATGTCAGTGCCATTATATGTCAGTCCAGATGGTTAGATTCTCCTTTGTTGGAGATGGTCATTGCCTGGCACTTTTGTGAGGCAAATTTAATTTTCCATTTATAAGCCCAACCCAGATATTGTCCAGGTCTTCTTGCATATGGGCAGGGACTGCTTCAGTGTCTGAGGAACCATGCTCATACAGAATGCTGTGCAATCATTAATGGACATCCCCACTTCTGATCTTATGTTTGAGGGAAGGCCCTGAAAAAACAGCTGAGGAACTGCTGCAGCGATATCCCCGACCGTGATGAACTGCTGCAGCGATATTCCCGACCGAGAGGAACTGCTGCAGCGATGTCCCCGACCGTGAGGGACTGCTGCAGCGATGTCCCCGACCGTGAGGGACTGCTGCAGCGATATTCCCGACAGTGAGGATCTGCTGCAGCGATATCCCCGACCGAGAGGGACTGCTGCAGCGATGTCCCCGACCGTGAGGGACTGCTGCAGCGATATTCCCGACAGTGAGGATCTGCTGCAGCGATATCCCCGACCGAGAGGAACGGCTGCAGCGATATCCCCGACCGAGAGGAACGGCTGCAGCGATATCCCCGACCGTGAGGAACTGCTGCAGCAATATCCCCGACCGAGAGGAACTGCTGCAGCGATATTCCCGACCGTGAGGAACTGCTGCAGCGATATTCCTGACCGTGAGGAACGGCTGCAGCGATATTCCCGACCGTGAGGAACTGCTGCAGCGATATTCCTGACCGTGAGGATCTGCTGCAGCGATATTCCTGACCGTGAGGATCTGCTGCAGCAATATTCCCGACCGTGAGGAACTGCTGCAGCGATATTCCTGACCGTGAGGATCTGCTGCAGCGATATTCCCGACCGTGAGGAACTGCTGCAGCGATATCCCCGACCGTGAGGAACTGCTGCAGCGATATTCCTGACCGTGAGGATCTGCTGCAGCGATATTCCCGACCGTGAGGAACTGCTGCAGCGATGTCCCCGACCGTGAGGAACTGCTGCAGCGATATTCCCGACCGAGAGGAACGGCTGCAGCGATGTCCCCGACCGAGAGGAACTGCTGCAGCGATATTCCCGACCGAGAGGAACGGCTGTAGCGATATCCCCGACCGTGAGGAACTGCTGCAGCGATATCCCCGACCGTGAGGAACTGCTGCAGCGATATTCCCGACCGAGAGGGACGGCTGCAGCGATATTCCCGACCGAGAGGGACTGCTGCAGCGATATCCCTGACCATGAGGAACTGCTGCAGCGATATTCCCGACCGAGAGGAACTGCTGCAGCGATATCCCCGACCGAGAGGAACTGCTGCAGCGATATTCCCGACCGAGAGGAACGGCTGCAGCGATGTCCCCGACTGTGAGGAACGGCTGTAGCGATATCCCCGACCGTGAGGAACTGCTGCAGCGATATCCCCGACCATGAGGAACTGCTGCAGCGATATTCCCGACCGTAAGGAACTGCTGCAGCGATATCCCCGACCGAGAGGAACTGCTGCAGCGATATTCCCGACCGACAGGAACTGCTGCAGCGATATTCCCGACCATGAGGGACTGCTGCAGCGATATCCCCGACCGAGAGGGACGGCTGCAGCGATATCCCCGACCGTGAGGAACTGCTGTAGGGATGTCCCTTACCGTGAGGAACTACTGTAGGGATGTCCCTTACCGTGAGGAACTGCTGCAGCGATATCCCCGACCGAGAGGAACTACTGTAGGGATGTCCCTTACCGTGAGGAACTACTGTAGGGATGTCCCTTACCGTGAGGAACTGCTGTAGGGATGTCCCTTACTGTGAGGAACTGCTGTAGGGATGTCCCTTACCGTGAGGAACTGCTGTAGGGATGTCCCTTACTGTGAGGAACTGCTGTAGGGATGTCCCTTACTGTGAGGAACTGCTGTAGGGATGTCCCTTACCGTGAGGAACTGCTGTAGGGATGTCCCTTACCGTGAGGAACTGCTGTAGGGATGTCCCCTACCGTGAGGAACTGCTGTAGTGATGCAGGGTAGTCACTCTCACCTTATCTATGGATTTCAGCTCTTTTTTCATGGGTTGAACCAAGCTGAGGCCTGAAGCTGAGTGCTATGGTGGAACCCAAACTGAGTATTAGTGAGTAGGTTTTAGCTGCGTAAGTGCCTCTTGATAGAATCGTTGATGAAACCTTTCAAGAATAAATTGATCGGGATGTAATTGGGCTTGTCCTGCTTTTGGCAAGTTGTGACATTGTCAGGTAGATGCCAGTATTGCAGCTATACTGGAACAGCTTAGCTAGGAGCATGCCAATTCCTGGAGCACAGCATTATTGCAGGAATGTTGTCAGGGCCCATAGCCAGTGCATTCAGACGTTTCTTGATATCGCATGGAGTGAATCAAATTGGCTGAAGACTGGCACTTGTGATGTTGGGGGACTTTGGAGGAGGCCGAGATAGAATCCCTACCGTGCAGAAGGAGAACATGCGGCCCATCGAATCTGCATGAACCCTCCAAAAAGTCACCCCACCCAGGTTCACTGCCCCATCCTATCCCTGTAACCCCACCTAAGCTTTGGACATGAAGGGGCAATTTAGCATGACCAATCCACTTATCCACTGTGAAAGGAAACCGGAGCAAACCCACGCAGACACGGGGAGAATGTGCAAACTCCGCGCAGTTACCCGAGACCAGAATTGAACCCGAGTCCCTGGTGCTGTGGGACAGCAGTGCTAACCACTGTGACACCATGCCATCCCACGTTTGGCCAAAGATGGTTGCAAAGGTCTTATCTTTGCATTGATCTGTTGAGATCCCCCATCATTGAGGATGGAGATTTAAATAGAGCCTCCTTCAGTTAGTTGTTTAATCGGCCACCACCACGCCCAACATTCATTTGCGACCGGGCTTAAAAATACTGGCTGCAACAAGCTTTCAAGATTACCGGCCGTCCAACGATTGTCTGCCCCTCAGTCGGATTTAGCAGTGCGTAGACCCGGCGCCCAGTGGGCCAGACCACCTCCCCCTGATGTCAATGCACTATCCCAGGACTAGAGTTTTTAACTAATCGATGGAGTGTTCCCGCCAGAAGTGACGGCAGATAGCAAGTCATGCATCCCATACGCTGATATCATGTGCTCTGGTTGAAAAATCAGAGAGGAGCGATTCCTCCATTTTGTAGCTGACAGCAAGTAAGCAACAGGTCTGTGTGAAGAACTGAAGATGGATTATTTTGCTATAAGTAAGAGAGAGCCAGAGACACAAACAGGACAGGATCTCACAATTAAATCTGCTGGATAGAACTTGGGATCATCCACTGCAGGACAAGGCAGTGCTAGTGTTAGCTGTATCCGGAGCTTCAGGGCCACTGGTGAACAAAGAATTTGGAAGAACTGAAATTGGGAACAAAGTAGGAGAAAGATGATTTCTTGAGGTATGGCATTGTTTATTTTGCCAATGCAAATCCGGATGCAAAGCTCATGTGTGTTATGTGCAGGGAAGTACTGGAAAATGAAATTTAAAACCGTCAAATCTTCAAAGGCATTTGAAGACTAAGCATGACAAGTTCCAGGACAAACCTTTTGATTTTTTTCAAAGGATGCAGCGAGAACTTAAATCATCAGCTGAAATCCTTAGC
This sequence comes from Scyliorhinus canicula, assembly GCF_902713615.1. Classification (NCBI taxonomy): domain Eukaryota; kingdom Metazoa; phylum Chordata; class Chondrichthyes; order Carcharhiniformes; family Scyliorhinidae; genus Scyliorhinus; species Scyliorhinus canicula. The sequence continues at coordinate 141,777,078 of NC_052150.1, forward strand.
AGAAATGTTACATTCAATGACAAAGCAAGTGAGATTGTGAGGATCAAGCTGGCTCACCTGTCACATTAAAGGTCAGCAATAATGGTGTGTCACATAGGTCAGTTTGCATGGGCTGCAAAGGTCAGTCAGCGTGGATTGCAAAGGTCGGCCGGTTGATAAAAGTGGGTCCCAGGAAAAAAAGTTTGAAAGACACTGGACTAGTGTCACTGGTGGAGCCTCTGCCCTGGGAGGGGAAGTGTGCCGGGAGGGGGGTGCCAAAGGCCATGTTGCATGTGTCTTCGGATCAGGGTGCGCTCTGCACGTCCCCTGCTCCCCCTGCAGTGGGGCAACGCTTCTGATGGGTGCACTGAGGGCTGCCAACACCTGGTGTGCCACCAGTCGGCCATTTAGACCTTCGAACCTGCTCCACCAGTAATTATGATCACAGCTGATCATCCAACTGTAGCCACCTGGGGTGACCACTGCCCAAACACAAAATGGAAGATTGTAAGGAATGCAGGGAAAATTGGACAGGTTGTAAAAAGTAAGCAGCCTGCAGAGTGCTTGTATATTTGGACTGCTACAGAAACCAGTTTGGCTGCTGCTGAATCCAGACTGCACTATGAAAAGAAACAGTTAGCATATTAATGAGGTGATGCAGGGCGATCCCCAGGCACAAAAGACACAAGTTAACACTAATCGATACATTGGATGGAAGGCCAGACTTTTCGGCGCCAAAGAAGCCCAAAATAATACATCCCAAGAACCGCCCCTGTGACCGAGCAACTGCCCCGCTATTGGGGAATTCAAATCAATCGATTGGGAAGAGACCCAATCGATTACAAGAGTATAGAGGGTCCGCCCAGGTGGGCTCAAGACCCTGAGAGGAGTATAAAATAGAGAACGCAACCCCAGCTCTCTCTCTCTGCCAGCCTCTCCTCGACTAGCTCTCTCTGTCAGCCTCTCCTTGACCAGCTAGCTCTCCCAGCAGAACACCGTTGCAGAAGAAGAACCTTGTGCAGGAGAGGTCTGAGCAGAAGCCGCCAGCAAGTAAGTCACAATGCACGCTACGGGAATAGACACTCCTGACCCCTTTAGACCATAACCACTGGAAGCCTGCGGACCTTGGACAAAGCTAGAAGCCGTTGTTCCCTGATCCGGCAGTTCTCTTATCCAGATAAGTATTTGGCCTAGTAGTGGTAGGATTAGCCTAGTCTTATAATTTTATATGCATGATTAGTAGATTGCTGTAATATAATAAACGTGTCTTGTTTGAACTTACTAATTGGTGTATGGTTTTATTGCTTTGAACTTGACCTTGAAACTTGTGGCAGTGTCTTAACGATACCTGGCGACTCCAAAGCTAAGTAACAAAACTGAGCCAAATTGAGTGTTAAGCACACTCACCCAGAACGAGCAACACAACTAAATAACCTGTTCCCGCTTTCCCCCATATCCATTGATCCCTTTAGTCCCACGAGTTATATCTAACTCGAAAGGGAAAATGCTGGAAAATCTCAGCAAGTCTGGCAGCATCTGGAGGGAGAGAAAAGAGCTAATGTTTCGAGTCCGATGACTCTTTGTCAAGGTCATCGGACTTGAAACATTAGCTCTTTTTTCTCCCTACTGATGCTGCCAGACTTGCTGAGATTTTCCAGCATTTTCCCTTTCGTTTCAGATTCCAGCATCCGCAGTAACTTTCTTTTATCCAGTTATATCTAACTGCTTCTTGAAAACATACATGTTTTGGCCTTAACTGCTTTCTGTGGTAGCAAATTCCACAGGCTCACCATTCTCTGGGTAAACAAATTTCTCCTCACCTCGATCCTAAATGATCAACTCCATATCCTCAGACCTTGACCCCTAGTTCTGGACTCCCCCGCCATCGGGAACATCCTTCTTGCATCTACCCTGTCTAGTCCTGTTAGAATGTTATAGGTTTCTATGTGATCCCCCCTCATTCTTCTAACACCAGTGAATATAATCCTAACCAATTTAATCTCTCCTCACATGTTAGTCCCACCATCCCAGGAAATTCTGGTAAACCTTCACTGCACTCCCTCAAGAGCAAAAACATCCTTCCTCAGATAGGGAGACGAAAACTGCGCACAATATTCCAGGTGAGGTCTCACCATGGCCTTGTATAATTGCAGCAGGACATCCCTGTTCCTGTTCCTCTTGCAATGAAGGTCAATATATGATTTATCATCTGCACCTGCTTGCTAGCTTTCAGTGACTGGTATACAACAACACCCAGGTCTCGTTTCACATTCCCCTATTTAGAAAATAATTTCCCTTCCTGTTTTTGCAACCAAAGTGGATCACCTCACATTTATCCACATTATACTGCATCTGCCATGCATTTGACCACTCATTTAACTTGACCGAATCACACTGTAACGTCTCTGCATCCGCCTCACAGCTCACCCTCCCACCCAGCTTTGAGTCATTTGCAAATTTGGAGTATTGCATTTAGTTCCCTCATCTAAATCATTAATATAAATTGTGAATAGCTGGAGTCCTAGCACTGACCCCCACAGTACCTCACTAGTCATTGCCGGCCATTTGGAAAATGACCCGTTTATTCCTACTCTTTGTTACCAGTCTGCCAAGCAGTTTTCTCTCCATCTCAATGCACTACCCCCACCCCATGCAATTTAAGGCATACTAAATACGATCAAATACTATTCACTTGAAGACGGTTATGTGGCATAGTGGCCAGTGCTCCGAAATCTGAGTCAGAAGCTCAGGGTTTATGTTCCCACCCCAGGGCTTGATGGCCAAGGAAGCTGCATTCAAAACACAAGCAAATAGGTTGAGAATCAACCTGCAAATCTGTCCAACACACACCAATGGTAGTTGGTCAGACCAGGAGAGATTTCTGTTCAGTCACATGATGGAAAGAAAGTTGGAGCCTCTCCCATCACTAGCCATAGCTCCAGACTACAACATTCATGTAAAAGTGCATATTCTTGTGTAATCTGGAATATGCCATCACCACTATTGATTTAATTCTGCTTCATTTTGAAATGAACTTCAATATTGAGAATATTTTTGTGCTGTGGCTAAAAGGGCCAATGAAAGCAGTATTGAAACAATTCAGATGCATTTAAGTCCATAGCCATTGGAAAGACACAACTGTTAACTCTTATTTTTTGAGGCTTAATCTAAGGTAAAACAGATTTTGCAACATCCTGAGCTACACAAGGCCAGCAATACTTAATGTAATTGGTAACAAATGACACATCTATAAATGTAATAATGTCTGCAGTTTAATGAGAAGCTAGAGTTTATACTAATTCATCATTCATTCAGGTTTTGTTCCAGCTAGCTGGCCCAAAAATCAATCACCCATAACACCCATTTCCTGGAAGAAATTAGAATAAATTTTCTTTATTTTTTCCAATTTTATTTTTTTTTTTTAAGAAACTAGAATAAATAATCAAATAAAATATTTAAGACCAGGTAGAGCAATGGAGCTACCAATATTCTGTGTGTTACTTTAAGATGTAGAACATAGAACATAGAACAGTACAGCACAGAACAGGCCCTTCGGCCCTCAATGTTGTGCCGAGCCATGATCACCCCACTTAAACCCACGTAACCCGCAACCCAACAATCCCCCCATTAACCTTACACTACGGGCAATTTAGCATGGCCAATCCACCTAACCCGCACATCTTTGGACTGTGGGAGGAAACCGGAGCACCCGGAGGAAACCCACGCACACACGGGGAGGACGTGCAGACTCCACACAGACAGTGACCCAGCCGGGAATCGAACCTGGGACCCTGGAGCTGTGAAGCATTGATGCTAACCACCATGCTACCGTGAGGCAGTGTTCACTCAGTGTTTCACAGTCAGTGCTACTGTGTTCAGTGATTTTTAAATCATTTAATTTACACCATTTGCAGATTGCTGTCCATCAGGGCTCGTGGTCATGCTAATGGTGAATTATTCAGTGACAGCATTTGTAAACATTCCAGCAATGTAAATAAATAAAAGTGGGCAGATAGGTTTTTCTACAAACAGCACATGAGTAGTTTATAGTATGTTTAGAGTTGAGTTTTTTTTAAATTCATTCATGGGGTTTGGACATCGCTGGCTAGATCAGCATTTATTGCTCATCCCTAATTTCCTTTCAGAAGGTGGTGGTTGTGACATTATGAGAAATGTACAGAACTAGAAGGGTTAATGTTATGTCCAAGTCAACCACTAGAGAGAGAGCTAGAAGCAGAACAATATAAGGCATTGATGCTAAGCCTTGTGGGTGAGAGGTTGAGGAGAAAGCTGGAAGACAGACTGTAGAAAAGATAGTGTGAGTGAGAGCAGATCATAGTTATTATATTCGTATAGAGATTAGTAGTAGATGAGTGTAGATTGAATGTTTATTATTAACTGTTTATTATCTAGGAGTAAGTGTCGAATCCAATAAAGTAGTGTAAATAAATCTTTAGCTTGGTTCAATATAAAAGCTATTGGTGGTCTTTGTGAACACTACGCCAACCATCCTCGGATTAGAACCACAAAGAACACCACAGTGGTGAGCTGCCTTCTTGAACTGCTACAGTCCATGTGGTGAAGGTGCACCTACAGTGCTGTTAGGGAGGGAGTTCCAGGCTTTGTCCCCGCAACAGTGAAGGAATGACGATATATTTCCGAGTCAGGATAGTGAGTGGCTTGGAGACGAACTTCCAGGTGGTGGAAGGCCACTGACACTCTGTATTCATGGAGAGCTAAATATATTTAATTCTCTCTTGCTTTATAGAGAAAGTCAATCGCAGGCTTCCCCATAATGTAGGTTGCCATTGAGTCCACGTTTATTGATTTGTGGGTACCGCATGCTACCTATGTCCAATGCTGCAAACAACAGGGATTCCAATCCTTCAGTCCCCAGTTGGTGTATGATCATAAGGAGAGCATCATGCTGGTCAATGGACGGTATCTAGACAGCAGTTAATCAATCTATGGAATTCTGCTGTGCCATGACCTGCAATGGCAAATCAAAGGTAGCTTCGGAGTGTAAAGGGCTATCACTGACAACATGGCTGATGACTTTGGTGTGCAACCCAAACACATCTGCACAACATGCACAAAATCATAGAATCCCACAGTGGAGAAGGTGGCCATTCAGCCCTTCTGGTCTGCACTGATGCTCCAGAAGAGCTATTCACCGTGGTCCACGCCCCCATCAAATCCCCATAACCCCACCTAGCCTTTCTAAGGGACAATTTAACATGGCCAATTCACCTAACCTGCACATCTTTGGCCTGTTGAGAATGCAGGAGCATCCGGAGGAAACCCACGCAGAGAATGTACAAACTCCAAACAGACAATCACCCAAGGTCGGAACTGAACCTGGTTCCCTGGTTCTGTGGGGCAGCAGTGCTAACCACTGTGCCACCATGCCGCCGCAATGTAAGTCATTCTGTCGCACAAATGAGTGTGATCATTGGCAAGCTGAAACTGCACCTCCACTACCTGGACCACTCTCGTGAAGCCTGCTCTGAATTCTGGTGAGGGAAATGTTTCATCTGGGGAATACAGCCAGAGCCAAGCCCACAACACTGTGGATGGTGTGGAAGGAGGATTGGGAAGAATGCAATAGTGATCAGGGATGCAAGAGCTAGGGAAGCAGAAAAGAGTTATTTGATCTGGTGACAGGCATGACCCCAAGATGGTATGTCGCCTCCCTGTTGCCAAGGTCAAGAAGTAATAGAGCAGCCGCAGAATATTCTGAGAAGGAGTGTAAGAACAGAAGGTCCTCATTGTCACCAATAAAAGAGGGATGAAGGCAGGCAGGCAGATTTCAGAGAACCAGGCAAGAAATTAATAAATAGGACCAGACACAGGTAGGAATCTCCAGATAATTCCCTGTGCCATATGCTAGTAATTACAGAAATAGGTGGATCATGAGGATTTATGCCTAGCTGCAGAGATGGTGAAAGAGGGTGAGCTTTAGATCTGTGAGCATTGGCAATAGTTTTGGGGGAGATGGGACCTATATACGCTGGATAGGTTACACCTTCACGGAGGCAGGACTAACATCATGTAGGGGAGTCTTACAAGTGCTGTTGAGGGGGGTCGAACTAGCACGGCAAGGGGATTGGGAACTGAGCATTGATTCAGAAGGGAGAGAAGCAAAACTGTAAAGGGTAGGCATAATATGAGTAAGAAAAAACAAAGGCTGGAAAATAGACAACAGTATATACTTCAATGTTCAGTGAATAAGTTACTGAGGACACAAATAGACATTTGGAAGTACAATATCCCAGCTATTACACAAATGTGGCTTAACAAATTGATAACAGCTCAATGTTCCTGGTTACAAGGTTTTCAGAAGGGATAAAGATGGAGATAAAAAAGGAAGGAGTGTCACTCTATTAGTTACAGAAACAATTACAGGAGGAATGGTATACCAGAATGACAATCCGGGGCAGGTTTCTCGACGGCTTCAACACAGCCTCAGGATTTGCAATTCTGGCCCCTACAGGCAGCCAGCACGGCACTGGAGCAGTTCACGCCCCTCCAGCTGCTGATCCCGGCGCCGCGTGATCCGCATCTGCGCAGTGGCACCGGCACCAACATGCGCATGCGCAGTGGCTTCCTTCAACACGCCGGCCCCAACGCAACATGGTGCAGGACTACAAGGCAGAACAAAGGAGACCCCCAGCCAGAGAGGCCGGCCCGCCGATCAGTGAGCCCTGATCGTGGGCCAGACCATATCGGAGGCTGCCCCCCCCCCCCCCCCAACCCTTCCACGCCGTGTTCACGCCGGCTGAGAGCAGTGTGGACGGTGTCGGCGGGACTCGGCCTATTTACAACGGCCGCTCGGCCCATCCCGGGTCGAGAATCGGTGGCCCCCGACAGGCGCCGCGTCAACCATGCTGCCGCCAATGGCGCCAATTCTCCACTCTGCAGAGAATCGCATGCCGGCATCAGCGATTCGCGCCGATTCTCCGGCCCGGCGCTGGGCTGAGAGAATCCCGCCGCAAGTGAGGCTACACGGGTGGAACTAAGGAACAAAAAATGGGTGGTTATGTTAGAACTGTACAGAACAATAGTTGTGCTGCTGCGGAGGTGCTGTAGATGGTTCTGACCATATTAGAAGAAGGATGTAATTAATCCTAGAATGGAGATCATACAGAGGATCCTACGAGAGTGTGGCCATGAATAGTGAGTTTTAACTAGAAAGAAAGATTGGATAGACTGGCGTCATCATCTTTGGAAAGCTCAGGGAATCTTTAATTGAAGTGTATAACATTATAAGAAGCCGAGATAGAGTAGTTGGAAGGATGTGTTTCGGGAGGTAATGAGGTCAATAAAGAGGAGACATTGATTTAGAGTAATTTGAAAGGATTAGAGAGGAGTTGAGGACTAATTATTAGTCTTTGGGCGCATGGTCTGAGGGGGTGGTGGAGTCTGGAACACACTGAGTGAAATGATAATGGAGGCAGAAATATCCATCACATGAAATAATTTTATCACTTTTGAGGAGCTGTAAAATGTAAGTGAAGTTGCTGTAGTCCCAGATGACCATAAGCTGCTTTCCCCTGTGAGGGGGAGAGCTGGGTGATGGTTATTTAACTTGAGAATCACCACATCTCAGGCGAAGGGCAAGGTTGAGAATATCATCAGCCGGAATGGGAATTGAACCCACACGGTTGGCCTCATTCTCTATCACAAATCAGCTGCCAGCTGCCAGCTTGTTGTATTCTCTATTCTGCTTTACCTGGATGGCTCGGATGCGGAGTGTTGAATAAAGAACACAAAGCTTTGTTAACAAACAAAACTATAAATTTATTTACACTACTAAGATTTGTTCACTTTCCTAAAGTTGAAGGTTAATATACAAAACTCTGCTGTCTCTAACGTACAGAACTCTCAAGTATACAACTTTTCTCTCTTACACATCACTATCTAATCCTTTTACTTGCTAATCTTCTAATTGTCTAATCCCAGAATCTCCAAGTCCATGATATATATGTGACTATTCTGTGGTTCCCTCTCATTGTATGATTCATTGTCAACCCTTTACATCCCAGTCAATATACATATTGAAGGGTAGCACGGTAGCACTAGTGGATAGCACTGTGGCTTCACAGTGCCAGGGTCCCAAGTTCGATTCCCCGCTGGGTCACTGTCTGTGCGGAGTCTGCACGTTCTCCCCATGTCTGCATGTGTTTCCTCCGGGTGCTCCGGTTTCCTCCCACAGTCCAAAGACGTGTAGGTTAGGTGGATTAGCCATGCTAAATTGCCCTTAGTGACCAAAAAGGTTAGGAGTGGTTATTGGGTCATGGGGATAGGGTGGAAGTGAGGGCTTAAGTGGGTCGGTGCAGACTCGATGGGCCGAATGGCCTCCATCTGCACTGTATGTTCTATGTTCTATATCATGACATAGCCAACTGAGCTAAACCAGCCATCAAGGTCCCGTAACCCATAGATCAACAACAAAGAGCTAGAAAGTTTAGGCTGGGTAGCTTATTTTCAGCAGGCATAGGTATCATGGACTGAATGGCCACTTTCTGTGTTGTAATTTGTTTCCTGCTTCTAAACCTTGAAGAATTCAAGAAAGCTATTGTCAGATTTATTGTTGTCTCCTGCGCAACACAACAGTGCATCCTGAGGGCTCAGCCTGTGCCACTACCTATATGGTAAGCATATCAGGAACAGAAGAAGGAACAGTAGAAAATGAGGAGGCTAACTAGACATGCCTTTCTGACTGTCCATGAACTGAATGCAATACCAGTAACTTCAACCCCAATTCCACATTCATTAATAGCCCTACACCTTACATTCCCTTTGCTGCCATGTTGTTATACTGATATAAAGGCACCAACCACTCATAAGGGATTTGATATACGTGTTATAGGTTCATTTAATTAGAGTAGGCAAATAAGAACATATCTACCTTGGCAGAAAGCTTGAAGACCTCAGCAGCAGAGCTGTGTGTGTTTACTCTGCTAAAAAGCACAAGTGAAATTAAGAATTGGATTGCATGACGTATTCCTCATCTAGTGATTTCCTGTTGCTATTCCTTAAAGGCATATTACAATATCTGTGACTGACTAACTCAGTATCTGCTTGGTCACAATTCAAAATTAAACATTTCAGAATCTAATTTAAAAATTGATTCACTGCATCTCCCATATGAAACTCAGTGAATCACCCTTGTGAATTCTCTTTGTGCCCATCTTTGTTTTTCTTTGTCTTTCCTAGTGCTTCTATACTCTGCTACACCGGTGGTCACATTTTATTATCACATCCAAAAAACAGCACTTCCATCACTGCCGCATTTCCTAAGTACAGTACTCTGGAATCAGGCTGGATTTTACATTTAAAGTGCTGGAGTGGCGCTTGAACCCATAACCTTGTGACTCACAAGCAAGAGTGCCACCAACTGAACCACAGCTTGGGGTCAATTGCTTTTGACTACAACTGACACACCAGGCTGTGTAGTTTGTTGATACTTAAAAACATTGCAGGCTTCCAAACTACTTTTCACAGTGCCAGATGTATGATTGCACCCATTTAAAGCTGGGACCTTTTCTCCTGGACTGCGGAGCTTGGTGAATAAATCAAGCGCTTTGTTGAGTCATTGTGAGTAATTTCCCAAGTACACGGTGACGGTAGGATACCTCGCCCACTGCCATTGTAAATTGGAAAATTACCCCTATTATCAACAAATTTAGTGCGCACCACAGCTGGATTACATATTATTTATTTTATTTACATTCACTACTAAGTACCAGTTAAGTTGCTTGAGAGCAGCGAAGCACCATTATTACATGAGTGTTCTGATTACAGATAGGAGTGTGGTTTCTTTAGGAACCTAAATCTTTACTGCTTTACAATGTTTAACCACTTATTCATTCAGCTCCCCAGCACATTGACATGGCTTTTGTTCTGCACTCCTTGACTTGAAATCACGTTTGTTGATTTTTTCTTTGCCTCATTTTAGGGAAGGCTGCTGGTTGATAAGAATAAGCCTCGCCATTCCCCCAAATTAATATTTCTCTGAAGAACTCTTCTACCAAAGCATCGGTCTTTTTTGCAACATCTTTCAAGATTCACCACAGTTTCCTGTCTTTCTGACTGACTCCTGTCAATACTTTTTTACGTGTTCTAAAGTTATTTGTTTGCATCTTAGAAGTGATTTTGAATTTCAGTTTGTGCGTAGAATAACCACGTGGCGGCAGTAAATTGTATGTAGCGTGACCTGGTTCATGATGTTCCCCAGCTAAGATCCAACACAATCATTGTTGCTTTGTGGCTCTAATTTTGTGACCTCAAGAAAATTGTGTCTTTGCACACCGACCCCCCCCCCCCCCCCCCCCCCCCCCCTCGCCCAGCCCCTTGGTGTGAATTAGCTTGTGTCAGTAGCAAGGGAGTTAGCCTCATTATATCTCGCAAGGTGAGGCACATCGATCTTCGAGAGTTACTGTGTTATATTAAAGGAGAGGAGTGATTTTGTAAAGTTGAAAGTTTCTGTTTGCTGCAGAAAAACTCAGCAAAATCCAAAGTCATCGGAGATGCACAACAGCAGAAATGCCCACAGGGAGGGTTAGAAGGCAAAATTTCCTCTCCACCAAATAAATCTTTCCAGTTATGCAGGAGGGGATGCAGAAAAAATGAGAGTGGTCAATTTGGAGAAGAATGCCTCTCTCCTGCCTTGACAACAGTTAACATGACCTAAATGCAGGTTGCAGAGAGGTTGGCATCTCACAGGAAGATAAGATCAGGCAAAAAATGTGGAAATTTAATGGGGGAGGAATAACTGCACTCAGCAACAGGAGCATTATTTTGCTACTGCAGTGGAGGTCACATGGGATATATCTGTGAACTGCTGTGCACCTGCTGCTGTAAATAGAAAACCATTGAAACTATATTTTTCTCCTTTACACCATACTTTTTTTTATCATCACAGAAATGATGGAAGGAATATTAAGATGCACATAGTTTATACTGGTACGCATAAACATAGAAATGGATGCTCAGGACAAAACATTGTCACAAGAAACATGTATGGACTGATCATAAGTTACTGTACACCCTGCCACTTTCTTAGATCTAGTTGCCTTCTGCATGTTTACAGGAACAGCAAACAACCAACATATGTGAATACACACTGCCAAATGATCTCACAATATGAGATTGCTTTCCTCCTTGGAGCAGATGCCCAGAGGTCTCATCCATGGAAGGGGTTTCAAAAGGAGACTTTGTCGGCATGTTGCTAATGTCCCGTCCCACACTTAGAAATCTTCCTTCTCTCTACCTTTATTCACTCACTCAGTAGCACGTCTATTCCCCAGGAGCACACAGCACCTCTCTGGTCCACGTGGTGTTTCCCATTGGTAGTATTGAAGAAACCTGTTGTGTTATATGCCCATGGGGAATTGATGCAACCCACATAATGCCACTTGACACGGCACTGAACAAATACATTTCTCCCCCACAGAGTACACAACATAGTTGTGGGTTTCCTTCGTGTCCCCGGTTTTCTTCCATAGCACACAACAGACACTTTCAAAGACATTACATTATGAAACTGTGGAGTCATACCTAGCACAAAAAATATGCTTGGAGGTGAGTCATCTCAGCCTCAGGGCATCACTGCAGGAGCTTTTCAGGGAAGTATCCTCGGCACAACCATCTTCTACTGTTTCGTCACCAAACTTTCCAACTTCATAAGTTCAGAAGTGGGCCTGTTCACTGCTAATTGCAGAGTTCAACTCCATTGCAACTCCTCAGATAATGAAGCAAACTATACCCACTTGTCGGAAGACATGGACAGCATCTCATTCATTTTAGGCACTGCACTTCAGGCAAGATGACCTTGAAGTGGGCACAGCACCGATTCACCAGAATGTATTGGAGGAAATGCTATTCATCAAATTTACAGCACACAGCTAAGTATTTGGTTCCTCTACGTTTCTCCTCCCATCCTACTTAATCGAACCTTTCAACTCCATCCTCCCACGTTTTTTTTACTATTTTGGGAGATGCGAGTTTAGTTGGCAAAGTCAACATTTGTTACCAATCCCTAATTTTCCTTGAGAATGGAACTATAAATCTTCCCAACTTCACATTATATTAACCTCATTTTATCCTTTAATTAAAGGCCATTACACCGTAATTCTTTTGTCTTTATTGCTGTTTTATATTGGTTTTCATTATAGACTTGCTGTAATGCTCCAGTGAAGCCCAATGCAATCTGGAAGAACAGCATCTCATCCTTCGATTAGGCATGTTACAGCCTTCAGGACTCAACATTGAGTTCAACAACTTTATGCTGCAACCGTTCTCTATCATTTTAAACCCTTTTAAAATAATATCATATACATGTATTGCCTCGATGCAAACCCCCCCCCCCCCCCCCCCCACCCCCCACACCAGGCCATCTGCCTTTTGTAATTAAAGTTGCTACACCTTGTGTGTGGCACAGTAGCACAGTGGTTAGCACAGTTGATTCACAGCGCCACGGACCCAGGTTCGATTCCTGGCTTGGGTCACTGTGCGGAGTCTGGACGTTGTCTGCAGTGGGTTTCCTTCATGTCTCCGGTTTTCTTCCAAAAGACATGCTGTTAGGTAATTTGGACATTCTGAATTCTCCCTCTGTGTACCCGAACAGGCGCTGTCGTGTGATGATTAGGGGCTTTCCACAGTAACTTCATTGCAGTGTTAATGTAAGCCTACTTGTGACACCAATAAAGATTATTATTATTATTGCAATCTCACAGCTACAGACGAAGAGCCAAATGGACTCGAAACATAATTTCTGTTTTCTCCCCTTGCAAATGATGCTAGACCATCCGAGACTTTCCAGCAGCCTCAGTTCTTGATCCAAACTAATGCTGCCTGTGTGCACCTTGGAGAGTGAACAGCTTGCCATGGGTCTTAGATCATACCATAAAATCTTAACGTGTACAGAGGAAATAAATATATAGCTGTCAGACATATAAATGTATCTCTGGAAAATCAAAACTATGAAAAAATCAGAATCTATAGTTGCACCAGCCCTCCCCCCCCCCCCCCCCCCGGAGAGGTGGGGGGGGGGGGGGGGGTTGATGCACCATATTTGTCAAAGCCAGTGTAATCGATAGCTGAATCTAATGGACAGTAATATAATGAGGCATATATCCCATTCCCTGAGGAGACAAGTCTCAGCTAATCCAGTCAAAATCTTTGCCATCCTAGCAGCTAGTTCACTGGGAATGAGATGATTTTGTTCATTACAGTTTCTACTGCCATTGGATGCTTATATATTTGTATTTTAATTTCATCTTCATTGAGAAAATCCCCCACATATTCGGAGGAACTTGTAAACGTCAGACACCAAGATGGCCAGATTACAAGTTTAATGACACCATCATGCACTGGGCATGCTCATAACATGAACACATTAAAAAATGAAGGGTAAACAGTGTTATGACCAATTTACATAAAAGAAAACTATTAAACTTTAAAATCAAAATATCCAAATCTCTGATAATTCATGCTTGGCAAAATAAAAACTAATTTCTTCTCCGGTCCCCTAGCCCTGTGTTTCTCAATGGGGCGGTGCTCCCCGATGGCAGGATCCTCTCTGCCCTCCGCAGGGCCATGGGATTTCCCATTGAAGCCACCCCAAACCACCAGAAACCCACGGGCGGGGTGCACTGGCGGTGGGAAAGAGAATCTCAATGGTCGGAGAATTTCAGCCCATATCAATAAATCAAGTCTGACAACAATTCAGCACAGTCGTTAAACAGGGTGTGAATTCATGAGGGTCTTGCATTGTCTGATTTGACATTGGTGCAAGAGAGCCGTTGAGATTTATTCTGTCTTGTCGGCATTCTCCAAATGCTACGGGCTGGATTTTGAGGCTATGTCCAGAGAAAGTGTCTAGTTTTACGATTAAAATGTCGGCCCTGCACCGATGCTCCGCCCGGTGGGGGGCTAGCAACCGCATGATGTAAAACCCCTGCGTTCCCGACAGAAATCGCCAGAGAATTGCCGGATCTGTGACCGCACAAGCGGACGGTGACGAACTGCAGTGGTCGGGCCGTATAACATGGATCCGGCCACGCGCGGACCCGGCCTGCCAGATAGTGCCCCCCTGTAACCCCCATTGCTGCCACCGGACCACCCCCGACCAGACTCCCAGCCCACGCAGAAGCCCCCCCCCCGGCCAGTGGAACAGCCCCCCCCCCTCCCCCACCCCGACTGTGGCGGCACTGGACACAGTCCGCAGCCACCACTCGAGGTTGGTGAAAACTCAGAGCACACCTGTCCCCCCATTGGGAAGTCTCCCCATCAGGGCGGAGCATCGGGGCAGGGCCTTCCGGTGACGTCCTGAGGCCATCCCAACGGTGTGCGGCGTACTCACCGATAATGCCATTTTGGAGGGAGCGGAGCATCCAAAAACAGGCACTGCCCTGATTTCGGCGTAAAAAGGGATTCTCCGCCCAATCATTGAATACGATTTCGGCATTGGCAAGTGGAGAATCCCGCCCTATATATTTCAACAAGATTGGGTGGCACAGTGGTGCAGTGGTTAGCACTGCTGTCTCACGTCGCTGAGGACCGGGGTTCAATCCCGGCCCCGTAGTCCCGGATTCAATCCCAGCCCCGGGTCACTTTCCATGTGGAGTTTGCATGTTCTCCCCGTGTCTGCATGAGTCTCACCCCCACAACACAAAGATGTGCAGGCTAGGTGGATTGGTCACACTAAGTTGCCCCTTAATTGGGAAAAAAGAATTGGCTACTTTAAAATGTAAAAACATTTCACCAAGCTCTGTAGAAACTACCATTTAAGCATGAAACGGAGTCCTTAGTACAAAATGGACTTAAAACACACCTTCATATAGCACTGCTCGAGAACACTCAGAATATTGAATATTCAAATTTTTCCTGAAAAAGCTTGAAATACATCTCAGTTATTTTAATAATATAGCCACAAGAACATATACAAGTCCAGACCCGTGTTCTTATCTACAGTAATTCAGCACTGCATTGCAGTTTATTCTTATATCCTTTTTAATAATTGGACACACTCAGTCCAAAGGATTTAAATATTTATGCTGTCAATGGTCAACTTTTAGTCAGCATTTGTTGCTCATGAGAATGGAATTTGAACTGATTATCTGCCTAATGTTTAGGAAGTTGATGGAAGTATGATCATTCCCTGAGTTAGGGACAGACACTAACCTATTTTGAGAGATTTTTAAATTAAATGATACTTGCATTGTAGATGTGCTTTTTATACAACTCAATCTGATCCTTTTTGATTCTGCTACATCAAAAGCAGAAACATACAGAATTACTCTGTTTAATCTAATATGACTGTCATTTTTCTTGTCCAGAGCAAAATATTATGAAGCAACACATTGACGAGATGTCAGTTGCTGTAGTTGTAGCTGCCACTGATGTTGAAAGTGAACACACAGCTGTTTGAATTTTTCACGACCAGCAGCTCTTGGGAAAATAGTTCTGGTCAAATTTTTGGTTCATATTTTCACGATGAACACCATTTGCCAAGTGGCCCCAATTATGTAAAACCAGATGGAAAAGCTCAGTGTCCATATTCTGCCAGTTAGGCTTGTTTGATTAATTAAATATCCTCACTAAGAGAACAAGGAGCTGGTTGTGCAGTTTCTCTGTCAATTTAGTTATTAGCATGATGAACTTCTAATTGAGTTCCAACTTTCAGTTCAATAGAATTAATTACCCAGCCAATGGAATGACTACATGATTGATTGTTTAGTCAATATCATTTTTCATTGGATATCGAGCACGAGAATATTATCATGTTAAATATTAGGCTGAACAATCAGGAGGACATTAATTTGTTTTTAAGCTAGGATAGCAGAGTCTTCGAGAAGGTGTAGAGGAGAGTTACTGGAAGGGTATCATGTATGATCAGCGTCTGTGAAGAGAAAGTGAGGTTGCTCACTTTAGAATGTTAACAGGAAACTTATTAGAGGGATTCAAATTTATGAAGGTTGTTATGCTGTGGATAGAAAGATATGGGCATAATTCCATGGCCTCGTTGTATTCGAGCAAGAGCGTGACGAGGCCGGTGAATAGTGAGAAAGGCTGGCACTGCCCTCGCCAGGAGTACGCTCCTCGGCTCCTGCAGGAGCTATTGTGGGTGTTGCCCTGGGTGCTCCACCAGCGGGTTGTGGCCGGGTGGAGGTGGTGTGGTGGAGGGTGGGGTTTGGGGTTTGGGGGGTGCTTGTACAAAAAAAAAGAGCAATACAGCATTGGAACAAGCCTTTCTGCACTCCAAGCCTTTACTGGTCATGATACCACCCTTGGTCAAAACCCACAGTACTTCCCAGTGCCATATCCCTCTACACCCATCCTATCCATGTATTTGTCGAGATGCCTTTTGAACGCCGTTAATGTATCTGCTTCCACAACCTCCCCTGGCAACGCATTCCAGGCACTCACCCCCTCTGTGTAAAAATCCTGCCTCACACATCTCCTTTAAACATTGCCCCACGGACCTTAAACCTATGCCCCCTGTGAATGACCCCTCCACCCTGGGAAAGAACCTCCGTGGCCGCCATCACTCTGGAGAACGAGTGGCCAAGGTGGGTGGTCACTGGAGTGCACATCAAGATGGCCGTGGTAATGGCGATCCATGCCTGGACACCGCCTCAGTCTCGTGGGGGGTCACCCCAGCCACTCGACCTGTTTCCCCCATCACCATCCATCCTCTCCCTGGCCCTGGCAGGGCCCCTCCCCCACCCCCGCCCCCACCCCCGCCAGCCCGGTCAGTATCTGGCCTGACAGCCCAAAGTCACTCCTCTCCATGTCCGACTTCCTCTCTCTCTCCTTCATCAGCCATGACGCCGGTCTCATGATTTTTAAATGCACTAGTGAACTGCGCCGTCGGGTACTTGGCCCATCAGAGGCAGGGAATTGTGGAGGCCCCGGAGAATACCAGGTCAGGCCGGCTAATTATATGCAAATTGTGTTTACTGTACATGCGTTCTGGTACGCATTGATGGCACTGTTGACGTAACAGAGAATTGCGATTTGACACAATATTGCCGTTGGAACCGATTCTCCTCCCAATCGCATTTCGTGATTTTGCCGTCAGCCAATGGAAAATCCCACCTCCAATTATTATGCTGGATGATTCTATCAAACCAAGCTAAAAGGGAGCTGTCACAGTAATGTTGTCACATTACCAAGAACAGGTGGCATTGAGAGGTGACAGACCATAACTTCTGAGCTCCTCACTCTCGTACTGACAGGGATGGGGGGTTATGCCAAAGATATGATGGGAAGTTCCTTTCGGAGGTTCCCAGGTAAGGTATGCATAACAATGTCCTGGAAGTGGAAACTTGCCCTGCACTGGGAGCCATCCAAAAATTTGAAGGAGTAAAACCACATCAAACTGAATAACTATTGAACAGACCCAGGGACTCCCCCATACACCAGTGACCACTCAGCTCCCATTCCAAGGGACTCCCGCACCCCTCTGACCCTCCCCAAGGGCATCTCCCCTCATGCCCCGGATGTCCCTTCCACAGGATTTCCCCCCACCTCCAAGGGACTATAATTCCTGATAGGAACCCGGCAACACATGGCGTTCTTCCATCCCATGGGAACTCTTCACTTCCCCCCCCTCCCCCCACCGCAGTGAGGCCCGAACTGCCTGACCTGAGGCTTGACTCCCCTGACCTCCGACTCCCCAGACATCCAACCCATGCCGTAAAAAAGTCGGGGGGGCCTCCTTCCCTTCATCTCTGTTGCACTTCAACGCTTGACCCTGGGGGTGCACTGTGCCATTTGGATCGTAACTGGGAAAGAAATAAGAGCAAAGTACTGTGGATGTTGGAAATCTGAAAAAGAAACAGAAAATGCTGGATAAACCCAGCAGGTATGGCAGCATTTGTGGAGAGAGAAACAGAATTAACATTTCAGGTCAATGGCCTTTCATCAGAGCTGGAAAAAGGTTTCAGGTGTGACAGGTTTTAAGCAAGATAGTAGTTGATGACTCAGTGAGACTGAGTTTGGCAGCTATAATATTAGATGCACAGAGATTTCAAGATAAAGATAGCTTGGAATGCTTCCTAATTTTCGTGAAAAGTGGCAGAATGAATGTCAGGCATGATTGAATCAGGATGCAATACTGGGTAAAACAGAAGAAGGGTAACCTCTTCCATGCCAGCTGGAAATAAATTGAAAATTCATCAGCAGAAATTGTTTAATAAAAACAGTAAAAGCAGCAGTTGGACCACAAAAAAGCAGCCCAAGTTCTTGAGGATCCAATTGGTTAGTTTATAGTGGGAAATTTCCACAGCATCCCCGTCTCTTGGTTTTAATCCTGGGCGCAATTCAGGAAAAAGGTTTCTCAGTGCGATAGCGAGCAGGAACTGCCGCGAGCTTCCTGGCTCTTGGCCAGATTTGGCCGGCACCTCAATCCAACTTTAATTGGTTCACTTAAGGAGCTTGATGCTGCAAATCAAGGCTCGCCAGTGGATTTGCCAGGACCACACTCGCCAGCTCTGCGCTAACAAGGTAGAGCAGCACTTAAACTGCTCCTGCACAGTCAACCCTACACATCTCGCAGCCATGGTGCAGAGGCGACTGGCCCCACGATTCGGAGATGCAGACCTGGGGAGGCTCCTAGAGGCAGTCAAGGCCAGGAGGGATGTCATGTTCCCCTGAAGGGCCTGGAGGGTAAGCCACAGGGCAGCCAGTGCCAACTGGGAGGATGTGACAGTGGCTGCCAGTTCGGGCAATGTCACCTGGAGGACCGGCACCCAGTGCCGCAAAAACGTCAATGACCTTACCTTTGCCGCATGGGTGAGTTGGCACTGGACCCCCCCCGACATGGAATGCGCCGCCTGGCACCTCGCCGTCCAGCACCGTGCCGTGCCCTGGCCCACCCATACCACCCACCCCAACCCCCCCGAAACCTTCTCCCGCCCACATGAGCCACCCCTCCCTAGCCAAGTCCCCTCCACAACCCCCCCCCCCCCCCCCCCCCCCTTCCCAACCCTCCCAAAGCCTTCCCCACATCCCCTGCACTCCCCCATGCAGTGAACCACCTATGTGGCTAATGATACCCTCTTGTGTCTCCGCAGGAGAAGTTGTCTCACAACCGTCGGGAGAGTGCCCAGATGTGCGGTGGGGTGCAAGACATTGGAATCCTCACCACTCCTGAGGAATGGGCCCTGAAGGTTACAGGGCTGGCTGAGGACAGAGAACGCAGAGGTCGGCGCACAGTGTAGAGGTCAGGATCCACCGAGCCCCATGTACTGTCAAACATTAGTTGTTAATGCCATTCAGATTGATCAATCCCTCCCCCTGACCACATGTCCATTCTCCTACAGGAGCTCCAGATGAGGGTGCCAGCCCATCCAGGGTGGACCCCTCTCCTCCAGCCTTCCATGAGAACATCTCCTCGGACAGCTCTGAGGATGCCACCTCAGATGCGTCACATCTGTCACCCCCACCCTCCTTCAACACAGAGACAAGCATATCGGCGGGCAACAATAGTGGACAGGCTTCTGGGGCACATTCTGGTGAGCGCCACACAGTCGCTGATGTATGTCAAATGGAGGCAGGAATGCCCAGGCAGTTGGAGGCCTGCTGGACTCTGCTGGGTCTCAGGTCCCAGCTGGGTCAAAGTCAGATGCTGAGCCTCAGGACCAGGTTTACCCAGAGCTGATGCAGTCGCCAGGGTGTGGCTGTAATATTCAATGTCAGCGACACTCCAGCAGGTCCTTAGCCAATTGGAGGAGTCCCAGAGGCTACAGGCACATGAGATGGCGCAGTCAATGTGTGGCACTGAGGCCAACACTGCTAGGGTGGCAGGCGCAGTGGAGAGCCTGGTGCACAACATCAGCAGCATGAATGGAGATATCGAAGGTGTGGCGCAGTCGGCGATAGACATGGCTGAGGGCCTCGGTCGACTGTCCGACGCTCTGGGGCATGTGACCCAGTACCAGGTGGACCTTGATGAGGCACGACAGGACAGATGGGAATAGCCGAGACGCTGCGGAGCTTGTCCCAGTTACAGGTGGGCATTGCGCGGCTCTCCAGAGCATGTCCTAATCACTGAAGAACATCACCAAGGGCATCGGCACGATGGTGCAGATATTGCGGACCCGCCAGGGCTGGCAGAGCCAAATGATGCAGAGGCAACCGGAGCTCAATCCAGATATCCTTCTGTCCTGAGGTGATCCTCAGGGCCCTATGGGCACCAACTGGGAGGAGGTGGCGCTGGGTGCCAACCTTGACCCATCCTATGGAGTGGCGACAATGGTCACCAGCTCCCGCAAGCCCACCCCTCCGATGACGCCAGGTCTCACATTCAGCACACGGGAGAGAGCGGCATGACTGTGCATGTGCTGTCGTCAAGTGCGCAAGGGCGCTCTGGCCCTAGAGCCCCAGAGAACGCCTGCCAGGGGCATCGAAGGCCATGGGGTGTGCTAAGCAGCTGGCTGCCTCCACCTCTGATGTGCATCCTGGAGAAACACCTGGATGCAGCGGTAGGGCACAAAAGGCGGCAGAGCAGGTCCAGGATCACTAAGAGGGCAGTGCAAAGGGGGATAGGTAAGGGGTAAGGGAGGGAATGTGCATTGGGGGATGGGGTGGCGGGGGGGTGAGGTGGTGATGGGGAGAGTGGGGTAGCAGCAACAAAGCGTGAAGCAGTGGGGGATGCGTATGTGTGATACATTAAGAAAACCTTGACCACAACCAGAATGACGCCTCTGGCACTTTCTTCTGCAATGTGGGCCGACACTGGCGCTGTGAAGCCATAGTGCAAACCACTATACTAGTGCGCTGCCCTCAATGGGAGGGAGGGTAGCAATGACGGACTAGGCCATGTCCTATGTGAAGCGGGTGACAATGAGACCTTCCTGGCCGATCCTCGCACCTGTCACCTGTCCTCTAGCCTCTGGCCGGTCCTCCGGTTCCTCCCCGGGATTGTCCTCCAGGCCCTGCTGGTCCGCCAACTCCTCGGAGGTGGCCACATGTTCCTCCTACTCCACCTCTAGCCCGTTGCCCTGCTCCTTTGCCAGGTTGTGGAGGACACAGCAGACAACCACAAAGCTGGTGACCCTCCAGGGGTGTACTGCAGGGCACCCCTGGAGAGATTGAGGCATCGGAACCACATTTTGAGCAGACCGACGCAACGCTCAATGACAACCTGGTGGCTACATAGACCTTGTTATACCAGGTCTCCACATCGGTCACCAGATTCCGTACTGGCATCATCAGCCAGGTCCTAAGTGGGTACCCCTTATCCCCCAAGAGCCAACCGGCCATCCTCGGGTGGTTTTCGAAGAGGCCGGGGATGTCGACTGCCCCAGGATGTAGCTGACATGCAAACTCCCTGGTAAGTGTGCACACACGTGCATGATCTTCATGTGGTGGTCGCACAAGAGCTGGATGTTCAGGGAGTGGAACCCCTTACTTTTGATGTCGGGCAATCCCCGATGGCCCAGTACATGCAATACGACATGCGTGCCATTTATTACCCCCTGGACCTCGGCACCCCGTTGATGATGGAGACTCCTGCTGCCTGGGCATCTTATGGACTTGGTCCGTGTCAAAGTTTACATTGTTTGCCACCCGGGCAAACAGACCATCCGTGACGTGTAAATGCACATGTGGGCTGTACCTTGTGAGGTGCCACACAAATCCCCGTTTGAGCCTTGGAATAATCTTGAGGTGGAGTAGTTCAGAGCTGCGGTGACCTTGACGGTCACCAGGAGCAGGTATCCTCCTCCTCCACAGGTGCGACACCATGGGTGGGATTCTCCGACCCCCCGGCCGGGTCTGAGAATCGCCGGTGGGCCGCGTCAATCCCGCCCCGGCTGCCGGATTCTCTGGCGCCGGTTTTTCGGCAGGGGTGGGAATCGCGTTGCGCCGGTCGGGGGCCGTTGGCAGCAGCACCCCCCGGCGATTCTCCGGCACGCGATGGGCCGAGTGGTAGCCCGTTTTCGGCGGGTCCTGCCGGCGTATATTACACCAGGTCCATACCGGCGGGACCTGGCTCTGTGGGCGGCCTGCGGGTCCTCGGGGCGGGGGGCGGGGGGGGGGGGGGGGGGGCGGGGGGGGATCTGGCCCCGGGGGGGGACTCTTTCCCTCCGCGCCGGCCGCTGTAATGGTCCGCCATGGTCGGTGCGGAGAAGAACCCCCCTGCGCATGCGCTGGGATTACGCCAGCACACGCTGGCACTCTCACGCCTGCGCCAACTCCCGCCGGCCAGCAGAGGCACCTTCCGGGCGGCCCGACACCGGAGTGGTTCACACTTGTCCGCATTCTACTTCATCTGAGACCTTTCTGCCCACTCCACCTATCTGCACACTCTAGCTGCTGAATAATGGCGCCTGTTGCACACCATCCCACATGGGGCTCCCTGCTGGCCCTGCACCAAATGAGCCAGTGCCTCTCCTCTTAAAGGTCTCGCCCATGGTTGCTGCCTGTACTCACTTGGCCTCCTCTCCTTCCTCCCTCTGTTTTCCTCTTCAGAGGAAGTTCCACCAGCAGAATACATTATCCCGATTGGATCAGATGCAGAGGACCAGTGCCTTTTAAATGAGAGAACACTGTCCTACAGTCCGAAGTCCTGAAATTCTGAAAATCAGACTTGAACAGCTAAAGGATTAGTAAGGAACTCAAGGACAACTCTGTACTCACACAGCGATGGCCTTGCAATAGCAGAGAAAGTGCTGTTGTTGTGGAAGCCCTTTAAAGTCTTTTAAATAGTAACCACGCCACCATTTTCTGATTCTCTCCTGATCCAACCAAGTATTGTGTGGTAATATTTCTGTTCCATTCTGATTGAGGGTCATCATCGCTTTGAAAGGTTAATTCTGTTTCTTTCTCTTCATCTGCCTGACCTACTGGTATTTCCAGCAAATTCTGTTTTGATTTTAGATTTCCAGGTTCTGCTGTATTTTTCTTTTGTACCAATCCTTCTTTTCATTATATACATATACTGAGTTGCTGAATTCAGTAACTGTGCATAGAAAAACCCCAAGGTGCTGCACAACTGTTATTTTATTTATTCCTTTATTGAAGCCCCTTTTTCAATTAGGCTTTAATGTAGACATCAAAGTTACATTCAGCAGCTGTTGGCCCAGTTTCCTAAAAGATGTGGGAATCTGGTCACATCATCCTCATTATTTGCTCCATCCAATTTTTATCATGTGTAAATGTGAAGTGTTTGCTTTCATCAACCTCATTCCAAATCATGTACACATTAGTAAGCAACAGAAGCACAAACCCAGGACTCGCTCAGGACTTGCATTCTGTCCCTTGTTTTTGAGTTTTACTTTTCAAACCAAAAGCACGATTGTACGCCAATATTTTTTTACTTCAATAGATTCAACTTGAATTTTACCGACATGAAAATCTACTAATATTCTTTTCACACCTACTGAGTGATACATCCTTTCAGTGAAAGAAACACAAGGTGACAGATAAATCCCCAGCATTACAAATTCTTACAGCAGATGGAAAAGAGAACATTTTTGCCAAGACAGGCAGGCAAGATCTGAGAACTGTCTATCCATGTGCCAAAGAAGATATAGCTTCAAGGATTAGCATGCAAAATGTAATCTGACACTCCAGTGCAATAAAACAGAGTGCTGTATTGTCAGGGGTACCAGCTTCCTGATGAAATGTTAAATCAAGGGCTCAGCTGCATATTCCAGATTTTCAGCTCGCAGTAGCAGATCTACCACAGCGTTACTCACAGCGATCATTCAGATCTTTTGTAAGAGCAAATTTAATAGCGAGTGCGGATGCATCATATTCTGGCCAATATCACAGTTATCCAGCTGTCCTGCACAATTTAGCAACTGCTATTGTAGTAATTGTTTAGCGCAACATCTAAAGATTGATTACCAGCAGATCAGGTTCAAAAGTTTACAATACTTTACAACATGACAATTATACAACGGAGGCCCCAATGAGTTTACAAGAGTTCTGATTTTTAAAATATATGCATCTTTTATTATGACTTAAATGGCAAAACAAAATGAAAAGATAAATTGGTAAAAAATTTGAAGCTCAAAATGATACAGAAGACATTGCTATCCAACTTTATAACAAGTCTATTTTCAAATAAGAAAATAAGAGTAAGAGGCGACCTCAAAATCTTTAAGATCCTGTGGGGTTTTGCCAGGGTGGATGTGGAGAGGTTGTTTCCTCTTGTTGGAGAATCTGGAGCTAGAAGTCACTGTTTAAAAAAGGTACTGCCCATTTAAAATGGAAATGAGGGTAAATATTTTCTCTGAGAACTTTATAAGTCTTTGGAACTCTCCTCCTCAAATGGCAACAGAAGCAGAGGGCGTGATTCAGTCACTGCTTTGCGCCTGGTGCAGAGATGGGTGCAATGGATGGATCCCGTGAGAACCCCAATTGAGCGCCACGTTGGGCACCGTGATCTGGATCCAGATAATGATATAATTTAAATATCCGGACACCGCTTTCACCTGGCGGATAGGAGTCAACGGTCGTGCTGCGAGACCTCAACCGGGTGCCATTTAGCACTGATTTCCACAAATGTGGGCCAGGCGTGATGGCACCTTGAAGGTCTCACAGACCATTAAAGACTCCCCGGATTGTCGGAAACAGGACAAGGTAGTACCCTGGCAATCCCACTGCCAGGGTGCCTAGGTGACACTACCAGGCATGGTGCCAGGCTGGCAGGGCCAATATGCCAGGTTGGCACTGCAAGGGTTGGGCCCTGGGAGCCTTGCCCATGAGAGGGAGGATGAGGAGGGGGCTCCAGGCACCAAGAAATGGTTGGGAAACTTAAGGGGGTAGATCCTGAAAGTGGGGGCGGGGGCCTGAAAGGGCAGTATGTGGAGACCAAGGCTACCTTTCAAAATGGCGCCCCGATTTGCGAGAAGCTGGTCCCTGAGCTTGCCAGTGCACAAAATCTGCTTAAGTATGGCCTCGGCGAGGAGAAACTCCCCAAGGCCCAAAAAACACCAAAGTGCTGGTGAATACTGGGGCGAGTCTCGGTGCAAACACCCATCGAACATGCCCGAAAGCGGATACATTTCCGCTGAATTTCGCCCGGAGTCTTTGAATATTTTTAAGACAGAGCTTGACAGATTCTTGATTAGCAAAGGTTATAAGGGTAGGCAGAGATGTGGGGTTGAAGTTATAATCAGATCAGCCATGATCTTATTGAATGGCGGAGCAGGTTCGAGGGGCTGAATGGCCAAATCCTGCTCCTAATTCATCTGTTCGTAAGTGGCTACTTGAGGCTTTGGTGAACTTACTATTTCACAAAAACGTTCAAAGCCTAAAAATCTGTCTTGCTGTTCATTTATATTCTTTAGAGGTTTTATTTTGCCACGGTATTGTGAAAAAGCTATATGATCTGCCTTGCTGTAATTATCATCTTTAAGCAAACCATTCCATCCACAGCAGTGTAAAGTTTCAATTTGGTTGCAGATGGTATAAAAATACAAATATGATTGATGAGATACTATACTTGGGTTGCTGATGAAAGAAATTGTAGAATCAGGCTCTAATACTGAAAAATATTCGGCTGTATAAATCATAGGAAATGGAACACTTGGCAAGTCAGAACAAGAGTGTGTGTAGAATTCAGAACTATTTATCTTAATATAAAGTCACTTGCTACATGTAATGTTAAAAAAGTTCTCATTAAGCGCTCACCTTATATACTTGACTCAATCCATTGAAATTGTAACACTGGGATCAGTATTTTAATGCCATGTTTAAGACTCATCTATTAACGGTGTAATTTAAACCAAGTTAAAACCTAGGAAATTCTTTGTTTTGCCAGAGAGGGTACACCAACAGGAAGAGATGAGCATTTACCTTGATTGATTTCTTCATAAGACTCAATGCAACTCACTAAATCTGAACAATCTATTCTCCTTCAAACCAAGATGATTGATCTGCTGTTTGGCTAGGACAAGGTGGAAAATATATGAAAGATTTACCTTCTCTGAAAATGCTATTATACCCAGAGGTTATGGCAAAGTTTTATGTTATACAATCTTTTTCTAACTGCAAGTATTCAGGTGATTTTTCAAAACAAAAGCTTGAACTTATACTTCCACTCCTGAAACTACTTCTGGGTGCATAAAGGAGAAAGGTGTTTCATTGCAAATGAACATTGTGAGCGGATATTCCGGTCCCACCAACGGTGCACGGGTTTCCTGGTGACGAGGAGTGCAGTCAATAGAAAATCCCATTGACAATGGCGGGACTGGAAAAATCCCGCTGCGGGCCGCATCCGCCGCTGAAAAACACGTGACGGGTTGGTTGGTGAACCCCGCTCTGCATTTTGATTAAATGTAAAAATATATTTTTAAATAAACACTATGGGAGAGATCGTCCGACTGCTCATGCCACAGGATCTTCCAGTCCTGCTGACAGGACACTACTGCTGGGGTTTCCCAGCATCATTGGGTGGATTCAATGGGAAATCCCATTGATACCAGCTGGATTGGATGATCCCACCCCCAGACAATGGTGGGGTGCCAAGAAAAATGCCCACCCAAGTAATAGAATTTTAAATGAAGACTTAAGCTTATGGACCAGGTCTGACCAAACTGCTGCTCAAACGCTCGGTGCTTTTGAGCCCGGACAAGCCGTGCACAGGATCGGCAGCACAGGCTGAAAATCGGGCGAGAATTGGGAAACAAGGGGCGGGATTCTCCCACAATTGGTGGGGCGGGGCGGCCCATACTGGCGCCAAGAGCGGCCCGGAAGTTGCGGAATCCTCCACACTTCCGGGAACTAGGCTGGCGCTGGAGGGGTTGGCGCTGGATTGGATAGGATTGGATTTGTTTATTGTCACGTGTACCGAGGTACAGTGAAAAGTATTTTTCTGCAAGCAGCTCAACAGATCATTCAATACATGGGAAGAAAAGGGAATTAAACAGAATTCAAGAAAATACATGAGAATACATAATAGGGCAACACAAGATATACAATGTAACTACATAAGCATTGGCATCGGATGAAGCATACATGGGTGTAGTGTTAATGAGGTCAGTCAATAAGAGGGTCATTTAGGAGTCTGGTGACAGTGGAGAAGAAGCTGTTTTTGAGTCTGTTCGTGCGTGTTCTTAGACTTCTGAATCTCCTGCCCGATGGAAGAAGTTGGAAAAGTGAGTAAGCCAGGTGGGAGGGATCCTTGATTATGCTGCCCGCTTTCCCCCGGCAGCGGGAGGTGTAGATGGAATCAATGGATGGGAGGCAGGTTCGTGTGATGGACTGGGCGGTATTCACGACTCTCTGAAGTTCCTTGCGGTCCTGGGCCGAGCAGTTGCCATACCAGGCTGTGATGCAGCCCGATAGGATGCTCTCTATAGTGCATCTGTAAAAGTTGGTAAAGGTTAATGTGGACATGCCGAATTTCCTTAGTTTCCTGAGGAAGTATAGGTGCTGTTGTGCTTTCTTGGTGATAGCGTCGACGTGAGTGGACCAGGATAGATTTTTGGTGATGTGCACCCCAAGGAATTTGAAACTGCTCACCATCTCCACCTCGGCTCCGTTGATGCTGACAGGGGTGTGTACAGTACTTTGCGCCAACCAGCACAAGTTGGGACATGCACAGGACTGCCTGCATGGTCTGACACATGTGCAGAACCGCTGGCGTGTTTCCTGCCTGTGCACAGGGGTTTTCTTCTCCGCGCCGGCCATAACGGAGCCTTATAGAGGTCGGCGTGGAGGGAAAGAGTTCCCCCACGGCACAGGCCCGCCCGCAGATCGGTGGACCCCAATCGCGGGTCAGGCACCATGCCCCCCCCACCCCACCAGACCCGGGCCCGGATCCCCCCGCACCCTCTCCTCGACGACCCTGGTAGCCGCCCTCCAAGCCAGGTCCGCCGGGATGGAACATGTCTATTTAACACCGGTGGGACTGGCCGAAAATGGGTGGCCGTTCGGCCCATCGGGGCCCGGAGAATTGCCAGGGGGGCCACTGCCAAAGGCCCCTGATCGGCGCGGCGTGGTCCCCGCCCCCATCCGAAAACCGGCGCTGGAGAATTCGGCAGCCGGCGTCAGAGTTGCGGGGCAGGATTCACGATGTTTCATGATTTTCCCCGCCCCTCGCCGCCAATGTCACAAGGTTCACACCCCTCATTTTAATAGTTTTGCATCAATTTCCATGTTATTAGCAGGCGCCCTGACAAAAGATTTACATTCACTAAATATTTGAGTGGTAATGTGGGGCTGGCTTATTGACCAATCAGGGTCTAGCTGCCAGGTTTAAATTTCAAACAATATTTGGAAGTTGGCTGCCAGCCACCGTCAGCTGGTGAATTCTCCATGACAATGCCTCTCCCAATCAGTATCCACTTACCAACCAGTCACACAGTATAAATTGTTTTCCCTTTATGTTGGTATTCTTGTCCTGATGAGTGCAAGATGAAAAGCTTCACCATGTCTCTTTTTTGGCTTATTGCTGGCTTTTCGTTTGTGTGTGGGCCCTGCAGGGTTGAAATTAACACAAGCTCTCTTGCCTTGCTCTGTGGCGTGGGAGACTAAAGTCCTAGTCGATTTGGAAGAATCAACTTCATTCAATCTGAAGCATTCTAAATCTCTGCTTACCCCCTGAAATGAATCCACAAATGGCCGGTAAAGGCGCTCGGGTGTTTCCCTTGTCTTTGTTTGCATTCATTTAGGCCGTCTAACGTATCCCCTGTATTATATTTAACTGCAATTAATATTGCCTCCTTCATCTCATCTAGGCCTCCCCCCCCCACCCCCCTCCGATGTAGGGCCGATCAAACGGACTTGCTGAATCACATCACTATTAATTTATCCTCCTCCCTTTCGTCCAGCCTGTTCATTATGTTTTGCTGCCCAATATCGTTGAAGAAGCTATGTGGATCAGCAGATTATTTCTGTGTGAGCCTGCGAGACAATGTGCCTCTAGCAAGAGAGAGAGAGAGAGAGGTATTTTGTTTTTCTTTGTTCTTCTGCTTTTCACTGGTTGTCAGCCAGTTTTTAACCCATTTCTCTTTTGTGCTCCTGGAAGGGGAAATGGTCATGTCTTGGATTTATCTCAGATTATTTGTACATTTGACCGATAAATCAACAGGAGATGGGTGTCTGATGAGATGTATGAAACAGTTTCCATTGTCCTCACAAACCTAAGAGATTAGTCTGGCTTTTTCCATACCTTTCTTAGAAATGTCTCTGTTCAAAGTGGCCTTGAAACCTTTTCAGGTATGAAATTCTGTGCGCTCCCAGGAAGGTCTGTCTGAGTAATCCACACAGGAATTTTCCACAGTAAGAAGACTTACAACACCAGGTTAAAGTCCAACAGGTTTGTTTCAAACACGAGCTTTCGGAGCACGGCTCCTTCTTCAGGTGAATGGAAAGGCTTGTTCCAGAAATGTTTATATAGACACAGTCAGAGATGCCCCGGAATGCGAGCACCTGCAGGCAATCAAATCATCAAAGATGCAGAGAGAGAGGTAACTCCAGGTTAAAGAGGTGTGAATTGTCCCAAGCCAGTTCAGTCGGTAGGCCTCTGCAAGTCCAGGCTTGTTGGTGGGGGCCGAATGTAATGCGACATGAATCCCAGATCCCGGTTGAGTCCGCATTCATGCGTGCGGAACTTAGCTATAAGTTTTTGCTCAGCAATTTTGCGTTGTCGCGTCTCCTGAAGGCCTCCTTGTAGAATGCTGACCCGGAGATCAGAGGCTGAATGTCCTTGACTGCTGAAGTGTTCCCCAACTGGAAGGGAACAGTCCTGCCTGTTGATAGTCGCACGATGCCCGTTTATTCGTTGTCGCAGTGTCTGCATGGTCTCGCCAATGTACCACGCTTCGGGACATCCTTTCCTGCAGCGTATGAGGTAGACTACATTGGTCGAGTCGCACGAGTATGCGCCGCGTACCTGGTGGGTGGCGTTTCCACGTGTAATGGTGGTGTCCATGTCGATGATCTGGCATGTCTTGCAGAGATTACCCTGGCAGGGTTTTGTGGTGTTGTGGTTGCTGTTCTGAAGGCTGGGTAATTTGCTGCAAACAATGGTTTGTTTGAGGTTGCGCGGTTGTTTGAAGGCCAGTAGTGGGGGTGTGGGGATGACCTTGGCAAGATGTCCATCCTCGCTGATGATGTGTTGGAGGCTGCGAAGAAGATGTCGTAGTTTCTCCGCCCCAGGAAAGTACTGGACGACGAAGGGTACCGCAAGCCCACAGATAATCTCACGATGCTCCACTTCTCCAGCTTTCACCCGAAACACATTAAAGAAGCCATCCCCTATGGACAAGCCCTCCGTATACACAGGATCTGCTCAGACAAGGAGGAGCGCAACAGACACCTACAGATGCTGAAAGATGCCCTCGTACGAACGGGATATGGCGCTCGACTCATTGATCGACAGTTCCACCGCGCCACAGCAAAAAAACCGCACCGACCTCCTCAGAAGACAAACACGGGACACCACTGACAGAGTACCCTTCGTCGTCCAGTACTTTCCTGGGGCGGAGAAACTACGCCATCTTCTTCGCAGCCTCCAACACATCATCAGCGAGGATGGACATCTTGCCAAGGTCATCCCCACACCCCCACTACTGGCCTTCAAACAACCGCGCAACCTCAAACAAACCATTGTTTGCAGCAAATTACCCAGCCTTCAGAACAGCAACCACAACACCACAAAACCCTGCCAGGGTAATCTCTGCAAGACATGCCAGATCATCGACATGGACACCACCATTACACGTGGAAACACCACCCACCAGGTACGCGGCGCATACTCGTGCGACTCGACCAATGTAGTCTACCTCATACGCTGCAGGAAAGGATGTCCCGAAGCGTGGTACATTGGCGAGACCATGCAGACACTGTGACAACGAATAAACGGGCATCGTGCGACTATCAACAGGCAGGACTGTTCCCTTCCAGTTGGGGAACACTTCAGCAGTCAAGGACATTCAGCCTCTGATCTCCGGGTCAGCATTCTACAAGGAGGCCTTCAAGAGACGCGACAACGCAAAATTGCTGAGCAAAAACTTATAGCTAAGTTCCGCACGCATGAATGCGGACTCAACCGGGATCTGGGATTCATGTCGCATTACATTCGGCCCCCACCAACAAGCCTGGACTTGCAGAGGCCTACCGACTGAACTGGCTTGGGACAATTCACACCTCTTTAACCTGGAGTTACCTCTCTCTCTGCATCTTTGATGATTTGATTGCCTGCAGGTGCTCGCATTCCGGGGCATCTCTGACTGTGTCTATATAAACATTTCTGGAACAAGCCTTTCCATTCACCTGAAGAAGGAGCCGTGCTCCGAAAGCTCGTGTTTGAAACAAACCTGTTGGACTTTAACCTGGTGTTGTAAGACTTCTTACTGTGCTCACCCCAGTCCAACGCCGGCATCTCCACATCAGGAATTTTCCAGAAAGTGGTCACTTTGTACAATCAGCCATCTTTTGGTTAATGTCTTTATTCATTTCTTTAAAAAACTCAGATGTTCCTTAAAAAGTTCAACATGCCCATAGGTAGTTGGGGAAATTGCACTTCCATGACAATATATTTTAATTCTCCTCTTCAGTGGCTTAATGAATACGTTTTCTGGATCAGGAATGTGATTCCTCTATAATTGATGCAATCACTCTTGTCTCCCTTTTTTTGAAAGATTGATATTATATCTTCCCGTCATTCTGTAGAAGCTGTCAAGATATTTCCCTCTTATCCATAGCAGGCAAAAATCCTATATACTATCTGCCAGGGAGGGAGGAATGGGGGCGACCAGGGGATGGGCCGTGACCTCCGGGACCAGGGTGTCCAGGTATGACTGCCAATGCCGCGGCTGCAAAGCAGCCACCTTGCGGCGCACCCCACTAACCACCCACGGTGGCCAGGGTTGTGCAGAGTGGCACCAGCTATATGGGTGCCCCACCCCACCACCCCCACACACCACCCCACCACCCACCAACCCTCCCCACAATCAGGCGCCACCCACCGGCGGGGCATCACGATGCCCACCAAAAGGGAACCCCCCTACCCCTACCCCAGCCAGGACCTGCAGCCCCTGATTGTGCCTCTGGGAACATGTCCTACCTCCTCTCTCTCTCCCTCAGCCCTGCATCAGGCCTTGTGTGTAATGGCAGCGCCTGTCATTTGAGGATCTGCCGGACTGAGCGTGTCTTCAAAGATGCCGGCTGAGCAGTGAAACTGTACGGCATATCTTCAGGATCATGGTGCACCTGGAAGCACAGGGTGGCCGTCAAGGTGACAGTCGCCCTGAACCTTTACGCCATGGGGTCCTTCCAGGTGCTGAGTGGGGATCTGTCCCGAATCTCCGAGATCCTAGTGCACAGGTACACCTGCGCCGTCATGGAGGCCCTATATGCCCGGTCAGCACAATGCATCAAATTCAGTGTGGACCGAGTATACCAGAATGGTCGGGCAGCGGGATTTGCCACCATCGCCGGGGCACCCCAGGTCCAGAGGGTGATCGATGGGATGCATGTCACCCTGACGAGCACCGGCCCGTGACGGGCTGGTCTTCACAAACCGAAAGGGGTTCCACGCGATGAACATGCAGCTGGTGTGAAGGCAAGCACCCAGCTGAGGGCAGCAGAGCAGAGCTACTGATTGGCTGTTCTGGGGAGATTTGCATCCGTGCAGTGCGGTTAGCGTAATTTGAAGGTGTACCTGTGCAAGAGACCCTAGGTGTTCAAGTGAAGGCAAGCATCCAGCAGAGGGCAGCAGAGCGGAGCTACTGATTGGCTGTTCCGGGGAGATTTGCATACGTGCAGTGCGGTCAGCGTAATTTGAAGGTGTACCTGTGCAAGAGACCCTAGGTGTTCAAGTGAAGGCAAGCATCCAGCAGAGGGAAGCAGAGCAGAGCTACTGATTGGCTGTTCCGGGGCGATTTGCATACGTGCAGTGCGGTCAGCGTAATTTGAAGGTGTACCTGTGCAAGAGACCCTAGGTGTTCAAGTGAAGGCAAGCATCCAGCAGAGGGAAGCAGAGCAGAGCTACTGATTGGCTGTTCCGGGGCGATTTGCATACGCGCAGTGCGGTCAGCGTAATTTGAAGGTGGTTTGTGGAGGGGCTGTTGTCAAGTGACAGATAAACCTGAAACACTTCCTCAGTGTTTCCCTCCCACCCCCTCCTCTAACAAAAAAAAACAACCATGGTTGTTGGGAAGGTAAGTTTATCTCTTTAGAAACTTACCTTGAACGGTGACATCACAGCAAGGCAGTGACCTGTTTGGCTGGTAAGGAAAGTGCTCCAATTAGCAGTAGCTGGGAGAAATTTAACTCTGTGCGTTGGTAAGTATTGTGAGTGTAAGTAAAAACCTTATTCCTTTCATTTATTGATTTTTTGATCCTTTATTTGTAATCCGTTAAGGTAAAGGGTAAAAATGGCAGCAGATCCCAGACCCATGGTATGCTCCTCGTGCGCAATGTGGGAGTTCAGGGACACGGCCGATGCCCCTGACTCCTTCATGTGCGGGAAGTGTGTCCAGCTGCAGCTCCTGTTAGACCGCATGACAGCTTTGGAGCTGCGGATGGACACACTTTGGAGCATCCACGATGCTGAGGAGGTCATGGATAGCACGTCCAGTGAGTTTGTCACACCGCAGATTAGGATTGGTGAGGGGGACAGGGAATGGGTGGCCAAAAGGCAGAGAAAGAGCAGGAAGGCAGTGCAGGTGTCCTCTGCGGTCATCTCCCTCCAAAACAGGTATACCATTTTGGATACTGTTGGGGGAGATGACTCACCAAGGGAAGGCAGTAGTAGCCAGGCTCATGGCACCATGGCTGGCTCTGCTGCACAGAAGGGTGGGAAAAAGACTGGCAGGGCTGTAGTCATAGGGGATTCAATCGAAAGGGGAGTAGACAGGCGTTTCTGTGGTCGAAAACGAGACTCCCGAATGGTATGTTGCCTCACAGGTGCACGGGTCAGGGATGTCTCCGATCGGCTGCAGGACATACTGAAGGGGGAGGGTGAACAGGCAGTTGTCGTGGTGCATATAGGCACCAACGATATAGGTAAAAAAAGGGATGAGGTCCTACAATCAGAATTTAGGGAGTTAGGAGATAAGTTAAAAAGTAGGACCTCAAAGGTAGTAATCTCAGGATTGCTACCAGTGCCACGAAACAGTCAGAGTAGAAATTTAAGAATAGTCAGAATGAATACGTGGCTTGAGAGATGGTTCAGGAGGGAGGGGTTCAGATTTTTTGGGACATTTGAACCGGTTCTGGGAGTGGTGGGACCATTACAAATCGGATAGTCTACACCTGGGCAGGACTGGAATCAATGTCCTCGGGGGTGCTTTTGCTAACACTTTTGGGGAGGTTTTAAACTAATGTCGATGGGAATCAGGGGTGGCATTCTCCCCTACCCGGTGGGACAGGGGTCCCGACGTAGGAGAGTGGCTCCAACCACTCCGGCGTCGAGCCTCCCCAAAAGTGCATAATTCTCCGCACCTTTGGGGGCTAGGCCCACTCCGGAGCGGTTGGCACCACGCCAAATGGCGGCAAAACCGGAAGCAGTGGCTGGCCGAAAGGCCTTCGCGGGTTCGCGCATTCGCCGGTGGTGACGTCAGCGCCGGCGCATGCGTGCTGAGGGATTCTCTTCCGCTTCCACCATGGCCTCTGCCATGGCGGCGGCGGAGGAGAAAGAGTGCCCCCAAGGCACTGGCCCGCCCGCCTAACGGGGGCCCCCGATCGCGGGCCTGGCCACCGTGGGGGCACCCACCCCCGGTCTGATCGCCCCGCACCCCCCCCCCAGGACCCCGGGGGCCCGGTTGAGCCTCCCAGCAGAGGGACTTCGGCCCATCGTGGGCCGGAGAATCGCCGCAGGGGGCTCGCCACTCGACGTGGCGCGATTCCCGCCACCGCCAATTCCCGGGTGATGGAGAATTTCTGCCATGGCAGGGGAGGGATTTTCGGCGGTCCAGGCGATTCTCCGACCCTGCATGGGGTCGGAGAATTTCTCCCCAAATTAGTAAGTTAGAGGTCAGTAAAGAGGCAGCAACTAAAGCCAGTAAGATACTGGATAATGAACTCAATGTGACTAAAGGGAAGAGAAGACAGGGAAGAGATGATGATCGCAAAGGGACAGGTGGTTTGAGGTGCATTTGCTTTAATGCGAGAAGTGCAGCACGGTAGCATTGTGGATAGCACAATCGCTTCACAGCTCCAGGGTCCCAGGTTCGATTCCGGCTTGGGTCACTGTCTGTGCGGAGTCTGCACATCCTCCCCGTGTGTGCGTGGGTTTCCTCCGGGTTCTCCAGTTTCCTCCCACAGTCCAAAGATGTGCAGGTTAGGTGGATTGGCCATGATAAATTGCCCCTAGTGTCCAAATTTGCCCTTAGTGTTGAGTGGGGTTACTGGGGTATGGGGATAGGGTGGAGGTGTTAACCTTGGGTAGGGTGCTCTTTCCAGGAGCCAGTGGAAACTCGATGGGCTGAATGGCCTCCTTCTGCACTGTAAATTCTATGTAAGTGTAGCAGGTAAGACAGATGAATTTAGGGCTTGGATTAGTACCTGGGAATATGATGTTATTGGTATTACTGAGACTTGGTTGAGGGATGGGCAAGACTGGCAATTAAATATCCCAGGGTATAGATGCTTCAAGAGGGATAGAGAGGGAGGTAAAAGGGGTGGAGAAGTTGCATTACTGGTCAGAGATTATATCACAGCTGTGATTAAGGAGGGCACGATGGAGGATTCGAGCACTGAGGCAATATGGATAGAGCTAAGAAATAGGAATGGTGCAGTAACATTGTTGGGACTTTACTATAGGCCTCCCAAAAGCGAGCGTGAAGTAGAGATACAAATATGTAGACAGATTATAGAACAATGTAGGGGCAATAGGGTGGTTGTGTTGGGAGATTTTAACTTCCCCTACATTGAATGGGACACATGTAGCGTTGGAGGCGGAGATGGAGCAGAATTTGTAAGGAGCATCCAGGAGAGTTTTTTAGAGCAGTATGTAAATAGTCCAACTCGGGAAGGGGCCATACTGGTATTGGGGAATGATCCCGGCCAGGTGGTTGATGTTTCAGTCGGTGATTACTTTGGGAATAGCAATCACCATTCCATAAGTTTTAGAATACTCATGGACAAAGACGAGAGTGGTCCTCAAGGAAGAGTGCTAAATTGGGGAAAGGCCAACTATAACTAAATTCGGCAGGAGCTCGGGAATGTGGATTGGGAGCAGTTGTTTAAGGGTAAATCCACATTTGAAATGTGGGAGTCTTTTAAGGAAAGGTTGATTAGAGTGCAGGACAGACATGTTCCTGTGAAAATGAGAGATAGAAATGGCAAGATTAGGGAACCATGGATGACGGGTGGAATTGTGAGACTAGCTAAGATGAAAAAGGAAGTATACGTAAGATTGAGGCGACTCAAAACTGATGAAGCTTTGGAGGAATATCGGGAAAGTAGGACAAATCTCAAACGCACAATAAAGAGGGTTAAAAGGGGTCATGAAATATCTTTGGCTAACAGGGTTAAGGAAAATCCCAAAGCCTTTTATTCGCATATAAGAAGCAAGAGGGTAACTAGAGAAAGGATTGGCCCACTCAAAGACAAAAGAGGGAATTTATGCGGAGAGTCAGAGGAGATGAGTGAGCTTCTTAATGAGTACTTTACATCAGTATTCACCAAGGAGAGGGACATGATGGATGTTGAGGCAAGGGATGGATGTTTAAATACTCTAGGTCATGTCAGCATAAGGAAGGGTGAGGTTTTGGTATTCTAAAAGGCATTAAGATGGACAAGTCCCCAGGACGCGATGGGATCTATCCCAGGTTACTGAGGGAAGCAAGGGACGAAATATCTGGGGCCTTAACAGATATCTTTGCAGCATCCTTGAGCACGGGTGAGGTCCCGCAGGACTGGAGAATTGCTAATGTTGTCCCTTTCTTTAAGAAGGGTAGCAGGGATAATCCAGGGAAGTATAGACCTGTGTGCTTGACATCAGTGGTAGGCAAACTGTAGGAGAAGATACTGAGGGATAGGATCTATTCATATTTGGAAGAAAATAGACTTATCAGTGATAGGCAGCATGGTTTTGTGCAGGGAAGGTCATGTCTTACAAACCTAATAGAATTCTTTGAGGAAGTGACAAAGTTAATTGATGAGGGAAGGGCTGTAGATGTCATATACATGGACTTCAGTAAAGCATTTGATAAAGTTTCCTATGGCAGGTTGATGGAAAAAGTGAAGTCGTATGGGGTTCAGGGTGTACTAGCTAGATGGATAAAGAACTGGCTGGGCAACAGGAGACAGAGAGTAGTGGTGGAAGGGAGTGTCTCAAAATGGAGATAGGTGACTAGTGGTGTTCCACAGGGATCCGTGCTCGGACCACTGTTGTTTGTGATATACATAAATGATCTGGACGAAGGTATAAGTGGTCTGATGAACAAGTTTTCAAACGACACTAAGATTGGTGGAGTTGCAGATAACGAGGAGGACTGTCAGAGAATACATCAAAATATAGATAGATTGGAGAGTTGGGCAGAGAAATGGCAGATGGAGTTCAATCCAGGCAAATGCGAGGTGATGCATTTTGGAAGACCTAACTCAAGAGCAGACTATATGGTCAATGGAAGAGTCCTGGGGAAAATTGATGTTCAGAGAGATCTGGGAGTTCAGGTCCATTGTACCCTGAAGGTGGCAACGCAGATCGATAGAGTGGTCAAGAAGGCATACAGCATGCTTGCCTTCATCGGACGGGGTATTGAGTACAAGAGTCGGCAGGTCATATTACAGTTGTATCGGACTTTGGTTAGGCCACATTTGGAATACTGCGTGCAGTTTTGGTCGCCACATTACCAGAAGGATGTGGATGCTTTAGAGAGGGTGCAGAGGAGGGTCACCAGGATGTTGCCTGGTATGGAGGGTGCTAGTTATGAAGAAAGGTTGAGTAGATTAGGATTGTTTTCATTGGAAAGACGGAGGTTAAGGGGAGACCTGATTGAGGTCTACAAAATTATGAGAGGTATGGACAGGGTGGACAGCAACAAGCTTTTTCCAAGAGTGGGGGTGTCAATTACAAGGGGGTCACAATTTCAAGGTGAGAGGGGGAAAGTTTAAGGGAGATGTGTGTGGAAAGTTCTTTACGCAGAGGGTGGTGGGTGCCTGGAATGCTTTGCCAGCAGAGGTGGTAGAGGCGGGTACGATAGCAACATTTAAGATGCATCTGGACAGATATATGAACGGGTGGGGAACAGAGAGAAGTAGACCTTGGAAAATAGGCAACAGGTTTAGATAAAGGATCTGGATCGGCGCAGGCTGGGAGGGCCGAAAGGCCTCTTCCTGTGCTGTAATTTTCTTTGTTCTTTGTTCTTGACATGGAGACCCGCTACAACAATGCCCATGCAGCGACCAGAGACCACTGCAGTTATCAAGCGTAGCATCAGCCTCCTGAGGATGTGGTTCAGGTGCCTGGACCACTCTGGAGGGGGCCCTCCAGTATGATGCAATAGTGTCTCTCACATTGTGGTGGCCTGCCGCATCCTCCACAACATTGCACAGCAGAGGGATGACGTACAGGAGGAGGGGGTTGAATCCCAGGCCTCGTCTGATGAGGAGTATGTGAAGGGGTCAGGATGAGCAGGGCATGGGGCCTGGGCAGGCACAGGAGGCCGCACAGCATGTGCACCAGGGCCAGCACGCACGGGACACTCTAATTGCCTCCAGGTTCACCGACTAAGGGGCTTGGCCAATGGCTCGAACACCCCATCCCACCCCCAAACACCACCCCCCCTCCAACTGGCCACTGCATCCCATGACCACCCTCCCTGCAGCATCTTCCACCCCGCCTCCTGCAATCCCCTCTGTGATTCCTACCTGCCGCACATGTGTGTGGGCCCTTGGTTGGCAGTAACACCGTGTCTGGTCCATGGGATTGAGGATGATGATGACCCACTCTGCAATGAACTCTTGTGCACCACGTTGTTTGACAACGTCTGATTCGTGCCACCGTAGCACTTCCAACTGTCCACCTGGGTGCATGCGAGCTGGCCATTCCATCACACAGTCCTACCAAACCCTTGGGGTAGCAGAAGTGGGGACATGGTGCGGGGGAGGTGGGATTGGAATTGGGATTGAGAGGTAGGGCGAGGGGCAGGGTACCCAGGCAATGTTTGGTGTCTGAACTTGGGGTCCCAGCCCGTGCTCAACTCCAATGTCCACCCATCAACAGCCCAACACCCCACCCCCATCCCCCAGCGCCCGCTCTGCAGCCAGCCCAACTCAAACCTCACAGCCTTTTGAAAGAGAACCGAGGCAGTTTGGAACTTTTGTACACAGGTATTTATTTTGAACATAGTGAATGAACATCTCTGTAACAGTTTGTGTCTAGCCCCTAACACTATCCTGTGTTTTGCACCTGTGCCAGCTTAACTGCTGTCTACCTTTCTGGCCTTACAGGCCCTAACGCTGTCTAAATCGGTCCCTAGATGGAACATCAGGAGAGGAGGTGGCTTGCTATGATTCCTGCCTGTGACGTGGGTCCCCGTTGGCAGTCGTCCTCTGGAGTGACTGGATCTGAATGGGCCCGGTAGTCACTCGGGCGTCCCAGGTGGTGTGTGCCACCCTGTTCTTCCTGCTACTGATCAGATGCGCCAGGGACAGGAGGGGGTAATCCGAGGCACTGTGGGAAATGGGAGTGCGATCAGAGTGAACTCCTGGACCTACCCCATCACCGGCTGGGATGTGTGTGTGTGGGGACTACAGTGCAGTTTGTCAGCCTCTTGAGTGGCAAGCCTGATCCTGGTGAATTGGACACCGTTTTTCATTGCAATCAATCGAGTTCCACGTGGCACAGATGCTAGCACATTAATGGATCATAAATTGCTCTGGGACCGGCTCCAATTTAGTTGTCATAGAAATTCACCAATTCAGTCCCGGCATCAACACTGAGTTTCTGAAATGCAGAATCCCACCCAATGTTCCTGTAATTTCAGTAAGAAGTCTCACAACACCAGGTTAAAGTCCAACAGGTTTGTTTCGAATCACTAGCTTTCGGACCACTGCTCCTTCCTCAGGTGAATGGAGCAGTGCTCCGAAAGCTCGTGTTTGAAACAAACCTGTTGGACTTTAACCTGGTGTTGTAAGACTTCTTGCTGTGCTCACCCCAGTCCAACGCCGGCATCTCCACATGATGTAATTTCTGTGTACAGGGCTGTTAATTATTACTGCTGTTTCCATTATTGCTGTCCCATTAGCTTGGCTGATCCATTTTCTGGTTCATCCAACCCCCTTACTGAACTTATTTCCTGAGAACTCTATACGATACAGTACTGCCACAGCTGTTTGATACTTACAGTCATCTGCTATAATTCCTGCATGGGAGCACAGTAGTTAGCACTGTTGCTTCACAGCTGCAGGGTCCCAGGTTCGATTCGCGGCTTTGGTCACTGTCTGTGTTGAGTCTGCGTGTTCTCCCTGTGTCTGCGTGGGTTTCCTCCGGGTGCTCCAGTTTCTTCCCACAAATACCAAAAGCTGTCAGGTAATTTGGACATCCTGAAATCTCCCTCTGTGTAGGAATGTGGCGACTCGGGGCTTTTCACCGTAACTTCATTGCAGTGTTAATGTAAGCCTACTTGTGACAACAATGACGATTATTATTATTACTGCTAATCTTCAAACTAACAAAAGAAGTAACACCCATGGCGAGGATTTCCCCAAACCCTTCCCCAAATCTGTGTCGGCTTGCATAGTGTAACAATCTGATATCCTGGTTCATGAATAGTCTATAACATATGAAGGTGGTTTTGATGGGGAGGATCTTGGTTTTCATATTGGTTAGGTTTCACTCTGATCAAAATGTTATTTTGGATTAGCATTTCCAAGGAATATAGAATCATATCCAGGTGTAATGACTCTATAAAGTTCATTAACCTGTGGAAATTATTTACAGTTGTATAATTTGGCCACAGGAGTACAATTGTTGAGGCAAATCATTTAACTGGATAGACACATACCCATTGTGTGTTCTGGTGGCTTTGTTACCCATCTCTTGACCAGCAATATGAAAAAGTCGCTTATTATGTCAGTCAGATTTCAAGATGCAGTGGAATGCTGAGAGGTAAAGTTTGGCCAGTTTCTGAAACTTCTCCATTATAAACAGCTTTTCACAGTAATTTTTTTGGGGCTTTTAAATGTTGGCTTCTTTTAAGTTGCACGCATTCTTGTTGAAGGATTGGCTACACCTTTAACTGCTTCGGGTCTATGCTCTGAAATTCTCTCCCAAATTCTCTACCACTCCTCCTGTCTCCTTTTTTAGACGTTTCCGGCACGGTAGCACAGTGGTTAGCACTGACACTTGACCACGCCAGGTTCCCAGGTTCGATTCCCAGCTTGGGTCACTGTCTGTGCAGTGTCTGCATGTTCTCCTTGTGCCTGTGTGGGTTTCCTCCGGGTGCTCCAGTTTCCTCCCACAAGTCCCGAAAAGATGCGCTGTTAGATGAATTGGACATTCTGAATTCTCCTTCTGTGTACCCGAACAGGTGCTGGAGTGTGACGACTAGGGGCTTTTCACAGTAACTCCATTGCAGTGTTAACGTAAGCCTACTTGGGACAATAATAAATATTATTATTATAAGCCTATTTCTTTGACCAAGTTGTTGATCACCTATTCAAATATTTCCTGATGTGTTTCTTAAATGTCAGAATTTGTTTATTATTCATGTGAAATGCTGTTTATTTAAGACATTCTCTGAATGCAAGTTGTTGACATGACAGGACAAGGAGTACACAAGTGGAAACATCCACCAGGTTCTTTTCAGCTGGAGCTACTGACTTCTGCTAAGGTGGCCTCATTTCTTGGGAGTCATCCTGCCTGTTTGCTTAGGAGCCAAGCTGCCAAAGGTCTTTTGCGAATTAGCTATTGGTAGGATGGTTGCCTGGAAATGAAGACTGATGAAAGTTATCTGGCTTCCTTAGCTCTGATTGTTGCAAATGAACTGAATGCAGGAAAGGTTTTTTCCTGTCAGGCTAATGCTTTTTTTGTGGTCAAACTTTGGAAAGATGCAGAGGCATTGAAATGAGAGATTTTTGTGAATTGTACAGCCACTGGCAGGCCAAAAGAGGTGAATTCCAAGCCGCCACAGCAACGATAATCATACTTTGTTTTAATTATATATGGAAAGCCGTTGTGAACGTTTAATGGCAAATCATCATATAAAGTAAATAGCTATTAACAAGTGGAATCTTATCAGAATTTGGTTGTGACTTATTTTGTTATGGTGTGCCAGGAAAATATTGGTGTCAGGAAAATATCAGGGAAATCCAAGGAATTTGAATATTTTCTGTTAATTATATATTATAAAACTGTGGGAAAATCTAAGTTAATTAAGACAGGGCCAGAGTTGCTGTGCTAATTAAACTAGTGCATTTGATATGTTAATGAGCATAGGAATACGACAAACAGATGTTAACCAAAGACAATTTACCAACAATGGGGGACAGAACATGAATGGATTTCATAGATTATCATAGAATTTACAGTGCAGAAGGAAGCCATTCGGCCCATCGAGTCTGCACCGGCTCTTGGAAAGAGCACCCTACCCAAGGTCAACACCTCCACCCTATCCCCATAACCCCACCCAACGCTAAGGGCAATTTTGGACACTAAGGGCAATTTATCATGGCCAATCCACCTAACCTGCACATCTTTGGACTGTGGGAGGAAACCGGAGCACCCGGAGGAAACCCACGCACACACGGGGAGGATGTGCAGACTCCGCACAGTGACCCAAGCTGGAATCGAACCTGGGACCCTGGAGCTGTGAAGCAATTATGCTATCCACAATGCTACCGTGCTGCCCCGTGATTTGAATAGGTTGTTAAGGGTTCAAAGGAAGAGATACAAGGTGTGAAAGGGAGGTGTGAAGAAAGGTCCATAAAGTGAGGTCACTTTGCTTTTACATTCTAAAAACTGAAATCAAGAGAAGAAGGTAATTTAGTCTGGAGAAGTGCAATTTTAAAGAGCTGAGAGATAAGGGAAAGATTAAAAGGGAAAATATACTTGAGGAGAAGTTGAAACTTGAGTATTGAGGTGTTTTAGACCTCAGGTCTAAATTCTAACGGGACTAGACTCGGTAGATGCAGGGAAGATATTACCAATGATGGATGTGTCCGGAACCAGGGGTCACAGTCTGAGGATTCAGGGTAAACCATTTCGGACAGAGATGAGGAGACATTTCTTCACCCAAAGAGTGGTGAGCCTGTGGAATTCATTACCACAGGAAGTAGTTGATGCTAAATCATTGAATATATTCAAGAAGCGGCTAGATATAGAACTTGTGGAGAATGGGATCAAAATCTATGAGGAGAAAGCAGGATTTGGCTATTGAGTTGGATGATCAGCCGTGATTGTGATGAATGGCGGAGTAGGCTCGAAGGGCCAAAAGGCCTTCTCCTGCTCCTACCTTCCATGTATCTATGTATGTATGTGTCAGCCAATAGCAGAATTGTGGAGATGCCGGCGTTGGACTGGGGTGGGCACAGTAAGAAGTCTTACAACACCAGGTTAAAGTCCAACAGGTTTGTTTCACCTGAGGAAGGAGCTGTGCTCCGAAAGCTAGTGATTCGAA
Source organism: Scyliorhinus canicula (assembly GCF_902713615.1). Classification (NCBI taxonomy): domain Eukaryota; kingdom Metazoa; phylum Chordata; class Chondrichthyes; order Carcharhiniformes; family Scyliorhinidae; genus Scyliorhinus; species Scyliorhinus canicula. Next base: position 141,820,601 of record NC_052150.1, read on the forward strand.
ACATAGCAGGAATAGTTGCTTCCCTCCCAGTGGTGTCTGTGAAGAAAGCCTGTCATGAAATGCAAGCCGCTGGTTTTACCTCAGAAGCAACTCCAAAGAAATTGAACTGCCTTATGAGGTAACCACTACTGGATGTTTATCTATAAGGCAGTGACTAGTGGGGTATTGCAGGGATCAGTGCTAAGACCCCAGCTATTGACAATATATATTAATGATCTAGATGAGGGAACTAAATGTAATATCTCCAAATTTGCAGATGAGGCAAAGCTGAATGGAAGGGTGAGCTGTGAGGAGGATGAAGAGATGCTTCAGTGTGATTTGAACAGGCTGAGTGAGTGGGAAAATGCAATAGCTTAAGTGAGGGGAATGCGAAACGTCCTGGTATCTTTATACACCATTCACTGAAAGTTAGCATGCAGGTTCAGCAGGCAGTAAAGAAGGTAAATTGTATGTTGGCCTTCATATCGAGAGGATTCGAGTACAGAAGCAGGGATGTCTTGCTGCAACTATCCAGGGAGTTGGTGAGGCCACACCTGGAATATTGTGTGCCGGTTTGGTCTCCTTATCTGAGGAAGGATGTTCTTGCTATAGAGAGAGTGCAGAGAAGTTCTACCAGACTGATTCCTGGGACGATGGGACTAATATACGAGAAAATATTCTATCAGTTCACAGAATCACAGAATTTACAGTGCAGAAGGAGGCCATCCGGCCCATCAAGTCTGCACTGGCCCTTGGAAAGAGCACCCTCCCTAAACCCACACCTCCACCCTATCCCCACACTTCCACCCTATCCCCATAACCCCACCTTATCTTACCTATTTTGGACACTAAGGGCAATCTAGCATAGCCAATCCAGCTAACCTGCATATCTTTGGAATGTGGGAGGAAACCGGAGAGCTCGGAGGAAACCCACTCAGACACGGGGAGAACGTGCAGACTCCGCACAGACAGTGACCCAAGCCTGGAATCGAACCTGGGACACTGGCGCTGTGAAGCCATTGTGCTAACCACTATGCTATCGTGCTGCCCCAGTTAGCATTATATTCGCTGGGGTTCAGAAGAATGAGGGGGGACTCTCAATAAAACCTATGAAATTCTAACAGGACTAGACAGGATAGATGCAGGAAGGATGTTCTGATGGTGGGGGTGTCCAAAACCAGAGGTTATAGTCTAAGAATACGGGGTAGATATTTTAGGGCTGAAATAAGAAGAAATGTTTTCACCCAAAGAGTGGTGAGCCTGTGGAATTTACTACCACAATTGAAGCTAAAATGTTTTCAAGAAGGAATTAGATATAGCTCTTGGAGCTAAAGAGATCAAAAGTTATGAGGGAAAGCGGGAACAGGTTACTGAGTTGGGTGATCAGCCATGATCCTATTGAATGGCGGAGCAGGCTCGGAGGTCTGAATGACTTCCTCCTCTTCCTATTTTCTATGTTTCTATGTTGTGGAACAATTTGAAGAGAATTAGCTCGGCCAATGTGTCAATGTATCAGTAAGTGCATGCTGCGACCATTACACTGTTAAGTTAATTGCCTTATTAAGGTCAGGTAATGGTTATATCCTCAAAGTCCAAAAGAGTATAAATAGAAGCAGCTGGAACAGCTGCTGATGGGTTTTTATATGGAGTTTGTATGTCTTTCTCGTGGGATGCTCAATAAACTTGCTGGGTAAAAGACAAGAATCTGCATTATTCCTCCATCATACCCTAACATTTAGTATTAGCAAGCTCTGAAAATAGATAAGATTGTTTGATACTGTGTATAGCCATTGTCTCAGCGAAGTGTACTTCCAGTTTATTTTATTGTTATTTATTTGATTTATTATGTTTAAAACCATCACAAAATACCTGCAACTTCATTCTCTGGATTTCAAACCTTTCCGAATCTTGGACCAAGTTGAAAAATACAGTTGAGGGCAATTTCCCTTCTGGAATTTGAACAACTTGACATTGACCATCCGCCATGCATATCCTTAACAGCCAAAACAGATGGACTGTGCGTACATGTCCTTCCTGTCTGCAAAGAACAGGGCCCAATGTCTTCATATGTGTAGCTTCCAAAAAATGCAAGTGCATCACTCTGTGTGCCTAACTGACAATCTTAAATTGGTTGTCAGCATAATTCTTAACACACTGCTGATTATTTAGAAAATGTTGTCTAATCGCAGAATCACATTGAATGTTGGACACTGTGTTTTGATTTTTGCAAGCACGGGCTGGTTGGGTATGGTCTCTACCTTACTCACTTGAACAGTGGCTGGGATATACTGTATGAGCTGCTCCACCAATCTTTGGGACATACGGACTACATATCTGACATTACACTGGCACTGAAATTCATCTACCATATTACCTATTTATTTTTTGAGTTTTTTTATAAATTAAGAGTAACCATTTCATTTTTCTAATAAAGGGGCAATTTAGTGAGGCCAATCCGCTTAACCTGCACATCTTTTGCGTTGTGTGGACAAAACCCACACAAACATGGAGAGAACGTGCAAACTCCACACGGACAGTGACCCAGGGCCAGGATCGAACCTGGGACCTCGGAGCCCGTGAAGCAGCAGTGCTACCACTGCGCCACCGTGCTGCCCCTGCATTACCTATTTATGTGACAGGCAGAATGCCTGATCATTTTGCGCTGTATATCATGCAAGCTCATGAACAGGCCAGCATTTCCTGCTCCGGAACTGTCCAGCACAGCTCAGGTTACCCTGGAATGGCAAGGTATTTCCAACATTTTGAGCAACAGGGAAACTACCTGTTTCATGCTGTTGCTATGCAGTAGCAACATGAGTGGTTTTCACCACTAACTGGATGCTGCCGTCAAACCAAAATGACACCTTTGCCAATCGGAATCCACATGCCAACCAGTCAGCACTCTCTTCTCATAGAGTATAAATAGTTGTTTTCCCCTCCTGTTGGTATTATTGCGAAGTATCACGACGAGTGCAAGATGAAAATCTTCAACATGCCTATTTTTTTCAGCAATACTCAAGCCCTGTACTACCAAACAATTAAAAAGCCAACAGTGATCATATTATCTTGGAAGCATCTGGAAGTTGTGCACATTATGCTTGGAAGGAAGTAATTCAGAATGTGCAAATATTGTCACCTTAGTGATCTAGGGCTGGATTCTCCGTTTGTGAGTCTAAGTGCCGGCGCAAGCGAAGAATCCGCAGGAGGTTCAAGACAGGAAAATCAGCGAGAACCCTTCACCGATTCCAGTACTGGTGAGGGGCTAGCACTGGCACCGCCGCTCCAAAAACTGCCGGAGAATGGCCGGGTCTGAGGCCGCGCATGCTCAGGGCTGGCGACCTGCACTGGTCGCGCCGTAAAACATGCCGCCAGCCATGCTCGAATCCATCCACCAGTTGCGTCCACCCCCCCCCCCCCCCCCCCCCCCCCCCACCAATTGCCCCAGCCTGGCCAGAAGCTCCCCCAGCCAGCATCACGGATCCTGGAAGAGTGTGGCGGTCCTGGACACTCTCCGCAGCCGGAATGCCGGGTTCCCAACCGCTGGGACCACACGTGGCCCGCGCCATTGGGAACTCGGCCCATCAGGGGTGGAACATGACGGACCGGCGTCAAACCGGTCCCAATTCCGGCATCGGAATCCATTCTTCGTCCGATGGCGTCGTGTCACGGAGAATCCAACCCATAGTGTCTGAAAATGGGGGTTGCAAAGACATCGAAAGAAGAATTGAACTTATTGTGCTGCTTATGTAAGTTGGCAAAGTATATGGAAGACTAAAGATATGTTTCGAAAAAGCAAGTAAGTTATTAAGTGATGATTATAATTATGAAGTGAAATGAGATTATGATTATGAAGTGAAGTTTACCAGGCTGATTCCTGGGATAGCAGGACTGTCATATGAGGAGAGACTAAGTCGATTAGGATTATATTCATTGGAGTTTAGAAGAGTAAGAGGAGATGGAACATGGAACATAGAACAGTACAGCACAGTACAGGCCCTCCGGCCCACAATATTGTGCCGACCACTTATCCTAATCTAAGATCAACCTAACCTACACCCCTTCAATTTACTGCTGTCCATGTGCCTACCCAAGAGTCGCTTAAATGTCCCTAATGTCTCTGACTCCACCACCTCTGCTGGCAGTGCATTCCACACACCCACCACTCTGCATAAAGAATCAAACTCTGACATCTCCTCGATACCTTCCTCCAATCTCCTTAAAATTATGTCCCCTCGTGACAGCCATTTCCGCCCTGGGGAAACTTCTCTGGCTATCCACTCTATCCATGCCTCTCATCACCTTCTACACCTCTATCAAGTCACCTCTCTTCCTTCTTCGCTCCAGTGAGAAAAGCCCAAGCTCCATCAACCGTTCTTCATAAGACATGCCCTGCAGTCCAGGCAGCATCCTGGTAAATCTCTTCTGTACCCTCTCCAAAGCAACCACATCCTTCCTATAATGAGGCGACCAGAACTGGACACAATATTCCAAATGTGGTCTAACTAGGGTTTTATAAAGCTGCAGCAAAACCTCGCGGCTCTTAAACTCAATCCCCCTGTTATTGAAAACCAACACACCATACACCTTCTTAACAACCCTATCAACCTGGGTGGCAACGTTGAGGGATCTGTGTACGTGGACCCCAAGATCCGTCTGTTCCTCCACACTTCCAAGAATCCTGTCTTTTACCCTGTATTCAGCATTCAAATTCGACCTTCCAAAATGAATCACTTCACATTTATCAATGTTGAACTGCATCTGCCACTTCTCAGCCCAGCCCTGCATCCTGTCAATGTCCTGTTGTGACCTGCCACAGCCCTCGACACTATCTACAACTCCCCCAACATTTGTGTCATCTGCAAACTTACTAACCCACCCTTTCACTTCCTCATCCAAGTCATTTATAAAAGCCACAAAGAGCAGAGGTCCCAGAACAGATCCTTGCATGACATCACTGGTCACCGACCTCCAGGTGGAATATTTTTCATCCACTACCACTCGCTGTCTTCTTTCGGCCAGCCAATTCTGTATCCAGACACCCAAATTTCCCTGTATCTCATGCCCCCTGACTTTCTGAATGAGCCTACCATGGGGAACCTTATCAAACGCCTTACTGAAATCCACATACATCACATCCACTGCCCGACCTTTATCAATGTGCCTCGTCACATCCTCAAAGAATACAATGAGGCTTGTGAGGCATGACCTGTCCCTCACAAAGCCATGCTGACTACCTTTAATCAAACTATGTTTTTCTAAATAATCATTAACCCTGAGCGGGATTCTCTCAGCCCACGCCGGGTCGGAGAATCAGCCAGGCCGAGCGTGAATCGCGCTACGCTGCCCCGATGCCGGTCCACTGATTCTCCGCTCACCGGACTATTGGCGCCGGCACGATCGGCGCAGCGCCGGTTGGGGGCCGCTCTACGCCGGGGCCGTTTACATCTGGTCTTATCCGGCGGAACCTCGGCATCCATCCTGTCTGGAGCGGCCTGATGGAGGGGGAGGAGGGGTCCGACCTCAAAGGGGGGAGGCCTCCACCGTGGCCTAGCCCGCAATTGGGGCCTACCGATCAGCAGGCCGGCCTCTCGTGGTGGGGGTTTCATTTGCCCGGCGCCGGCCCCGACGCAACATGGTGTAGGGCTACAGGGGCTGGTGCGAAGAAGGAGGCTACAGCGCATGCGCGCATTCGTGCCGGCCAATGCATGCGTAGACCCACAGCGCCCATTTGACACCAGTATCGGCAGCTGGAGTGGCGTGGGTTGCTCCAGTGCCGTGCCAGCCTCCTGTAGAGCAGAGGATCACTACACATAGTGGTCCGATGACACCGTCATTTAACTCTCCAATTTTTACAAAGGCATCAACACTCTGCCTTCAGATGGGAGAATCCCAGCGATTCTCTGACCCGGTGTGGGCTGAGAGAATCCTGCCCAAGATTTATGATTATTTAGAAAAACATAGTTTGATTAAAGATAGAGATGGGAGAATCCCGACCCCTATCTCTCAGCATCCTTTCCAGTATTTTGCTCACCACAGATGTAAGACTGACTGGTCTGTAATTCCCAGGGATTTCCCTATTCCCTTTCTTGAACAGGGGAACACCATTCGCTTCCCTCCAATCATCTGGTATTACTCCAGTGGAGAATGAGGATGCAAAGACCATCGCCAATGGCGCAGCAATCTCCTCCCTTGCTTCCTGTAGTAACCTAGAGTATATTCCGTCTGGCCCAGGGGACTTATCGATCCTGATGCATTTCAAAATTTCCAGAACATCCTCCTTCTTCCTGTTCAAACCTGTTTGAACCTATTAACCTGGTTCACGCTGTTCTCGCGAGCAACACGATCCCTCTCTCTTGTGAATACTGAAGCAAAATGTTCATTTAGGGCCTCCTCTACGTCCTCAGGCTCTTGGCACAAGTTCCCTCTACTATCCCTGATCGGCCCTACTCTCACTCTGATCATCCTCTTATTCCTCACATAAGTGTAGAACGCCTTGGGGTTTTCCTTAATCCTTCCCACCAGGGCTTCTTCATGCCCCCTTCTAACTCTCCTAAGTCCATTTTTGATTTCCTTCCTGGCTACCTTGTAACCCTCTAGAGCCATGCCAGATCCTTGCTTCCTCAACCTTACGTAAGCTTCCTTCTTCCTCTTGACTAGAAGCTCCACTTCTCTTGTCATCCAAGGTTCCTTCACCTTACCCTTCCTTCCTTGGCTCAGTGGGACAAAACTATCCAGAACTCGCAGCAATTACTCCTTAAACAACCCCCACATTACTGTTATGCATTTCCCTGAGAATATCTGTTTGCAATTTATGCTCCCCAGCTCCTGTCTAATAGAAGTATAATTTCCTCTCCCTCAGTTAAATACCTTCCCATACTGTCTGTTCCTATCCCTCTCCATGACTATGGTAAAGGTCGAGGAGTTGTGGTCACTGTCACCAAAATGCTCTCCCACTGAAACATCTGACACCTGGTCTGGTCCGTTGCCGAGCACCAAATCCAATATGGCCTCCCCCCTAGTCTGCCTACATATTCAGCAGGATCCTCTGCCAGCGGGATGCCCCGTTTTGCCGGCAGCCCGGGGGTTTCCCGACAGTGTGGGGCTGCCCCACAATGGGAAACTCCATTGACCGGCCATCATAAGGGAGCATCCCGCCGGCGAGTTGAGGCAGAAATGTGACGCAGCGGGGTGGAGCATACTGCCGATTGAGTCAGGAATCCTTCATGGACACACCTGACAAAATCTGCTCAATTTGCATTAAGGAGGTTCCAGTCATTCTATTAGGGAAGTTGAAGTCACCCATGACAACAACTCTGTTACTTCTGCACCTTTCCAAGATCTGCCGCCCAATCTGTTCCTCCATCTCTCTGCTGCTTTGGGGGGTCTATAGAAACTCCCAATAAAGTGACTTTCTGACTTCCATCCATATTGACTCAGTGGACAACTCCTCCTCGACTACCTCTTTTTATGCAGCTGTGATGCACTCTCTAAGTTATGGTGCCGCACCCCTTCCTCTTTTACCTCCCACCCTATTCTTCTTAAAACATCTAGATGTTTTAAATATGAGATGTTATTGAAATTTATAAAATTCTAGCAGGATTAAATGGGGTAGATTCAGAAAGAGTAATGCTGATGGTGGGGGGAGTCCAGAACTAGGCACCATAGTTTGAGGATTAGGGGTAAACCTTTTAGGACTGAGGTGAGAATTGGGCGGCATGGTGGAGCAGTGTCTAGCACTGCTGCCTCATGGCGCCAAGGACCCAGGTTCAATCCCAGCCCTGGGTCTCTTTCCACGTGGAGTTTGCACATTCTCCCTGTGTCTGTGTGGGTCTCACCCCAATAACCCAAAAGGGTGTGCAGGGTAGGTGAATTTTCCACACTAAACTACCCCTTAATTAGGAAAAAAAATGGGTACTCTAAATTTATTTAAAAAAGGACTGAGATAAGGAGGAATTTCTTCACCCAGAGAGTGGTGAATCTGTGGAATTCACTATCACAGAAAGTATTGAGGCCATTTCAAGAAATTAGATATAGCTCTTGGAGTTCAAGGGATATAGGGGGAAGGCGGGATCAGGGTATTGAACTTGATGTTCAGTCATGAGCACAATGAATGGTTGTGCAGGCTTGAAGGGCCGTATGGCCTCCTCCTGCTTCTATTTTCTATGAATATTCCTACGTGTTACCTATCATTTAATTATAGGAATCTGAATGTTGGATCATGAGGAAAGCTGACAAGCAAAAGATAGTAAAAGAAATGGGAGTTTCCAGAATGCAAAATCCAATTAAAGTCATGACATTGACAAAATCATCCCAGAAAGGCAATTTTGAAAGTTTGGCATTTAACAAGAACGGAAAGATGTTGAATACCTTTCAGTGCCCTGCATACAGGAGATAGAAGTAGCAAGAGCTTAGGAAGAAGAAGGAAGTAATGGATAGACAATGCCAAGGCTGATGGAGATCACTGAAAACCCAGACTAGTTCAGATCCAGAAATAATCCATGGATCCATTTGGTCCAATCTCTATTGTTGGCTGATCGAAATTTAGGACGGGATTTTCCAGCCCTTCCCGCCGACAGGAGCTGTCCCACCAATGGCAGCCCCCGTGCACTGTTCCGCAGTGGTGGAGGATGTGAGCCACACAAAATATTGTAAACGTCGACGGGACTGGAAGAGCTCTCCAGCGGCCAGTGGTGAGCCGCCTCCACCCTTGGTCAAGCTATCGTATTTTCTCTTGGTTAGGTGCCTTATGTATTGAAACTATGGGTGGGATTCTCCGACCCGGCGGAGGATGGCGTGAATCCCGCCCCCGCCGGCTGCCGCATTCTCTGGCACCGGGGTTTTGGTGGGGGCGGGAATCACGTCGCGGCGGTCGGTGGCCACTGGCAGCGGCCCCAATCCCGGCGATTCTCCGGCCCGCGATGGGCCGAGCGGCAGCCCAGTTTAGGCCGGTCCCGCCAGCGTAAATTAGACCTGGCGGGACCTGGCTCTGCGGGCGGTCTCCGGGGTCCTCAGGGAGCTGCGGGGGGATCTGGCCCCGGGGGATGCCCCCACGGTGGACTGACCCGTGACTGGGGCCCACCGATCTGCAGGCGGGCCTGTGCCGTGGGGGCACTCTTTCCCTCTGCACTGGCTGCTGTCAACCTCAGCCATGCCCGGTGCGGAGACAAAACCCCCTGCGCATGCGCTGGGATGTCGCCAGCACATGCTGGCGCTCCCGCGCATGAGCCAACTCGTGCTGGCCGGCAGAAGCCCTTCGGTGCTGGTTGACATGGCACTAAGCCCCTTCGACGCCGACAGGCGCGGTGCCAACCCGCCGGCGCTAGCCTAGCCCCTGAAGGTGCAGAGGATTCCGCACTTTCCGGGTGGCCGAGGCTGGAGTGATTCACGCCACCCCTCGGCGCAGGGACTTCCCGCCCAGCCGGGTAGGGGAGAATCCCGCCCAACATAACTCATAACAGCTTAAATTTCTGAAAGTATCTTAGTCCATTATTTTCCATTATATTAAAATAATACTTACATAACTAATGACAGAAATATTTTACCCTTTTATCTATAAGGGGATGTTCAGCACCAATCCTGATTCTTCCAACGTATAAAAGAAAAATCGCTTCATTGTCAGGTTTCATGTCCTATTCAAGTGTCAAAACTGGTGGATAGGCCATTGCCATATTAAAAGGCACTTAATATAATTAGATTCAGTACATATGCATTTTTAATTAAAGTGCAAGCTTCAAGAACTAATCATCTGGTAATTAATTTTCAAACTTCAAAATCCCCTAATCTTCCAGCACAGAGTTTGGATTAACTACTTAGAAGGGATCATCTTCTTTAATGACGTCACCCCTTCTCCAGTCTTCACCTTCTTCAGTCCAGAATTAGTCAAATCTACCAGAATAGGATCCTAAAATATATTTAAAAAAACAATGACTTCAACATCCATAACAAATATTTTCAGCATCTCAATAACCTTATTCAAATGATTAAGCGTTTTGCTCTGCAAGGTGAAAAGAAAGTCATATATTTTGAATATTCTTTTGTTGTAAATTATAGATTGTAAAGCAAGGATAATGAAGGGATGTGGCAAAAAGTAGATAGGTGGTATTAAGATACAGATCAGCCATGTTTGAATTAAATGGTGGAATGGGCTGTTCCTAAGCTCCATTGCAATGACAAAGGAAACTGCCAAATAATGAAAGTTGTCAGGCTTTGCATCAAATTTGGCTTTGCACGTTCCATCAGAAGTGGCAAAACATTAAAAGGTATTTTAATTTAAAATATTCAAGATTTGAATTCAAAACAAGATTTGTTGCTAAGCTCAGTCAAACATAACAGAATTATCAAAGATGAAATTGCAAAAAAACTCAACACTTTCCAGAAAATTTGCCATCTTATATCATGTCTTTGGCCTCACATTCAGCTTGGTGTAACATGTATATTTGTCATTTTTACTTGCAAAAGGAACCATTTTCTGTGGATGGAAATACTGGCCGGGATTCTCCGAAATCCCGGCCAAATGTTGACACCGGAGTGGTGTACGCCGGCATGAACAGACATCCTGGCCCAGCAATTCAGAGGTCTTCAGGGGGCCAGCACAGCGCCAGAGTGATGCTGCTGCTCCAGCGCCGCTGCACGGTCAGCTCCGCAGTGGCACATGCACATGACGGCCGTCTCCATGCCGGCGTATGTGCATGGTTGCCGTCACCGCGCTAGCGCGAGCAACATGGCGGAGACCTACAGCAGGCCCGCGCGCAAGAAGGTAGCCCCCCTCCAGATCGCGGGCACCCGCCGATCGGAAGCCCCGATCGTGGGCCTGGGCGCCAGAGAGCCCTCCCCCCCCAGAGCCAGATCCCCCCACCCCCCCACCAAGACGTCCACCGCAGCCACGGGTCCGAGCTCCCGCCGGGTGGTACTAGGTTGAAACCACGCTGGCGGGACACGGCTGAACTCGGTGGGTTTTCGGGCGGTCAACCGCGGAGAATCGCCGCGCGGGCCTCTTTTAGCGGCCCCCGACTGGCGTCGTGGCAACCGCGCGCATGCACCTGGTGGGTCCATGGAGAATTGTGGAAGCGCCAACGCACCAGATTTGGCGTAAATGGCTATTCTCTACCCACGCGCCGAGCATGATTCCCTCCGATTCCGGCGCGGAGGGTCGGAGAATCCCGCCCACTAGGTTTTGGTAACTCCAGCTAGAAAAAGCTTACAGTGAAACCAATAGCTATGGTGCCGGTGTAGGATCCGTATCCGCTCCAACTGTACTTTTATTAAACATAAAGCCTCCAAAACCTCATGGACATAAACACTGCAATAAGAAGGAGGGACAGAATGAGTCACCTGGACTCAGGCACACTTTCAAACTGGACAAACACGGCCATGTTGTGATCATCGGTGTGTTTTCAGCCATATTTTGGTGATATTGGCCTGAGGTTTTGGCACTGCAGTCACCAAAGAGGATCAGAAAGGGTCAACCTGATTCACGGATCTTCAGTTCAAACCAGAATGACCAACTGTGTGGGGAGGTGAAAGAATCAGCTTGATTCGAGGGTATTGGAGCTGAGATTTAAAGATAGTTCAAGGATAGTAACTAAACCCCGAGAGTGTTTGGGGTGAGGTTTGGGCAGAAACATTTTTTTTTTTCCTGATTGGCAGGCAATGACTAGTCGGGTACCACAGGACCCCAACTGTTCACATTATACATGAATGATTTGGACGAGGGAACTAAATATATTATCTCCAAATTTGCAGATGATACAAAGTTGGGTGGGAGAGTGAGCTGTGAGGAGGATGCAGAGATGCTTCAGTGACATTTGGACAGACTAAGTGAGTGGGCACATGCATGGCAGATGCAGGATAATGTCGATACATACGAGGTTATCTGCTTCGGTAGAAAAAATAAGAAGGCAGATTATTATATGTATGTATGTAAATTGAGAGAGACGGATACTCAGCGAGATATTGGTGTCCGCGTACATCAATCGCTGAAAGTAAGCGCGCATGTACAGCAGGCAGTAAAGAAGGCAATGGTATATTGGCCTTCATAGCACGAGGATTTGCATATGGGAATAGAGATGTCTTAGTGCAATTGTGTAGGGCATTGGTGAGGCCACACCTGGAGTATTGTGTGCAGTTTTGGTGTCCTTATCTGAGGATGGATGTTCTTGCTGTGGAGGGAGCGCAGCAAAGGTTTACCAGGCTGATTCCTGGGAAGGCGAGATTGTCATACAAGGAGAGACTAAGTCATTTAGGATTATATTCATTGGAATTTAGAAGAGTGAGAGGGGATCTCATCGAAATTTATGAAATTCTAACATGATTAGACAGGGTAGATTCAGGAAGAATGTTTCCGATGGTGGGGAAATCCAGAACTAGGGTCACAGTTGGAGGATAAGGGGTAAATCTTTTAGGATTGAGGTGAGGAGAAATTTCTTCACCCAGAGAGTGATGAATCTATGGAATTTGCTACCACAGAAAGTAGTTGTGTAATTTCAAGAAGGAATTAGATATAGCTCTTTGGGCTAAAGGGATCAAGAGATATGGGGGGAGGGCACGACCAGGATATTAATAAATCATGCTTCCGAATGTTGTGTAGCATTATTACATTGGTTTAGAGCTCTTGTATCAGGGCATTAGGAGTGTTTCTGTGTTAATCAACAAGTTTGTGGTTGAACCTTAAACCCTTTCCAAAATCCGAAAATCAAGAATTGACAGTAAACGTAAACTGTACCATACATCTTTTACACAATGTCAAATCAGATCATCATTTTCCTTGTAGCTAACGAGGTTGTATTCCAGTTCAAATGGATACAATTTAACTCAGAGTCTGCAACATTTTTTGAACGGAAAATAAAAGGAATGGATATCAAATGAGAACTGGTTTGAGTGAAATTTTTAAATTATGCTCAAAATACAATTGAAACTGTGCTTCTGAGCTTAGCGTTAGAGTCCCATTAAAATATATGCATTATCACAAACTTCCATGAATCAGACAGCTGAACACAACTGTTTCTTTTTTTTTTCTTTCTAATAAAAAGCGCTCAAGTATGCACGTATCAGTTTCTTAGCAAATTAAATGATTTTTGACATGGGAAAGGTTTGCAAAACATGCCTAATAGCGCCTATGTGCCTAAGAATAATCTACGGGATTCTCTGTCGGCGGCGCGCCCAGACCCATGGGTTTCCTGACGGCATGGAGGTGGCCACAATGGGAAACCCCATTGGCCGGCTGTGGGAACAGAGAATCCTGCTGCTGGTGGTCGTGTGTCGCGCCAGAAAATGGGGCTGGCAGGATGGAGAATCCCGTCCAGAGTTTGATTTGAAGAGCCTTCCGGCAGTCCGACACAGCGATCATGCAATTTTGTCTGGGGTGTGGTCAGTTGTGTGTGGGACCTAATTTGGGTAAACTGAATCTTGAAGCAGGGTAAATCGATAATTGAAAACTGAAGAAACTGTTTTGGAGCATTAATCACATACCATAGAAAGATAGAATCCCGACAGTGCAGAAAAAGGCCATTCGGCCCATTGAGTCTGCACCGACCCTCTGAAAGAGCACCTTACCTAGCCCAATAGCCCCACTCTATCCCCATAATCGTGTAACCTGCACAGCTTTGGAAACAAAGCGACAATTGATCATGTCAATCCACCTAACCTGCACACCATTGGACTGTGGGAGGAAACCGAAGCACCCGGAGGAAACCCACGCACACACAGGGAGAAGGTGCAAACTCCACCCAAGGCTGGAATTGAACCCAGGTCCCTGGTGCTGTGAGACAGCAGTGCTAACCACTGTCCCACAATGTCGCTTTCCTGCTCTTTTTGCAGCATAATGCAACTGTTCCTTTATGTTTTTCTTTCTAATTAAAACCACTCAAGTATCGACAATTGGAAGTGGGCAGAAAGCTAGCAGGAACTCTAACCCTGTCATATAAATGTGACAGCATGTGGCTCATCCCAGGAATTCACCACCTTCTTCAAAAGGAAGCAGCAAAATGTTCACCATAACATTTGTCGTGACTACGATTAGACTTTAAGAAAAATCGCCTGCATATTCATGTGACAAAAATAGGTCACAGTTCTAAAGTTTGATGTCATTTTATCATTTTGAGCTTTCAATTTAAAATATAACTGAGCTTACTGCTTTTAAATCCTTAAAACAAGAAAGGCATTGTCTCCAAGAGTGCAGGATCTTTTAATTCTTTGATTGCAATGATCACACTTGACAGTCAATGAAAGCATATTTGCATCATGTCACCAGTGCCGTACATGCACACAATACTGAAAAGGTCTTCCCAGGCTTTCATCCACCAACTGTCACCATGTCAGAAATTCCTCTTAGAACACAAGCACCATTTCATAGTGCTGACTAACTGCAGTTTGACCAATTAGAAATATGACAGTAAAAACAAATTAACAAAGAACATACAGCAAAAATGACTAGTTGTTGATATTCGTCTTCAGATTTTCATTGTGAGAGGGAGGATGTCTGCTGTCAGATTGTAAAGATTTAACATCAGGAGCACCCATACTGGTGTAACTATGACGCAATGGCACATGAGAAAGGGGGCGATTTTGAGTCTGTCAGTGGAAAAATGGGTGCGGACCTAAAATCCGAAGAGAGTCGTGAAACACAATTCTTTCCGAAGTGATTGAGACTTGCAATTTTCCCCCATCCCCTCTCCCGTGGAGTCGTGCAAATCGCGCTGCTGGAGCCTGGGAACCTCATTTTATACATTAGCATGTCATTAGCAAGCACTCTCTCCAGAACTTCCGCACTCAGAGAGTATTCACCAGGCGCCGGTGTGACATCTTGCCAGCATCATTTACAATAGGTCGACAAAAGCGTGAACCTGGCAGACTCACCTCTGAAGGGGATATGATGAGGATGTGGACACGAGTCCCATGCATCTGCTCAATAGCCATGTCACCTAATGTAAGATATGGTGGGTTGGGGGTTTGGGGAACTGTGTGGAGAAATGAGATTCTTGAGTGTCCAGGCGTGTAATCCTGGTGGATCTGAGAGGAACAGATGTGGAGATATGCTAGTGTGAGTGGGGAGTGTACAAGACTCAGTGGAGAGCCACTCACTAAGGAGTGAGCATGGGTGGAGGTCCCAGAGGAGTGGAGAGCTGGGGGTCAGGTATTTCTCAGGAATCCTCACCACTCACTTTGCTTCTTCTCTTTTCAGTGCATGATTCTGGAGAATCATGGAGCCTGTCGAGATGGCTTTTTTATGATTGAGACAGAGATGTGCCGCCGCACACAGCCAGGACTACCAGTGCCCTGCTGTGGAGGGGGATGCTGGACCCATAGCTGTAAAGAAATCAGCAGCACAGAGGAAGGATCCCCATTAAGGACAGTACCGGCCAAGGTTATTCTGACAACGAGACATCCTATTTGCAGATGTTGGAGACACAGTGTTGGAGAAGACTGCCCCTGTCCTGAAGGATGGTGGACCATCTTTGCCATGTCCTGTAAGAGCTGCCAACACATGGAATGGGAGGACACCCACTGCCTATAACCCTTAAAGTTACAACTGCTCTGACCTATCATGCGAATGGCTCATTTTAGGGTAGCTGTGTGGCATTTCTCAGTCAGCCACACACAAATGCATTACAGATTCCATTCATGCGAGGCTTCACATGTACATCAATTTTGACCTGAACCACGGGAATCAAGGCACCAGGGCCATGGGCTTTGCACGCTTAGCAGACATGTCTAAGGTACAAGGTGAGAAAGATTGCACCCACATGACCTGTGTCTCCATGGCATCATGTGGCACGATTTATCAACGACAAGGGATTTCGCTACCTCAAAGTCCAGATTGTTTGTGATGACACAACGCGAATCATGCAAGCGTGAGCCCGTTTCCCAGGAGTGTCGTTGATAGTGACATCTAGGGAATGCTAGGCGGTCCCAGATGTTTTTGAGGGAGAGCAGGGTCTGGAGAGATGGCTCCTCAGGGACAAGGAGTGCACTGTGAGGAGGTGGCTGCTGATGCCAGTGCGGAGGCCAAGAACTGAGGTGGAGACTCACTAAAACAAGGTGGCATGGTGGCACAGTGGTTAGCACTTCTGCTTCACAACATCAGGGACCTGGTTTCGCTTCCGGCCTTGGGTGACTGTCTGTGTGGAGTTTGCACATTCTCCCTGTGTCTGTGAGGGTTTCCTCCAGGTGCTCTGATTTCCTCCGGCAGTCCAAAGATGTGCAGGTTAGGTGGATTGGCCATGCTAAATTGCCCCTTAGTGTCCAAAGATGTGCAGGTTAGGTGGATTGGTCATGATCAGTGCATGGGGTTACGGGGATAGGGTGGCGGTGTGGGCCTAGGTAAAGTGCTCCTTCGTAGCGTTGGTGTAGACCCAATGGGCTGAATGGCCTCTTTCTACACTGTAGGGATTCAATAGATGTTAATGAGGCTCATGCATCAACACGCGTGCTAATCGAACATGCATTTGGACAGCTGAAGATGCGGTTTTGGTGTCTGAACTGGTAGTGTGGGGGTGCCCTCCAATGTAGCACCCAGAGGGTGTCCTGCACTATTTTGGTTTCCTGCGCTCTCAACGTGATGTTGCAGTGGGGAGACCACCTGGAACAGGAAGAGTTGGAGGAGTGCCACACCTCCTCAGATGAGGAGGAGGTTGAGGAGGGTGGTGAGGGGTGACCCCCAGAGGAGGAGGGAGGGAGGACCTTGAGCCATGGCCAGTTCTCACTTGTGCCTTCAGGCTATGACTGCCCTCATAGTCTCTAGGTCTGGACATGAGCAGGACTGGCGGTGAGGAGATCTTCTACCATGGGACCTTTTATCTCATCATCAATGAGGTGCCAGTGGTAAGTTTCCGTGATCGTGCCCGATTCCATGGACAGGGCACTCAAGTCATTGGCCAGACTCTGCAGGAGAATGATGATGACCTGCATTGAGTGGTGGCATGGTGGCACAGTGGTTAACACTGCTGCCTCACCAGAGCCAGGGACATGGATTCGATTCCGACTGTGGGTGACTGTTTGGAGCTTGCATTTTCTCCTGTGTCTGC
Source organism: Scyliorhinus canicula (assembly GCF_902713615.1). Taxonomy (NCBI): domain Eukaryota; kingdom Metazoa; phylum Chordata; class Chondrichthyes; order Carcharhiniformes; family Scyliorhinidae; genus Scyliorhinus; species Scyliorhinus canicula. The sequence continues at coordinate 141,837,601 of NC_052150.1, forward strand.
GTGGGTTTCCTCCGGTTCTCCGGTTCCCTCTGACAGCCCAAAGGTGTTCAAGTTAGGTGAATTAGCCTTGCTAAATTGTCCCTTAGTGTCCAAAGGTTGGGTGGGGATGCAGGGCTAGAGCAGGGATTGGACCTGGATAGGGTGCTCTTTCAAAGGGTGGGCACAGACTCGATGAGCCAAATGGCTGCCTCCTGCACTGTAGGGATTCTAATTTGAGTAAACAGAGCGAAGCTCCTCTATTCCTCAGGGATATGTCTGTCTCCTGCCTGATAGAGAACTGAACACGGTCTGGCACGAATCAGGCTGATCATGGGGTTCAGAGATGAGAGATGAGCTCTTATCTGTACCAGCCCCCTTCGAGGTCAGGGATTCTGTTGTGTTCCTCCAACCAACCACTGGAAGGTCAGCCTTTGTGAGCCCATGGCTGCAATGAGAGGCCTGAGCATTGGTGTGGGGTGGAGGGTGGGGTGGGGGGGGGGGGGGGGGGGTGGGCAGGCCAGCAGCAGTGCATCTTCATTGAGTCACAGTGTGGGTGTGAGAGAGACATAGTGCTGCCTCTCGCACACTGCACAGGGATGAAGCACTGAGTGCGCACGGGGGTTTGCAGAGCATGGCGCCACGGAATGACAGGGAAGAGGATCTGCTGGTGAGCAAAGTAATGTTTATTTACATGTGCTCTTTTTACTGTGGTGACCTATCCAACCTTGTGCCTCTGCTCACCCATGTCCACGAGGTACCTACAGCTTCTCTCTCTTCCTAACCCTCACAATACATCTAGGTGTTTCCCCAGGATCCACAGCTGTGATTGAGGCGGTCTGCTCTCTTCCATACCCTGTTGTCTCAGATGACTTTGGCAGGTGTCCCCTAGGGGACCTGAACCTTGAGGGTCAGGGCGTACTTTTGGTTGGCACAGGTGTTGCTGCCATCCTCTGTGCTTTGGGCTGGAGGTGTGCCGCTCACAAGGGAGGGAGTGTTAGATGGGCTGGGCACCCCCAGGGGCCCCTGAATGGAGGGCTATACCAGAAATCTAATGGAATTGAGATGGACCCAGGAAATATCAGAAGGAACCAAAGAGCCTTGATTTCCTTGGGTAGGAAAGCAATTGAATCTTGGACAAACATTTAGCTCCAGATGGAGGCAAGGAACCAGAAACTAGTTGAAATCTACAACTGCCCAGGTGGAAGATATGCCGATCGAACAATGAAAGAAGGCAACTAATCCTCAGCTTTGAAATGAAATCAGAACCAGATCAGGGAGATTGGTCAAGACACCATCAAGACTAACCCTGTGATGCCTGGGACTTTGTGTGGGGAGATGTTGGACCATTTTATGGACATAGTTGCCATTAAGACTTGGAGGGAGATGTGGTGTTAACATCAGGAGAGTTTGATGCTAATGTAACTACTGATGTAACCGAGATGCAATATCACCTGAAGAAGGAGCCGTGCTCCGAAAGCTCGTGTTTGAAACAAACCTGTTGGACTTTAACCTGGTGTTGTAAGACTTCTTACATGACAAAGAGACTGAGATCTGGTAGGAAGCAGAAGTACAACCTCTTGTAGAGTCACTGAGATGTATATAGATCTGTAAGTAAAGAAGAATGGTTTTTACGAGTAACAGTCTATGGTAGCATTCTTAGGGTAACAGGCAAACAGTAAGTAAACCCCACCCACGTCCCTGAATCCATGAAAAAATACGTTGGGACTATCTCAGGAAAAACAGGAAAATGCCTCCTCTGCTCCCTCTATGGGCCCATTGAGATCCAAAGATTTCAAACAGAAGATGAGCTCTGTTTTGGGTTCGGGGTGGGATGTTGTGGAAAATTCTACATTTCAAAAATGAAAATGATTCCAATTTTATTTGCAGTTTCGATTTCACGCTGTTGAGCAGTCTTAAGGAGACTATGCTGGAATGTACCGACAAAAGCTGCTGGGTCCCTCTGTACTCTGTCAAAATTAATAATTTGCTATGTTGTGTACCAGTTGGTGAATGATCTATTCAATCGCATCTTCTTCAAAATCAGTTCAGTCCCCGTCTCAATCTCGCTTTCCATTTCCTTTAGGTACCAATTTATACGATCACTTTTCCGCACGGCCACTTCTCCTTCCACTATAATAAAACACATGTAATTTAGAACAGCAGTCCTGAAGCATATCTTTTCAGAAACTGCGATCAGAGATGAGAGTCTCACATGCTGGTACTGCAATTCATTCAGGATACTTAACTCCACTACAGGTGCAGTAACAATTACCAACAATGGCTTACAAAAGAAATTGGGTATTTGAAGACATGGAATGATCCACTGTGATGCTCAAAGAGTCTCGGGGACAATTTCTCCAAGAATCTTGATGATTGCCTTGTTGCAAATGCTGTGCTGCGCATCACCTTGCATTGGGAGTCACCAAGATCCACAAAAGGGGGCAGCTGGGGCACAGCTATCAACACTTCAAGTAGATTATTGCACAAAAATGTTTCAACAGCATGTAGCTAAATACAGGATAGGCCAGACATGTGACACAGTTACATTATAGAGGTATGAAGACAGCGACACTTTGGTCAGTGCTGCAGTACTAAATGGTTCGTTAGTGATGGTACACCAACAGCAACCATTACACTTGAAAACCTGATGCCAAAGCAGCTTTTATTTTATAAAAAATAATAATGCTTTCAATAAAGAAGGTTTTCTGTGCTTCATTTAACATTTTATTTGGCAGATTTATTTTCTGGCCTGACACCTGTGACTTTGCCGAATGTTTATTTGACATTTATATTTGCCTCTACCACTGAAGGTGGACAGAGGTATTTGTTTTTGTCCACTTGTTAGTATGTTTGTCTGTGAATAATATATCTCAAAAAACAATAGAGGTATTTCAACAAAATTTGGGATGCAGATAAGGTATGGCCCAAGGAGGAATAGATTTGTTTTTGGTGAAGATGAAGATCCGGATCCTGGAAGTTCTTTTTTCCGAAAGGATCCATGAACATTGAGTGATAGGGAAAATTGACTTATTTTTGATAATTTTGTAGGTTCCTTTATTTAAAATGTTGTTAATTGTTTTGGAATGTTATGGATTGGATGTGAATTGGCCTGAAGCTAAAATACTTATTTTTTCAGTTTTGCAGTTAAGTAGCATCAACCAAACGCCTCAGGTGGGATTCTCCGTTTGCCGATGCCGAAACGCGATTGGGCGGACAAAACGTTCCGACTGCAAAATCGCGGCGGCTGCTGATTTGACGGCAAATCGCGATTCTCCGTCACCTTGACAGCAACGTCCTGGAACGCACATACGGTAAACATCGTTTGCATATCATTAGTGGGTCCGACCCGGTATTCTCCGGGGCCTCCGCGATTCCCTCCTCCGATGGGCCAAGTTCCCGATGACACGGTTCACTTGTGCTTTCAAAAATCATGAAATCGGTGTGGTAGCTGCTGAGGAAGAGAGAGAGGAGGTAGGACATGGAGAGGAATGACTGCGGTCTGCCGGGCCAGAGATTGGCCGGGCTGGCTGGGGTGGGGGGGAGACCTCTAAGGGCGGAGGAAGGGGGGGATGGGGGGAATAAGTCGAGTGGCCGGAGTGACCCCCCACGGGACGGGGCGGTGCCCAGGCACAGACCGCCATTACCGCAGCCATCCTGCTGCACCCACTGACCACCTAACTTGGCCTTTGGCTCGAGACCCGTATGGATTGCAGCTCGTTTCTTGGGTTGGCCTGCCCACCGACCTTCCGCCCTCTCGGGTGTCCCTACCTCCACCTGCTGTACCGGGACAACTGTGTAGTGAGAACCAGATAGTGTCCCAGGGACTCTTCACTATTATACCCTACTGAGGTGAGTGTCTCTGGGATGGTGGAGGGTGTTGGGGATTGCTCTGATGGGAAATCACTGTCATCCTCAGACTCAAGCTCCAGGGTCTAATGAGTCTGAAGCAGAGGGCTGGTGTCAGAGCTGCTCCCATCATTGCTCGGCTGTGGCACTGGCTGGGGGCAAAGGACGCCTGATGGACCCGCCCCATCACCGACAGGTCCTGTAAGACACAAGATGCATGATTAGGCTACGGGCCAGGAAGGAGTGGGGTGGGTGTGTTGGTGGGGTGGAGAATGGTGGTGTGGGGGTGAGGATGGTGTGGGGGTGAGTGTGGTGTTGAGGTGTGGTTGGCAGAGGGGTGAGGGTGGTGTTGGGGTGAGGGTGGTGTTGGGGTGAGAGTGGTGTTGGGGTGAGTATGGTGTTGGGGTGAGGGTGGTGTTGGGGTGAGGTTGGTGGAGGGGTGAGGGTGGTGTTGGGGTGAGGGTGGTGTTGGGGTGAGTATGGCGTTGGGGTGAGGGTGGTGTGAGGGTGAGGGTGGTGTTGGGGTGAGGGTGGTGTTGGGGTGAGAGTGAGGTTCGGGTGAGGTTGGTGGAGGTGTGAGGGTGATGTTGGGGTGAGTTTGGTGTTGGGGTGAGGGTGGTGTGGGGGTGAGGGTGGTGTTGGGGTGAGGGTGGTGTTGGGGTGAGGGTGGTGTTGGGGTGAGGGTGGTGTTGGGGTGAGGGTGGTGTTGGGGTGGTGTTGGTGTGAGGGTGGTGTTGGGGTGAGGGTGGTGTTGGGGTGAGGGTGGTGTTTCCGTGAGGTAGGTGTTGGGGTGAGGGTGGTGGAGGGGTGAGGGTGGTGTTGGGGTGCGTGTGGTGGAGGGATGAGGGTGATGTTGAGGTGGGGTTGGTGTTGGGGTGAGGGTGATGTTGGGGTGAGGGTGGTGGAGGGATGAGGGTGATGTTGGGGTGAGGGTGGTGTTGGGGTGAGGGTGGTGTGGGGGTGAGGGTGGTGTTGGGGTGAGGGTGGTGTTGGGGTGAGGGTGGTGTTGGGGTGAGGGTGGTGTTGGGGTGAGGGTGGTGTTGGGGTGGTGTTGGTGTGAGGGTGGTGTTGGGGTGAGGGTGGTGTTGGGGTGAGGGTGGTGTTTCCGTGAGGTAGGTGTTGGGGTGAGGGTGGTGGAGGGGTGAGGGTGGTGTTGGGGTGAGTGTGGTGGAGGGATGAGGGTGATGTTGAGGTGGGGTTGGTGTTGGGGTGAGGGTGATGTTGGGGTGAGGGTGGTGGAGGGATGAGGGTGATGTTGGGGTGAGGGTGGTGTTGGGGTGAGGGTGGTGTTGGGGTGAGGGTGGTGGAGGGGCGAGGCAGGTGTTTCTGTGAGGTTGGTGTTGGGGTGAGGTTGGTGTTGGGGTGAGTGTGGTGGAGGGATGAGGGTGATGTTGGTGTGAGGTTGGTGGAGGGATGAGGGTGATGTTGGGATGAGGTTGGTGGAGGGATGAGGGTGATGTTGGGGTGAGGGTGGTGGAGGGACGAGGGTGATGTTGGGGTGAGGAGGGTGTTGGGGTGAGGGTTGTGGAGGATGAGGGTGGTGTTGGGGTGAGGGTGATGTTGGAGTGAGGGTGGTGTTGGAATGAGGGTGGTGTTGGGGTGAAGGTGGTGTTGGGGTGAGGGTGGTGTTGGAGTGAGGGCGGTGTTGGAGTGAGGGTGGTGTTGGAATGAGGGTGGTGTTGGGGTGAGGGTGGTGTTGGAGTGAGGTTGGGGTGAGGGTGGTGTTGGGGTGAGGGTGGTGTTGGGGTGAGGGTGGTGTTGGAATGAGGGTGGTGTTGGGGTGAAGGTGGTGTTGGGGTGAGGGTGGTGTTGGGGTGAGGGTGGTGTTGGGGTGATGTTGGTGTTGGGGTGAGTGTAGTGGAGGGATGAGGGTGATGTTGGGGTGAGGGTGGTGTTGGGGTGAGGTTGGGGTGAGGGTTTGTGGAGGTGAGGGTGGTGTTGGGGTGAGTGTAGTGTGGGGTGAGGTTGGTGTTGGTGTGGTGTGGGGGTGAGGGTGGTGTGGGGGTGAGGGTGGTGGAGGGGTGAGGGTTTGTGGAGGTGAGGGTGGTGTTGGGGTGAGGGTGGTGTGGGGGTGAGTGTAGTGTGGGGTGAGGTTGGTGTTGGGGTGGTGTGGGGGTGAGGTTGGTGTTGGGGTGAGGGTGGTGTGGGGGTGAGGGTGGTGTTGGGGTGAGTGTAGTGTGGGGTGAGGTTGGTGTTGGTGTGGTGTGGGGGTGAGGGTTGTGTGGGGGTGAGGGTGGTGGAGGGGTGAGGGTTTGTGGAGGTGAGGGTGGTGTTGGGGTGAGGGTGGTGTGGGGGTGAGTGTAGTGTGGGGTGAGGTTGGTGTTGGGGTGGTGTGGGGGTGAGGTTGGTGTTGGGGTGAGGGTGGTGTGGGGGTGAGGGTGGTGGAGGGGTGAGGGTGATGTTGGGGTGAGGGTGGTGTTGGGGTGAGGGTGGTGTGGGGGTGAGGGTGGTGTGGGGGTGAGTGTGGTGTTGGGGTGAGGGTGGTGGAGGGGTGAGGTTGGTGTTGGGGTGAGGGTGGGGGAGGTGAGGGTGGTGTTGGGGTGAGGGTTTGTGGAGGTGAGGGTGGTGTTGGGGTGAGGGTGGTGTGGGGGTGAGGGTGGTGTGGGGGTGAGGGTGGTGTTGGGGTGAGGTTGGTGTTGGGGTGAGGGTGGTGTGGGGGTGAGTGCGGTGTTGGGGTGAGGGTTTGTGGAGGTGAGGGTGGTGTGGGGGTGAGTGTAGTGTGGGGTGAGGTTGGTGTTGGGGTGAGGGTGGTGTTGGGGTGAGGGTGGTGTGGGGGTGAGGGTGGTGTTGGGGTAAGGGTGGTGTGGGGGTGAGGGTGGTGTTGGGGTGAGGTTGGTGTTGGGGTGAGGGTGGTGTGGGGGTGAGGGTGGTGTTGGGGTAAGGGTGGTGTGGGGGTGAGGGTGGTGTGGGGGTGAGTGTGGTGTTGGGGTGAGGGTTTGTGGAGGTGAGGGTGGTGTTGGGGTGAGGGTGGTGTGGGGGTGGTGTGGGGGTGAGGGTGGTGTGGGGTGAGTGTGGTGTTGGGGTGAGGGTGGTGTTTCCGTGAGGTTGGTGTTGGGGTGAGGGTTTGTGGAGGTGAGGGTGGTGTTGGGGTGAGTTTGGTGTGGGGGTGTGTGGTGTTTGCGTGAAAGTGGTGGGGGGGGTGAGGGTGGGGGAGGTTGAGGAGGGCGGTTGGTACATGTGTCATGGGGAACTGCAACTCAGCAGAGTCTCACTTCCTCGCCCATGATTGAACTCCAATTCGGCGACCTACCTTTCCTCTGGTTGCTGCCACTTCCAGGGCCCTCTGCTTGGCCACGGTGAGGGGCCGCAGGTCCAGCGGTCCCCCTCCTGTCTTCCCCCACCCCCAGTGGTTGTGTGCAGCCTTTTCCGGGCGTGGGGGAGAACAGAAAAAGACAGTGTTAAACAATCCGACTCATGTAGACCAGGGGGTGAGCAGTTGGTGGCCTCAGTGGCCAGGGCACCCAGCCATGGCAGCCAGTATGGGTTACGGCATGTGGAGCAGGGTGGTGGTTCAGCTGCCCTGTGGGTTGGGGGGGGTAGGGTATGGATGCATGAGACGCAGGCTAGTGCCAGGGACTCACCCTGGCTACCCTGAAGAAATCGTGCAGTTTCTTCATGCAGTTCAGGCCAGTGCGGGCAGTGTTGCTGGTGGCGCTGACCGCCTCTGCCACCTGCACACAGGCACGGCGAAAGGCGGCAGCTGGCAGCCTCCTTCCCGGGCCAGGAGTCCAGGATCATCCGCCTCTCCTCCACTGATTCCACGAAGGTCTCCAGCTCGGCGTTGAAGAAGTGCCTTGCTGCCTCTTGTTGGCTGGGACGGTGTGTGTGGGGAGTGAAGTGTGTATACGTGGCTGCAGCTTGTCAGCTTCCTGAGTGTCAATCGCTAAACCGGCAAATCCGACTCCGTTTCCCATTGGAATCGATTGTGTTCCACAAGGCGCCGGAATAGCAATAGCGGAATCAGTCCAGGTGTGGCGCCTTTGCTGTCGTGAAAGTCCACAAATTCTGCGTTGGCATCAACACTTTGTATCAGAAACGGAGAATCCCGCCGCTCATGTTTATGGGATAAAAGATTGATTGATTGATATTTACTGTCACATTTACCAAAGTACAGTGAAAATGATTTTTCTGCGGCCAAGGTATCATCCAGAAGTGCACAAATTGTAGTTTAGTGTTGAGTTAACATGGTGTGGTGGAGGTATGTGCTTTGAATGCCATCTTTTCTTGGTTTTCATGTATTTCATGATTCAAATTTAAAGGTGATCCTGAAGAATAGCGCTTAAAGCTCCATACAATAAAGTATGGAGATACAGGGCACAGTCCCAAAATAGGACAAAAATTCAAAATTAAAAGTGTATTGAATGACTAAATCTTACCTGTGATATGAGGATACAGGATAACCAGAGTAGGGGTGTGATTCAACAGACACAAGTTAAAATCCACTAAATGGTGCATTTAGTGGGGTGTTTCTTGATGGCTGCAAAGCCAAGGAACATCCGCTGTCCAACTTTATCATCTTTTTGGGCCTTGGAGAGTCTCTCCCTGCCGAAGTCACACTTAGAAGGATTTCTTACTGGCGAGCTGAAACATGCCAACAGGAAACGCCCCTCACAGAACGGAGAACCATTTCCTCCGGCAGCCCAGATCTTCCCCCCTTTTAGGCCCCCACCTTTTGATACCCCTCTCAACCCCCAACATTGGTGAGGCTCCCGGGAAACCCCCCCCTCACCCTCTTCTAGCTGGCAAGACCCCCCTGCCCCAACCCCTAGCAGTGCCAACCTGGCACATGGATGCCCTTGCACTGCCAGTCTACCATCCTGGCAGGGCCAGGGTGGCACTGCCATGGTGCCAGACTGCTAGTGCTAATGTGTCAGGGGGAGTGTCAGGGTGCCACCCGGTCCTGTTCATGGCCACCTAGGGTTCTCTAAAGGTCTGGGAAGCGTTCCCCCCCCCCCCCCCCAGGTACGGTTATGACTGGTCAACGTTTGTGTGGTGAATGCGATTCACACCGGATTATAACCTGTATATACATGTGTCTATATTGTAAGTGCAGTTGCACTATCTGACCTCCAGGGGTAGCTCTGGGAATGCTTGAGAGTTGTACGGGGCTCCTCCCTTGGCTCCGCCCAGGACTCCTCCCCCGGGAGCTTCTGGATAAAGATCAGTGCCACAGGGTCAGCCGGCCAGTTCACCGAAAGTTCAACGGCTAACAGGCTGGCTCTGTTGTAAGTATATTAAAACCGCTATTCTAATCCTACAAGCACGTGTCCGTAGAATTGTTGGTTCCAACAATTTAATATACTTAGGAAACAGTCGAAGAAATCATGGAAGCAGCCCTCAAGCCCGGATGCCTAGAACCCGACCCACAGGAAGCAGAGGCTCAGGAAATTTTTTCCCACTGGCTGAGATGTTTTAAAACCTACCTGGCAGAAGCCAGCACCGCTGGAACAATGGAGGAACAAAAATTCAGCCTACTGAACACAAGGGTAAGCCACAGAATCTCCACACAGCTGAATCCGGCTGGTTCTTACACCGCAGCGCTGGCAATACTGGACAAAATGTACGTTAGGCCCATTAACGAGGTTTATGCACGCCACGTGTTTACGACTCGCCGTCAGCGGCCTACAGAAATGCTTGCTGAATTTGTAAGGGAATTGAACAGCCTTTCCAATGACTGTAATTATCACGCCGTTACCGCGGCTAAGCATAGGGAGCTTGCTGTGCGGGACATTTTCGTAGCGGGCCTTAGGTCTAACTATGTGCGCCAAAGACTGCTAGTAAAGGGGGCCCAGGACTTAGACACTACTGTGGAGGCTGCTACCACTATGGAAGTTTCCTTCCGCAGCCTCAAGTCGTTTCCCGCAGACCCCGCGACCCCATCGTGGACCCCCGACCAACAGTCCCCTCAGGCCTGTGCCGCACGGCCCCCCAGCTACCGCGCTGCCAAAGCCAGTTACTCTGCTGCCCCAGCCAGCTGCTCAGCTGCCCCAGCCAGCTACTCAGCTGCTCCAGCCAGCTACTCAGCTGCCCCAGCCTGCCATTTCTGTGGCCAAAGCCAGCCCCCGCGGCAGCACTGCCCAGCCCGATCCGCGACCTGCAGCAGCTGTGGGAAGAAAGGCCACTATGCCAGAGTGTGCCTCGCGAAAAGGGCCCCAGTTTTTAACTCCCGTGCAGAGAGAACAAATCGCTCCCTACACCAGGGGGCCCATGGGGCCCGAAACGCTGCGGCCTATGCCCCGACTCCGCCCCCTCCCGCTACGTGCGATCCATGGGGGCCGCCATCTTGGCAAACCCCCACCATGCGGCCGGCCACGTGCGACTCATGGGGGCCGCCATCTTCCTCGCCGCTCACCACGTGCATCTGCATCACCATCTGCATCAGCATGCTCAGAAAGCTCATCTGAAGAGTACGACTTCCTCGGGCACTCACCACGCAGCCCGCAACTCAATAACAAGGAGAAATGCGTTTTCCGCACAAACACACTGGCCATCCTCGGCTACGTCATGGAGAACGGAGTCCTGGGCCCAGACCCGGACCGCATGCTCCCCCTCCCTCATTGCCTCAAGGCCTTCAAACGGTGCTTGGGGTTCTTTTCATACTACGCCCAGTGGGTCCCTCAATATGCAGACAAAGCTCGCCCACTCTTTAAGTCCACACGATTTCCCCTGTCTGCTGAGGCGCGCCAGGCCTTCAGCTGCATCAAGGAGGACATCGCCAAAGCAGCCATGCAGGTGGTGGATGAATCCACTCCCTTTCAGGTTGAGAGCGACGCCTCAGAGGTAGCTCTAGCAGCCACTTTAAATCAGGCAGGGAGGCCCGTTGCATTTTTCTCCCGTACCCTATCCGCTTCAGAACTCCGACACTCCTCAGTCGAGAAGGAAGCGCAAGCCATCGTGGAGGCTGTTCGTCACTGGAGGCACTACCTCACAGGTAGGAGGTTCACCCTCAACACCGACCAACGATCGGTTGCCTTTATGTTTGACAACTCGCAAAGGGGCAAAATAAAAAATGATAAAATCCTTCGGTAGAGGATCGAACACTCCACCTATTGTTACGATATTAAATATCAACCGGGGAAGCTCAACGAGCCCTCGGATGCCCTATCCCGCGGGACATGCGCCAGCGCGCAGATCAGCCGTCTGAAAGCCATCCACGTGGACCTCTGCCATCCAGGGGTCACCCGGCTCGCCCACTACATCAGAGCCCGAAACCTGCCTTTCTCCAACGAGGAGGTAAACGCGGTCACCAGGGACTGCCCGATCTGTGCGGAGTGCAAACCGCACTTCTATAGACCAGACAGGGCCCACCTGGTCAAGGCTTCTAGGCCCTTTGAACGCCTTGCGATCGATTTAAAAGGGCCACTCCCCTCCACTAACAAGAACATCTATTTCCTCAACATCATCGACGAGTTCTCCCGATTCCCTTTTGCCATTCCATGCCCTGATATGACCTCCCACACAGTCATTAAGGCCCTGCATAGTGTCTTCACCCTGTTCGGTTTCCCCAGCTACTTGCACAGCGACCGGGGTTCGTCCTTTATGAGCGACGAGCTGCGTCAGTACCTGCTCGACAAGGGCATCGCCTGGAGCAGGACTACCAGCTCCAACCCCAGGGGGAACGGACAGGTGGAGAGGGAGAACGCAACGGTCTGGAAGACCGTCCTACTGACCCTCCGGTCTAGAAAACTCCAAGTCTCCCAATGGCAGGACGTCCTCCCAGACGCGCTCCACGCTATCAGATCCCTCCTCTGTACAGCTACAAATCAAACCCCTCACGAGCGACTCTTCATTTTTTCTAGGGGCACTACCACGGGAGTCTCACTTCCGGCGTGGCTGAGGACACCAGGCCCGGTCCTCCTGAGGAAGCACGTCAGGGGGCACAAAACTGACCCCCTTGTTGAAAAGGTGCGTCTCCTCCATTCCAACCCCCAGTATGCATTTGTGGAGTTCCCGGATGGTCGCCAGGACACAGTATCCCTTCGGGACCTGGCACCCGCTGGATCCAGCCCCCCCCACCCCCACTGAGGAACCCCTTACCCGTTCCCTATGCAGCCGCCCCCTCGCGCCCCCGATCCCGCAAGCTCACCCCACCGGTTCCACACGCCAGAACCTGCCCGCCCACAGCGCCCCCAGTCTCCGGTCGAGCCAGAGGTGTATAAAGTTCAGATGAGACCCACCCCGGAGTCTGCCATCGTACCCCAGCTCTCAACACCCACCCAGCCACCGCAAGAGGCTGCAACCCCGGTGCTCCGCAGATCGAAAAGAACAATTCGTCCACCGGACAGACTAACTCTGTGAGCCACCACCCCCGCTGGACTCGATTTTTTTCACAGGGGGTGAATGTGGTGAATGTGACTCACACCGGATTATAACCTGTATATACATGTGTCTATATTGTAAGTGCAGTTGCACTATCTGACCTCCAGGGGGAGTAGCTCTGGGAATGCTTGAGAGTTGTACGGGGCTCCTCCCTTGGCTCCGCCCAGGACTCCTCACCCGGGAGCTGCTGTATAAAGATCAGTGCCACAGGGTCAGCCGGCCAGTTCACCGAAAGTTCAACGGCTAACAGGCTGGCTCTGTTGTAAGTATATTAAAACCGCTATTCTAATCCTACAAGCACGTGTCCGTAGAATTGTTGGTTCCAACAGTTTGGGCCTCAGTAAATAAACTACACAACGGCAAAGGCCAGAAACCTTCAGCGAGGTGTGTGGATATCATAGAGAGAAAAAAACAGCTCAGAGAAAAAGCGAAGGTATAGGAGAGACAACAGAATGCCCCATGCTATAGACATATTGATCCATGGTCGATACCCTGGCCCCCAGGATCTCCACCGTGGACGTCACCCGTGCACTATTGGCCTGGGTGGCACACGCGATCGACACCACCTCCTGCTCTTGCGCATGGTTGGACTCCTCCAACTGCATCTGCAGGTTGTGGATGCTCGCCGACAACCCCTCATGTAGTCCCTGGCTCAATGTAGTCCCTTTCCACAATGCATGTCCATTCCTGAAGCCCGAAACACATCTGGATGGCTGCTGGTCCCTGGGCTCGGCATGCCCTCCGATCGTCCACCCCCTTGGGTGCTCCTACCTCCACCTGCTGTACTGGATGAGATGGGTTGTGCACACCAGATAGTCCTTCAGGAGCCCCTTCACTAACATGAGCAACCGAGGTGAATGTCTCTGGGATGCTGGAGGGTGTTGGAGACAACTGTGCCGGGAAATCTGTGTCATCCCCGGACGCGAGCTTTGGGGTGCCCTGGGATTCGGGTCAATTGCTCCTGTCAGTGTCGGTGCCTTCCGCGTCACTGGTCAGCATCTGGTGTTCTGGCTGTGGCTGGGATCAGGGGGGGGTGGGGACACCAGAAGGCCCCCCATCACCAGCAGCTCCTGCAAGACACAAGAAAAGATGCATGATCGTATCGCGGGCCGGGGGGAGTGGGGGTAATAGGGGGTTTTGGAGAGGGGGTGTGTTTGGGAGGGGTTATGGGGTGGTGTGGGGGGTGAGGTGGTGGGGGCGGTGTGTGTGTGTGAGGGTAGTGTGGGGGTGATTGTGGGGGGGGGTGACACTCGGCCATGGGTAACCGCAACTCAGCGGGGCCTCACTTCCTCGCCCAATGTCGGGCTCCACCCCGGCGATTGCCCTTTCCTTGGGGCCGCTGACCATGTCCAGGGCCCATTGCTTTGCTGCGGTGAGGGGCCGCAGGTCTGGTGGTCCCCCTCTAGTCTTTTTGGTGCCCTTCTCCTGGGAGGGGAGGGGGGGGGGGTGGAACAGAAAACGCACAGCGTTAGACAATCTGACTCATACAGCCCAGGGGGTTGGTAGCTAGTGGCGTCAGTGCACCTGGCCATGCCAGCTGGTAAGGGTGCCTGCATTTTTGCAGGGTGTGAGTTCGGCCACCCTCCGGGTGGGGAAGGGGTTGGGTTACAGGTGTGTGGAACGGGGGTTGGTGCAAGGGGCACAGAGCTGCCTACTCGCCCTGGCCACCCAGAGATGGTTGTGCAGTTTTTTCAAGCACTGCAGGCCAGTCCGGATGGGGTTGCCCATGGCACTGACCACCTCTGCCACTTGCTTCCAGGTCCGGCAGATGTGGCGGTTGGCAGCCTCCTCCCCATCCTGGAGTATAGGGTCACCTGCCTCTCCTCCACGGCATCTAGCAGGGTCTCCAGTTCAGCATCAGTGAACCTTGGGGCAGCGCGTCTTGCTGCCATCTTGTTGGCTGGGACGAGTGTGTGTGGGAAATGTGTAAATGCCGCAAACGCCAATCACGGACCCGGCGAAACCCGCACCGTTTCTCATTGGAATCGATTGTGTTCCACGTGGTGCCGGTGCTAGCCCATCAATGGTTGCTGAATCGGTCCAGCTTTGCTGTTGTAGAAGTCCACGATTCCTGACCCGGAGTCAACAAACGAAGGATCTAGCTGACTGATTTTCAAAGCTTTATAATGCACTGGATGGTCTTTCCATTTGTTCCCTTATCAGAATTCTCTGTGGTAAATTTACTGTTGGAAATCAATACTGTAGGTGAAGATAACAATGGTGGCTATTTCTGCACAAGTGTCTCATGACGCAAGTATAACTAGCTGATGTTGAAATTCTATACAAGGAGCAACTCATAAAGAAAAGCTTATAATTTAGGGTGGCACAGTACTGTGTTTTAGAACACTGGACTTTCTCTTATCTTAAAGCATCAATGGGGATACTTTCTTCTGGTTACCATCTGTGGAAAAGTCCATACATACAGGGGAGGAAGTGATATAGTGGTATTGTCACTGGACTAATAATCCAGAGACCCAGAGTACTCTGGTTCAAATCCCGCCACTGCAGCTGGTGAAATTTGAATTCAATAAAAATCTGGACTTAAAAGTCTAATGCAACCATTATCGATTGTTGTAAAAACCCATCTGGTTCACTAATGCCCTTTAGGGAATGAAATCTGCCGTCTTTACCTGGTCTGGCTTACATGTGCCTCCGGATCCCCACAGCAATGTGGTTGACTCGTAACTGCCCCTTAAGGGCAACTCGGGATGGGGGATAAATGCTGGCGCAGCCTGCGATGCCCATGTCTCCTCAACAAATTTTTTTAAAAATTTGGACACAGTGGCACAGTGAATTTGCACTGCTGCCTCAGCACCAGGGAACCGGGTTCAATTCAGGCCTCGGGTCACTGTCTGTTTGGAGTTTGCACTTTCTCCCCATGTCTGCGTGGGTTTTGTCCAGGTGCTCTGCTTTCCACTCACAGTCCAAAGATATGCAGGTTAGCTGGATTGGCCATGCTAAATTTCCCTTTAGTGTCCAAAAGATTACTGGGTTACAGGGATAGGGTGAGGGCATGGGGGTAGGGTGATCTTTCTAAGGGTTGGTGCAAACTTGATGGGCTAAATGGCCTCCGTCTGCACTGTAGGAATTCTAAAAATAAAGCACACGAACATCTCTTTCCTGTCGCCTTGCAAGGAATTTGCACATATGGTACATGGAAGAGGAGAGCCAGAAGAAAAAGCATATTCCTCTAAAATAGAATGAAAGCAAAGTTTACAGAGAGTTGAAAAAGCATAATTTGCCTCTTATTTTTAACCTTTTTTTTCTTTCCATTCTATAAGCTGCATCAAATATTTCTCTTTTTTAGTTTAGATTGCCGATGATACAAAAGTTTTAGACATAACTGGTTCGGAATTTACATGCCAGAAGCAACTAGGAGATAGCAAAAGTGTGCAACTGCAGAAATTGTTTCCCTCCCACATCATTACACATTGATGCATGGCATTAAGGGTCAAGTAGTAACATGGATAGAGGATTGGTTAATTAATAGAAAGCAAAGAGTGGGGATTAATGGGTGTTTCTCTGGTTGGCAATCAGTAGCTAGTGGTGTCCCTCAGGGATCCGTGTTAGGCCCACAATTGTTCACAATTTACATAGATGATTTGGAGTTGGGGACCAAGGGCAATATGTCCAAGTTTGCAGATGACACTAAGATGAGTGGTAAAGCGAAAAGTACAGAGGATACTGGAAGTCTGCAGAGGGATTTGGATAGGTTAAGTGAATGGGCTAGGGTCTGGCAGATGGAATACAATGTTGACAAATGTGAGGTTATCCATTTTGGTAGGAATAACAGCAAACGGGATTATTATTTAAACGATAAAATATTAAAGCATGCCGCTGTGCAGAGAGTCTTGGGAGTGCTAGTGCATGAGTCACAGAAGGTTGGTTTACAGGCGCAACAGGTGATTAAGAAGGCAAATGGAATTTTGTCCTTCATTGCTAGAGGGATGGAGTTTAAGACTAGGGAGGTTATGTTGCAATTGTATAAGGTGTTAGTGAGGCCACAACTGGAGTATTGTGTTCAGTTTTGGTCTCCTTACTTGAGAAAGGACGTACTGGCACTGGAGGGTGTGCAGAGGAGATTCACTAGGTTAATCTCAGAGCTGAAGGGGTTGGATTATGAGGAGAGGTTGAGTAGACTGGGACTGTACTCATTGAAATTTAGAAGAATGAGGGGGGATCTTATAGAAACATTTAAAATTATGAAGGGAATAGATAGGATAGATGCGGACAGGTTGTTTCCACTGGTGGGTGAAAGCAGAACTAGGGGACATAGCCTCAAAATAAGGGGAAGTAGATTTAGGACTGAGTTTAGGAGGAACTTCTTCACCCAAAGGGTTGTGAATCTATGGAATTCCTTGCCCAGTGAAGTAGTTGAGGCTCCTTCATTACATGTTTTTAAGGTAAAGATAGATAGTTTTTTGAAGAATAAAGGGATTAAGGGTTACGGTGTTCGGGCCAGAAAGTGGCGCTGAGTCCACAAAAGATCAGCCATGATCTCATTGAATGGCGGAGCAGGCTCGAGGGGCCAGATGGCCTACTCCTGCTCCTAGTTCTTATGTTCTTATGTTCTTATGATGAACAGGAAATTGTAATATCAACTAAAAAAACAATTACGTTCCAGTAACAATTTTAATTTTTAAAATCAAAATGTCATCATAATGTGGCATGATAACATTTTGGATCTCAAAATCAGTGTCAACAATCTCTTCCAGATGTTGGTTCCGACATCCCTCATGATTGGGAGTTAGCATCTACTGCCTAATATCTAACAAGACAATTGTTATGACCTTTGGAACACCCAGAGTTGTGTGCTCTGAATGCTGCAATCTCATGTCTCACTTGCATCGCTTGTATCTTTGGAAAGGTAAATAGAAACATTCTAGGAAGATGGAGAAAACCAAAGAGGATGCATTTTGCATGAAGAAGTACAACATGCTGAGTTTCAATCTACTTCATGCAGCTCTTGGAACAGAGAAAATAATGCACATTACACAATCCTAGTTAGCAACACTTTACAAACCAGCAAAATCCCATCAGATTAATTGACTTTAATGTTGGAAGAGGGCAATTTTCACTTCAAATTTCTACAGTGTTACATTCCAGTCAGACGACGCAGATATGCTTTGACACCCGATCCTTCCCTACATTTTCATAATAATGGCTGCCCAGTTAAGCTTTCAATTATTCCTGTGACTGCTCTCCTAGATATGAGGCGGGATTCTCCGTCGGCCGACGGCAAAATCGAGAAATGCGAGTGGGCGGAGAATAGTTTACGTCGCCAAAATCGCGGCCAGCGCCGGTTGACGCCAGATCAGGATTGTCCATCACTGTGAAAATGGTATAAATGCGCCACGCACCACGCGGAGTTTAAACACTGTTTACATCTCATTAGCATACGGCCAGTGACACTGTGCAGAACCAGGTGACAAGGTGGGTCGTCACTGGGTGCGCAGCAAGGTGGCCGCCGTAATGGTGGTCAGTGCCTGGACACCACCCCCGTCCCATGGGTGCGTCACCCCTGCCGCTCAGCCTGGTTCCCCCGACCCCCCCCCCCCCCCCCCCCCCCCCCCCCTCCCCTCCCCACCACAGCCAGCAGTGTCCGGGCTGGCAGCCCACGGCCGCTCCTCTCCATGTCCTACCTCTTCTCTCTCCCTCTCAGAAGTCAGCACGCCAGGGTCACAGTTTCTGAGAGCACACATGGACCGCGCCGTCAGGAACCCGGCCCTCAGAGGCAGAGAAACGCGGGCCCACTAATGAGATGTAAACAGTGTTTAAACTCCGCGTGGTGCGTGGCGCATTTATACCATTTTCGCAGTGATGGACAATCCCGATTTGGCGTCAATCACGAATTCGGCAAGTCCGACACCATTGTGTTCCACGTGGCGCCGGTGCTAGTCCCTTAACACTAGCTAAATTGGTCCAGCTACGGCGGTGGTTTTGCTGTAATGGAACTCCACAAATCCTGCAGCTGCGTCAACGCTTCGTCTCAGGAATGGAGAATCCCACCGACGGTCTTCTGAACCAGGTTTCCACTCTGGTATCTTCCCATCCAGTTATAACATCAACTGGTATTGTAACATTTAACAACTCATAACTGTGTCTACATATATAGTTGAGGGTACAGGTAAGGAACTGACTCCATTCTAGGTCTTTATATATCTCTGTCCATCTCTGGACTATCCTTGGCTCTGGGTCTTCTCACATCACTCTAATGCAGTACTGTACGCAGTCTGACATTAACCATGTATCAGGCCTTACTGCCATACCTTCCGCTATGGCTGGTGGTGTTAGCCATGTTGGTTTGGAGGTTGGATTGATATCTGGGTAAGGTTTCATCCATTTTTTCCATTGCTTGATATTAAACCATGCCCGGATTGGGCTAGCTGGTTTGGTGGTGCATTGCTGTTGTTGCTCTTGATCATTTCTTGCAGGGTGGGCAGGATGGTATCTGCTTGGCAGTGCCTTTCCTTCTTTTTCCTGTGGGCCATTGGGAAGCTCAAAAGCAGAGGAAGGGCATTCCTGGGGCAAGAAGATTGAGTAGCATGCTGTTGTTGTTAATGGAGTGGGACTGCTATGAGGTTCCAACATCCCTTGTGAGTCTGGGATGCCAGCAAGAAGCTGCCGTGTGTGTACTGTGGTCGGTGTGTCTGCCAACTGTACCATCATCATAGTTGGAGCGAGAGGCTCCTCAGACTATTGATCCTTCTCTGGTCCCACTTCGACCCGAGGTGCTATGGTAATCCCTATGCGGTAGGTTGGTTTTCCAGGACCTGGAATGATAATGGGTAAACCTGCTCTGTTAAGACAGGGGTGATCACAGGTGAAATCAGAGTCTGTATATTATTTGGGGCTGAGGACTCAGGACCATGCTGTTCCAACTGTCTAACGACAGTGGTATCCTTGACACTTCAGAGAAGATCTAGGGCAATGTATATTGGCAAAGAAAAATGTAGGTCCCTTATTGTCAGAAACAGGGGAATGTAATCATGGGGAACAAGGAAATGGCTGACCAACTACCTTCTTCACAATGAAGGACATAAATAATATATCAGAAATGTCGGGGAATACCGAGTTTAGTGAGAGGGATGAACTGAAGGAAATCAGTATGAGTGGAGAAATGTTATTGGTATTGGTATTGGGGTGATTGATGGGATTGAAGGTCAAAAACTCCACAAAGCATGATAATCCACATCTCAGAGTACTGAAGGAAGTGCCTCTAGAAATATTGGATGCATTTGTGGTTACCTTCCAAGATTCTATCGCCTCTGGAATGGTTCTTACAGATTAGAGGGTAGCTAATGTAATCTGTTACAGATGCCTGGTCAGCTCCCAACAGTGGCTAAGAGACTGGACCAGATTGATATGTTCCAGGAGTGATGATATAAGAAATAGGACTTGGTTATTTTATAAACAAACTTTATTGAAACAAAAGAGAAAAAAACAATATTTCAACTTTGAGACTTCAACCCTAACAATAGCAGCTTACATGTAGTTTCTTAGCCTTAACACACAAGTTTCCCATTAAACAGCGCTTTAACAGAACATGCAGGTCTCATGCCACTTACACCGGAAGACAAAGGCAATACTTGCATTTAGGACACAATTTTTCTTCTGTTATGGACATTCATGCAGAACCCTTTTCCAAAATCTGCCTCTGTGGCAACTTTCATGACCTCTCCCGGTTGATTTCCAAAGCCTTCTTGTATACCTGTTCAAAACGGGATTCTCTCTCTCTCTCTCCCTGTAAGCTCCGCCCAGCCCCTCAAACACAGGTTCTCTACTGGGGTTTCCAGGCCTGAATCGATCACCATTATCTTGGCTGTTAGATGGCACACTCCCGTTTATACAGAAGGACAGAACCATGCTATTGATATGCAACTATTCTCCCAATGACTGCAAAGGGACCATCAGTTCTGTAATGGGCTAAAGGCTGGTCAGACAGGAATGTCCCCAAGGACAATGGATCTCGGTATGCTGTGTATTCTCACTAACAAGTTTAATTCTGACTGGGACAATGTAACTTGGCCAGGTATGGGCGTACCCCTCTGACTCCATGCTAGCAGGTTTGTTTTCCCTCAGTCACCTTCAGACATAACTCTTTGATAGAAACTTCATTAACTTCTGCTTCGTTAACATTTGTTCTGTTGGCGAATAAATATAATTCATAGACAATGAACATAAGTCTCCACCTGGAATGGCGGGTACTGCGCGGTCTGCAGGAAACATTTTATTCTAGGATTAGTTAAACTAGTCCTCCTCAAAACCAAAATGCCAGTTGTGACAAACATTGATTTAAATCCTGAGACCAGGCTAACAAAGTACAAACAATCAGCACAGGAGTCTCAATCCTTCAACATCCAAGCGATCGAAAACAAGCTGGATGAACGTAACGCAAGACTTACCTCTCAGAGGTAAGTAAGAGACTGCTGTGTTCTCTGTTTCACAGAGACGTGTCTCACTCCGCCTCACCGGACTGTGCCATACTACCTGTAGGCTTCTCAATTCATCGGGCAGTCCGCACCGCGTCATCAGGCAAAGCGAACGGTGGAGGAGTTTGCCTCCTCATGAACTCCTCCTGGTACTTGGATGTGACAACCCTAGCGACCTACTGCTCCCCAGAAATAGAATCCCTGACCGTGAAGTGCCGTCCGTACTATCTTCCACGTGAGTTCACTTCAGCCATTATCACAGCGGTCTACATCCCACCCCAGGCACAAGTGAGGAAGGCGCTGGATGAACCGTACACAGTTATAAACAACTATGAAACAGAACACCCGGAGGCCTTGTTCATCGTGGCTGGGGACTTCAAAAAGGCCAACCTCAAGAGTGTACTGCCAAAATTCCACCAGAACATCTCCTGTCCCACCAGGGGCGACAACACTCTTGGCTACTCAAAAATCAAGGGCACCTACCGTTCCATCCCCGACTGCACTTTGGAAACTCAGACCATAAGACGGTGCTCCTTCTCCCGGCATACAAGCAGAAACTCAAGCGGGAGAATCCTGTTAAAAAGGTTGTGCAGTGCTGGTCCGAGGAAACAGAAGAGCTCCTACGTAACTGCTTGGAGACAATGGACTATTCCATATTTAAGAACTCAGCGACCACCTTAAATGAGTATGCCACCACCATCACAGACTTCATCAGCAAATATGTGGACGATTGTGTGTCAAAGAAAGCAGCACATACTTTCCCCAACCGTAAACCAGAAGGCCAAAAGACTATAAGACATAGTAACAGAATTAGGCCACTCGGCCATCGAGTCTGCTCCACCATTCCATCATGGCTGATATTTTCTCATCACCATTCTCCTGCTTCTCCCCATAACCCCTGATCCCCTTATTAATCAAGAACCTATCTATCTCTGTCTTAAAGATACTCAGTGATTTGGCCTCCACAGCCTTCTGCGGTAAAGAGTGCCACAGATTCCCACCCTCTGGCTGTAGAAATTCCTCCTCATCGCAGTTTTAAAGGATCATCCCTTTAGTCTGAGATGGTGCCCTCTGGTTCCAGTTTTTAACCATGGCTCAATCGCGAGATTGACTTCCTAATGAAGGACAGGTCTGAGGCGTTCAAGTCAGGCGACCCTGACCTGTACATGAAATCCAGGTACCAATTCCGCAAAGCCATCAGAGATGCCAAGAGAGAATATCAGACCAAGCTGGAATCACAAACTAGCCTTACAAAGTCTTGGCGGTTGTGGTAAGGCCTAAGCAACATAACGGGCTACAAAGCGAAGCCGAGCAGTATCTCCAGAGCAGCACACCCCTCCCCGATGAACTCAATGCATTCTATGCTCGGTTCGAGCAGGAAACCAACGATCCACTGTTGAGTGCCCCAGCAGCCCATAACACACCCATACCCACCATCATAGCTTTCGAAGTCAGATCGGCCTTCCTGAAAGTGAACCCTCGGAAGGCGACACGTTCGGACGGGATTCCTGGCTGTGCACTCAGAGCCTGCACGGACCAGCTTGCAGATGTGTTCACAGACATCTTTAACCTGTCCCGACTCCACTCCGAGGTCCCCACATGCTTCAAGAAGACCACCATCACACTGGTGCCAAAGAAAAAAATGCAGTTCTTTAAAATGGATTTCACAAGAACCAGGGACAATAACATTACTGATAACACCCTTGTTTTCAGAACACGGAAAAGAGGTTCGGATGACGTCCTTGTTTGTGGAACATGAATAATAAGCCCCAATGATGTCTGAAGCTCAAAGGATTGTTTAAATTAAACTATAAAATACGGTGCCAACGAAATTTAACCAATGATACCAAGAATCAATCGTCGAATGTGCAGACCTGACTTTCAAAGCCCATCAGCTCGTGCCCCTAAAAGTGAATCTGGCCAAGCTCTTTCTATTGGGAACTATGTTTGATTCAAGCGTGAGTCTTGAAACTTATGTAAATGTTCAAATAAACACATTGCTGTAGTTTTGGTGAAGGCTGATTAATTCTGAGGGACTGTTCGAACTACAGACATTGCAGACAGAATTGTTAGAGTTAAAATATTAGAGTGATTAATGGTTAATAGCAAAAGTAAGCTCCAATAATTAGCCATGTTCAGCAAATCTCAAGTGCTTAGGCGAGGAGAGACTGGGAAGTTAGAGACAAGGGTACCTGGAAAGGAGGGTAAAAGGATTAAAGAAAGACATCTTCCCTTCCTCTCTGCCCGAAATCTACGCCGGACCCCAAAAACGGTCAATTACTATCTTGATTAACTGAACTGAGAAATGGCTGGATCACGGTCAGAATGGGAAAAGACTCTCAGGAAGGGAGTACCTCAACTGTATATGGCCCAAATGGATAGATAGTTTTGGGAAAAAGTTCACAGGTCTGCGATCAATCGGACAGAGTCAGTGGAAAGTGGCCCACTCAGAGTTAGGAAATTGCACGTTGAAATATGAAACAGCTGGGGCAGCACGGTGGCGCAGTGGGTTAGCACTGTGGCCTCACGGCACCGAGGTCCCAGGTTCGATCCCGGCTCTGGGTCACTGTCCGTGTGGAGTTTGCACATTCTCCCTTTAATTGGAAAAAATGAATTGGGTACCCTAAATTAAAAGAAAAAAGAAATATGAAACAGCTACAGCTATACTTAGTTGCATGTCAGAATTAAGTGATAAAAAACAGAGATAGCAAATTTGAGTCACAATGAAGAAATCCTTCGGTAACCGCTTGTGGGCATTAATGTTCCAGATCTGTGACACTACAGTTGAGAGAATCAGAATACCGATGGTCCTCGCAGACAATCCCAGTTACAGATCCCAGGTCTTGACAGCGAACGGTCCCAATGGATCTTTTGTGTCAAAACAAAAGGCGGAAAACCAGGGTACCAAGGCCAGAGCCGGGGAGGCCAGGACCGCCTACGTCCCCACTCCTCAAACTTTTTGTCAAGGCATAGCAGGCGGATGAGAATTTGAAACAGATCAGGAATGGAGGGCGCGATTCTCCCAAAACGGGAGAAACCGTAAGGCTGGCGTCAAACCCGGGCTGGTTTGACGCCAGCGCGCCCCTTCCCGACCGGGAACCGATTCTGGTCCCCGGTCGGGGCTAGCAGCCCGACCCCGTAAGCTCCGGCATCACGGGCTTAACGAATTTCGTTAAGCCCGCTTGCCAGAGTTAGCGCCGGCTGACGCGTCATATGACGTCAGCCGCGCATGCGCGGATTGGAAGACTCCAACCCGCGCATGTGCGGATGACGTCATCGTGTATTTGCGCGAAACCCGCGCATGCGCAGGCCGGGATGCCCCTCAGCCGCCCCGCGAATGGATACTGCGGGGCGGCGGAAGGAGAAATAGTGCGCGGGCATCGGGCCCGCTGCCCACGATCTGTGCCCACCGATCGCGGGCCCATGGCACCCTTGGCACGGCCGTGGTACTGCCGTGCCAATCGGTGCCATGGTTATAAAAAGCGAGTTGTTCCCGCCGTTTTTACGAACGGCCAGACCAGGTGTGTTTGCCATTCGGAAAAACAGCGTAAAGGGCTGGGACTTCGGCCCATCTATCAGCTGTGAATCGCTGCCGGCCGTAAAAAAACGGCGGCAGCGATTCGTGTCGGGAGTTGGGCGGGGGGGGGGGGGGGGGGGGGGAGAATAGCGGGAGGGCGGGAAAAATGTCGGGAAGGCCCTCCCGCTATTCTCCGACCCGTCGTGGGGGGCGGAGAATCGCGCCCGGAGTGTTTCCAGCATCTTACAACATATGGAAAGCTAAAATAAAGGTAAAGGGCAGTCTTGTCCTTAAGGACAGAAGTTATGGATCCAGGATCAGAACCAAATAATCTATCAATGTCACGATGTTCGGGCACAACAAAGTGTGAAAACAACTACAGAAATAATTCTAAGTTTATGCTGGTGGCCCAAAGTAGATGGAAATGTAAAGCATTTTGTGGAAAATTGTCTGTTTTGTGCCCAAAATAATCCAGATCACAATGCTGAGAAAGCAGAGCTCAGTTACACCAGGTCGGTAAATGGGCCATGGACAAATTTACAAATAGACTATGTGCACCCTTGCCACCATGCAGTGGGGTAGTGGTATTGCTGTTGGACTAGTAATCCAGAGACCCAAAGTCATGCTCTGGGGACCGGGGTTTTGAATCCTGTTATGGCCGATGGTGAAGTTGGAATTCAATAAAAGAAAGCCTGGAATTTAAAGTCCAAAGATGACCATGAATGTTGATTATCATAAAGACCCCATCTGGTCCATTGTCCTTTAGGGAAGGAAATCTGTCGTCCTTACCTGGTCTGGCCTACATGTGACTCCAGATCCATAGCAATGTGGTTGACTCTTAAGTACCCTCAGGGATGGGCAATAAATGCTGGACCAGCCAGCAACACCCACATCCCATGAACAAATGTTTTAAAACAAATTCCCTACTAGGACAAATGTGGCAAAGGTAACAGCTGATGTGCTGTAGGTGTTCACTGAAAGGGGACTCCCCCGTAACATTGAATCAGATCAAGGACCTAAATTCATCACTCAGGTGATGCAGAATGTAATGACCCTTTCAGGAATAAAACAGAAATTCCACATAGCCATTGTTTGGGTATCGTGGAAAGAATTAAACTAAATTTGAAAAACATGATTTGGATAACTGTCCAAAAAAATGACTACTTGGAACGTAGACCTTCCCTTTTTCCTAAAGATAGTATGAAATCCAGCTCAACAGGGTTTACTCTCCATATCCTGATGACAGACACACCATGAGAGGGGTCAGATGGGTCAGAGCCAGAATTGACAGCTGTCAGCCACAAAAAGGCTGTAGAACAATTGATGGATAATATTCAAGCCACGCTTTTGGCTGATGCAGTTAAAGTGGGACATAAAAAGAAGGGTAGTGAAGCAAAGCTTGATGAGATATTCAAGCCTGTGGAATATGAGATTGGGAATAAAGTCATGCTCCAAATTCACCAATAAGAAACTGCTCCTAAATATAATGGAGCACATTCTATAGAAGACAAAGCAAGTCCTTTGCTGTACAAAGTCTTATTAGACTCTGGGAAAACCGGGTGGAACCATGTAAACCAGTTAGAACTATTCAACCCACAGAGTAATCACCAGCCCCATGTGTTGCTGGAAGTGGGTGAGTAAGATGCAGTTACACCTCTTGCTCCTCCCCAGTAGCGAATGGAGCATCTGCAGGTGCTGCCATCAGCCCAAATCAGCTTGTACAGGCACTAAGAGGCAAAATCCCCAAGGAAATACTCCGAAGTTGAGAAAGCAAAAAAGGGAAAGTTGAGCAGGTAAATCCGATAAGATTCGAATGAAGAAGAAACTTTGGCCAATTGGTTAGTGAGATCCAACTGTAAATAGGAGCATATACTATTTTGACCTCAATAATAATGTCATGTCCCTTTAAGAAATGTTTTGTCTTAACACATGGCTTCAGTAATGTCATTGTGTGGGTGGAGCTGGGCTGTGGCTCTGTGTGTTTTACTTTCGCTTTGAATTTGGACTGGTTTTGAATTGCACAGGTTGAAAGAAGTGTCTTTCTATCTTCATTTTAAAATCTGTTTCCAGACTACTTGGTAACTTTAAAGAGATAACTGCTTGCTGGAAGGAATTCACACCTGCTGTTTGAAAAGGGGAACAGAGTATCAATAACAAGTCAGAATGCCATGTGCTGGGCCACACCTTTGAAAAGGGGTTTCTGGTTTTACTTGGATTTTGTTGTTGAATTGGAACCGTTAAGGGGGAATTCATTAAGGGTTATACCTAGATTACTGCAGCTGCGTGGAGTCTTTATGTTTGTCGTTGATAAAAATTCTTACTTTGTGTGTTTATACAAATGTTAACTAGGTTCTTAGAATAAAGCTTGTTTTTTTGATTAAAAGCACCTAAGAACTCTGTTGAACAACACCTGGAAGGCAGGCTCTTGTGCTCATCATAGCCAAATTCAAGAGACAGTTATAGGTTAGGTGAACTCCATAACATACTTTGGTGTTTTCTAAACCCTGGCCCATAAAAAGAGGCACGAAACGACGGACTGGTAGAACTCTAGCAGTAACAGAGATAACAATCTCTGAAATTACGTCACAATATCCGGGACTCACAAAGCAGAAACCGTGATAGCATGAAACCATGTCCAATGGGGAAACAACAAGAATCAATAGACTGTGAGATCAGTACCAGGACTTGACAATGATATTGTCTTGAGGAATATTGGAAAAACACTGGATGATGGTGCGCACCCATGAATTAGAACCAGTAGTTTTAAATGTTACAAAGTTAAAACTCCCGAACTGAAGTCCTACCCAGATCAAGAGATTATATAACCGACAGACTAAAATACTGCTAGGCCAAGAAGCAGGGAATGACGAGTAAGAGGGATGAAATGTACAATACAGGACCGATAACATTTTAAACTTGCCCAATTTGGATGAAAAATTGTGAGTTTTAACAAGGCAAGTGAAAGTACGTTAGGGAAATTAAACAAAAATATTAAACAAAATATCTAAGGAAATGAAGAAATAAATTGGGCAGGATTAAATATTGTGAAAATAATGAATGGACATGCAAAAGAAAACATTAACCAGATAATAAAAGAGAAAGCTAATGACTGAAACGAGAATTAGAATCGAATTCTTTGCAGTATTTATGGAAATTGGATGATAGAGCAATTATGGGGATATTTGGTAGAAGTGAATAATTAATTAATTTGGAAAGAGAACAAAAAATCATTTCATTTAAAATACGGAGTTTCTGTTTGAAAGAACGTCTGGAGGATTGTGCTTGATTTTGAGACAAAACACACAGGACAAATTTGAAAGTGTGAAAGTCTGTTCCAAAACAAGAAGATAAGACAAATTTGGCAGAAATCCACTTTGAGTCTTCCAGAACATTTGCGGGAATAGAACAAAATAAAATTTTAGATTATGTAAAGGGACACAATGCTGTGCCAACCTTTTCCGCACGCTCTCCGTCCCCTTAGGTTCTGTCGGAAAATTAGCAATTTCAGCAGACTTGTTCTCAATTGCACAGAGTGTTTTGTTTCTATGATTATGTACTGGTCAATGTTAGTTTATATAAAGTTTAATTGAGAATTTGTGGGAATTCAACAAGACCGGTTAAATGTGAAATTTTATGCATAGTCCAGAGGAATTTGGAATAATTGTGAGAATTGTGTCTCTCACATCCCCCTAAATAATGGAACGAAACATTAGATCATAGAATTTACAGTGCAGACGGAGGTCATTTGGCCCATCGAGTCTGTACTGGCCCTTGAAAGAGCAACCCACTTAAACCCACACCCCGCAACCCAGTAAAACAATAAGGGCAATTTAGCCTTCCCAATCCACCTAATTAGTAGGAACTATGCTGGACAAATGTCAGCAGGCCAGCAAAATTATAAACTGTCTAAATCCAATAAACTATGCCAATCAAGTCTGCACCGACGCATGAAAGGATCTGACCTGCACGCCTAATCCCATTTGCCAGCATTTGGCCCATAGCCTTGAATATTATGGCGTGCCAACTACTCATCCAGGTAATTTTTAAAGGATGTAAGGTAACCTGCCTCTACCACCCTCCCAAGCAGTGCACTCCGATCGGCACCACTCTCTGGGTAAAAACACATGGGACGGGCCCGGATTGGTACTCAGTGCCCCCTCCTCACAGTCGGTGCCCATAGGGCCTTGGGGTTCACCTTGGGATAGAGGGGCAGCTGGTTAGAGTCCCGGCTTCCCCTGCATCATCTAGCTTTGCCAGCCCACTGCTCCTCAGTGACTGGGACATATCCCCCAGTGACTGGGCCATGCTCTGCACTGCCTCAGCCATGCCCACCTGCGACTCGGACAATCTCCGCAGCACGTTGGCCATTCCCATCCGAGAGCGGGACATGTCCCGCAGAACCTCATCAAGGTCAGCTTGGTACTGGGTGGCATCCCCAGTGAGGTAGACATACTGCTGAGACCCTCAGCCATGGCTGTCACCGATTGCGCAACGCCTTGAACACCTTCACTAATGGTGCTGACGTCGTGCACCTTAGCAGTGTTAACCTTGGTGCCACTCATTGCCGATGCCATCTCCTGTGCTATGAATCTGCTGGAGTGACGCTGACATCTCCCTCTGAATGTCCAGGTTGGTCCCGATCTTTCCCATCAGCCTCGGGTAACTATGTTCCGGAGGCTCAGCATCAGACTGGGATCCAGCTGGGTCCTGGGATCCATGAGACCTCCGACTTTATCGCGCCTGGTGGGGGGGTTTCCTGCCTCCACCAAATGTACATCAGCAGCAGTGTGGTGCTCGCCAGATTGTGCCCCAGAAGCCTGATCACTGACATTTCCCACCGAGGTGCGTAAATCTGCATTGGTGGAGGGTTGGGATGACAGCTGTGACGCGAATAACAATTGCATCCTCGGAGCTCTCCTCTGAGGTGTTCTCCTTGGAGTTAGGAGAGGGAGCCGCCCGGGAAGTGCCGGTGGCATCAGCTGCTTGACTTGTGGGAGAATGGATATGTGGTCAGTGGGAGGGATGGGTCAGTCAGTAAGGCAATCACCACTCACGTTTGACAGGTCCTGCGGAAGGAGCCTGGTGGTCCCTCACCTCTGTGGCATCTGCCAGCCTCCACGTGGGTGATCGCCCTGTCCTCAGCCACACCAGTCACCTCCAGCACCCACTCCTCAAAGTAGATGAGGATTCTCAAGTACCCCACTGTCAGTCTGGGCCCGCTCCTGCCAATTGTGGGAGAGCTTTTCCTGAGGGAACACAGAGAGGACATTGTTAGCCACACGAGTGGTTCACAGTTGTGGGCGTAGGTGTGAAGGGAGGATTAGGGTGGAGGGATGGTTCAAGTGGTGGGTGAAGGGAGTGCTGAAGGGGAGAGGGGGATGGAGGGACGATTGGGGGATTTTCTCTTGGGGGTTTTGGGGGTTGGGGGGCTGGTGTCTACTTATTCGTGCTGCCCAGTGTAGGTCTTCGAACACTGGAGGCCAGGCCTCCTGACTCACTGCCAGAGCTGACTGCTGCCGCCACCTCATCTCCGGCAGCACTGGCTGGCTTGTGGCTCGCCCCCCGGGACCCTCTCGGGATCAGGACATTCCTCCTGGCCTTGCATCCAGGACCCTCCCCACATCAGCACCCCCAAATCCTGGGGACAGTCTCCTCGGCGCCATGGTTAGTGAGCTGGCTGGGACTCTCTTCGTTACAAGAACGGGCCTCCCAAACTGGCAGAACCCCCAAAGTTCGCTCCAGCCAGAACCCCATCCCAGGGAGTCGCCCAGGGACCATTGGGGCCCCGGAGGGAGGAGGAAATGGTGGGGCATGTACTGGTGAATCCTGTAGAGGAGGTGCAGGATCGCCGCAGCACCTCTGCATCCCCCCTCCACCTGTACCTGGTGCATCCAATGAGCTGCGGGCAGAACGGGGAGGCACCAGACCACCTGTGACACCCGGATGACTGCCAGTCCCATCCAGGTCCGGCCACTCCTGAGGATGGCCGGCAAAGAGGACCCAGGTCACAGGGCGGGAAATGCAGAAGGCTGACTCCACTTCTGATGCTCCGCCTGGTGGTCCACTGAGAAGGAGCATTAGGACATGAATCAGAGCCCTCAGAGCAGTCAGAGCTTACCCCCGGGGTTGCCCTCGGAGGTGACAGGGGACAGGGCTGCATATGTGACCCATCACCGCACTCCGCCCTGATATCCAAACCCGCCACTGCACCCACCTCGGACTCCATCCCCACCCCACCATTGGGGTTATATGGGACCGTGAGATGGAATGGTCAGCACGCATGCAATGGGGCAGCACAGTGGTGCAGTAGTTAGCATTGCTGCCTCACGGCACCATGGTCCCAGGTTTGATCCCAGCTCTGGGTCACTGTCCGTGTGGAGTTTGCACATTCTCCCCGTGTTAGCATGGGTTTATCCTCCACAACCCAACGATGTGCAGGGTAGGTAGATTGGCCACGCTAAATTGCCCCTTAATTGGAAAAAAATAATTGGGTAGTCTAAAAAAATTTTTTAAATTGACCGGGTGAATCCTACTTTAAAAAAAGTATCTGGGGCAGCACGGTAGCACAAGTGGATAGCACTGTGGCTTCACAGTGCCAGGGTCCCAGGTTCGATTCCCCGCTGGGTCACTTTCTGTGCGGAGTCTGCACGTTCTCCCAATGTCTGCGTCCCCGATGCTCTGGTTTCCTCCCACAGTCCAAAGATGTGTAGGTTAGGTGGATTGGCCATGATAAATTGCCCTTAGTGACCAAAAAGGTTAGTAAGGGTTATTAAGGTGTGGGAATAGGGTGGAAGTGAGGGCTTAAGTGGGTCGGTGCAGAATCGATGGGCCGAATGGCCTCCTTCTGCACTGTAAGTTCTATGTTCTCAGATGGATGTTGCAATGTGCTCCCGTGGGTGGAAGTCAGACTTCGTCAAACGATACGGAGCACCAGACTTCATCGCAGTGCAAGTCATCATCCTCCATCCCATGGACCAAACCTGCTGATAATGCCAATCCAATGCCAGCACCTTGTAGTGAATCAGGTGTGAAACACGGAGGGGATGCATGTGCTGGGGGTGGGGGTGGGGGTGGTGGTGGATGGTTGCAGGTGGAATGCAGCAAGGGGGGAACCGGCCAGAGGTGGTTGGCGGTAGTGCTGTGTGGGGGTGGGGCTTGTGGGTGGCCAGGCCCCATAGTCGGTGAACCTGGAGGTGATTAGATTGTCCAATGCACGGCGGCCTTGGCACACATGTTGCGCAGCCTCCTGTGGCTGCCTGGGCCACATGCCCTGCCCATCCTGGCCCTCCTCTGCATCCTCCTTATCGGACGAGGCCTGTCTTTCATCTTCCTCCTCCAGCATGTCTCCCTTCTGATCTGTAATGTTGTGCAGGACACAGCAGGCCATCACGATGTGGAGACACTCCTAGGGTTGAACTGGAGGGCCCTTCCAGAGCAGTCCAGGCACCTGAACCCCATCTTCAGGATGCCGATGCAATGCTCAATGACTATCCTGGTGGCTGCATGGTCGTTATAGCGATTCTCTGCGTCAGTATGAGGCCTCCAGATAGGCACCACCAGCCACGACCGCAGCGGATAACCCCTGCCACCCAAGAGCCAACCCCTCACCCGAAGGAGCGCCTCAAAGGTGTCGGTCATAGAACATAGAACATAGAAAAATACAGCACAGAACAGGCCCTTCGGCCCACGATGTTGTGCCGAACTTTTGTCCTAGATTAAGAACAAATTAATCTACACCCCATCATTCCATCGTAATCCGTGTACCTATCCAATAGCCGCTTGAAGGTCCCTAACGTTTCCGACTCAACTACTTCCACAGGCAATGCATTCCATGCCCCCACTACTCTCTGGGTAAAGAACCTACCTCTGACATCCCCTCTATATCTTCCACCATTCACCTTAAATTTATGTCCACTTGAAATGGTTTGTTCCATCCGGTGAAAAGTCTCTGACTGTCTACTCTATCTATTTCCCTGATCATCTTATAAACCTCTATGAAGTCGCCCCTCATCCTTCTCCATTCTAATGAGAAAAGGCCTAGCACCCTCAACCTTTCCTCGTATGACCTACTCTCCATTCCAGGCAACATCCTGGTAAATCTCCTTTGCACTTTTTCCAAAGTTTCCACATCCTTCCTAAAATGAGGCGACCAGAATGGCACACAGTACTCCAAATGTGGCCTGACCAAGGTTTTGTACAATTGCATCATTACCTCACGGCTCTTAAATTCAATCCCTCTGCGAATGAACGCTAGCACACCATAGGCCTTCTTCACAGCTCTATCCACTTGAGTGGCAACTTTCAAAGATCGATAAACATAGACCCCAAGATCTCTCTGATCCTCCACATTGCCAAGAACCCTACCGTTAACCCTGTATTCCGCATTCATATTTGTCCTTCCAAAATGGACAACCTCACACTTTTCAGGGTTAAACTCCATCTGCCACTTCTCAGCCCAGCTCTGCATCCTATTTATGTCTCTTTGCAGCCGATAATAGCCCTCCTCACTATCCACAACTCCACCAATCTTCGTATCGTCTGCAAATTTACTGACCCACCCTTCAACTCTCTCATCCAAGTTATTAATGAAAATCACAAACATCAGAGGACCCAGAACTGATCCCTGCAGTACGCCACTGGTAACTGGGCTCCAGGCTGAGTATTTGCAATCCACCACCACTCTCTGACTTCTATCGGTTAGCCAGTTCGTTATCCACCTGGACAAATTTCCCACAATCCCATGCCTCCGTAATTTCTGCATAAGCCTACCATGGGGAACCTTATCAAATGCCTTACTAAAATCTATGCACACCACATCCACTTCTTTACCTTCATCCACGTGCTTGGTCACCTCCTCAAAGAATTCAATAAGACTTGTGAGGCAAGACCTACCCCCCGACAAATCCGTGCTGACTATCCCTAATTAAGCAGTGTCATTCCAGATGCTCAGAACTCCTATCCCTCAGTATCCTTTCCATTACTTTGCCTACCACCGAAGTAAGACTAACTGGCCTGTAATTCCCAGGGTTATCCCTATTCCCTTTTTTGAACAGGGGCACGACATTCGCCACTCTCCAATCCCCTGGTACCACCCCTGTTGACAGCGAGGACGAAAAGATCTTTGCCAACGGCTCTGCAATTTCATCTCTTGCTTCCCATAGAATCCTTGGATATATCCCGTCCAGGCTCGGGGGACTTGTCTATCCTCAAGTTTTTCAAAATGCCCAACACATCTTCCTTCCTAACAAGTATCTCCTCGAGCTTACCAGTCTGTTTCACACTGTCCTCTCCAACAATATGGCCCCTCTCATTCGTAAATACTGAAGAAAGGTACTCGTTCAAGACCTCTCCTATCTCTTCTGACTCAATACACAATCTCCCGCTGCTGTCCTTGATCGGACACACCCTCGATCTAGTCATTCTCATATTTCTCACATACGTGTCAAAGGCCTTGGGGTTTTCCTTGATTCTAACATGCCCTCTTTTAGCTCTCCTAATCCCTTTCTTCAGTTCCCTCCTGGTTATCATGTATCCCTCCAGCGCCCTGTCTGAATCTTGTTTCCTCAGCCTTACCTAAGTCTCCTTCTTCCTCTTAACAAGACATTCAACCTCTCTTGTCAACCATGGTTCCCTCACTCGACCATCTCTTCCCTGCCTGACAGGGACATACATATCAAGGACATGTAGTATCTGTTCCTTGAACAAGTTCCATATTTCAATTGTGTCCTTCCCTGACAGCCTATGTTCCCAACTTATGCACTTCAGTTCTTGTCTAACAGCATCGTATTTACCCTTCCCCCAATTGTAAATCTTGCCCTGTTGCACGCACCTATCCCTCTCCATTACTAAAGTGAAAGTCACAGAATTGTGGTCACTATCTCCAAAATGCTCCCCCACTAACAAATCTATCACTTGCCCTGGTTCATTACCAAGTACCAAATCCAATATGGCCTCCCCTCTAGTTGGACCATCTACATACTGTGTTAGAAAAGCTTCCTGGACACATTGCACAAACACCACCCCATCCAAACTATTTGATCTAAAGAGTTTCCACTCAATATTTGGGAAGTTGAAGTCACCCATGACTACTACCCTGTGACTTCTGCACCTTTCCAAATCTGTTTCCCAATCTGTTCCTCCATATCTCTGCTGCTATTGTGGGGCCTATAAAAAACTCCCAACAAGGTGACTGCTCCTTTTCTATTTCTGACTTCAATCCATACTACCTCAGTAGGCAAATCTTCCTCAAACTGCCTTTCTGCAGCTGTTATCTCTAATTAATAATGCAACCCCCCCCCCCCCCCACCTCTTTTACCATCCTCCCTAATCTTGTTGAAACATCTATAACCAGGAACCTCCAACAACCATTTCTGCCCCTCGTCTATCCAAGTTTCCGTGATGGCCACCACATCGTAGTCCCAAGTACCGATCCATGCCTTAAGTTCACCCACCTTATTCCTGATGCTTCTTGCATTAAAGTATACATACTTCAACCCATCTCCGTGTCTGCAAGTACTCTCCTTTGTCAGTGTTACCTTCCCCACTGCCTCACTCCATGCTTTGACGTCCTGAACATCGGCTACCTTAGTTGCTGGACTACAAGTCCGGTTCCCATTCCCCTGCCAAATTAGTTTAAACCCTCCTGAAGAGTACTAGAAAACCTCCCTCCCAGGATATTGGTGCCCCTCTGGTTCGGATGCAACCCATCCTGCTTGTACAGGTCCCACCTTCCCCAGAATGCGCTCCAATTATCCAAATACCTGAAGCCCTCCCTCCTACACCATTCCTGCAGCCATGTGTTCAACTGCACTCTCTCCCTATTCCTAGCCTCGCTATCACGTGGCAACAAACCAGAGATGACAACTCTGTTGGGTGTGCCAGAATGAAGGCATCATGCACGCTGCCTGGACAGTGGGCGTAGACGTGCCTGATGTGCAGCAGGTGGTCAAACACCAACTGCACATTGAGGGAGTGCAATCCCTTCCATTTAGTGAAGTGCACGCCCTCGTGCAGCGGTGCTCACAGGGGGAAATGTGTCCCATCAATCAATCGCTGGACCTGGGGCATCCCAGCAATGGCGGTGAATCGCGCTGCCCAGGCAACTTGGTGGGCTCGGTCCACATTCGGGTTGGTGTATTGTGCCGCCCGGGCGCAGAGCGCCTACATTACAATGCAGATACACCTGTGCACAGAGGTCTGGGAGATCCCAGACAGGTGCCCACTTGGTGCCTGGAAGAATCTCATGGCATAACAGTTTCGGGCGACTGTCACCTTGATGGTCACCAGGAGCAGGTGTCCTCCCCCATACCCCAGAGATTCCATGTGCATCATAATGCGGCAAATATGCCGTACGGTCTCACTGGTTAGCCAGAGTCTTCAGCAACACGCATGGGCGGGCAGGTCCTCGAATGACAGGCACTGCGGGTATATACAAGGCCTGATACTGGTACACATGAGGCCTCCTCCACGGCCTGTTGAGCAGCCACCTCTCCATTCTCACTGGTTGGCTCTTGCCCTGGTTACAGTGGTCCTCCCTGAGCAGCTGCTACTCGTGCATCTGCAGTGCGTACTCAAGGGCCGCTGCAGCTAGGCAGACGCCAGCCATTCCTGGTTGAATACTGAACTCCATTATCTGTCGGGGTGAAGGGCAGACATGTTAATATGGTGAGTTTTCCAGTGTCCAACCAGGTCCAATGGGCTGCATGGTGGCCCTGGCTTGCACTACAGCCATTGCCCTCGCAAGTCCCCCACCGCCCCCTCCACTCCCACTCCCACTTCTGGCTGTTCCCCTGACACTTTGTCCTCTGCACCGCATCCCTGGTCCTGTTAGTGCCTAGCACTGGGGGGGGGGGGGGGCCTCTCACCCTGCCACCCGACTCTACCGGCAGGAGTATCGTTGGCTGACGCTACACTCTGCGGCTCCTTTCCTGTGTCCTCCTGTGGGGTCTACTGTGGGGGTCCTCCGGAGGTGGCCCGTGTGATACCCTACCAGCAGAGTGGCATCAGGTTGGCCGGGGGTTGGGTGCAGTGCACCACCGACCAGCGCCATGCTTTGTGACATATCTGCATGCAGGCCCATGGGTAGGGCTCGACCAGGGGTTGGGTAGCAATATGGCCGATGACACTCTGCGCATCTATGGACCACAGTGGGCAGTCAGGGGAATACGCAGCCAAATAGCTGCCTTGCAGGCTGCGGCACTAGAGGTCCTTGCCTGGACACACCAGCCCCGGAGGGACAAGCTGACTCCATGGCCTATCCCCCAGTGGCTCCCCCACCCCCCCCCCCCTCCCACCCCCGCCTCCTTTACTACCCCTATCTCTGGCAGTTGGCCCCAGCCAGCGGCACAACTGTCAGCCCACCATTGCATTTTTGGGAACATTACCTATCTCCTCTCTCTTCCCCAGCAGCCACGATGTCTGTTTCCCAATTTTACATCCCACAAGTGAACCTCGCCGTCACTTCCGTCTTGCAGAGTCGGAGCATCCCAGGAGGCTGGAGTCTACCGGGTTGGGCCCGTTAATGAGATGTTAATGCATGCTCCTGTATATTTTGCTTGCGAAAATGGCATTACATGGGTGCTCAGCACCAACCTCGATATTTGGCTGATGCACTATTCGCCACCCGATTGTGATTCGCGATTCCGTGTCGGCAAATGGAGAAACACACCTCGTGGTCGGGATTCTCTGATTGCCGATACTGAAATCGCATTCGGCGATTGAGCGGAGAATCGCTTGTGACGCCGAGATCGGAGGCGGTGCCTGTTTTCGGATGCTCCGCCCCTCCAAAACGGCATCATCGGTGAATACGCCGCACGCCGTTGGGACGGCCTCAGGACATCACCTGAAGGCCATATCCCGATGTTCCGCCCCCGATGGGCCGAGTTCCCGACTGCGTGGGACACGTGTGCTCTCAGTTTTCGTCAACGTCGCGTGGCGGCTGCGGACTTTGTCCAGCGCCGTCACAGTTGGGGGCTTCGGCGAGGGATCCCCCATCCCTGGGGGATGGTCTGGGAGTGGCGATGGGGGGGTTACAGGGGGCACTATCTGGCAGGCCGGGTCCGCGCACGGCTGTCACCATGTTGTACGCATGTTGCGCATGGCCACGGTCCCGTCAATTCTCCGGCTGTTTCTGTCGGGAACGCCGGCAGTTTTACATGGCGCGGCTGCAAGCCCCTCACCGGGCTGAGCATCGGTGTGGGGGCGGCGCAGACTTTTCCGTCGTAAGACTAGAAACATGCTCCGGACACAGCCTCAAACTTGGAGAATTCAGCCATTCGTCCCCCAAATGGAGAATCTGTCCCATAATTGTAGAATTGCACAGTGCATGACAGCCTTACCTATTCATACCTTACTAAACCTTCAAAAAGCTGTGAATTTGATCACTTTCCCTCCCTTTTGTCCTGTTAAGTGTTGCCCAACTTTCTTCATCAGCTCACATACATGAAAGTTGATTCTCAAATTTATGCTGAAAGCACATTCTTGCCCAATTTGCTCACCATAACTATTGAATTCAAATAGCTTACAGTATTTAATTTTATTGTGACTGAATCTAGAAAACTATTTAAAAACTGCATTCTAATCTGCAAGAAGAGCATTTCACATTTGGAGCTTAGTCGGAGTGGCAGAGTAAAACTGCATGGATTGTAAAATGAATCTCTCCCCTCCCCCAGGTGAATAAAACACAATGCAAGTGAGTTCACCAGTCGCGGCTTATTGCATCCACCAACACCATCTGCTCAATTACATTGTTTACTTATTCCAACAATCCAGCTATTAAAGCGTATGAAATTATGTCTTATCAGTATGCACAACAAAACAATAATAAAGAGTGATTTACTCCACCTTGTAGGGTGATGGCAATTTGCAATGCATCACGCATCATCATTCCACAATAAAATACAAGACACAAAGGAAAATAATAAATAATGGGTGAGATCTTGCAGCTGTTCATGCCGGCAGGATTGTCCTGTCCCGCCGATGTCCCACCCCGGCCGGGAGCTTCTCGGCAGCATTGGGTGGATTCAATGTGAAATCCTCTTGACAGCGACAGGAGCAGAAGATCCCTCAACCAGGCAGCAGCGGGACACCTCCCCCTGCCAAGAAACATGCTGTGGGGACGCCAGAGACTCTCGCTCAATACTTGCATGTTGTAAATATCCTTGCCTTTTATTCCCTTATTTCCCCGTTTGTTTATTTTACTGATCTTATTTTTGATCCACAGATGATTAATGGGCATTTATGTCTAAGGCAAGCAGCAGAGTTCCAGTAGAGAGTACGTTTTTTTATTTGTTCTTGGGATGTGGGCATTGCTGGCTGGGCCAGAATTTGTTGTCCATCCGTAATTGTGCTTGAACTGAATGGCTTGCTGGGCCATTTTAGAGGGGGGATGTTAAGAGTCAACCACATTGCTGTTTGTGTCTGAAGTCACATGTAGGCCAGACTGGATAAGGATGGCAGATTTCCTTCCCCGAAGGACATTAGTGAACCAGATGGTTTTTTACGACAATTGGCAACGGTTTCATGATCATCGTTAAACTTTGTAATTCCAGATTTTTAATTGAATTCAAATTTCACCATCTGTCATGGTGGGATTCGAACTTGGGACCCCAGAGCATTACCCTGGGTCTCTGAATTACTACTCTATTGACAATACCACTACACCAGTGCCCCCCCCCCCCCCCCCCAGGAGTGCCTGCTGGTTTAAACAGGAGCTGCTAACTTGTCGGCACCAGGGAGAGAGATAGGGTGGGACTTGGTTTGATTGATTGGCTGGTGGCCAAAGAATTGGCACAAAGGCCATACTCTGCCCGGTAGTAGGTGGTGATTGGATCCTATCTCAGTGGAATGCTTTTCAAGAAGTTTTAGTTTTGTTTCTGGCAGCTCAGAGGCAAGGTCCTGCTACTCTCTCTCCAGAATAGCTGTGAGTGTTGTATTTCTGAGACTTGCAGAGAACTTGAATTAATCTACCTACAGGAAAACCATTACAGGCTGCAAACAAAGACCAGAACCTGTTAACTCTCTCCAGATAGACTGTGATTGCTATACTTCTGAAACTATAGAGTTCTGATTGAACCTATAATAAATGCTACAAAATGAAAGCAAGTTTGAAGAGGAGTAAAGTGCTGAAAATCACCATCTCAAACAAAGACTCTTATTTGCCCTTTTACTGATTCTTTTTTAATCTCTTTCTTCCCCTCTGTGTCTGTCTATCTTGTGTTTGTGTGTAGAGGATGAATGGGAAAGTTAAAGTGGGGATTAGGAATTAGATCATAGTTAACCACTTGTATTTGCTGTGTATATCATTATTAGTTCCTGTTATAAATAACCAGTAATTGTCTTTACATTTACAATTATTGGTCAATTCACTTGTATTGTGGCTCCGGGTCAAGTGGGGCTGGAATTGACCGGGCACTAGCCCAAGGTATCGTAGCAATGTCAAATAAATGGAAGCTATCTGGCTGCATGTTACATATCTTAAGTATTGCACCTCTCAAGTATAGAAACATAAAATTATGAAAGGAACAGTTAAGATAGAAGCAGGGAGGTGTTTCCACTGAAACTAGAACTAGGGGGCATAGCCTCAAACTAAGGGGGAGCAGATTTAGGACTAGGTTGAGGAGGAACGTCTTCATCCAAAGGGTTGTGAATCTGTGGAATTCCCAGCCCAGTTAAGCAGTTGAAGCTACCTCATTGGATGTTTTTGAGGCAAAGATAGATAGATTTTTGAACAGTAAAAGAATTAAGGGTTACGGTGAGCGGGCGGGTAAGTGGAGCTGAGTCCACAAAAAAATCAGCTTGCTCTTATTGAATGGCAGAGCAGACTCAAGGGGCCAGATGGTCTACTCCTGCTCCTAGTTCTGATGTTCTTGTGTTCTTATGTATTTTAATATAGTCCCTCAATGAGTCATCTCAGATATTTGAACCTAAGGTGAACTTGCAGTCACATATTTATGCCATCATGAAAACTGCTCATTTCCACCTCTAATATTGCTCGTCTCCACCCTCACTGCTGAAACCCTCATACACGTCTTTGTTACTTCCAGGCATGACTATTAAAATGCATCCCTGGCCAGCCTTCCACATTCAAACCGGGAGTAAACATGAGATCTTCCAAAACTCTGACGCGCATTACCCAAATCCCATCTAATGTCATTCACCCCACTGTTCCTGTGCTTACTGAACTATAATGGCTCCCAGTTAAACAATGCCTTGATTTAAAGCACTCATTGCTGTTTTCAAAGCTCTCCATGACTGGCTCTTCCCCATCTCTGTAATCTTCTCCAGCCCTACAACCTCCAAGATATCTGCGCTCATATATTTCCAACCTCTTGAGCAATTGCTTCCCATTGGTGGCCATGCTTTCAGCTGCCTTGTCCCGAAGTTCTGGAATTTCCTCTCTGCTTCTCTGAGGCAGGGGAACATTGGCAATACTTCCGTGGTGGTGGGGGTGAGGGAGGGGGGGGGGGGGGCTCCCCCAATGATTGTCTGGGGGAGTG
The DNA here is from genome assembly GCF_902713615.1 of Scyliorhinus canicula. Taxonomy (NCBI): domain Eukaryota; kingdom Metazoa; phylum Chordata; class Chondrichthyes; order Carcharhiniformes; family Scyliorhinidae; genus Scyliorhinus; species Scyliorhinus canicula. Next base: position 141,878,190 of record NC_052150.1, read on the forward strand.
GAGTTCCTGATAATTGCCCAGCAGGGGAGGAGGAGCGTAAAACTTCTGTCTGATCCAGGCGCCCTTTAAAGATGGCACCCCAATCTCTGTGGAGCCAGGTGCTGGCTCTCTCAGACCCCGCCCCAGCAGAGTGACGGCATAAACCATGGCCACGCATTTTTTTTCTTCAAAGGGACTACAAGATCTGGAGTGAAAACCAGTCTGTGCAACTGTAGAGCTACACACCGATTTTCAATCTGAGCCTGAAACTTTGAAAAAATATGGTACGATTCCGTCAATTGAATCCGCCCCACCCGGCATTGGGAATCCCGCATCAAGGGTTTGCCATCAGCGGGGGCTGCAAGTTCCCGCTAATGAGAATGACAGGAAAATGCCCCCCAGAGTCTCAAAATAAGAGCAGTCCATTTAAGACTGGGAATTTCTTCATACAAGGTTTGTGGAAACTTAATAACTTAGAATGCTCAAGGCAGAGGTCGATTAGTGAATACAAATGACATCAGAGGATATGCAGATATCATGGGACAGTGGTGTTGAGACAGATGATCAGCCATGATCTAATCGAATGGGACAGCATGCTCAACAGGCCAAATGCCCTACTCCTGCTTTCATGTTTCTATGATTTCTATGAACCGTATTTCTATGAGAAATTGTATAAGAACATAAGAACTAGGAGCAGGAGTAGGCCATCTGGCCCGTCAAGCCTGCTCCACCATTCAATAAGATCATGGTTGATATTTTTGTGGACTCAGCTCCACTTACCCACCCGCTCACCGTAACCCTTAATTCCTTTACTGTTCAAATATCTATCTATCTTTGCCTTAGAAACATCCAATGAGGTAGCCTCAACTGCTTCTCTGGGCAGGCAATTCCACAGAGTCACGACCCTTTGGGTGAAGAAATTCCTCCTGATTTGATTTAATTTATAGTCACATGTACCGAAGTACAGTGAAAAGTATTTTTCTGTGGCCAAGGGAACGTACACAGTACGTACATAGACAAAAAAAATAATCGACAGAGACATTGACAAATGGTACATCGACAAACAGTGCAGAACAAGGCACCAAACAATGCAAATACATGAGCAAGAGCAGCATAGGACGTCATGAATAATGTTCTTACAGGGAATAGATCAGCCTGAGGGAGAATCATTGAGGAGAGTAGTGGCTGTGGGAACAATCTGTTCCTATGTCTGGATGAGCAGGTGTTCGGATTTCTGTACCTTCTGCCTGATGGAAGGGTCTGGAAGAAGGCAATGCCTGGGTGTGAAGGGTCTCTGACAATGCTGTCTGCCTTCCTGAGGCAATGGGAGGTGTAGACAGAATCAATGCATGGGTGGCAAGCTTCTGTGATGCGTTGGGCTGAGTTTGCAGTTGCCATACCAGGCTGTGATGCAGCTGGATAGGATGCTCTCTATCACACAGCTGTAGAGGTTTGTGAGAGTCGATGCAGACATGTTGAATTTCTTTAGCTTCCATAGGAAGTAGAGACATTGCTGGAATTTCTTGACTGTTACATCAACATGAGTGGACCAGGACAGCCTGTTGGTGATGGTGACTCCCAGGAACTTAAAGCTATCGACCATCTCCACTTTGGAACCATTAATGCAGATGGGGTGTATGTCGTTCTATGCTTCCTGAAGTCGATGACCAGTTCCTTGGTCTTTCCAACATTTAGAGAGAGATTGCTTTTGGTACACCATGTAACCAAGTGATTTATCTCCTTCCTGTAGTCTGATTAGTCGTTGTTTGAGGTACGTCTGACCACTGTTGTATCATCCGCAAACTTATAGGTTGAGTTGGAGTTAAATCTTGCCACATAGCCGTGTGTGTATAGAGAGTACAGTAGAGGACTGAGCACACATCTTTGTGGGGCCCCGCTATTGTGGAGGAGATGCTGTTGCCTACCCTGACAGATTGCAGTCTGTTGGTGAGGGAGTCAAGGATCCAGCTGCACAGGGAGGGGTTAAGTGCAAGATTGCAGGGTTTGGGTATCAGTCGTGTTGGGATAATGGTGTTGAAGGTGGAGCTGTAGTCTATGAATGGCAGTCTCACGTAGGTGTCCTTGTTGTCGAGGTGTTCGAGTATTGATTGTAGAGCCAGGGAGATAGCATCTTCTGTGGACCAGTTGCAGTAGTCGGCGAACTGAAGTGGATCGAGACCGTCTGGGAGGCTGCCATTGATCCATCTCGAAGCATTTTATGATAACACACGTCAGGGCCACCGGTCGGTGGTTGTTGCGGCACACTAACTTGTTCTTCTTTGGTTCTGGTATTACGGTGGCCTTCTTGAAGGGCGAGGGGACCTCGGAGCGGAGAAGTGAGGTGTTGACGATGTCTGCAAATACATCACCAGCTGGTCTGTGCAGGTTCTGAGTGCTTGCCCAGGGACTCCGTCTGGGCCCGTTGCTTTCCGCGGATTCACTTTCAAGAAGGCAGCTCTCACCTCTTGAGGCTCGAATAGTGGGTATGGGTGTGTCCAGGACTATTGGGGCGGTGGCACTGATACATTGGCTGACTGTTCAAAGCGGACATAGAATTTGTTCAGTTCATCGGGGAGGGATGCTCCAGACCCAGATGTTCCGCCTGGCCTTGCTTTGTACCCTGTGAGCTCGTGTAAGCCCTGCCATAGTCATCGTGGGTTAGTGTCATTGGCCTGGGACTCTAGTTCAATCCGATATTGTCTTTTTGCTTCCCTGATGGCATTCCGTACGTCGTACCTGGATTTCTTATATGGGTCAGGGTCATCAGACTTGAACGTCTCTGTCCGGAACTTCAGCAAGGAGTGAACCCTTTGGTTGAGCCAGGGTTTCCGATTGGGGAACACCCGTATTGTCTTCTTTGGTACACAGTCCTTGACACACTTACTGATGAAGTCTGTGACAGTGGTTGTGTACTCGTCCAGGTTAACTGCCGCGGCTTGAATGTGGACCAGTCCATAGACTCCAAGCAGTCGTGGAGGTGGGATGTAGACTGCTGTGATGAGTACAGAGGTGAATTCACGTGGGAGGTAGAAAGGGCAAAGCTTTATGGTCAGGTATTCTTGGTCTGGGGAGCACTGGCACGCTAGGGACACCACATCCGAGTACCAAGAGGTGTTGATGAGGAGGCAAACACCCCCACCCTTCGACTTTCCTGAGGCCATTGTGCGGCCCATCCGGTGGATTGAAAAGCCTTCGGTTGGATGGCACAGTCTGGTGTGGAAACTCAGTCCTAAATCTGCTCCCCCTTACTTTGAGGCTATGCCCCCTAGTTCTAATTTCCCCGCTTCTATCCTATCTATTCCCTTCACAATTTTATATGTTTCTATAAGATCCCCCCTTATTCTTCTAAATTACAATGATTACATTCCCAGTCTGCTCAGCATATATGGATGTTAACTGCAAATTGGTTTGAAATAAAGTGTCCCTAATGACAGTCATTGGGATCAACCATGATGAGCAGAAACTTAAAGAAGGTATAGAATGGTCCTCATCATATCGAACTGGACTCCAACAAAGGAAGCACCGCAGATAATTGGGAAAATGACTCGTCAATTGTTTTTCTAATTACTTTATCCTCTTTTAGAAAAAAATACCCATTTGTTTTGTGTAGTAAATGCAGCGAATGAAAACGCAGCATTTTTGTTTCTCAAACAGACTTTTAGATAATTAACTCATTCGTACAAATATTCTCTTGGTGTCAGTTTGCCAACTGTAAATTTAGATGGTATAATACTGTCCTCCAGTGGTTGAACAAAAATACACATGTGCAATTCTTGAATTTTGTCAATGAATGGAGAGCATCCCAATTGAAATAAAAATAATAATAATTAATAATAATAATCTTCATTGTCACAAGTAGGCTTACATTAACACTGCAATGGAGGCCATTTGTCCCATCAAGTCTGCACCTACCCACTTAAATCCTCACTTCCACCCTATCCCATAACCCAATAACCCCTCCTAACTTTTTTTGGTCACTTAGGGCAATTTAGCATGGTCAATCTACCTAACCTGTACGTCTTTGGACTGTGGGAGGAAACCGGAGCACCCGGAGGAAACCCACACTGGCACGGGGAGAGCGTACAGACCCCGCACAGGCAATGACACAAGCCTGGAATCGAACCTGGGATCCTGCTGGTGTAAAGCCACAGTGCTAACCACTATGCTACTGTGCAGCCCATTGACAGTGACCAAAGCCAAGATTCGGATCTGGGTCTCTGGCACTGTGAAGCAACAGTGCTACACAATGTGCTACCGTACAAGACTCCTAATTTCCCAATTTTCCAAGAAAAGTCTCTGGAGTTTCATGAATGAAGAATTCAATTGATTCCAATCCGTCCCCAGGGTTCCAATGTCATTTAATAATAATAATAATCTTTATTGTCACAAATAGGTTTACATTAACACTTCAGTGAAGTTACTGTGAAAAGCCCCTTTTTGGCGACTGGTGATGCATTTTGGTCGATCGAACATGGAGAGACAATATAAAATAAGGACTGAATTTGGATTTTATTTATTGTCACGTGTACCGAGGTACAGTAAAAAGTATTTTTCAACAAGCAGCTCACAGATCATTAAGTACATGAAAAGAAAAGGAAATAAAAGAAAACACATAATATGGCAACACAAGGAACACAATTTAACTACATAAACACCGGCATCAGGTGAAGCATACAGGGGTGTAGTATTAATCAGGTCAGTCCATAAGAGGGTTGTTTAGAAGTCTGGTAACAGCGGGGAAGAAGCTGTTTTTTAGTTTGTTGATGCGTGTTCTCAGACATTTGTATCTCCTGCCCGATGGACGAAGTTGGAAGAGCGGGTAAGCCGGGTGGGAGGGGTCTTTGATTATGTTGCCCCCTTCCCCCAAGCAGCAGGAGGTATAGATGGAGTCAATGGATGGGAGGCAGGTTCGCGTGATGACTGGGCTGTGTTTACGACTCTCTGATGTTTCTTATGATCTTGGGCTGAGCAGTTGCCATACCAGGCTGTGATGCAGCCCGCTAGGATGCTTTCTATGGTGCATCAGTAAAGGTTGGTCAGAGTCAATGTGGACGTGCCGAATTTGTGGAAGTATAGGAGCTGTTGTGCTTTCTTGGTGTTAGCGTCAATGTGGGTGGACCAGGACAGATTTTTGGAGATGTGTAGCCCTAGAACTTTGAAACTGCTAACCATCTCCACCTCGGCCCCGTTGATGCTGACAGGGGTGTGTACAGTACTTTGCTTCCTGAAGTCAATGACCAGATCTTTAGTTTTGCTGGCATTGAGGGAGAGATTGTTGTCGTTACACCTCTCCACTAGGTTCTCAATCTCCCTCCTGTATTCTGACTCGTCGTTATTCAAGATCCGGCCCACTATGGTCGTATCGTCAGCAAACGTGCTGAAATTCTTAAGGGGGGGCAGGAGCAGAGGATTCTGGGTGTTTATGTACTTAGATCATTGAAGGTAGCAGGAAGGTGGCGTGGCGGGAGTAGTTAATTAATGCACATCGTATCCTGGGCTTTCTTGACAAGGGCATGGAGTACAAGAGCAAGGAGATTATCATAGAATTTGCAGTGCAGAAGGAGGCCATTCGGCCCATCGAGTCTGAACCAGCTCTTGGAAAGAGCACCCTACCCAAGGTCAACACCTCCACCTTATCCCCATAACCCAGTAACCCCACCCAACACTAAGGGCAATTTTGGACACTAAGGGCAATTTATCATGGCCAATCCACCTAACCTGCACATCTTTGGACTGTGGGAGGAAACCGGAGCACCCGGAGGAAACCTACGCACACACGGGGAGGATGTGCAGACTCCACACAGTCAGTGACCCAAGCTGGAATCGAACCTGGGACCCTGGAGCTGTAAAGCAATTGTGCTATCCACAATGCTACCGTGCTGAACAAGACACTAGTTAAACCTCAGCTGGAATATTGTGTACAGCTCTGAGCACCACTATATAGAAAGGATGTGACCATGTTGGAGAGAGTACAGAAGAGGTTTACAAGTATGTTTCCAGGGATGAGAAATTTCAGTTATGAGGATAGATTGGAGAGAAGGCTTGAGGAGATTTGATAGAGATTTTCAAAATCATGACGTGGTTGGGTGGAGGAGATAGGGAGAAATTGTCCCCGTTCGTAAAAGGACCAAGAATGAGAGGGCATAGATTAAAATGATTTGCAAAAGAAGCAAATGTGATGTGAGAAAAAATGCTTTCACACAGCGAGTCGTACAGATCTGGAATTCACTGTCTGGAAGTGTGATGGAGGCAAGTTCAATAAGGTAATTTAAGAGGGCATTAGATGATTATTTTAATAGAAACAATGTGCAGGGGGACAGGGAAAAGGCAGTGGAATGGCACTAAGTCACGATGCTCATGGGGGAACCCTTTGAAGTGATTTACTCACTGTCAATTCCATTTCCCTTTGAAGTAGCGAAGCCTGTTTGTATGCCTAGAAGGCTAAACATTTGAACTGCCTTGTTTACATTGAATTTCACATACCATTGTCTTTTGAAAGCTTTCTGATTGACAGATCCAGGCAGTTTTAAAGGGAGGATTAACATTGTTTATTTCTATGATTCTGCATGGATCCATTAACTCAGAGAGAGGCTGTTTTTTCAACTGTAGTTTTTTAAAAGATGTTCTCTCTTTGTTCTAAAGTGCTTCTTAGTAATCCTTTGGGGTGAGAGGCAGGATGGGGGGGGGGGGGGGCTGAAGGGGAGAACTGGGTTGGCTGAGGGGGGGGAATGACGAGGGCGGAAGAGCTCCCCAGTCTCTGAGGAACAGGGCCTGTAGGTGAGATTAGGTCTCACCCACTCAATTCCAGCGTGACTGAAAATCCCCGAGGGTAACATTTTTTCTAAGTGCCATTGAATGCCACATCGGAGTCGCTCCTCGTGTCAACAGGAATCATTGCGGTTTTCCCACTGATGTGAGTATTTAGTCACCGATTGGGAGAATTGTCAAATGGCCTCCTTCTGCATCAAAACAATTATGTGATACAGTCTTGACTGTCTCTGGTGATGGTGGGTGAAAGCCACACGTGATTTTGGTTCTGGCCTTTGATTTCTCTACCAATCACTTTTCTTATTCCTCTTACTGGGCGGGATTCTCCGTTGGCTGACAGCAGAATCATGAAACATGATTGGGTGGAGAATAGGTTCCGACGCTGATAACATGGTGGCCGCCAATCGATTGTGTTCCACGCAGCGCCCTGAAACCCTCACACCATCTCTTCAGCCACGCATGCGTCTCCGATACATCTGGCTATTTTTACTCTGACTAGCACGTGGCACTCATAGTAATCCTGAGATCACCACCTTTGATGTCCTACTTTTCAACTTTCTTCCTAACCCCTTATAATCTGACTTTAGGACCTCATCCCTTTTTTTAACCTATGTCATTTGCACCAATGTGTACCACAACCATTGGCTGTTCGCCTGCTTCCTTCACATCCTTGGCCCTAGCACCAGCGAGGCAACATATCACTCTGGTGTCTCACTTGTTAGCCACAGAAATGCCTACCTAGAATCTCTTGTAAAAGTGTGCATTCCGACACATTTTACTCTCCTATGCAGCAGAGCCTACCACGTTGCAATTAATTTGGCTGTTGCTGCTTTCCTCTGAGAGGCCATTCCCCCCAACAATATCCAGAATGGTGTATCTTTTTTGCAGGGGAATGGCCGCAGGAGAGTCCTGCGCTGCCTGCCGAGTCATCTTTCTCTGCCTGGTAGTTATCCATTCCTTCCTGCTTGAGGACTCTTAGCTTGCAGTGTGACCACCTCTCTATACATGCTAACTATGATACTCTCAGCCTCGCTGATGCTCCACAGTGTCCTCAGCCGCCACTCCAGCTCCGAAATCTGGGCTTCCAGAAGCTGCAGCTAGAGACACGTCCTGCACAGATGCTGGGGCCAGTCACTGGAAAGGTTCCTGACTTCCCACATGCAGCAGGAGGAACAAATCACCACCAAGAGAACTCCTGGCATGACCTACCCCTTTAAATTAAATTTATCCTTTGGAAGATATTTAATATCAAATAATATCTATTACTTCCTGACCCTTCTTCCTGTTCCTCGCTTTGACAGAATATAGCCATTTTTTCATTGTGAAAAAAGGGGCAGCACGGTAGCATGGTGGTTAGCATAAATGCTTCACAGCTCCAGGTTCCCAGGTTCAATTCCCGGCTGGGTCACTGTCTGTGTGGAGTCTGCACGTCCTCCCCGTGTCTGCGTGGGTTTCCTCCGGGTGCTCCGGTTTCCTCCCACAGTCCAAAGATGTGCGGGTTAGGTGGATTGGCCATGCTAAATTGCCCGTAGTGTCCTAAAAGTAAGGTTAAAGGGGGGTTGTTGGGTTTTTTTTTTTAAATAATTTTTATTGAAGAGATTTTTTACATGAGAATATTTACCCCCCCTAACCATAGACTATTACACAATATTCCCTCTTTAACAGATATCCCCCCCCCGCCCGACCCCCCGCGCACGCTGTCCCTCCCCCCCTCCCCCCCCCAAAAAAAAACAAACAAAGCAACAATTAACATCAAACATGAACTGCGAACAAATTTGTCCGCATTACAACCTTAAATAACCCACCGCACCCGTTGTTGCCACCCCCCCCCCCCCCCCCCCCCCCGGGTTGCTGCTGCTGCGACCTCTGCACCCTATCTTTGAGCCAAAAAGTCGAGGAAGGGCTGCCACCGCCTGAAGAACCCTTGTACCGACCCTCTCAGTGCGAATTTGACCCTTTCCAACTGGATAAAGCTTGCCATGTCATTAATCCAAGTTTCCACGCTTGGAGGCCTCGCGTCCTTCCACTGTATCAGTATCCTTCTTCGCGCAACTAGGGACGCAAAGGCCAGTATTCCGGCCTCTCTCGCCTCCTGTACCCCCGGCTCCACCCCAACCCCAAAGATCGCTAGCCCCCATCCTGGTTTGACCCTGGATCCCACCACCCTCGACACCGTCCTTGCCACCCCCTTCCAGAACTCCTCCAGTGCCGGACATGCCCAAAACATATGGACATGGTTCGCTGGACTTCCCGAACACCTGACACATCTGTCCTCACCCCCAAAGAACCGACTCATCCTTGTCCCCGTCATATGGGCTCTATGTAGCACCTTAAATTGAATGAGGCTAAGCCTCGCACACGAGGAGGAAGAATTAACCCTCTCCAGGGCATCAGCCCATGTCCCATCCTCTATCTGCTCTCCCAGCTCCCCCTCCCACTTGTCTTTCAGCTCCTCTACTGATACCTCCTCAGCCTCCTGCATCACTTTGTATATGTCCGATATCCTCCCCCCTCCGACCCAGACCCCCGATAGCACCCTATCGCTCGCCCCCTTGCTGGGGAGCAAGGGGAACCCTTCCACCTGGCGGCTAGCAAATGCCTTCACCTGCAAATGTCGAAACACGTTTCCCGGGGGGAGCCCGAATTTCTCCTCCAGCTCTCTCAGGCTCGCAAACCTCCCATCTACAAACAGATCCTTCAGCTGCCTGATGCCCACCCTGTGCCAGCTCTGAAATCCCCCGTCCATGTTCCCCGGGGTGAATCTATGGTTCCCTCTTAACGGTGCCTCCATCAGACCTCCCACTTCCCCCCTGTGTCGCCTCCACTGCCCCCAGATCCTGAGGGTGGCCGCCACCACCGGGCTCGTGGTGTACCTCGTGGGAGGGAGCGGCCATGGCGCCGTTACTAGGGCCCCCAGGCTTATATTGCCACAGGACGCCCTCTCCATTCGTTTCCAAGCTGCCCCCTCCCCTTCCATCATCCACTTACGCACCATCGACACATTAGCCGCCCAGTAATACCCCGAAAGGTTGGGTAATGCCAGCCCCCCACTCTCCCTACTCCGCTCCAAGAAGACCCTCCTCACCCTTGGGGTGCCATGCGCCCACACGTAGCTCATGATGCTGCTCGTCACCTTTTTGAAGAAGGCCCTAGGGAGGAAGATGGGCAAGCACTGAAATAAAAACAAAAACCTTGGGAGGACCGTCATTTTAACGGACTGCACTCTACCCGCCAGCGATAGCGGCACCATGTCCCACCTTTTAAATTCCTCCTCCATCTGTTCCACCAGCCTAGTGAAGTTCAACTTGTGGAGAGTCCCCCAGTTCCTAGCCACCTGCACCCCTAAATATCTAAAACTCTTTCCTGCTCTCTTCAACGGGAGTCTCCCGATTTCCTCTTCCTGGTCCCCTGGGTGTATCACAAATACCTCACTCTTACCCAAGTTTAGCTTGTACCCCGAAAAGTCCCCGAATTCTGCTAGCAGTTCCATCACCTCCGGCATTCCCCCTTCTGGGTCTGCCACATATAACAGCAGGTCGTCCGCGTATAGCGATACCCGGTGCTCCTCCCCGCCCCTTGTCAGCCCTCTCCACCCCCCTGAGCCCCTCAGTGCCATCGCCAACGGTTCAATTGCCAGTGCGAAGAGCAGGGGGGTCAAGGGGCACCCCTGTCTGGTCCCCCGGTGGAGCCCAAAATACTCCGATCTCCTACCATTCGTCACTACACTTGCCGTCGGGGCCGAATAGAGCAGCTTCACCCATTTAATAAATCCCACCCCAAATCCAAACCGTTCCAGCGTCTCCCACAGGTACTTCCACTCCACCCTATCAAATGCTTTCTCCGCGTCCAATGCCACCACTATCTCCGCCTCCCCCTCCACTGCCGGCATCATGATGACGTTTAGCAGTCTCCGCACGTTCGTATTAAGCTGCCGCCCTTTCACAAAACCCGTCTGGTCCTCGTGTATCACCCCTGGCACACAATCCTCTATCCTGGTAGCCAGGATCTTTGCCAGCAGCTTGGCGTCCACATTTAGGAGCGAGATAGGCATATATGACCCACACTGCACGGGGTCCTTGTCCCGCTTCAAGATCAGAGAGATCAGTGCCTGCGACATTGTCGGGGGCAGAGCCCCCCCCTCCCATGCCTCGTTGAAGGCTCGCACCAGCACAGGGCCCACCAGATCCGCATATATTTTGTAAAATTCCACCGGGAACCCGTCTGGCCCCGGCGCCTTCCCCGACTGCATATGCCCAATCCCCTTGACTAGCTCCTCTAGCCCTATCTGCGCTCCCAGCCCCTCTACCAGCTCCTCTTGGACCTTGGGGAACCTCAGTTTGTTCAAGAAGCCCTCCATCCCCCCTCCCCTCGTCGGCGGCTCTGACCGATACAGCTCCTTATAGAAGTCTCTGAAAACCCCATTTACTTCTGGCCCCTTCTGCACTATGTTCCCACCCCTCTCCCTCACTCCCCCAATTTCTCTAGCCGCATCCCACTTGCGGAGCTGATGCGCCAGCATCCTACTCGCCTTCTCCCCATACTCATAAATCGCGCCCTGCGCCCTTCTCCACTGTGCCTCCGCCTTTCTGGTGGTCAACAGGTCAAACTTAGCCTGCAAACTACGCCGTTCCCCCAGCAGCCCCTCCTCTGGTGCCTCCGCATATTTCCTATCCACGTCCAGAAGCTCCCCCACCAGCCTCTCCCTCTCCTGTCTCTCCCTCCTTTCCCTATGTGCCCGTATGGAGATCAGCTCCCCCCGGATCACCGCCTTCAGGGCCTCCCATACCATCCCCACCTGCACCTCCCCCGTGTCATTAATGTCCAGATATCTCTCAATGCTCTTCCGGACCCTCTTACACACCTCCTCATCCGCCAGCAACCCCACATCCAGACGCCACAGCGGACGCTGGTCTCGCACCTCTCCCATTTCCAAATCTACCCAGTGTGGCGCGTGGTCTGAGACCGCTATGGCCGAGTACTCCACTTCCCGTACTTTCGGGATCAGTCCCCTGCTTAATACAAAAAAGTCAATTCTAGAATAGACTCTGTGGACATGGGAGAAAAAGGAATACTCCCTCGCCCTCGGCCTCCCAAACCTCCAGGGGTCCACCCCTCCCATCTGCTCCATAAACCCCTTTAACACTTCTGCCGCTGCCGGCCTCCTACTCGTCCTTGAACTCGATCTGTCCAACACGGGGTCCAGCACTGTGTTGAAGTCCCCCCCCCATGATCAGGCCCCCTGCCTCCAGGTCCGGAATGAGGCCCAGTAGGCGCCTCATGAAGCCAGCGTCGTCCCAGTTCGGGGCATACACGTTAACCATCACCACTTTCTCCCCCTGCAGCCTACCCTTCACCATGACATATCTACCCTCTTTATCCGCCACCACCTCCGCCGCCACGAACGACACCCTCTTCCCTACCAGGATCGCCACCCCTCGGTTCTTTACGTCCAGTCCTGAGTGGAACACTTGTCCCACCCACCCCCTTCTCAGGCGGACCTGGTCCGCCACCTTCAAATGGGTCTCTTGTAGCATTGCTACATCCGCTTTCAGCCCCTTCAAATGCGAGATTACTCTCGTTCTCTTGACCGGCCCATTCAGCCCCCTCACATTCCAAGTTATCAGCCGGGTCGAAGGGCAGCCCGCCCCTTTCCCCCGCCGACTAGCCATATCCTGTCACCTGCTCGCCCCGAGTCAGCCCTCCCTTTCTGACCCGCTCCCCATGGCGATGGCGCCCCCCCCCCCACCCCTCCAGCCCTCAACTTCTCCTCCCTGGCCTTTTCAGCAGCAACCCGGTGTACCCCCCCTTCCCCCCTCCCCCTCCCCACCCCCCTCCCCCTCCCCCCCCACCCCCCTCCCCCCCCAGGCTAGGACCCTTCCTAGCCGCGACGCACCCTCCATAGTACTTCCGTAAGTCAGCTGGTTTACGCTGACCCGGCTGCCCCTGCCACACTCCGGCTCCTCCCGGCATGGGGGGACGTCCCCCCCCCTTACCACCCCTCCTTGACCCCGCTCCAGCGCGGGAAAGGGAGCCATTGCTGACCACGCCCCTTACTCCCACCCCCCTCCCTCCTCTGCCCCGTGCGCGGGAAACCAGAGGAAAGCCCGCGCTTTCGCCCTGCCCCTCCCCGCCCCTCCATCTTCAGTTCCACCCCCGTCCCCGATCTCCCACCGATAAATACAAAACAACCAAAAACCCCACAAGAAACACATACCCCCGGCACTCCCCCCCCCCCACCCCACCATAACATTATAAATAACAGGAAAAAGAGAGAAAAAACTGGTATAGAGAACAAAAAGGGTCCAAAAATACGGCCAAGTGAAAATCCAGCCAACAGAAAGCCACGTGTCCAGCTTAAAGTACCAGAGCGGCAACGACCGCCAAGTATCCCCTGGTTCTAGTTCGAGTCCAGCTTTTCTTCCTGGACAAAGGCCCACGCCTCCTCCGGGGACTCGAAATAGTGGTGCTGGTCCTTGTAGGTCACCCACAAGCGCGCTGGCTGCAGCATCCCGAATCTAATTCTCTTGGCATGCAGCACCGCCTTCGTCCGGTTGAACCGGGCCCGCCGCTTTGCCACCTCCGCACTCCAGTCCTGAAAGATCCTCACCGTCGAGTTCTCCCATTTGCTGCTCCTCTCTCTCTTGGCCCACCTCAGCACCCTCTCCCGGTCACTGAATCGCTGGAACCGAACCAGCACCGCCCTCGGGGGTTCGTTTGCTCTTGGCTTCCTGGCCATTACTCTGTAGGCCTCCTCCAATTCCAGGGGCGAAGGGACGGCCCCTGCCCCCATCAGTGAGCCCAGCATTTCTGCCACATACCCCTGAAGGTCCGACCCCTCCAGCCCTTCTGTCAGGCCCAGGATCCTCAGGTTTTTCCACCTCATGCGGGTATCCATCTCCTCCAATCGGTTTTGCCATCTCAGGTGGAGTGCCTCGTGCACCTCCACCTTTCCCACGAGGACCGTGGCCTCCTCCTCCCTCACAGTCATCTCCTGCTGCAGCTCCCGAATTGACGCCTCTTGGGTCGCCTGTGACCCCATCAGCCTGGTGGTCGTCGCGTTCATCGACTCCAGCAGCTCCACTTTCAGCTCCGTGAAGAAGCGCAGGAGAGCGGCCTGCTGCTCCGCCGCCCATGTCCTCCAGTCCTAGGGTGCGCCGCCGGCCACCATTTTGGATTTCTTCCCCCGCTTTTTTCGGGGAGCTGCTGCCGCTTTTTTTCCTGCCCCACTTCGGGTGACGACCATAAATTTGACGGGGTTCTCCTCTGGGAACCTTCCCCCACCGGGAATTGCCGTTCCAGCGCCGTTAGGGGCCCTCCAATCGGCCCGAAAACACCTTCCTAACAGGAGCAGCCAAACGTGCGACTTAGCTAGTCATAGCCGCAACCGGAAGTCGGGGTTGTTGGGTTACGGGTATAGGGTGGATACGTGGGTTTGAGTAGGGTGATCATTGCTCGGCACAACATCGAGGGCCGAAGGGCCTGTTCTGTGCTGTACTGTTCTATGTTCTATGTTCTATAGCCCTTAAAAACGATGAACAACAAAATAAGACCTTAAAAACCATAAATACTTACCCGACCCAATCATCTGCTTCCACTTGACCTGCGTCACTTTTGAATGCTGACGTCCCTTCAGGAGTTCCAAACTTGCATCCATTCCCAGCCATGCTCTTTCACACACTCCTTTATCCTCCCGGCTCTTCTCTCAGTCTCACTCCTTTAGCCACCTGGCTCTTCTCTCAGTCTCACTCCTTTAGCCACCTGGCTCTTCTCTCAGTCTCACTCCTTTATCCACCCGGCTCTTCTCTCAGTCTCACTCCTTTATCCACCCGGCTCTTCTCTCAGTCTCACTCCTTTATCCACCCGGCTCTTCTCTCAGTCTCACTCCTTTATCCACCCGGCTCTTCTCTCAGTCTCACTCCTTTATCCTCCTGGCTCTGCTCTCAGTCTTGCTCTTTCTGACATTTCTTTATCCCAGCAATATCACAATGAATATATCATAATTAACTTTTATATACACAGCTGTTTAAATGTAACAGAATGTCCCAATATACTTTATCAGAGAGATGTCAAAGAAAATTTGACACTGCACCATTCAAGTAGATAGTATTAAAGAAGAGAAGCTTGATGAAAGAGAGGAAAGTGAGGTAGTGATGTGGCTGGTGTTATAGATACCTAGTTCATGGTTCAAAGTAATACTTTAACAGACACTGGCATGCCACCCACCACACTCCACCCCAACGCCCACCTCCATGCATGGACAACACCCCCAACAAACATCACCCTCATCCCCCAAACACATTATGGGAAACCACCCCCTAATGGGGTTCCCCAGAGGGCCACCCCCTAAGTGCCAACCAGGCACTGCCCCTAGCACCCTGGTGCACTTCTCAGTTTTGACAACCAGTAGTGATTCACACGGACGTGATGCCACGCTGACTGAGTGGAGAGACAAGACGTGGGCCGATGTTAAAACATCAAAGCTGGTAGGTATATGTAAATATATTAAATTATGGAAATAAGGTTTGTTTACTGATGTCTGGGTGGGTTGCTGAGAAATCCGTGGGATGTCTTTGCTGCTTTGCTCTATATTTTATATTGTGCTGCGCTCAATCACAGTTTGCCTGTTAATTCATATGTACCATATAACTCCGAATGTTGGCACATACAATAGATATTTCAAGGGGTTTTATCTTTTTGACCTTGTAAATTTTTTTTTTGTTTGTTCAAAGCTCGGGGAATCTGGTGTCTTGTGTCTCAAACTTTTTCTCCTTTAAACAAAATGTTATCGGTTCCGAACCAGATCTCACCAAAAACCTGGGGATCTGGTCTGGAATCATAACACCTGCCTGGAGTGTGTTGGTATCATCAAGACTAGGGATTAAGACATGGACAAGGAAATCAACAACAGATGAGCTGAGGTAGGGATGAAGTCAACTGTTGTTTCGGAGATGGAATGATGCGGTCTTAGTGATGCTGTGATTGGAAGCAATTGGGGCCAAATATCACATCAAGGTTGCAAATAACCGATCCAGCCTTAGGCAGTTGCTAGAGAAGGAATTGAGTTGTGGTGAGACTGAAGACAGTGAGCGGAATTCTCCATTTCTCGACACTGAACTCGCAAAACTTGATTGGGCGGAGAATACCAAAATCTCAATTCGCCGTCACCTCGACAGTGGCATCAATGCCTACCGGAATGCATGCACAGTAGACACCGTTTGCATAACATTAGCGGGCCTGCCCCGGTTTTCTCCAGGACCTCTGTGAGTCTCCTCCTCCGAAAGGCCATTTTCCGACTGCGCGGTTCACTTGTCCTTTGAAATGTTGTGAAACCGG
The DNA here is from genome assembly GCF_902713615.1 of Scyliorhinus canicula. Classification (NCBI taxonomy): domain Eukaryota; kingdom Metazoa; phylum Chordata; class Chondrichthyes; order Carcharhiniformes; family Scyliorhinidae; genus Scyliorhinus; species Scyliorhinus canicula. The sequence goes on from NC_052150.1 coordinate 141,894,270, forward strand.
CGTTGTGGCTGATGCAGGAGAGAGGAGGAAGGACACGGAGAGGAGCGACTGCCAGGCCGTACACTGGCCAGGCTGGCTGGGGTAGGGGGGTCCCTGCCAGGGCCAGGGGAGAGGGGGTGATGGGGGAACAGGTTCTGCAGAATGACACCGGCTGTATGGGTGCACCCCCCCCCCCCCCCCCCCCACCTCCGTTGCACCACACGCCACAATCCCCCATCCGGCTGTCACCCGGCCCACCCAGGGCAATGCCCACTGAAGCCCCTATTGGGGCCGTGGAGTGTACTGCTGGTGAGGGCAGTGCAAGGTGACGGTACTCCTGGCATCAGGGATGGATGCCAGGGCCAGAGGCCCCCAAGGTGCCGGCCACCAATGGGGTCAGGGGTGCGGGGATAAGGAGGGAAACGCAAAGACAGAGCCCTCAGTGCCAACTGGTGTCACCATGTAGCCCATTGGACCTGGTTGGGCACGGGGGTATGCACCATGTTAACATGTCGGCCTTTCACCTCCTGCAGACAATGGATATTGGCTATACAACAAGCAATGGTGGACTTCCTGCTAGTCACCACAGCTCTGGGGCGTGCCCTGCAGTTGTACAAGCTGGCACTGTTCGAGGAAGAGGAAGTTGCAGCAGCGGATCGTGCAGCAGAGGAGCGTTTCACAGAGGAACAGGTGGCAATCACCCAGGATGGAGAGCAAGCCGCCTAACAGGCCGAGGAGGAGGAGCTGCCAAGGAGGTGCTGCATGAGGCCTTGTGTGTCACAGCATCGCCTGTCATTCAAGGACCTGCCAGACTGGGCATGCCGTCGAAGACTCCGTTGAGCAGAGAGACAGTGCAACATATCTGCAAGATGATGGCGCACCTGGCAGCACAGGGTTATGGGGGAGGACACTGTCTGGGTCTGGGTCTGGATCTACGCCACTGCCTGTGCAGAATCTGCACATTCTCCCCGTGTGTGCGTGAGTTTCCTCCAGGTTCTCCGGTTTCCTCCCACAGTCCAAAAATGTGCAGGTTAGGTGGATTGGCATTGTAAATTTCACTTAGTGTCTAAAAAAAAGGTTAGGTGGGGTTACTCAGTTACAGGGATAGGATGGAGGTGTGGGCTTAAGTAGGGTGCTCTTTCCAAGTGCCAGTGCAGACTCGATGATCCGAGTGGCCTCCTTCAGCACCATAAATTCTATGATTCTATGACACACGCTCTCGGTAGCCATCAAGGTGATGGTCGTCTTGAACTTTGATGCGACGGGGTCCTTCCAGGCGCTGAGTGGGGACCTGTCTGGGATCTCACAGACCTCTGTGCACAGGTGCATTTGTGCCATCACGTGGGCCCTATATGCCCAGGCGGATCAGTACATCCATTTTAGCTCAGTGGGCTAGACAGCTGGTTTGTAATGCAGAACGAGGCCAGCAGCGTGGCTTCAATTCTCATACCAGCTTACCCGGACAGGCGCCGGAATGTGGCGTCTAGGAGCTTTTCACAGTAACTTCATAATTGTGACGATAAAAGGTTATTATTACATAGAACAGTACAGCACAGAACAGGCCCTTCGGCCCTCGATGTTGTGCCGAGCAATGATCACCCTACTCAAACCCACGTATCCACCCTATACCCGTAACCCAACAACCCCACCCCCCTTAACCTTACTTTTTAGGACACTACGGGCAATTTAGCATGGCCAATCTACCTAACCCTCACATCTTTGGACTGTGGGAGGAAACCGGAGCACCCGGAGGAAACCCACACACACACGGGGAGGACGTGCAGACTCCGCACAGACAGTGACCCAGCCGGGAACTGAACCTGGGACCCTGGAGCTGTGAAGCATTTATGCTAACCACCATGCTACCGTGCTGCCCTAGCATTATGAGGACTCCATTCCATTCTTCCAGTTTCTCCAGCTCTGGGCAGCACAGTAGCATTGTGGATAGCACAATTGCTTCACAGCTCCAGGGTCCCAGGTTCGATTCCGGCTTTGGTCACTGACTGTGCGGAGTCTGCACATCCTCCCTGTGTGTGCGTGAGTTTCCTCCGGGTGCTCCGGTTTCCTCCAACAGTCCAAAAGATGTGCAGGTTAGGTGGATTGCACATGATAAATTGCCCTTAGGATAGGTGGGGTTACTGGCTTACGGGTGGAGGTGTGGACCTAAGTCGAGTGCCCTTTCCAGGAGCCAGTGCAGACTTTATGGGCTGAATGGCCTCCTTCTGCACTGTAAATTTGCCATCACTATACACGGTTCCAGCAATGTATAGCTATTATCAGGACTAATTTCAAGGCACCATTGTGCATAAAGGGCAGCACGGTAGCATTGTGGATAGCACAATTGCTTCACAGCTCCAGGGTCCCAGGTTCGAGTCCGGCTTGGGTCACTGTCTGTGCGGAGTCTGCACATCCTCCCCGTGTGTGCGTGGGTTTCCTCCGGGTGCTCCGGTTTCCTCCCACAGTCCAATGATGTGCAGGTTAGGTGGATTGGCCATGATAAATTGCCCTTAGTGTCCAAAATTGACCTTAGTGTTGGGTTTGGTTACTAGGTTATGGGGATAGGGTGGCGGTGTTAACTTTGGGTAGGGTGCTCTTTCCAAGAGCCAGTGCACTCAATGGGCCGAATGGCATCCTTCTGCACTGTAAATTCTATGAAAAAATTTCAATGTGGACTGAGCCCACCAGGAAGCCAGGGCAGCGGGGTTCGCCACCATCGATGGGATGCCCCGGGTCCAGGTGATGATTGATCGAATGCATGTCCCCCTACGAGCTCCTGAAGATGAGAGGCCACTCGACACCTACCGAAAGGGGTTCAACTCGATGAACGTGCAGCTGATATGTGATCACCAGCTGTGCATCATACACGTCTGTGCCTGATACCCGGGCAGTGTGCACAACGCCTTCATCCTGGCACACTCAACGATTCCTGACAGTGACTCCAGGCTGGGGGGGGGGGGGGTTGGCTCCTGGGGGACAGGGGTTAACCGCAGTGATCGTGGCTGATGGCACTTATCCGCAGGCCACAGTCTGACGTGGAGACCTGCTACAACGATGCCCATGCAGCAACCAGGACCGTGATTGAGCGGTGCTTCTGCCTCCTGAAGATGCGGTTCAGGTGCCAGGACTGCTCTGGAGGGGCCTTCCGTATGACGCTGAGATGGTCACCTGCATTGTGGCAGTCTGCTGTGTCCTCCACAACATCGCACAGCAGAGGGGGCAATGTACTGGAGGAGGAGGATGAAGACCAGGTCTCATTCATTGAGGAGGATGTGGGGGAGGGCAAGGATGGGCAGGACATGGGCCCAGGCAGGCAGGCATGATGTGTGCGCCAGAGCCAAGCACAGGGGACTCTTTGATCGTCTCCAGAATCACCAACTAGGGGGTGTGGGGGTGGAGGAGGGGGCAAACTAGCCAGAGGCATGGACACCCCATCTTACCCTCCCCCCTCACTCCCCGGCCACCCCTGCCTGCAACTCCCTCCGTGATACATACCTGCCGCACTACAGGGTGTGGGCCCTGGGTTGGCAGCAGCACCGCGTCAGGTCCATGGGATGGAAGATGATGACAACCCGCTCTGCGATGAGCTCTGTGCTCGTCATCGCATGCCAACGTCTGACTCCTGCCCACAGTAGCACTTTCCACCATCCACCTGAGTGATTCCTGCTTGCTGGGTCCCCATTGCCAGGCATCTTCTAGGGTGAGCTTCTCGAGTGTCCCGGGTGGCGTGGTGCTGCCCCATTCTGACCACTGCCCACCAGATGCACCAGGGACCGGAGGGGAAGAGTGCCAGGTGCTGTGGTGTTCCGGCACATACCCTGCGTGAGTCACCGGCATGCGCCCCATCAGTTTTCCCTCCCTCGGAGTGCCCGATTGCTCCCGGGCTGCTCCATGGGATGGGGGTGCGAAAGGAGCTATTCCCTGAGGCCCTCCCCCAATCAGGCACTGCCAGTCCTGGAGGCCTGTTCTGGTCTCGACTGGGGTTCACACGCTCGCAGCCATGGAGCACAAGGAGTGGACCATCGCCATCTGGGACTGCACCACATCATGCTGCGACTGCCATCACCTTCTGGGTTTATGTCACATCAGCCAGTGTGTTCGCGGAGTTAAATGAGTCGCGTTCTTCAGACCATATGAAACTTTAACAAAATGTCATTTAATGCCACATGTATTGGTCTAAGTAGCTCTACCCCCCCCCCCCACAAAGCTGTTTTTACACATCTTATACTGTCTGGGTCGTATAGACTGATTCAAAAGAATACAAAGTGATTCAAAGCGCTACAATACAACTGATTATCGATACTGGCAGTTTGATTAAGACACATCTTGTCCATCTGCTTTGGAATATAAAGGAACATCCTTTAGACAATCAGCCAGTAATGAGGTAGTGACTGCCCTATTTCCCTGATACCTGTATACGGGTGGATGCACAATGCCCTTTCCAGACATTCAGGAGCCAGCCTGAGCGTTTTCCATTTGTAGGCTTGGAACTGTGTTGCCTGCGTGTAGTATGCTAATTTACATTTGTCCACATTTTGGGGTTTAGAGATTGTCAGGTTAACCCTTTCCAAGCACCCCCTTCCCTGCTGGCCCATGTGTACCTCAGTCTCCATTTTCCCTGCTACACAGTGATTGCACCATCTCCCTGGGCAACCTTCCTCTGTGTTTTCGCCATGTCAGCCAGCGCCTGGGCAATGCGGGCGACATTCCCAGCCATGGCCTGCTGTGACTGGGTCATGCTCAGGAGTGCCGGTGCGATGACCAGGTGGCTCTGGGACATGGTGGCCCGTGAGTCAGCAACCTTGTCCCAGGCCTCGGCCAGTGCATGCATAGAATGCCTTGGACATGCTGCCCGTGCAGTGTATGCCTGGGTGGCATGTATGGTCGGCACCATCTCCTGCTGGTGCATGCGATTGGATTCCTCCAACTGCACCTGCAAGTGCTGGATGCCCACCAACAACCCTTCACATAGTCCCTGGCTCTGCAACTGCATCTTCACAATCGATGAGATTGTCCATTCCAGAAGCCTGAAACCCGTCCGGGCGGCAGCTAGCCCCTGGCGTTGACCTGCCCTCTGACCGACGCCCCCTTGGGAGTTCCTACCTCTACCTGCTGTACCAGATCAGCTGTGTGGTGTGCATGAGTTAGTGTCCCAGGAGCCTCTTCACTAAAGTGCCCAAGCGAGATGAGTGTCTCTGGGATGGTGGAGGGTGTTGGAGACAGCTGTGATGGGAAGTCAGTGTCACCCTCCGACCCGAGCTTCAGGGTTTCCTGAGTTTCCAGAGGGCTGGTGTCCGAGCTGCTCCCATCACTGCTTGGCTCACGGGGGGGGGGGGGTTCCGGCTCTGAGGCACTGGCTGGGCCCGGGGGATGCCAGATGGACCCATCCCATCACCAGCAGGTCCTGCAAATCACAAAACAAGATGCATGAGTAGTCTGCAGGCCGGGGGATGGTGGGGGTGGGCTTGTGGGTGGGGGTGGGGCTGGTGTGAGCGGTGGTGTGGGGGTGACAATGGTGTGGGGGTGGTGCTGGAGGTGTTGACATGTGACATGGGGAACCACAACTAAGTGGGGTCACACTTCCTCGCCCGCAGCCAAACTCCACCCCGGTGACCTCCTTTTCCTCTGCTCCACTGACCACATCCAGCACCCTCTGTTCAGCCACGGCGAGTGGCCGCAGGTCCGGTGGTCCCTCTCTTTTCTTCTCCCGCTCCCAGTGGTTATGCGCGGCCTTCTCCTTGGGTGGGGGGGTGGGGGGGGCGCAAACAGAAAACAACATTGATGGACAGTCCGATGCCTGCAGCCCAGGGGGTGGGTAGGTGGTGGCCTCAGTGGCCAGGGCAACCAGCCATGGCAGCCAATATGGATGCCGACATGTGGTGCAGGGAGGGGGTTCGTCCACCCTTGGGTGGGAGGGGTTGGGTTACAGGGGTTAGTGCCAGGGCACAGTGCTGCCTACTCCACCTGGCTAACCTAAGGAGGTTGTGCAATTTCTTGCGGCACCGCTGGCCAGTCCAGACGGTGTTGCCCACCATATTGACCGCATTGACCGCTTCTGCCACCTGTGCCCAGGCACAACGAACAGCAGCAACTGGCAGCCTCCTTCACGGTCCAGGGTAGAGGGTCAACCGCCACTGCTCCACCGCGTCCAAGGGAGCCTCCAGCTCGGCATCGGTAAACATCGGGGCACCTCTTCTTGCTGCTATCTTGTCAGCTGGCGTGGTGTGTGTGGGGAGTGAAGTGTACGCATGCTGCTGCAGCTTGTCAGCCTCCTGAGTGTCAATCCCGGACCTGCCGAATCCGATACCGTTTCTCATTAGAAACGATTGTGTTCCACGTGGGGCCGGTGCTAGCCCCCTAACAGTAGCGGAATCAGTTCAGGTGTGGCACCATTTTTTTTGTCTCGAAAGTCCACGAATTCTATGTTGACAGATTTCGTAATCAGCGATCGGGCGGAGAATCCTTTCTGACGCCAAAATCGGGTGAAGCGCCTGTTTGACGTAGGTTTTGTATCCTCTGCCCCCTCTGAAATGGTGTCATCGCGTTGCGAGCCATTGCAACGGTGTCAGTGCATCACCTGAAGCCCCCCACTAATGGGCCAAATTCCAGACCGCGCGGTCTCAGCGGTCGGGAACCCGTGTGGTGGATGTGGACTGTGTCCAGCGCCGCCACAGTCGGGCAGGAGCCATGCTGCGGATCAGGGAGGCTTCCACAAGGACTGGGGGAACTGGTGGGGGGTGGCCAGGGGGGTGGTCAGTGGGGCATTGCCTGGCAGGTTGGGTCCACGCACGGACGCGGTACCTTTTATGGCATGACCGCTGCTGGTCGTCGCCATGCGCATGCGCGGCCATGGACCCGGCCATTCTCCGGCTGTTTATATCGTGCGAGCGTGTGTTTTACTCGGCGCGGCTGCTAGCCCCTCTCCGGTCGCAGGATTGGTGAGGGGTCGGCGCCAAATGTTTTGTTGTAAAACGCCACAGATCCTCCGCAGTCTCAGAAATGGAGAATCCCGCCCAATGGCGTTGGCCGTTGTTCGTCCCAAAATTTAAAGTTGGAGGAAATTCCTGCTTATCCAATACTGGATTAGCGACAAGTTAGAGACAACAAAGAGGCCAAGAGTGCTGGTGATGAGGTAGAGCTGACTGTTGGCTGTGAATGTGTGGAAAGTGAACCTGTTTTCAGATGAGATCTCTGAGGGGCAGAGTGCAGATGAAAAATACGAGGATCCTCGTGTGTTGACAACTGGCTCTGATTGGATAGGCAAGAATGGAACCAATTGACTGTAGTCCCACTTAGCACGTTGACAAAAGAGAGGGGCTGGAGGACAGTTATGTGATTAACCATGACTAAGGCTGCAGACAGTACAGGAAAGGATAGTTTACCTTTGTCAGCCAGACAGGTATCGTGCGAACTTCATGAGAGCCATTTTGGCCACAGGGCCAAAATGCCCATTGATCAGGGATATCTTTTCTTCTTCCTTCCTGTAACTCAATCAGCAATCACTTTTTGAATTTGAATATTGCTCACTTTTTAAATGTACTGCTGCATGTTGGATAGACTTGGAAGGACTTAGAAATGCAAGTATAATTGCTGATGCATAAAACTATATTAAATGCCACAAGGTATTCCTTTTCAGTAAGGCTCATTAAACTGTGGACAAGTTACTGGCTTGGACAGCAACTGCAGATGCTCCGAAAGCACTCAAACTGGAGCTGGGCAAATCCATTCAAAAAATCTAGTCTCAGGATTAGTGTCAAGTGTGGTAGGGTTCCAGCAGAAACTCGGCGATGGGCACCTCTTAGCACCTTGATTGCAAAAATTAAACATGGTCATGAGGATGTCAAAGCAAAGTAAGAGGTAGATGCCCTGCCCTGCTGCACTCCCTGGGATCTGGGAAATGTTTAACCTATTATTGCTCCTGCAATACCACCATCATGCCACTGGATGGAGAGACAGTCAAACTTTCTTACTGGTTAATGTGGGAAGATTATTTGGGTGATATTTTAACTAAGAGTCATTGAAGTAATTACTAACTACAATTATCTAGGTGTCAAAGTAGATAAGAGGTTTAATTGGAGGAGACAGTGTACAAATCTGGTGGCCAAGGGTTATACCATCTCATAAAATTATAATCCCTGTGCAGATCTGACAATCATGAAACTCTTCATTATGGGTGTGGTTGAGAGGGCTATCCTTTTCTGGATGCCTTGTCCAGCACTGTTATTTTCAGAATGCAAACACTTTAAGGGTATAGAGTATTGAACCAGATAGGAAGGGTATTTGATGAGTAGACCTCTCTTGATGAATCTGTTCTCAAAGAACCTGGATGAAAGTAAAGAGTGTCATGAACAATGAGAATCCCCCATTGTTTGAGTTTTATTGCTGAATATGTTCAGGGAAAGGCCACAATCCCTCACATGCAGAACAAATTAGTTCCTGAGCTTGTATATGTCCTTCTCATGGAGAAAAGTCTTAACAGGCGTTTGATGTATGGATGAGGATAGGCACTTAGGGTGGACTCACTGACTAATTATTTTAATGTATTGGGCTATATTTTAATATACATTTATTGGGAAGCACGGTAGCACAGTGGTTAGCACAGTTGCTTCACAGCTCCAGGGTCCCAGCTTCGATTCCCGGCTTGGGCTACTGTCTGTGCGGAGTCTGCACATTCTCCCCACGTCTCCGTGGGTTTCCTCCTGGTGCTCCGGTTTCCTCCCACAGTCCAAAGATGTGCAAGTTAGGTGGATTGGCCAGGCTAAATTGCCCATAGTGTCCAAAAATGTTAGGTGGGGTTGCTGGGTTACGGGGATAGGCTGGAGGTGTGGGCTTAAGTGTTCGGTTCTTTCCACGGGCTGGGGCAGACCCGATTGGCCTGTTGGCCTCCTTCTGCACTGTAAATTCTATGATTCTAGATCTGTGAGCTGGGACAATTTTATTTCATTGTTTTATTTTTTTTCTTAGCTAATGAGCAATATTATGCAGGGGCTGGTTTAGCACAGGGCTAAAAATCTGACTTTGAAAGCAGACCAAGGCAGGCCAGCAGTGAGGGTTCAATTCCCATACCAGCCTCCCCAAACAGGTGCCGGAATGTGGCGACTAGGGGCTTTTCACAGTAACTTCATTTGAAGCCTGCTTGGGACAATAAGCGATTTTCATTTCATTTCATTTCATATACCTGTGGTAACACGGCCCCTTTAAGGGGTAGTCCCTCGCTGTCCATGTGACTGGCTTGGGGTCTATTGTGCAGGAGTGCATGAACCCAGACCGATGAGGGATCAGCATGAATCACAGGGAGCGCGGTTTCTGATTAGAGTGAAACTGGGAGCCAGAAGGCTGGATTCTCCGCTGTCGGGGTGCTCTGTTTTACCGGCGGCCCGGGGGTTTTCTGACGGCGTGGGGCTGCCCCACAATGGGAAACCCCATTGACCAGCCGGCGAAACAGAGATCCCGCCGGCGTGCTGAACCAGAAATCTGGCGCGGCGGGACAGAGAATCCAGCCGAGGGTGTTAACACCTATATTAGAGACTCTGGGTGGGATTCACCATTCCCCGATGCCGATTTTGTAATCGCGATTGAGCGGAGAATCCCTTCTAATGCAAAATCGGGTGCGGCACCTGTTTGACGCAGGTTTTGTATCCTCCGCCCCTTCCGAAATGGCATCATTGCATAGCATGTCGCATTCCATTGGGACGGCATTAGCACATCACCTGAATTCCCTCCCCCGATGCTCCACCCCTGATGGGTCACGTTCCCGACCACGCAGTTGTCGGGAGATCGGCGTGGCGGCTGCGGACAGTGTCTAGTGCCTCCACAGTCGGGCGGGAGCTATGCTGCAGGCTGGGTGGGCTTCCGCAAGGGATGGGGGACTGGTGGGGGGGTGGTCAGGGGGTGGCCAGGGGGCACTGTCTGGCAGGTCGGGTCCATGCATGGCTAGCCCCAGGTTTTATGGCGCGACCACCGCAGGCCGACACCGTGCACATGCGCGGCCACGGACCCGGCCATTCTCCAGCCATTTTTATCGTGGGAGCCGGGATTTTACGTGGTGCGGTTGCTAACCCCTCACCAGTCACAGAATCGGTGAGGGGTCGGCACCAATTTTTGTGACGTAAAACGCCACAGATGCTTGGGCTCAAAAATAGTGAATCCAGTCCTTTGTTCTTCATTAATACAGTCTACCTAGTATTGCTTCAAGCCACCACATTGGCGACGAGGATGGGATCAGATCGATTGCAAACCTGCAATCATGGCATTTGAAGGGGGGAAGGAAAGCCTCTAAGATGAACACAAAGTCAGAAAGTATCAATGATCCCAGAGAACAGTGTGTGAAAACTGCCTAAGATTGACAAGTTTGACTCATTCGATCAGGGGCCAAAGACTAGAGCTTGTATATTGAGCGAGACAAGTTCAGTTCAGCTGTCAGAGACCTAGGAGTGACCATCTCCACCTTCATTGCCAGACTCAGGCAAATGGCCTAGCATTGTGAGGTTGGTATAGCACTAGGTGAGATGCTGTGTGATTGTTTAGTGTGCAGCATAATCATCAACAGTGTGCAAAAGAAACTTCTGAATGAAATGGAGACTACCCTACACAGGTTGATTGAGATCACCCAGGTGACCGAGTGCACTGAGGGGGGCATGTCAGAGCTTCAAAGCATGCAAGAGGGCGAGGTGAACCAGTTATGGAGTGGTATGGCTGACAGGTTGACAGGCACAAAGGAAGTTCAGCCATAATCCTAGGAACAAAATCATAGTCAGTGGTCAGGAGAAATTGAGTCACCAATTTTTACGGATGGTAAACTATTATGGTCATTTTATTCCAAATCTCACAACGACATTGGTGCCCTTGCATATGCTCTTGAGGAAAAAACAAGGATGGCTCTGGAAGGAGCCACAGGAGCAAACCTTCTAAAACGTTAATCGGGTCTCGAATCTTTGAGCCTATTGGTTCATTTTGACCCGAGAAAACTTATCATTGTGAACTGTGAGACTTTGCCGTAAGGGATAGGTGCAGTTCTATCTAGAGGATGGCTCAGAGAGGTGAACTGCCTTTGCCTCAAGAACACACCAAAGAGAGGTAAGCGCAGTGAAATCACCTGCTGAGTGATTGGAATGCCCTTAGTGAACTTACATCTCTTAGATGTAGGCAATGCTTACAAACTTGAGGTTTCACCACTTAGGCCAGTGAAGGATGAAGGGATAAGAATGGATCAAAGCAGCAGATGGTTTTACTGAGCTGTCAATCACAAATCACTACTCGAAAGCCATGAATAGATTGCTGACAGTGCATCTGTGGGAACCAGATGCAGGAGCTGCTGCCCACCTATGAGGAATGGAGCTGCAAAGCAAGTATTGAGCTATAATTCTTTTCACAGGCCCTGGCTGACTGCTCTCGAGCTTCCAGAAAGAGTGCCTCTTTTCTGGGGGTGTGGGGGGGTCCTTGTGGGCGGTCCGTTTGTTGTAGGGGTCTGTGTTTGTGGGGGGGGGTCTGTGGAGGGGGTTCCTTTAGGCAGGCGAGCCCTGAGGAGGTCCCCCTATTACAGTGGTCTTTGTGGGGAATCCCCTATTACAGTGGTGCCTGTTGGGGTCCCACTATTGCAGGGGTCCCTGTGGGGAGGGGGTCCCCCTATTATGGGGTCCCTGGGAGGAGCTTCCCCCTATTACACATATCCATGTGGGGGAGGTCCTCCTATTACAGGGGTGCCTCTGGGGGGCCCCCCAATGCAGGGAACCCTGTGGAGAGGTCCAGCTATTACGGGGGTCCCTGGGGGAAATCCCCCTATTACAGGGATTTGTGGGCGTCCTATTATTACTGGGGCCACTGGGGGAAGTCCTCCTATTACAGAGATCCCTGGGGGCTCCCTATTACAAGGATCTCTCGGGGGAGGTCCCCCTATTTTAGGGTCCCTGTGGGGGTCCCTCTATTACAGGGGTCCGGGGGGGGGGGGGGGGGGGTGGTTGGATCACTGCATACTTCGGGGTGGGGGGGGCACCCAGGCAATCTGGGGGTTGGGGGTGCTGTGCAGTGCGGGGTGTCATTGTAATTAATTTGCATTTATTTCCATGCTCCTGCTGGCTTGCGGTGTGGAGCTCATTCATATCGCCAGGTAGGGGTTTGAGCATGGTATTTGGGTAGGCACCCGATGACGATCACAATTTTGCTCTGACGCCCGACTCTCCATTTTATTGGGGAATGGATTATGGGATCCCAGGGACTGAGAATCCCACCCTTTGTTCATCATTACTGTCACCTGTTACATATGTGTGCTATTGTAGTTGTGTACAATGTCTCTTTAAGAATTCAAGTCATGTGACTTATGTGACATTATCAGCTACTTCACAGGCTTTGAGGGGCTCTGGTGCCCAACCTTGCACAGTTAAAATCTGTTCAATAAACCTGCGTTCATCTTGCATCAAACCCATGTGCTTCTGCAATCCTATTTCTTTTGTACTGTTAGTCTGAAGGTACAATAGGTTACAAAATTGAAGTGGCAATGAGGAACAGATGAGAAGAATGAAGAAAATTTTAAGTTTTCAAAAATCATTGGAGTGGAGCAGCTTCACGAGATCAATCAATCAACTGATAACAGAAGGTCAGAAATTGCTGGCATTGGAACCAGTAAGTTTTTGGGGCAAAAGTTCAAAGAAAGGGCAATCCAAGGAATCAGGCTGCGAGGTTCGCCACATGTTGTACAGTCAGACACAAAGTTAGAGCAAGGCAGAGAACAAAGGATTGTCATAACTTGGATGCAAGTTAAAGTCGATGCAAGCTAAAGCTGTTGCAAGTTAAAGCGGTTGGGAGTTGAAGCGTATTGAGTAAAAGCTTATAAAAGTTAAAGCTGTACAAATTGGTAATCCATCTTGAATGAACTAGGCCACTGAAGCAAGTGAAGGAGGAAATCATTCTGATACCGCTCTAAATGGCGGGAGATTTTGACACGATGGGCTCTTTTGATGAGGACTCAGAGAGCTGGAAGTCATATTCAGAGAGATTCCATTGTTTTTTAAAGCCAATAAAAGTTTGGAAGAGATAAAGGTCCTTGTTTTCTTAAGTATAATCGGAAGCAAAACTTTTAAATTTTCTAAGGGGTTTAGTTCGGCCAGAGATCCTCGGAAATAAGACATATCAAGAATTGATGAAAAAATTGGAAGATCATTCTTCACCAATAGCTTTCTTCACCAAAGCCCTTGATTATTGTGGAGAGGTTTCATTTTCATCAAAGGAATCAGTTAGAAGGTGAAAATATTGCGCAGTTCATTGCAACCTTCAAGCAACTGGCAGAGATTTGTGAATTTGGCAATTCATTAGATGAATTAGAGATCGTTTGGGGTGTGGTTTGAAAAATAAGGACATTCAAAGACGGTTATTAACAGAATCTAATCTAAGTCTGAAGACTACATTAGATATTGCTGTTTCAATAAAGCTCACGGATAAAGAGGTTTCTCAGCTCAGAGCAAGTATGGGGATCCATAAACTGGCTGCTGGTCAGAAGCCTACCCACAACAGGCAGGTAAAAACAGGCCATTGTCAGGTTGATTCCTGGAACAAGGACAGCCAATGTAAAAACTGTGGCAGAACTGACCGCACAGCAAGAGCTTGCTGGAGTAAAATAACTTCTCCAAGAAGAACATCCAAAGGAAGATATAGAAGTCATTCAATGGGAGATACAAACCAAATTCAACTAAGAAAATTCATAATGTGGAAGAAAAAAATAACAGCCACAATGAAACAAAAACAATTAATTCTGGTGAAGAATTAAAGTTGAACTTGCCATCAGTCCAGGGTGAGTCACACCGTTTTTGGGTCGTGCCAAAGTTGAATGGGCAACCTATTGAAATAGAGGTTGATGTGGGAGTTGCTGTCTTCCTAATTCCTGAAACCATCTATGAACAGAAGCTTAACCACCTGCCTATAAAACCAGCAGATGTGATACTCAAAAGACAGTGCCACTGAGATGTTACCTCATAGTCAAGGTTGAGCTCAATGCAGAGCTACCACTCCATGTGATGCAAGGAGGTTTTGAAGAGGAGGATAGCAGGAAAACATCCTGAATTAAAACCGTACATTTTCAGGAAAGTGGAATTAACAGCACAGAGCCAATGTCTGTTGTGGGGGATGAGAGTAATTATTCCAACAAATTTAAGACAAAATGTTTTGGCGTAGTCATATGTAGGACACCCAGGTATAGTGTGAATGAAGGAACTAGCACAAAGTTACTTCTGGTAGCCAGGAATTGGTTCCCAAATTGAAGAAAAAGTAGGATGGTGCCAGTCATGTGCATGGGTAAGGAACGTATCACTCTTGACCCCAGTGCAGCCGTAGGAGTGGCCTAAAATACCGTGGCAACATCTGCAAGTTAACGTTTCTGGTTTCTTTCAAAGGGCACATGTTCATAGTTGTACACGCACACTCAATGTGGCGTGAACGGGCCGTAATTAAGTCGATAAAGGCAGAACAGACCATTGAGAAACGTGACAAGATCTTTGCGAGATTCGGAAAACCAGATCAGATTGTGAGCGACAATGGATCACAGTTCACAACCCAAGAGTTTGAACACTATTTAAAGAGGTGTGGAGTTCAGCATATTAAGTCAGCACCTTACCACTAATCCAAGATGGTTTCATAGATAGATTTGTCTAGTCCTTGAAACACGCACTGAAGGCTTCAAAAGACCAAGGCTCACTTCAGTGCTGTGTGAGCATGTTTCTAACAACATACAAAGATACGACATATGTAATGACACAAAAGTCACCAGCTTTGCTATTGATGAAAAAGAAGCTGAGGACTACCTTCCATTTATTCTTGCCAGAGGAGACATCTGGCAAAGTGGAGCAAAACCAACAGTCCCAAATCTTGAGAAAAGAAAGTAACTCAAGGAAGCGCTCATTTCAACAAAGAGAACCTGTGTTGGCGCGTAGTTACACCACTATTGAGAAGTGGGTCCCTGCGACAGTATTAGCTCAGACTGGTCCAATATCCTACGCGGTCCAAATGGCAGACAAATTAATGTGACAACACCTTGCGGATCAATTATGCATTTGTGTGTTAGTGTCAGAACTAGCTCAAGAGGTAATGGTGCTTGTTCTATCAGACTGTGCAACTTCTCGTTCCAGATAAATAAAGTGAATTGAATTACATTCAGAGGCTTATTCTGATCATTTCTATTCTTGCTTACCTCACTCCTGAATATTCACTAAATTTGGGAAGCTGAAAATGAAAACTTGCTCCATTTTCATCCTCCCAATGGTGCGGGACGTGAACTTCGATGCCGCAGTCAGCGGGGTCTGGACATTGGGCGCTAATCCCGATGCTAGATTCTCCGCTGCACCAGGAGTCCGTAACCAGCAGTGGGTGGTGGAGAATCCAGCCCAGTAAGTGTACACAAATATGACACCTTTAAAACATTAGAGATGATTTATACTGGTGGTTTTATCTGCTTATGGTGCTATTTTGCAGAATCAACATAACAAAGGCGACCCCCTATTCTCCTCGTAGTAAATGTTTTCAGTTCACGTCCCCGCAAAGTTCTTTAATTATTTAAACAAGTATATATTTTATTTTTTTTGGCATACTGAAAGACAAAGCATTAGATTGCAGTGGTTATGGACTGTTGAAGTTTACAGGGGGTATTTCCTTGCCAAACCTCCAGTTTCATTACTGGGTTGCACAATTGGACACTCTCAACTTTCACCCCATAACAGGATAAAATTACAATTCTGAATCTGTTTCTTATCAAATCTAAAAATGAGCACATTTTGATTTTGGGCAAACAACATTAATGACACATTGCAATCTTAACAAAAAAACTGATTAGTGCCACTATTTAATAATTCAAAAGTCATTATACTAACAGAACTGTCTTGTGAAGCATTTGAAACAAATTTTGCTCAACCTAAAGATTTTTTCATTCAGTTGTCCCCAACCCTATAATTACTTATCTATTCAAATAGTTAACAATCTGCCTTTGGGGCTGAAGCGGCATTTTGTTTTCTAGTCTTGATGTTAATAAACTGATATGTAGGTTTCTTGCATGTATTTTATAATGGTTTAGGCTATTGAGGTTAAATTGATACACGATGTTGAATGAATCAATGAAGGTGGTGAAGTAGAAGTGATTTCCTAAAGTAATTTTCAAACAATAAGTTGTAAAATAATTTGCGGCAAAATTGTTTCATTTGCCCAGTTTCTGGGCATGAAACCAGGAAATAGAAATCCCAAAATAAAAGCAAATTACTGTGCATACTGAAATCTGAAACAAAAACAGAAAATACTGGACAATCGCAGCAGGTCTGACAGCATCTGTGGAGAAAGAAAGGAGCCAATGTTTTGAGTCTGGATGACTATTTGTCAAAGCTACCCAAAGCAGCTATCATATGCGTTGATCTGGAATTTCCACCAATCTTCTACCAAAGTAATGGCAGCTGGTGATGTAAGACATAAAATTTTAGCCTTGACAGATTATCCTACAGTTCAGACATGAGAATTATGGGGCGGGATTCTCCCATTCGGCGGCAGAGTGTCCACGCCGTCGGAAACAGCATCACAATTCACTACGGCGTGAATGGGCCGCTGGGAGTACTGATTCTGGCCCCTACACGGGGCCAGCACGGCGCTGGAGTGGTTCTCGCTGCTCCACCCTCCCATCCCGGCAAGAACTGTGCGCCGTGGGATCCGCGCATGCGCAGTGGCGCCGGCGTCAACGAGGACGTGCGCAGTGCTGCTGCCGACAACCCGCCTATGCGTGGTGGCCTCCCTCAACGCACCGGCCCCGATGCAACATGGCGCGGGAGTTCAGGGGCCGGCGTATAAGAGAATAGGCCCGGGGAGCGAGAGGCTGGCCCGCCGATTGGTGGGCCCCGATCGCGGGCCAGGCCCCATCGGAGGCCCTCCCCCGGGGTAGGAACCCCCCCCCCCCTCTCCCCACAGACAGCCCCTCGGCCCTGTGCGCAGAGTTCCCGCCGACTGCGACCAGGTGTGGACGGCGCCGGCAGGACTCTTCCTTTTTAGAGCGGCCGCTCGGCCCATCCGGGCCGGAGAATCGGCGGTCCAGCCACGTAGAGCGGTCAGCGACCAGTGGCGCGCCAAATGCGCCGGCGCCAATGGTGCTGATTCTCCGCTCCGTGGAGAATCGCGTTCCGGCATCGGGGAGACATGGTGCGATTGCGGGGATATTCCGGCCCGGCGCAGGGCTGGGAGAATCCCGCCCACGAGATTTAATGAGATGGCACTTAAAGACCAAATTGAATACTAATAATGTCTTCATTAGTTTTGCTAAGATTACCAATTAAAAATACTATATATCCATTAGCAATACACCTGTTAATCACAAATATCTCATTAGAAGTACAGTGTAATATTACTCAGTAAAAGTTTAACCTCCTGCTGATTGGACTTTTCAGCAATTCATCATTCTTGGTAATGATGTTTGTACTTTCTTTCCAAGTGGGCAGATGTTTCACTGACAGCTTCATCCTGCCTATCAAAGTTCACCTTAAGCTACAATTGTCCAATGAGGCTTCTAGCTCAATGGGCTGGCTTTGATGTGCCCCCGACGGACATGTTTTAGCAGGTTGTCATGTGAAAAAGGTACTTACCTTACTCCAGGATCAATTGAGCCTTCTTCTTGGTTCTGGCTGCAGTTCTGGCAGTGCCAGCTGATGAGGTCTTGGCAATACCAGGACAGCTAGAGTTGGCAGCCAATCTAATTGGTTGGAATCTCCTAAGGATTGGATTCTCCCCCCCAGTGAGGGACACTAGTCCTACAGTCCGACAATTTAGCCAGAATGTAGAGTGAGTTGATATCCATCTGACTTTCTTTTGCGGTTGGGGGGGGGAGGGTGGTTTGGTGATGGCAAACTGCCCACTCACCATGTAACATGATAGCCAGTAATAGAGAGTCCGCCCTGATGTGTTACATCTGTTGTAAACTTCCTTCAGTAATAAAACATATTTTTAAAAATGTTCCCTTCCAGTCGGGGAACACTTCAGCATCAGGGACATTCAACCTTTGATCTTCAGGAAAGCGTTCTCCAAGGCAGCCTTCAGGACGCGCGACAACGCAGAATCACCAAGCAGAAACTGAGTTCCGTACATATGAGTACGGCCTCAACCGGGACCTTGGATTCATGTCTCATTACATTCACCCCTCACCATCTGGCCTGGGGTTGCGAAATCCTACCAACTGTCCTGGCTAGAGACAATTCACACCTCTTTAACCTGTGATTATCCCTCTTAGTCTGGACCAGTAAAGACTTAATTATCTGCAATTAAAATATCATCAAAGTACTTAAAGACAAAATTAAATACCAATGTCGTTATTAGTTTTGCTAAGATTGCATTTATTAGTGAAGTCAGAATATTTCAACAATTATTTTAATAATTAAAAATACTATATAGCCATCGGCATTCAAAGTATCATCTTGCATCATTGACTTTGTCTATATATGTGGTGGTGAAACCCACCTCTTCACTCACCTGATGAAGGAGCTGTGCTCCGAAAGCTAGTGATTCAAAACAAACCTGTTGGACTTTAACCTGGTGTTGCAGAATTTCCTACCGTGCCCAACCCAGTCCAACGCCTGCATCTCCACATCATATTTTTTTTAAAGGTGCTAGTTCGTCTGCATTTTGAAAGAAGAAATAGTCTGACATCACCAATAAATGCAATTCGTGCCTTTTCTCATAGTTTTAAAAACACTCGGTGGAGCACTGAATCTCAGTAAATTAGCATTTTTTTAAATGTCCAGTCATGTCTATCTTTAATCTTCAGAATTGCATTTTACACTCAGGTTACATATTACCAGCCTGATTTTGAAAGCTGGGTTGGGAACCCAACACTGGGATGAGCTTCAAGAGGTAGAGGCTGCCAGCCTGCTGCCAACTGCAATGGAAGGTGGTAGCCGTTGCCATGCTGAAGAGAGGGCGCAGCTCCTGACAGATTCGGCAGTATTAAGAACATAAGAACATAAGAACATAAGAACTAGGAGCAGGAGTAGGCCATCTGGCCCCTCGAGCCTGCTCCGCCATTCAATTAGATCATGGCTGATCTTTTGTGGACTCAGCTCCACTTTCCGGCCCGAACACCATAACCCTTAATCCCTTTATTCTTCAAAAAACTATCTATCTTTACCTTAAAAACATGTAATGAAGGAGCCTCAACTGCTTCACTGGGCAAGGAATTCCATAGATTCACAACCCTTTGGGTGAAGAAGTTCCTCCTAAACTCAGTCCTTAATCTACTTCCCCTTATTTTGAGGCTATGCCCCCTAGTTCTGCTGTCACCCGCCAGTGGAAACAACCTGCCCGCATCTATCCTATCTATTCCCTTCATAATTTTAAATGTTTCTATAAGATCCCCCCTCATCCTTCTAAATTCCAACGAGTACAGTCCCAGTCTACTCAACCTCTCCTCATAATCCAACCCCTTCAGCTCTGGGATTAACCTAGTGAATCTCCTCTGCACACCCTCCAGTGCCAGTACGTCCTTTCTCAAGTAAGGAGACCAAAACTGAACACAATACTCCAGGTGTGGCCGCACTAACACCTTATACAATTGCAACATAACCTCCCTAGTCTTAAACTCCATCCCTCTAGCAATGAAGGACAAAATTCCATTTGCCTTCTTAATCACCTGTTGCACTTGTAAACCAACCTTCTGTGACTCATGCACTATTGATGAGGATGAAGAGGCCATATAGCAAAAATGAATGTCCAGTGCTGGCACTGCGCAAGTAGGAAACAAAAACATGGGTTTTAAGGCAAAGTATGCACCAGACTATGCGGGTTTGTCAGAATAACGTTTTAAAATTCCATTCTGCACCAGTCAGGCCCCTCAAAAAAATCATTAAGGAGCCTTAGAGGCCATTAATCGGTGGCAAGCCTGTTCAATTACCTCACCAGCCCTTTGAAAATGTCAGGGTCCTGAGACAACCTTCGAGACTGTGATTTTGAAACATACCCACCCAAGGTCCTGGTCCCACGGCCCTGTGAAGATCTGGCTCAACCCCTCCACACTCTTTCAGTGCTTATCAAAACATGAAGCTTCAACTAATTCTAACTTGGCATCAAAACAAAACATAACAAAACATAACTGAAGTGTGACTGTTTGTTGGATTCAAACTGATGTTATGAAGAATATGCTAAATATTCCTTCACCAAAAAATTGTTATTTTCTATTACAAAGCAATTGCACTGAATCTCTGTAAAAAAAAAAAAAGAACATCCTGAAGCTTTTAACAGGTTGCTGTCATTCAAAAAGCCCTTTGGCCTTCGCAATACATGCTGGTCAGATTCAGTCAGTTTCTGTTCACCTGCCTTCAGCAAACAGCATTCTGCATCACATTTAAACTATTAATGCTAAACCCCGCCATCCCTGGGTGAACAGCTTTCACAATCACAAATTTCACTTCTTCTATTGCAGAAACCCCAAGGACATTACAGACAATGATATTTTTATTACTGTGTTTGTGTTCTCCGTCTTCATTTTCCTATTTTAGTGTGAAATTAGTAAAATTGATTACCTTGTGGATTCACCCTGAACCATGAAGGCAATACATTTGTGTGTTTTGTACCATCTCACAACATTGTGTTCTCACATTTTATATTAAGCTACAGCAATTTTTTTAAATCCCCATTTTAATAGAAGAATGGCATTTCAGATGAGGAATTTTCCATTAAAGATACATTTTAGCATAAATTAAAATTAATTAGATACCACAAATTATAAATTGCTTCCTCGCTATGGAACTTGTGTTTGTCAGGTGATATTTTTAAATAAGAAGTGGACTATTTGACTGATAAAACAACGATGTTACACATGAATTTAGAAGGGAAATTTAACAGGTGGATCAATTTTCCTTTCTGTTGCTTTGGATGATTATGTGGGGTGTTTAATGGTCAATCAATCCTCTACTACCCATTTTACATCTTCTTTGAAGTTGAAGTTGAGTTTCTCTTCCTTATTCTTCCTTTCTCTTATCATAAATAAGCATATTGTTATTACGTCTTTATCTTGTTTCATCATATCAATTTTAATTTCAACCGAATTGGTTGAAAGATTTGTAATGAATATCAAAAAGACTTGCAACTTTAACAGCTGCTCTTCAAAGCTGAAGCTGCTTGGATGACTGAGAGCTAGACGTCTTTGAGTAAAATTCTGTGCCTCGCACTAACTCACTTTACACTGCACTGGAGGGCAAAATGTAATTCTCTTTGACATTTACTCCTCTAATCTGTAAATTGTACAGCACATGCTTCTTATTTTCAACTTTAAAAATCGCCCAGATGCTATCATTAATGATATTACTGGGTGAATGTTGACCGCGTTTACATGACATTTTCCCATTTTCTTGCAAAAGATATATTGATCTGTTTAACTGGTTTAAAATCACTGTTAAAATAATGGACGTGGGAATATCAAAACAATGGCAAAATGTGCATCTGGTAATACTGAGAGCTGCAAATTCTAATTTTCATTCTCTATTTTCATGACATTCACAACAATTTCCCTGTCTTCCATTGAGAAAATTGAAGGAATAGCATGTGTGTCCAATGAGAAATATCTAGAATGATTGTACACTACTGTCATAAACATCAATAGAATAACATAGCAAAGATTTGCAAAGCAACAGATCATTCATTCCTTGATAAAGAACAATGGTCACATCACAGCTAATATTGTTATATTCTTTAATGGTTGTGCCTCATGCAATTGGAAGCTCACCTTGGTTAATTTGATATATTAGCTCATACAGTTAAAGTGACAAAAATAAAAAGTTAGGAAACCAATATTATAGATATGAGTGCATTAAAATTCAACAATAAAAATCAATAATAGTAATTAATGCTACCTTTTTGACGAACTTTAATGTCTTGTCGTTTGTAACAGTTCACCAGGAAAATAGTCGGATCACCAGCTTTGTAATATGCTTTAAGGGATAGCAGCAACCATGGGTGCAATCTAACAGCTGCATCACGCCCGACACTGGGCGTGACACGCCTGGTAAATCTTGCAAGAAGCCTCTCATGAGATTTACCCTGCTCTTCACGCCTCGTGAGATCTAATGGGATCTCACGAGACGTTGTTATGGGCGGGATCCATATTTGGCAAATTTGCATATTAAAGTGAGCACCTAGTCTTACTTTAATATACACTGGCCGGATCTACGCAAGGCATTGCGATCTCATCCCTTCGCCTCGGAGACCCCAGGCGAGTGTCGTAGTACAAATGGGGACCAGGCTGTATGGCAATTGGAGGTTCTCCCAGGGGATCAGGGCCCCTGGGTGTCTGGGCGCTGGGCAGGAAAATACCCTGCCACCCCTGATGTCACTTGGGCACGGTTGGCCTTGAACCATGGTAGTGCCACCTGGGCACCCATGCCAGTGCCACCTTGGCACTACCAGGATGCCCAGGTAACACTGAAAGTCTGGCAGGGGCACTAGCAGGGTGCCAGTTTGGGAGTGCCAAAGTGCCCAGGTGGAACTTTGCCTGTGCTGGGGATTTGGCCCCTGCCTTTATTGGGTCCAGTGTCGGGGGCTCAATGACTCCCTTGTAGGTGAGTAGGGGGTTCTGGGGGTGGTGTTTGGGGAGTCTCCATTAAAAATGGCAACCAGATTTCTTCCTGCATTGCCGAGCGGAGCTCCTCAGTGCAGGAAATGTGACTAAGTGTGGCCACGGCAGGGCGTTCCCCATTGAGCCCCCAAAATAAAACAGAGCCTCATTAGGTAGCAGGGTCCTTCTCGCCGCTGCGAGCGCTGGGAAATACCCGGCTAAATTCGCTCAACACAGGACTCTTTCTATTCCATCAGATCACGCCTCATTACTTTTAAGGGAGGTGTGTCACATGACCTAGCCTCAGTTTTACTTTGGCCTGGAACAGAACAGAAATACACAGCTCTGCAGCTCTGATGTCTTCAAGTTTTCTGTCCCTGTATATCCGTTCACATGTGCTTAGAATTAATAAATTAACTCACAACATGTTTGTACATGTGACTTTATATCATTAGAACACACGTGACAACAAGTCCTCAATTTTATACTCATATAAGGTGCGAATAATCTAAAAACTGGGATGAAGCATGATGGCAAGAAGAACATTCCATTCCATAAAGAAGGGAATTTGTGGCTTCAATCCCACTTTTAGGAATGCCACTAATAAAAATCAGAGTAAACTCCAAATTTCCAATCTAGCCTTTCAAATTGCAGAGCAATATGTCATAATCTATGACTGCTCAACTCTGAATTATGACATGTCCCGATTTGGAAAATGTGCATTATTGGCGAGGTAAGCAGTATATTTTTTGTCAGAGAAGTACAGAAAACCCAATAGATTTTTTTCAGGAACACATGCAAATTGTTCATTGTCATATTACAGCCAGAGTTTCCTGCAGAGGGCAACAAACCACACAAATGTCTAGTTTGTTAGAACAAAAATGGAAATAAATTACAAATTCAGGCAAATCTGTCCCACAGAATACTATTTGTTATAAAATGCGTTGCTCATTTTCAACTTGAATTGCTTCACCAGTTTATGGACTAATATTTCTGTGACCATTAAACTGGTCAAGAAGCCCTAGATGTCCATGAATATTTGAACTGAAGTAATTCCTCCCTGATTAACTTGGAATATGGCTAATAAACATTAATAAACTTCAGGGGACAAAACGACTACTTCCCAAACAATACGAGCTGAAAATAGGAGGCGGGATTCTCCATTGCCCAATGCTGATATCGTAATCGGCGATCGGGTGGAGAATCGTCTCCGATGCTCAAATCGGGACCAGTGCCGGTTTGACACCGGTCAGCCATGCTCCACCTCCATGGAAATGGTTTCATCTCGTTGCATGCCGCGTGCCATTTCAACGGCGTTTGCACGTCATTGGCCGGCTCTACCACGATGCTCCGCCCACGATTCGAGACATGTGTGGTCTGAGCGGACAGGAACCTGTCGTGGCAGCTGCGGACTGTGTCCAGTGCCGCTACACTCGGCCGGGGTCCGTGCCGCTGGCCTGGGGGGGGCTTCCGCGAGGGCTAAGGGGACTGGTGGGTGGTGGCCAGGGGGTGGCCTGTGAGGTCGCGAGTGGCAGGTCAGGTTTGCGCACGGATGGCACTATTTTGTACGACGCGACCGCTGCAGATCATCAGCCATGCGCGGCCAAGGACCCGGCCATTCTCTGACTGTTTTTGGCGCGGGAGCCAGGAATTTCACCCAGCTCCTCTGTTAGCCCCTCACCAGTCTCGGAATGAGTGAGGGTTTCATGCAGAATTTTTGGTCGTGAAATGCTCCATTGACATCAACATTTAGTCACTGAAACGGAGAATCCAGACCAGGGTCTCTCCAACCTTTAATCCAACTGAGTATCAGGAGTAACCGAGGTAATTATCTTAACAAGAATGACATAATGAACAGTCGCCAACATGAATTCATGGGCGGCACGGTAACACAGTGGTTAGCACTGTCGCTTCATAGTGCCAAGGTCCCAGGTTCGGTTCCCGGCTTGGGTCACTGCCTGTGCGGAGTCCGTACGTTCTCCCTGTGTCTGTGTAAGTTTCCTCCGGGTGATCAGGTTTCCTCCCACAAGTCCCGAAAGATGTGCTGTTAGGTCATTTGGACATTCTGAATTATCCCTCTGTGTACCGAACAGGTGCCGGAATGTGGCGACTAGGGGCTTTTCACGGTAACTTAATTGCAGTGTTAATGTAAGCCTACTTGTGACAATAAAGATTATTATTATAAAAGAAGGGGAACTCGTGTCTCAGCAACCTCATTAACTTTCATGAGGAAGTTACTGTGGTGTGGTAAAGCCTGTGTCATAGAGTACCTGAGCTTCCAAAAAGCTGTTGAAAAAATTCCACTAGTCAAGCTCAAAGCCATAAGGATTCAAAGTAAACCTTGTGACTTAGTTGAACGACAGAAAACAAGAAGTAATTTTACAACAAAAGCAACAGCTTACATATATATAGTGCCTCTAATGTAAACATGGGAAGAGGATTATAAAACAGAATTTGGCACCAAGCCACATCAGCAAACATGAGGGCAGATGGCCAAATTCATGCTAAAAGGGTAAGTTTTAAAGAGCATCTTGAAGGTAGAGGTAAGATAGAGGTAGAAAGGCAGAGGGAATGAAGGCCTAGGCAAGAGAAGACATGGCCAACAGTGGCGGAGTGATTAAAGCCATCGTTTCCCAAGAGGCCAGAATTAAAGGAGTGCAAATATCTAGGAAGAATATAGAGGAGAATACAGAGATAGCTAGGGACAAGGTTTTAGAAGAATTTGAATAGAAGGGGGAGAAAGTTAACATCAAGGCACTGCTTAATCAGGAGCTAATGTAGATATGAAAGCATGGGGGTGCTGGGTGAACAGCACTTGGTGTGAGGTGGTCACAGGCAGCGGATATCTAGACGACCTAAAGTTTAAGGAGGGTAGTGTTGCTCTTTTATAACCACAGTGTGTGAGCGTACCCCGTATAATGAACAAATAATCACACAAATATTTCAGTTCAATCACAGTTTATTTATTAGACACAAGGTTATATACTTAAGTAATCATGCGTTCATGCACACTAAGACTATAACTATCAATTTAAACGACCTTGACTTAACTTCCAAATGGCTGGCTGGTGGAGGGCAGATAAGGCCTTTATCTGTTTCCTCACGTGTGGCGGCTGGAGTTCGAGTAGGTTGTCTATGCTTGATGGTCGTCCTTCGGTAGATGTTGCGGTTCCTTGAACTTAGCTGATGTCAGGAGCTGTGCTGTGGTCGGAGGTCAGGTGCAGAGCCGGGCCAAGAGAGAGCGAGTGTTGGTTGCACAGTTCTTCTTATCCTCCGATCTTTCTCACCATTGTGAGTGGTCCTAGGTGAGGATCCAATGGATTAATAGAGTCTCGATCACCCTAATCGATCCTGGCCAATTAGGAGTGGGCACCTTGATGGCTGGGCGGGGCTAGGTCGGCCATGACTGTTAGTGTCCAGGGCATGTAGGCCCTCCCAAATAAGACAAACAGGCACCCCCAAGCCTGCCACTTATTGTTAGTTTTTATCTGGAGCCCATTGTCCTGGGAAGACGTTTGAGTGGCCTTCAGCAGGTGTGGATTCCTGCATACGTCTAGGCTGACATATGCAAATATACAAACTGTAACTTGTCTGCTTGTCTGTGTCCCAAACCTGACCACATTTCCCATCATTCTTTGCGGACGGCCATTTTAGATGACCATAGTAGAATGTTGAATGCTGGTCAAGAATGCATTGGAATAGTCAAAACGTGCATGTGGATTTCAGTAGTAGATGAGGCAGGAACAGAGTTGAGAAATGCAACAGCGGTGGAAATAGAAGAACTTAGTGTTAGCATAGATATGTTGTCAAATTCTTATTTTGGGATTAAATGTGACACCGAGGTTGCAAACAGTTTGGTTTAACCTCAGACAATTGCGAGAGAGAGGAATTGAGTGAGTGGCTAGGGAATTGAGTTCGTCACAGAGGTTAACGACAATGGCCAGGGTGTTCCCAACAGTGGAGAATCAGGGCTGATCTCTGCATGGTGGACAACTCGCCTGATTCCGTCGGAATCCCAACATCGGGCCGCCATTTTGAGAGAGCGGCCCAATCCCGAGGTCTGGCGGCGAACGTCCACAAACAGCACTAATCAAACCAACATCGGACCCCCCTCCCCATCAGACACACCATAAGACCCCCCCCCCCCCTCCATCAGACATCCCCAACTGTCAACCCCATCAGAGACCTCCATCAGTCATCCCTGCTTGAAAGCTGAAGAGCAGCCCAGGCAGTACAATGAAAGTTCACTGCATTTTCACATACCCTTACCTAACACCTACTGCCTCAGACAAAAGTGTTTAAAGCAACAGTTATTGTAAGTGTCAGATGCTTCATTCAAAGCCAAGTACACTTGAAAGGGCTTAAAATCTCCTGACAGCCTTTGAAATGCAAAACTCCAATTGAATTTAACATTGCACCTGCCAGTGATTGACAGTGCCTGCATGGAGCATTTCCTGGGTCTCTTGTGGATTGAGGGCCTCAAGCCCAAGTGCCGAATGGTCTCCTTCTGCTTCTTTGTTTTATGTTCCTATCGAAAGGAAATAATTCACACTTTTGACTGACTTGCCCTCTGCATTTGATCTCCAAAAATAATTTGGAAAGTGGGGAATAACAATGAATAGCAGCAGAAAAATATTGCTCAGCATAAATACCATGCATCTATAATTATTTATAAAATTGATTTGTACTGCAGAATGTTTACTACCTGGACTTAAGCAGGGAATGGATCTCCCGGTTAAACCATAGTTTCCAGTTAGGGAACACACGTACTACCTTCTTTGGCACGCAGTCTTCTACGCATTTACTGATGAAGTCTGTGACAGTGGTGGCATACTCGTTTAGGTTGGCCACTGAGTTCTTGAATATGGACCAGTCCACTGACTCCAAGCAGTCACGTAGGAGCTCTTCAACATTGCCTTTGACCAGCATTACGCAATCTTCTTAATCAGATTGTCCCGCTTCTATGCTGGGAGAAGGAGTCTTGTGGTCCAATTTTGCAAAGTGCAGTCGGGGATGGATCGGTAGGCACCCTTGATGTTTGTGTAGCAGGGGTCAAGGATTTTGGGGCCTTGGCGAGGCAGGAGTTGGTGGAATTTTGGCAATACACACTTGAGGTTGGCCCGGCCATGATGAACAAAGCCTCCGGGTATTCTGTTTCACTGTTATTTATAGCGGTGTACAATTCATCAAGCGCCTTCTTCACGTCCGCCTCGGCTGGAATGTAGACTGCTGTGATGATGGCAGAAGTGAACTCACATGGAAGGTAGTATGGGCGACACTTCACAGTCATGCATTCCAGGTCTGGGGAGCAATAGTTCAATTGCGTGCCAAAGTAGTAGTACGTGCGCTCCCCAACCAGAAACCGTGGTTTATCTGGGAGATCCCTCCACTCCCGACTGAAGTACAGGTCGAAGGCATTCATGTCAGGAGACCCTGACCTGACCTCTGTAAAGCCATCAGAGATGCCAAGAGACAATACCACAAGCACAGATTAACAATACGGACCATCGTTGGTTGTGCCAAAGCTTAAAGCAGGCTGCAAAGCAAAGCCAAGTAGAATCTCTGGCAACAATGCAGCGCTCCCCAATGAACTCAATGCATTCTATGCTCGTTTCAAGCAGGAAGCCAACGAACCATTGTTAATTGCCCAACAGCCTCCGACACACCCATACCTCCTGGCGTAGACTCAGAAGTCAGATCAGCCTTCTGAAAGTGGACCAACAGAAAGCAACGGGTCCTGTCAGAGTCCCTGGTCTTAGATCTTACGTGGAAAAATTGGCGGGTGTGTTCGCGAACATCTTCAACCTCCCCCAATCCAGTCCAAGGTTCCCACCTGCTTCAGAACCACCACTATCATACTGGTGATAAAGAAGAATCAGGCAATGTGCCTCAACAACTACCGCCTGGTGGTCTTGATATCTATCATTATGAAGTGCTTTGAGAGGTTGGTCATGAGGCACATCAGCTCCATACTTCCAGAATGCCCTGATCCACTTTAATTTGAATACAACCTCAATTGGTCCCCAGCAATCGCTATCTTCCTGGCCCTTGTTATGAGAATGTCACTTTAAGAAATGTTTGGCTGCTCATGTTACTGCAGTGATGTCGGAGTGTGGGTGGAGCTGAGCTCTGGCTCCATTTTTTAGTTTCACTTTGAGAAAAGATTTGTGTCTGTGTCTTTTTGGTTTCGTTTTCAGTGTTGGAGCTGAAGCCAGACAAAGCAGGTGTACTGCTGTTCTCTCTGCCATGAAAATACTATCTCTTGATCATTTGGTGAATTCCGAATCATATATGTTCTCAGTAGTGAATTTAAACCTGATGTGCTTCTGTTAAAAGGTGTTTCTTTTGTTTTCTAGATGTTGTTTGGGAAGTTCTTAAGGATTACTAATTGTTGTATTCTTTGGGGGTTGTATTTGAATTGATGGTTGCTAAGATGTTCATTCTTTGTTTTATAAAGGTTAACTTGAGTTCATAGAATAAACATTGTTTTGTTTTTTAAAATACTTTTCCATTTCTGCAGTACCACTTCTGTAGAATGGGCTGTGTGCTCCCTATACCACATTCCATTAAAAGTTGTGGGTCAGGTGAACTCCATGATACACTTTGGGGTTCTCTAAACCCTGGCCCATAACAGATTGGGGGCTCAAGGAGGATAAAAGGCTACCTATTGGATTGGCTTAGTGAACTTAAAGACAGTGAGGGGTGAGCATATTGTGTGGTTGTTTTTCAGGTGTGTGATTCTAGTTTAAGTAGGGAGTGTGTTGTGAACAATGGCTCTTTCAGAAGTTTTTGGTGGTGGAGACGGTCACACGCAGTACCTTACGGACAGAGACTAAAAGCAAACTGTTAGAATTGGCAAAAACATTGCAGTTAACATTACCTGACAAAATGCGAAAAGGTGAGGTAGTTATGGCGGTGGCTAAGAATTTAAAGTTGCCTGAGATATAGTTTGACTCATTGGAAATGGCAAATATTCAGTTACAAATTAAACAAATGAAACATGAGAAAGAATTAAAGCAGCTTGAATACGAAAGAGATAGAGAGGCAAAAGAAGGAGAAAGGGAGATACAGATCAGGGAAAAAGATAAAGAGAGAGTTTGAACTTCCGGAAATGGCCATGAAACATGACAGTCAGTTAAAATTGGCAGGCGTAAAGGGAAATGTACAGTTGGATGATAGTGATGAGGATAGTGAGAAAGAGTGTCATAGTCGAAGGCTTAATGGGGCTCTATTTAAATATGTCCAAGCATTGCCAAGGTTTGATGAGAAGGAGGTAGACGCCTTTTTCATTTCATTTGAGAAGGTAGCTAAACAAATGAAATGGCCTCAGGACATGTGGGTATTACTGATTCAAACAAAGCTGGTAGGCAGGGCTAGTGAAGTGTTTTCATCACTACCGGAGGAGGTATCTGGGACGTATGAGGAGGTGAAAAAAATCCATCTCAGGTGCATATGAATTAGTGCCTGAAGCCTGCAGACAAAGGTTTAGAAATTTAAGGAAAGAACCTGGTCAAACATACATGGAGTTTGAAAGGATCAGAGTAATTTTGATAGGTGGATAAGGGCTTTGAAAATAGACCAAACGTGTGAAGCTCTCAGAGAAATTATACTTTCTGAGGAATTAAAAAATTCAATTCCTGATGTAGTGAGAACTCATGTCGAAGAGCAGAGGGTTAAAACTGCGTGATTAGCAGCAGAAATGGCCGATGATTATGAATTAGTTCATAAATCAAAGTTTGGTTTCTGACATCAGTTTCAACCTGTGAGGGACAGAAACTGGGGGCATGAGAAATACGCAAGTGGTAGAGGTAAAGGTTATCTGATGGGAGATAATAAGGAGAGTGTACCTCAGATAAAAAAATGAATCCAGGAGGGTGAAAGAGAAATGAAAAGTTTCAAATGTTTTCACTGTAATAAACTAGGCCATGTAAAGTCACAGTGTTGGTGGTAAAGGAAAGCACTGGGAAGGCTGATGAGGTAAAACAGGATAAGACAGTGGGGTTTGTTAAAGTGGTAAAGGAAAGCCCAAGTGAAGTGAAGGAGGTGCAAAAGATTGCACAGCCAGATCAAGAGGTGATTGATAAGAAGGTGCCAGATCTCTTTAAAGAATTTACTTGTGTGGGTAAAGTTTACTCATGTGTATCAGGAGCAGCAGGTAAAGAAGTCACAATTTTAAGAGATACAGGAGCTAGTCAATCTTTAATGGTAAGAGATGAGGAGTTATGTAATTTGGGAAGAATGTTGCCACAAAAGGTGGTAATATGTGGAATTCAGGGTGAGAGGAGTAGTGTTCCATTATATAAGGTAAGGTTTGAAAGTCCAGTGAAGAGTGGTGAAGTGGTAATAGGAGTAATAGAGAAACTATCTTGTCCAGGAATACAGTTTATCTTGGATAATGATACAGCTGGATCTCAGATGGGACTGATAAGCTACTGTGGTTGATAAGCCAGTGGAAAATCAGACAACTGAAGTGTTGAAGGGCGAATATCCTGGTATTTTTCCAGATTGTGTAGCAACCAGGTCGCACAAACTCACAGGTTAAGACGAGACGAGAAATCAAAGAGTGAAGATGAAGTTGAAGTTCAATTACCAGAAACGATTTTTGATCAGATGGTTGAAAAAGAACAAGAACAGGTGGAGGATGAGGCGGATATTTTTAGTTCAGGAAAATTGGCGGAGTTACAACAAAAATATAGAACATAGAACAGTACATCACAGAACAGGCCCTTCGGCCCTTGATGTTGTGCTGAGCCTTGTCCGAAACCAAATCAAGCTATTCCACTCCCTGTCATTCTGGTGTGCTCCATGTGCCTATCCAATAACCGCTTGAAAGTCCCCTTGTAACAGCTACATCCACCCGAGGAAATAGTCTCTGAACGTCCACTCTATCTACAGCCCTCATCATCTTATAAACCTCTATTAAGTCGTCTCTCAACCGCCTCCGCTCCAAAGAGAACAGCCCGAGCTCCCTCAACCTTTCCTCATAAGACCTATCCTCCAAACCAGGCAGCATCCTGGTAAACCTCCTTTGCACCCTTTCCAATGCTTCCACATCCTTCCTATAGTGAGGTGACCAGAAATGCACACAATACTCAAATGTGGTCTCACCAGGGTCTTGCAGCATAACCCCACAGCTCTTAAACTCAAGCTCCCTGTTAATAAACACTAACACACTATGGGACTTCTTCACGGCTCTATCCACTTGAGTGGCAACCTTCAGATATCTGTGGACATGAACCCCAAGATCTCTCTGTTCCTCCACATTCCTCAGAACCCTGCCATTGACCCTGTAATCTGCATTCAAATTTTTCCCACCAAATGAATCACCTCACACTTATCAGGGTTAAACTCCATCTGCCATTTCCAGGCCCAGCTCTGCATCCTATCAATGTCTCTTTGCAGCCTACAACAGCCCTCCACCTCATCCACTACTCCACCAACCTTGGTTTCATCAGCAAATTTACTGACCCACCCTTCAGCCCCCTCCTCCAAGTCATTGATAAAAATCACAAATAGCAGAGGATCCAGCACTGATCCCTGTGGTACACCGCTGGTAACTGATCTCCAGTCTGAAAATTTTCCATCCACCGCCACCCTCTGTCTTCTATGTGATAGCCAGTTACTTATCCAATTGGTCAAATATCCCTCTATCCCACATCTCCTTACTTTCTTCATGAGCCGACCATGGGGAACCTTATCAAATGCCTCACTAAAATCCATGTATACGACATCAACTGCTCTACCTTCATCTACACACTTAGTCACCTCCTCAAAGAATTCAATCAAATTTATGAGGCAAGACTTACCCTTCACAAATCCGTGTTGACTATCCCGGATTAAGTGGGGGATGAATGTAATGCGACATGAATCCCAGGTCCCGATTGAGGCCGCACTCATGTGTGCGGAACTTGGCTATAGGTTTCTGCTCGGCGATTCTGCATTGTTGCGCATCCTGAAGGCCGCCTTGGAGAACGCTTACCCGAAGATCAGAGGCTGAATGCCCTTGACTGCTGAAGTGTTCCCCGACTGGAAGGGAACATTTCTGACTGGTGAATGTCGCGCGATGTCCGTTCATTCGTTGTAGCAGCGTCTGCATGATCTCGCCAATGTACCACGCTTTGGGACATCCTTTCCTGCAGCATATGAGGTAGACAATGTTGGCCGAGTCACATGAGTATGTACCGCATTTGGGTGGTTAAATACATTTGATGCCAGTGTTGAAGACTGGAACCAATACGCTGATCAAACGCATCATTTCTTCCGCGTCAACAATATGAGGGAGATTGAGTGCCAGATGGTCAGACTGTTGACAGCTTGTGGACCGCATACGATAGGGGTGATGTGGAGACTCATGTACCCAGCGATGCCAGATACACAAACATTCAACCAGCTTGTGACACTTGTGCTTCAACACTTTAACCTAACCACGTTGATAATCATTCAAAGATATCAGTTTAAGACGGCAGAGTTTTTGTATTGGCTATGGAAGATAGTGAGCTTTATGAGTATGGAACTGTTTTGTCCAATATGCTCCCCGATCACTTGGTCTGTGGTTAGCGCTTTAAAAGACCTTGCTCGGGACTGCAATTTTCAGGCTGCCCAGCATATGGAACTCGCTGTCCGTGATGCATACGTTGCAGGTCTCAGGTCCAACTATGTGCACCAGCGATTGCTTGAAAAAGGGGCCCAGAACTTGGAGGACACTGTAGAGTTAGCTACAACTATGGAGGTCTCGTTCCGCAGTTTGAACTCATTCCCCGCGGACCAGGCAACCCCATCGTGGGCCCCCACCCAGCGACTGCCCCAGGCATGCGCCGCGCGGCCACGAACACACTATGGAGTGGCAGCGTGCCATTTTTGTGGACAGCCCCAACACCCATGGCAGCACTGCCCAGCCCGCAACACGACCTGCAGCAGCTGCGGTCGCAAAGGACACTATGCCCGAGTATGCCTGGCAAAGTCGAAAGCTCCAAACTCCCCCGCAGTCCAGAGCACTCGCCTCCCTAACTCACAGGCCCGCAGGCCCCGTAATGCTGCAGCGTGTCTGCCGACTCTGCCCCAACCCGACATGTGCGACTCATGGGGGCCGCCATCTTGGCAACCCTCCTCCACGCGGCCGGCCACGTGCAACTCATGGGGGCCACCATATTGGACGCCATCATCCTCGCCGCCCGCCACGTGCGATCCACGGGGGCGGCCATCTTGGACGCCATCCTCTCCAGCCTCCGAATTTCATCTCGACGACTACGACCTCAGTGGACAGTCACTGTCCACTCCAGCACAGCTGATCAAGCCGCCGACTACCCGCAACTCAACGCAGTCACGTTGGACCATTCGCATCCGAAACACCTCCAGAACTCGATGATGTCCGTTAAATTCACAGGTACAGGACACCGTGGCTCTTCGACTCTGGGAGCACTGAGAGCTTCGTACACCCTGACCTGGTAAGCCGCTGTTCGCTCCCTGTCTTCCCTGCACGGCAAACTATCTCCCTCGCCTCGGGCTCACACTCTGTCCACATACAAGAGCGCACCGTCGCGACCTTAACGATTCAGGGCGCCAGCTACTCTAATTTCCAGCTGTACGTACTCCCCGAACTCTGCGCCTCACTCTTCCTTGGACTTGACTTCCAATGTAATCTCTTTTTTTTTAAAATAATTTTAATTGAAATTTTTACAAAATAAAATGCAAAATATAAACATCTTAGCTCTACTAACATACAACCGCGGCAACACCCCATGAACAATACCCCCACAGCTTCAATAGCAACCCCAAACAAAAAGAAAAAACAACAACAAAGAAAAAAAAAGAAGAAAAAAAAACAAACAAGAGGGAGATAGCACCCTCCACAAACCCATGTGCACAGTTCTCCCTCCCCCCAATCCTTACCCCCCCTCCCCCCCCCCCCCCCCCCCCCCCCCCCGGGGCTGCTGCTGCTGTCGGCCTATTTCCCTACCGTTCCACCAGGAAGTCCAGAAAAGGCTGCCACCGCCTGAAAAACCCTTGTACTGATCCCCTCAGGGCAAATTTCACCCTCTCCAATTTAATGAACCCCGCCATATCCGAGATCCAGGCCTCCATGCTTGGGGGCCTCGCATCCTTCCATTGGAGCAAGATCCTCCGCCGGGCTACTAGGGACGCAAAGGCCAGGACCCCGGCCTCTATCGTCTCCTGCACTCCCGGCTCCACTGCTACCCCAAAAATTGCAAGTCCCCAGCCTGGCTCGACCCTGGATCCTACCACCCTCGACACCGTCTTTGCTACCCCCTTCCAAAACTCCCCCAACGCTGGGCACGCCCAAAACATATGGGCATGGTTCGCTGGGCTCCCCGAGCACCTAGCACACCTGTCCTCGCCCCTGAAGAACCTACTCATCCTTGTCCCCGTCATGTGGGCCCTATGCAGCACCTTGAACTGTATGAGGCTAAGCCTCGCACAGGAAGAGGAGGAATTCACTCTCTCCAGGGCATCCGCCCATGTCCCCTCCTCAACCTCCTCACCCAGCTCCTCTTCCCATTTACCCTTCAGTTCCTCCACCGAGGCCTCGTCTACCTCCTGCATCACCCGGTATATGTCCGAGATCCTCCCTCCTCCGACCCACACCCCCGAGAGCACCCTATCCCGCACCCCCCGTGGGGGCAGCAAGGGGAACCCCTCCACCTGCTGCCTGGCAAACGCCCTCACCTGCATGTACCTAAACATGCTCCCCGGGGGGAGCCCAAACTTCCTCTCTAACTCCCCCAAGCTCGCGAACCTCCCCTCCACAAACAGGTCCCTCAAACTCCTAACCCCTGCCCTGTGCCAGCCCTGGAATCCGCCATCAATGCTCCCTGGGACGAACCGATGGTTCCCCCGTATCGGGGCCTCCATTGAGCCCCCCATTTCTCCTCTGTGCCGTCTCCATTGCCCCCAAATTTTGAGGGTAGCCGCCACCACCAGGCTCGTGGTATACCTCGTTGGAGAGAGCGGCAACGGCGCCGTTACCAGCGCCTCCAGGCTCGTGCCCACACATGACGCCGCCTCCATCCTCTTCCATGCTGCCCCTTCCTCGTCCATTACCCACTTACGCACCATCGCTGCGTTGGCTGCCCAGTAGTACCCACAGGGGTTGGGCAACGCCAGCCCCCCCCCCTATCCCTGCCTCGTTCCAGGAACACTCTTCGAACCCTTGGAGTCCCATGCGCCCACACAAATCCCGTAATACTGCTGTTGACCCTCCTGAAAAAGGCCTCTGGGATAAAGATGGGGAGGCACTGGAACAAGAACAAAAACCTCGGGAGCACTGTCATCTTAACGGACTGCACCCTCCCCGCCAGTGACAGCGGTAACATATCCCACCTCTTAAACTCCTCCTCCATCTGCTCCACCAACCTTGTGAGGTTGAGCTTGTGCAGGGCCCCCCAACTCCCAGCCACCTGGACCCCTAGGTATCTGAAGCTCTTCCCTGCCTGCTTCAGTGGGAGCCTACCAATCCCCTCCTCTTGATCCCCCGGGTGCACCACAAACACCTCGCTCTTGCCCAGGTTCAACTTATACCCCGAGAAACCCCCGAATTCCCCAAGGATCCTCATCACCTCCGGCATCCCCCCCACCGGGTCCGCCACATACAGCAGCAGGTCGTCCGCGTACAGTGACACTCGATGCTCCTCCCCCCCCCCCCCCCCCCCCCCCCGCACCATGCCCCTCCAGTTCCCTGACTCCCTCAATGCCATGGCCAGGGGCTCAATTGCCAACGCGAAGAGCAAGGGGCATGGGGGACAGGGGGCACCCCTGTCTCGTCCCCCAATGCAGCCTAAAGTACTCCGACCTCCTCCTATTCGTGGCTACACTTGCCATCGGGGCCTCGTAGAGCAGCCTCACCCACCGAATAAACCCCACCCCAAACCCGAACCTCTCCAACACCTCCCACAAGTACTCCCACTCCACCCTATCGAAGGCCTTCTCCGCGTCCAACGCCACCACTATCTCCGCCTCCCCTTCCACCGCCGGCATCATAATGACATTGAGGAGCTTCGCACATTTGTGTTCAGCTGCCTTCCCTTCACAAACCCCGTCTGGTCCTCATGTATGACCCCCGGCACACAATCTTCTATTCTAGTGGCCAGGATCTTTGCCAGCAGCATAGCGTCGGCATTCAGCAACGAAATCGGCCTATATGATCCACACTGCAGAGGGTCCTTGTCCCGCTTCAGGATCAAGGAAATCAGCGCCCGCGACATAGTTGGTGGCAAAGCCCCCCCCTCCCATGCCTCGTTAAAGGTCCGGACCAACAGGGGGCCCAACAGGTCCAAATACTTTTTGTAGAATTCCGCCGGAAACCCGTCCGGCCCCGGCCCCTTCCCCGACTGCATTCTCCCTATCCCTTTGGCAACCTCCTCCATCTCGATCGGCGCCCCTAGTCCCTCCACCCGCTCCTCTTCCACCCTCGGGAAACGCAACCTGTCCAGGAAGCGCCCCATTCAACCCATCTCCACCAGGGGCTCAGACCGGTACAGTTCCCCATAAAAGTCCCCGAAGACCCCATTGACCTCTACCCCCCTCCGCATCACCTTCCCGGCTCTATCCATCACTCCCCCAATCTCCCTGGCCGCGTGTCGCTTCTGGAGCTGGTGCGCCAGCATCCTGCTCGCCTTCTCCCCGTGTTCATACACCGCCCCCTGTGCTTTCCTCCACTGGGCTTCCGCCTTTCTAGTCGTCAGTAGGTCAAATCTGGCCTGAAGGCTACGCCTCTCCCCCAGCAATCCCTTCTCTGGGGCCTCCGCATACCTCCTATCCACCTGTACCATCTCCCCTATCAGTCTTTCCCTTTCCCTCTGCTCCCCCCTCTCCCTATGGGTTCGGATGGAGATCAATTCCCCCCTCATCACCGCCTTCAATGCCTCCCAGACCGTCCCCATCCGAACCTCCCCGTTGTCATTGGCCTCGAGGTATCTCTCAATACACCCACGGACCCTCCCGGCCACCTCCTCCTCTGCCAGCAGCCCCACCTCTATGCGCCAGAGCGGACGTTGGTCCCTCTCTTCCCCCAGCCCGAGGTCCATCCAGTGCGGGGCATGATCCGAAATGGCAATGGCGGAGTATTCCACTTCCTCCACCCTCGACACCAGCCCCCTGCTCAGGACAAAAAAGTCAATCCTCGAGTAGGCCTTATGTACATGGGAGAAAAACGAGTATTCCCTGGCCCTTGGCCTCACAAGCCTCCAAGGGTCCACCCCCCCCATCTGGTCCATAAATCCCCTCAGAACCTTAGCCGCCACCGACCTCCTACCCGTCCGGGACTTGGATTGATCCAATGGGGGATCCAGCACAGTGTTAAAGTCTCCCCCCATGATCAGGCCCCCCACCTCCAGGTCCGGAATGCGGCCCAGCATACGCCGCATGAACCCCGCATCGTCCCAATTTGGGACATAAACATTCACCAACACTACCCGCTCCCCCTGCAGCTTGCCACTCACCATCACGTACCTCCCGCCACTGTCAGCCACCACCTTCAATGCCTCAAACGACTCCTTCTTCCCCACCAGGATCGCCACCCCCTTCCTCTTCTCGTCCAGCCCTGAGTGGAATACCTGGCCCACCCACCCCTTTCTCAGCCGGACCTGGTCCACCACTCTCAGGTGTGTCTCCTGGAGCATGGCCACATCCGCCTTCAGCCCCTTCAGGTGCGCAACTACTCGGGCCCTCGTGACCGGCACATTCAGCCCCCTCACATTCCAGGTTATCAGCCGGATCCAAGGGCTCCCTCCCTTGCCCACCCCCGGCCAGCGTCCCACGCTCTGCCAGTTTCCCACGGCGGCACCTCCCCCCCTCCAGCACCCCCTGTGTCCTCCAGCTCCTTCCTGACCGTTTCAGCAGCAACCCGGTACCCCACCCCTCCTCCCCCCAGGCTAGGACCCCTCCTAGCCGTGCACCCCCCCCCCCCCCCCCCCCCCCCCTCTACAGCACTCCCGTGAGCCAGCTATCTTCTGCTGACCCCGGCGGCTCCCGCCCTACTTTCGGCTCCTCCCAACGTGGGACTGCCCCTCCTCCATAGTGCCCATCAACCAGTCCACCCTCCCCTGCTCCTGCGCGGGAGAAGAAGACCCCGCCCCCTCCTCTCCCAGCACGGGGACCCCGCAGAAAGCCCGCGCTTTCGCCCTGCCGGGCCCCGCCTCCCCTAGGGCCACTCCCATTGTCAGTCCCCCCCACCAGCTCCCCAAACACCCCGTTTACCCCTCCGTCCAAACCCGTCCACCCAACTCCTGCTAGAAAACCCATAAAGAAACCACCCGTACGGCATCACCCCACCCACCCTATGGCCACCCCACCTCATACCCTAAACCCCGCAAATCCACATAGAGTATAAATAAATACAGTATTCTACAGCATTCTCCCCTCCGGGGGACCTTCAGTTTGTGTCCAGTTTCTCGGCTTGCACGAAGGCCCACGCCTCCTCCGGCGACTCAAAATAGTGGTGCCAATCCTTGTAGGTGACCCACAGACGCGCCGGCTGCAGCATTCCAAATTTCACCTTCCGACTGTGGAGCACCGCCTTCGTCCGGTTAAAACCGGCCCACCGCCTCGCCACCTCCGCACTCCAGTCCTGGAAGATCCGCACCTCCGTGTTCTCCCATTTGCTGCTCCGCTCCTTCTTAGCCCACCGGAGCACACACTCACGATCCACGAACCGGTGGAACCTCACCAACACCGCCCGCGGCGGCTCGTTCGGCTTGGGCCTCCTAGCCAGAATTCTGTGGGCCTCCTCCAACTCCAGGGGCCCCTGGAAGGACCCAGCCCCCATCAGCGTGTTCAGCATCATCACCCCATAGGCCGCTAGGTCCGACCCCTCCAGCCCCTCCGTGAGGCCCAGGTTCCGTAAATTCTTCCTCCTCGACCGGTTGTCCAACTCCTCGAACCGCTCCTGCCATTTTTTATGGAGCGCCTCGTGCACCTCCACCTTCCCCACCACGGCCACGACCTCGTCCTCCCTCTCGGCGGCCTGCTGCTGCAGCTCCCAGATCGCAGCCCCCTGGGCCGTCTGGGTCTCCATCAGTTCCCTGTTGGTTACCTTGATGGACTCCAGCAGCTCCACTTTCATCTCCTGGAAGCAGCGCAGCAGAGTCGTCTCGACCCACTTCTTCAACTCGTCAAAACTTTCGCCGGCCGCCATTTTGTCCTTCGGGTCCCGATTTTTCCCGGGTGTTTTCTCCTTCGATTCTCTCCCTGCCCCACTCCTGGTCTCCACCATGGGACCTCTGGGGCGACTCCTGGCCTCTTCCCACGTCGGGATTCGCCTCACAAGCTCCGTTGGGGGCCTTTAAAAAAGCCCCAAAGTCCGTTTTTTCCGGGAGCCTCCGAACGTGCGGCTCAGCTGATCATTGCCGCTACCGGAAGTCTTCCAATGTAATCTCAAGAGCCTCCACTCACCTTCGACGGACCCCTACCTCCACTCACTATCTGCAGTCTAGCGACGCTAAAAATCGACCCCCCTCCACTCTTTGCTAACCTCACTCCGAACTGCAAACCCGTAGCCACTCGCAGCAGGCGGTATAGCCTGCAGGACAGAGTATATATTAGAACCGAGGTCCAGCGGCTCCTACGTGAGGGAGTCATAGAGACCAGTAACAGCCCCTGGAGAGCTCAGGTGGTGGTCGTCAAGACCGGGGAAAAGTTCCGAATGGTAGTGGATTATAGCCAAACCATTAACCAGTTCACGCTCCTCGATGCGTACCCCCTCCCCACTATTGCAGACATGGTTAATCAGATCTCCCAGTAACGCATATTCTCCATGGTGGATCTGAAGTCTGCATACCACCAGCTCCCAATCAGCCCGGAGGACCGCCTCTTCCATTTCCTCCAGGTCCCCTTTGGCATCACAAATGGGGTCTCGGTGTTCCAACGAGCAATGGACCGAATGGTGGACCAGTACGGGCTGTGGGCCACGTTTCCATAATTGGATAACGTCACCATCTGCGGCCATGATCAGCAGGACCACGACGCCAACCTTCACCGATTTCTCCAAACTGCCCAGAAACTTAACCTCACTTATAATACGGGGAAATGCTTTTTCCGCACTACCAGGCTAGCCATCCTCGGCTATGTCATGGAAAACGGAGTCCTGGGCCCCGACTCGGACCGTATGCGTCCCCTCTTACAACTCCCTCTCCCTCATTGTCCCAGGGCCCTCAAGAGGTGCCTGGGATTTTTCTGTTATTATGCCCAGTGGGTCCCTCAGTATGCGGACAAAACCTGTCCACTATTTAAGGCCACACTCTTTCCTCTGTCAGCTGAGGCCCGCCAGGCCTTCAACTGCATTAAGGAGGACATTGGCAAAGCCGCCATGCGGGCAGTGGATGAATCCGTCCCCTTCCAGTTGGAAAGCGACGCCTCAGCGATCGCTCTTGCTGCCACTCTGAACCAGGCAGGGAGACCAGTCACCTTCTTCTCCCGAACCCTCTCCGCTTCGGAACTTCGACACTCCTCAGTCGAAAAGGAAGCTCAGGACATTGTGGAAGCCGTATGGCACTGGAGGCACTACCTCGCAGGTAGGAGGTTTACTCTCATCACCGACCAAAGATCGGTTGCCT
This sequence comes from Scyliorhinus canicula, assembly GCF_902713615.1. Taxonomy (NCBI): domain Eukaryota; kingdom Metazoa; phylum Chordata; class Chondrichthyes; order Carcharhiniformes; family Scyliorhinidae; genus Scyliorhinus; species Scyliorhinus canicula. The sequence continues at coordinate 141,935,361 of NC_052150.1, forward strand.
TCATGTTTGACAACTCGTAAAGGGGCAAAATTAAAAATGATAAAATCCTGCGGTGGAGGATCGAACTCTCCACCTACAATTACGATATTATGTATCGACCGGGGAAACTCAACGAGCCCCCAGATGCCCTGTCCCGCGGCACGTGTGCCAGCGCGCAAGACGACCGCCTGAAAGCTATCCACAATGACCTCTGCCACCCAGAGGGTCACCCGGCTCACCCACTACATCAAATCCCAAAATCTGCCTTTCTCCACCGAGGAGGTAAAAGCCATCACCAGGGATTGCCCGATCTGCGCGGAGTGCAAACCGCACTTCTATAGACCAGACCAGGCCCACCTGGTAAAGGCATCCTGGCCCTTTGAACGCCTGAGCATCGATTTCAAAGGGCCACTCCCGTCAAACAATCGAAATGTGTACTTTCTGAACATCATAGACGAATTCTCCCGCTTCCCGTTTACCAGCCCGTGCCCCGATATGACCTCCCACACAGTCATCAGAGCCCTGCACAGTATCTTCACCCTGTTCAGTTTCCCCAGCTACGTACACAGCGACAGAGGTACGTCCTTTATGAGCGACGATCTGCGTAAGTACCTGCTCGACAAGGGCATCGCCTCGAGCAGGACTACCAGCTACAACCCCAGGGGGAACGGGCAGTAGGAGAGGGAGAACGCGACGGTCTGGAAGACCGTCCTACTGACCCTAAGGTCCAGGAATCTCCCGACCTCCCACTGGCAGGAGGTCCTCCCCGACGCGCTCCATGCAATTAGGTTCCTCCTGTGCACCGCCACCAACCAGACCCCTCACGAACGACTATTTGATTTCTCTAAGGGCACTACCACGGGGGTTTCGCTCCCATCCTGGTTGAGGACACCGGGCCCGGTTCTCCTCCAGAAGCACGTCCGGGTACACAAAACAGATCCGCTAGTAGTGAGAGTGCTACTACTCCATTCGAACCCCCAATACGCCTTCATTGAATACCCCGTCAGGACATCGTTTCCCTCCGGGACCTGGCACCTGCAGGATCCAACTCCACCACCACCACCGCCAAGGTACCCCTCACCCAACCCCCCACGACCTGCGCCCCCGCGCCTATAGGTTCCCTGCCCATGCTCCGCGCCCCACGCCTATAGGTTTCCAGCGCCCCCCGTCGCCCGTCGCACCGGTCAGGAATGAAGCTCGGGCCGAAACACCCCCGGAGTCCACCATCGTACCCTCACCAATCGTCACCATGCAGCCACCCGAAGAGGCTGCAACCACAGTGCTCCGCCGATCCCAAAGGACGACTCGGCCACCAGACCGACTCAATTTGTAGAACCGTCACCCCCGCCGGACTTGATTTTTTTACAGGGGGTGAATGTGGTGAATTATACTGCATTGTAATTCACACTGAAGCATTGCGTTATAGTATGTCCTTGTGGGCTCTATATACGAGCCGTTGCGCTGCTCTGCCCATAGGGGGAGATTAGGAGTTTGTACTGGGCTTCACCCTTGGCTCCACCCAAGGCTCTGCCCATGGCCCCTCCCACTAACCGGAAGTATAAAGTGCTGCATCCGTAAGCCTGCTTTCAGTTCCTCTGGTCGCAGGCTGGCTCAGTTGTAAGACTATTAAAACCACAGTTTACTTCCAATCGTGTGTCTAGTGAATTGATGGTCACGTCAACCCAGAAGCCCAACCCCGATATTTTCATGCCTGCCCAGTTCCCTATGCTATAGTGGAGAAGGGTTAGACCGAACGTCAGCGTTTAGAAAGTTTGGCCATGATTCAGCCTGTGTGCTTCACTGATTGGAATGCGCCGATTGAACCAATCATGAAGCCGGATAAGACAGTCTGCCTCTGCGGAGACTATAAATTGACCATGAAGACAGCTTTGAGATTAAACCATTACCCTTTACCGCTCATTGAGGGTTCATATCCAGCATTGGCTGGTGGCTGTACTTCCACAAAATTGGACATGAGCAATGCTTAACTACAGTTGGAGCTCAATGAATGCTCATAGAGGTACGTCACGAGGGACTCTATGAGTACACCCAACTTCCGTTCGGAGTCTCTTCGGCATGCGCAGTCTTCAGCGCATCATGGAGATAATCCTGCATGGATTGCCATGTGTCACGATTTACTTCGACGATGTGTTAGTCACAGGGGCCACAGAACAAGAACATTTGCATAAACCTCGAGGTGGCGTTGAAGTGGCTTTCTGATTATGAGGTCTCTCTGCACCACGCAAAGTACATGTGTCACCTGAAAGAAGTGGTATATTTGGGATATGGGTAGACCAAGACACCTTACAGTGGGTCGCCAAGAGGGTATGAGCGATCAAAATGGTAATTGCTCCGCAAGACGCCACGGCGCTTCGCTCTTTTCTTGAACTAATAAATTACAGTGGGCAATTTATTCAGAATTTGGCTACTGTCCTAGACCCCCCCCCCCCCCTCCCCGCCACTTACTCGTCACTCACTCGTGTGTTCACGAATGGACGCAAAGCGACCCTGTACTTGCCAAGGTGTGACACCTGGTAATACATGGTGAGCAGCATCAACAGCTACAGGGGAGTTGAAGGCTTTCTCCTTGAAATTGTTGGAGCTCACCATGGATGATGGCATCCTCCTGTACAGCACCAGGATTTTTGTCCCAATGAAGGGACTGGCTGTCCCTTGATGGACTTGCTTAACCAAAATGAAGATGTTAGCAAGAAGCTATGGCTGGTTTGGACACGGATATCAAGACATTGATCCAGCAACGCTCCATCTGTCAAAAGCACTAGAAGCTCCCCACGGTGGCACCCCTACACTCGTGGGAGTGGCCAGGGCCTCTTGGGCCTGTATCCACGGCAATTTCACCTTCTTGGATTTGATGTTTCTCATCCTAGTGCATGCACACTCAATGTAGCTGGAGGTCAACAGGATGCAGTCGATCACTTCCCGGGCAAACATCCAGCGATTGCGCTTTTCTTTTTCACTAACGGAACCCCTGAGGTGCCCGCGACTGATAATGGGGTCTCTTCCACAAGTGAAGAGTTGGCTGCTTTTTTGAAGAGTAACGGGATTCGCTACGTCAGCACCACCCCATACCTTCCGGCAATGAATGGTTTGGCAGAGAGGACCATGTAGAAGGTTAAACAGGGGTGAAAAAAATTGGCGTCAGGCTCAATGGACACAAGACTGGCAAGATTTTCTCGTACAGGATCACGCCGCACGTAGTAACTGGCACGGCCCCCACTGTGACATTAAAAGGTTGTCGGCTTCATACACGACTGAGTTTGATTCTGCCGGGCATTGGTGCAAAGGTACGCCACAACCAAGAATTGCAAGGGAGTTGCTTTATTCGACGTTGAACTCTTTGACTTCGCGTCTGATGATCCGATGGTGATTCGCAACTGCAACAATGGTGCTCGCGTGCTCTCTGGAATTGTCCGTCAAACGCAGTCAGTCTCTTCGCAAGTTCAGGTCTGGGGGCAAATCGTGAAACAGTATCTGGATTACATTAGCTCACGGAGGTTGCTCCCTCGTGAAAAGAAGCCTCTCCTGGATCCTCCGGCTCCATTGCCGAACCTGTCTCCTGTGATGCCTGCAATGTCTCTCAATGCCGACGTGCCTGACGTTGTGTCTTCTGACTCCGAAATGCATACGCAGACCTTGGAGGTCTCGGACTCCGACTCTGCAGTTCAGCCGTCTCCTGATGATCTTCCACCATGTTGTTCACCAGCGAGGTATCTGCCCGCTGATTCGATGCATCAGTTCCATGGTGACTTACTGGAACCGAAGAGACTCTAACGTCCTCCGCCTGTCCCTCCTTCTCCACCTCATCGCTCTTTGAAGGGGTCTTCGGATTTTGGGGGAAAGGAATATACTATTGCGCACGTGACCTATGGAGTGGGAATGTTTATCTTCCCCGTGTTTCTTGCGGTGTACGAGCTCCTCCGCTAGGGGCGTGGTATCTTAATTAACCAATATATATAAGGTCGGTTAGTAAGGCACCAACCAGGAAGGAACCCAGTAGGGATCCACCAGGTAGTGTATATATATTTTGTTCTTACTTTACTTGGTGTCCTTGACTCCCCGTGTCCTTATTAAAGTAGCAATAGTTTTTATGAAACCATTAAAATAATTTGAGATTAGCGTTTACATTAATGGGTTTAATATTTTTCACTGCACTGCACACAGTCATGCCACATCTTGTATTTTCTTCATATAATTTGCACATCTAGTTGAATCAAATGTTAACACCCTTGCGAACTCTCAGCAGGACATTTCTATATTTTGGTTGACTGTTTTTTGTTCCTCCTTAATGTCAATGGTAAAATTGCTTCCTTTTTCCAGGAGATACAGTTAGTTTGGGAGCTAGGAAATATCTGCCTTTTCCAAACATGCAGTGCAAAGTTGCAGTGTATACTGATATATGAATTGTGCATATGCAACCCTGGTTTTTGCACACACTTCCTTCATTTAAATACAACCTTTTGTGAAGCAAATAATAACTTCTCTTCATATATTAAAGGGGCACTTACTTTCTGAAAATTGATTTCTCAGCCTTTTTTATTTATTTTTTCCTAATCTACTCAACATTGTGAATCGGAATTAAACAATGTGCATAACATAATTGCAAATGGCTTAAAGGATGAAGGAAGCAGGGTATGTCTGTTACAGGGTAGGGGAAGGGCCCATATCCATGGAGGGCACCCTTCCACCGCCAAGATGATGCCCTGCCCTCTTTCATTGTCCCCCTTCGGTCTGTGCGGAAAGGCATAGAAAGTGGCCAAGGACAGACATGTGGGCATGGGAGGAGGGTCTTATGTTATAATGGCAAGTAATCGGAAGGTCCTGAAAATGAAATGAAAATCACTTATTGTCACAAGTAGGCTTCAAATGAAATCACTGTGAAAATCCCCTGCTCGCCACATTCCGGCACTTGTTCGGGGAGACCAGTCCGGGAATTGAACCCGCACTGCTAGCCTTGGTCTGCTTTGCAAGCCAGCTATTTAGACCATTGTGCTAAACCAGCCCCAGCCAAACCAGCAAAGCGATCACCCAACATATCAGAGAGACCAAACGCAGACTGGGTGTTCACTTCGCTGAGCACCTTCGATCTGTGCACATTCAGGATCCTGACCTTCCCTTTGTTTGCCATTTTAACACAAGACCCTGCTTACCTTTCCTCACCTTTTCTCTCCTTTGCTTCCCCCTTCCTCCTCCTCTCCTCATTTTACCTCTCTCCCACCCATGTCCCCCTCCCCCCACACCTACATCTGTCACAGCTTACCCTCTGATCTTAGTTTTTCTGCTGTTTGGTCTTTCACACCTTTTATTCTCCCTGGGGACTGCCATTAGTATTATTTTCCTTTGGTTTCTGTAACTATGACTCATCTTTCATTTCCTCACCCTACAGTATAAATACCTCCCACTTTTTATGCCTTTTAGCTTTGCCAAAGGGTCAACTGGACTCGAAACGTGAGTTATTTTCTTTCCTTACAGATGCTGCCAGACCTGCTAAGATTTTCCAGCATTTTCTCTTTTGATTTCAGATTCCAGCATCCACAGTAATTTGCTTTATACTTAGATATAATATATAAGGCTAAATGTACCAAAAGACGTTGGATAGAGTTCAGAAAAAAAAACTTCTTACACAAGATTCTGAGGCTGTGTAATATATTAGTGGAGTTGGTGGTTAAAGCAGAAACATTGTCAATATGTAAGAATAGGTTAGATAGGTAGTTATCTCTCTCTAACTGTAGGTTTAGCTCAGTGGGCTAGACAGCTGGTTTGTGATGCAGAACAAGGCCAGCAACGTGGATTCAATTCCCGTACCAGCTGAGAATTCTGAATTCTCCCTTTGTGTACCCGAACAGGCGCTGGAATGTGGCGACGTGGGGCTTTTCACAGTAACTTCATTGCAGTGTTAATGTAAGCCTACTTGTGACAATAAAGATTATTTTTTTATTTCTAGATAGTTTTATTTAGGGATGTATACAAGAACAGGACACGAACATGGGATTATAACTGCTGCTCCTATGGAGGATAAACACCATCATGCACTAGTAAGACTTACTTGATTTTCACAATGGTATCATTTCTTTGTGATTCTTTCTCCAAACTGAAAGCAATAAAATACTTAGAATGTACTTTTTTACATGCTGTAAATTGCACACATCTACGTAAGTGTTACTCTTACATTATAAATAAGAACTTAAAAAACTTTCACTAAATGGTTTTATATTGGAATGATGGCTCTTTGTGCTGTAAAAAGTAAGATTTTTGACTGCAGAGTCTTTTCATATATTTCAAAGCCACAAAAGTACTTTGTTTCCAAATGGACCAAAGTATATTTTGGTGGGAAAGTTCTACTAGCTTCTTTCCCATCTTGTTTACTGATGGTTTGATTATGATCTCATGTTTTTAATGGAAATTCAGATTGCACATTATTTGAGGGTTATTTATGTATGTTATCAGTTTCTAGGGCAAAAGACAGAAAACTCAAATGCCTAGAAACGTTTTTTTGATTTTTGTTTATATTGTGCAAGTCCTCTGGGGATTTACGTGAACATTAATTTATTTTACTTTATTCTCAGATAACAACCATTTTTCTCACCACAAATGGAAGAACTGGGAAGCTTACACATCAATCTACATACAAACATACAAGTTCGGAGGGAGACAGGTAATTTGGACCCTCGAGCCTGCCCTGTCATTCAACAAGATCATGGCTGATCTGATTGTGGTCTCAACTCCACTTTTCCTTCCACCCCTGTATCTTGTGACGACCTTATTTATCAAGAATATTTAACTTAGCTTTAAAAATATTCAATGACTCTGTCTCCACTATTCTCTGGGGAAGAGAACACTTCCATTTTAAATGGGAAAATCCTTATTTTTAAACTGACCCCGAATTCTAGTCTCTCCCACAGGGGAAAACTCCCTTCCGCACCCACCCTGTTAAGTCTCCTCAGGATCTTACATGTTTCAGTAAGATCACCTCCCATTCTTCTCAAGTGGATAGCCCGTTCTAAATTGCTCTGTTGTTTCCAAAACTTAGTTGGGGTTCTGGGGATAGGGTAGGGGCGTGGCATTGATAGCATGCTCTTTCGGAGGGTTGGTGCAGACTCAATGGGCCGGATGGCTCCTTCTGCACTAGAAGGATTCTACGATTCTATGAGCCCACTCATCTCTGGAATCAGTTGAGTGAACATTCTCTGAAATAAAATCAGAAAGTGCTGGATAAACCCAGCAGGTCTGGCAACGTCTGTGGAGAGATGACTGGAGTTAATGGGCGCGATTTCCCGGCCTCGTCGTGTCTGGCTTGGAGTTGCAATGAGGCTGTTGAATCACGCAAGAGGAATCTTGCGAGATTCAGATGCTCGATTCGTCTCGGGAGTTTCAACCGAACCTTGCGAGACATCACAATCCAGAGCTCACCCTCACTGGACAAGATCCAAATATGCATATTTAAATGAAACATTAGGCTGATTTAAATATGCAATCACGGAATTCCCCCGGCGCTTGGGGCCTCACAGCCGTGCCTGGGAGACCTCATTTTAGCACTGGTTTCCACAAACGTGGACCAGACGTGATGGCACCTGGGTTGGTTTCCCAGGCCATTAGAGACCCAAGGGTGGATGGGCATTGGTCAGGGTGGTATCCTGGTACTACTGCTGATACCCAGGCACCTTGGCACTGGCAACCCGGCAGGGGCATGGGTATGGTGTCAGACTGGTAGTGTCAAAGTGTCCAGGTACCATATTGCTTGTGCCAGGGATCAGGCCCAGGGGTGCATTGCCCATAAGAGGTGGGGGGGGCGGGGATCAAGGACCCCGGAAGAGGTACGTTGGGTGCATGGAGGGGGGAGGTCCAGAGAACGTGGGCAGGTCACTGAGGGGAGCCAAAACATCGGGGCTGTCTTTAAATGGCTCCCCAATCCACGGGTAGTCTTCCTGGATTGGCAAACTGTGCACACCAGTGCAGGAAACGACTGAAGTTCGGTCTCGATGGGACATTCCTCACCGAGGCCCAAAGAAACGGCAAAGTATCGTGGAATAGCGGGGTCTTTCGCGACTCTGCAGGTGCCAAGAAACACCCCACTAAACGTGCCCTAAAACAGACTCAACTTTTTTCGTTGAATCGCGCCGAATGTTTCAGGTCTGAATGACACTGCTACAGAACTGAACAAGTGTGGAAATGTAACCTTCTCTAAACTGCTTCTAATGCAATTATATGCTCTCTTAAATAAGGAGAACAAAACTGTACACTGTGCTCCAAAAACGTTATCACTTACGTCCTGTACAACTGTAGCAAAATATCCCTACTTCTATATTCCACTCCCCTTGCAATGAGCAACACATTCCATTTACTTTTTATACTCACTTGCTGTACGTGAATACTATCTTTTTGTGAGTCATGTACCAGGACACCCAGATCCCTCTGTATCACTGAGTTAGAGTAGAATTTCTACTGTGCAGAAGGAGGCCATTCGGCCCATCAAGTCTGCACCATCCCTTGGAAAGAGCACCCTACTTAAGCCAATGCTTCAACCCTATCCCCGTAACCCAGTAACCCCACCTAACCTTTTGGACACTAAGGGCAATTTAGCATGGCCAATCCACCTAACCTGTACATCTTTGGACTGTGGGAGGAAACCGGAGCACCTGGTGGAAACCCACACAGACACGGGGAGAAAGTGCAAACTCCACACAGACGATCAACTGAGGCCGGAATTGAACCCAGATCACTGGAGTTTCAGGCGGCAGTGAGGTCTGCAATCTCTTCCCATTTAAATAATATGCCACATTTGTATTCTTCACGCCAAAGTGGATACGTTCATGTTTTCCAACATGATACTACTCCATCTGCCACATTTTTAATCACTCACTTAGCCTATCTCTATCCCTGCTGGAAAATTGCCTCCAAGAATAAGAGGATATCATCTTAAAATTAGAGCTAGGCCTTTCAGGAGTGAAATCAGGAAGCACTCATGCAAAGGTAAGTGAAAAACTGGAACATTCTCCTAAAAGCTGTGGGCGATGGTTCAACTGCGATTTTAAGACTGAGTTTAATAAGAACACAGAGAGTCCACACCGAGTAAGAATAACAAACTTTGGTTTATTTACAATACTGTTACATACAACTCCCAAAAGATCCCTACCAGGTCTCTTCAAGGTTGGTGTCTTACAGGCTGAACCTTTAAGATATAGTTGAATGGAGTTCCCCTGGCTCTCAGTGGGGAAGCTCGTACTCCATGAGAACCACGGGGAAGATGATCATTCCCACCCCAGATGTCCCGTGTGGGAGATTACACTGAGCTCAATAGATATTCATTTGATAAGATCAGGAATATGAATGAAAAGAGGGTAATTGGAGTTCAGGTACAGATCAACTCTAATTTGAGTGAATGATAGAACAGCTCTGAGGGCATAAATAGCTGCCTCATATTCCACTAGTTTTCAGGCAAAATAGCACATCTTGTAGCTAATTAATGCATAAAGTAGCTGAACTCTATAGATCAAAACAAACCCAGATTGGATTCTTGATCTATATTGAAAACATTTGGAAGTTTCCTACACCCTTGTGGATACCTTGGGCGGGATTCTCCGAACCCCCCCGCCGGGTGGGAGAATTGCCGGGGGTCAGCGTCAATCCCGCCCCGCCGTCCTCCTAATTCTCCCGCCGCCCCAAAAACCGGCCCGGCATGAGTTGTGCCGACCGCCTCGGAGAATGGCGGGGTCTGGCGCGACTCAATGCGCGCCGGGGCTGCCCAAAATCTCTGGCCCATGATGGGCCGAAGTCCCGCCTGTCTATTGCCGGTCCGCCCGGTGTAAATTGGAGTAGGTCCCTTACCGGCAGGACCTGGCGGCGCGGGAGGGCTCCGGGGTTTTTGGGGGGCGCGGGGGGATCTGGCCGCAGGAGGTGCCCCCACGATGGCCTGGCCCGCGTTCGGGGCCCACCAATCCGCGGGCGGGCCTGTGCCGTGGGGGCACTCTATCCTTCCGCACCGGAGACTGTGGTCCTCCGCCATTCCCGGTACGGAAGCAAATTTCTCTGCGCATGCGCGGGAATAACGCCAGAGCGTGCTGGCGCTCACGCACATGCGCTGATTCGCGCCGGCCGGCGGAGGCCCTTTGGCGCCGGTTGGTGTGGCGCCAAGCCTCTTTCCCGCCGGTCAGCAAACCACTCCGGGATGGGTCTAGCCCCTGAAGTTGTGGAATCTCCGCACCTTTGGGGCAGCCCGGCGCCGGAGTGGTTCACGCCACTCCGTTCCGCTGGGACACCCGCCCCGCCGGGTAGGGGTGAATCCCGCCCCTTGAGTCAGATTGACAACAAGTGTGCTGGGACTAACAGGAGCAGTCGATGGTAACCACTCAGGTTCAGTTTCAATACCATCAGATTTCACAGCTGAGTCATTCAGTACCCTTGTCACTAACTGTTATGTCTAATAAACATCCAGGTTGGTCTGACAATCCAATAACTGCTCTCTTTGCAGACTTTCTGGAACATTGGGGCCAAATGGATTGTGAGTGAGTTAAAATGAGTCCCATTTCCTCTGGATATACCATACAATATAAAGGGTGACTCTGGTGTGTACTTGCGAGAATATATCCTTCCCCTCAGGGACCCCCTAATGTTCAATTATCAATATACAGGAATAATATATACTAAGCAAACACTTCCAAACTTATATTTTTTAAAAGGGTAATCTCACCATAGTGCAAAATAACAAGTTAGAGGTTCAGATTTGATACCTAACAGTAATGTAGTGCAGGAGAATAGCAGCAGTTCCCATATGCTTAGTTCTCAGTTTCAAAGAATTCTTAACAGAAAGAGGAAATAACAGAGAACAGGCCCTGTCACATCCCTTCTAACAGTTGGTTATTAAATCACATTGGCAGAGACAAATAAGCATAGCCACTATATGTTGAATTAAATCATTTTCAAACAGCAAGCTTTAATTTGGAAATCAGTGAGATTCCCACAGTTTATTAATCTGCCTCCTTGTTTAAAACTCAGCATTTGGTACTAAACAGGAGACAGCGAAAAGAAAACAAATAGGCTCGAAGCACAAAGGTCTTTAGAATGAATTCATGCTGACATTGTGCCACTGGGACATGAGTAGTATTATTCAGTCAGCTGTGCACATTTGCAGTAAGCAATGTTTATTCATGAGAGTAGGCAATTTCATCTTCTTTCCTATGGCTAATCAGCAGCAAAATGACAGCATAGAAACTATTTCACTCACATGTCCCTACCTGTTCCCTTCTTCAATATGACTCTTCACACATCCAACTCAATTTCAGAACTATGGGATCAAATAAAATACTAGAATCCTATGTCTAGGCCATTGGATTTGAGCATCATTGTCACCAGGACTGGTTCAATGAAGATGATGCAGAAATATTAGACCTCCTGCAACAAAAATGTGCTGTTCTTTGTGGTTCTAATCCGAGGATGGTTGGCGTAGTGTTCACAAAGACCACAACTAGCTTTTATATTGAACAAAGCTAAAGATTTATTAACACTACTTAATTGGATTTGACACTCACTCCGAATAAACAGTTGATTATAAATCAATCTGCACTCATCTACTACTGGACTCTAAACTAATACAATAACTATGATCTGCTCTCACTCACACTATCTTTCCTATAGTCTGTCTTCCAGCTTTCTCCTCAACCTCTCACCCACAAGGCTTAGCATCGATGCCTTATATAGTTCTACATCTAGCTCCCTCTACTGGTTTAATAACCATTACAGTTCTGTACATTTATCATAACATCACAAAAAACAAGTAGCTTTCATTGCCTGGCAGAACTATTTAAGGTCGCAAGTCAAAAAGGCAACACTCCAACAGCTAAACAATCTAGAAAGTAAAGGATAAGTGGTGGAAAAAGAGAGCCCGAACAATATGCTGACTGTCATGACATGTAAAGCTTTATTGAAGCCACCAGAACCATTTGAAGACATGGTCAAATGGACACAATCCAATGCACCGACAGGGTGGTGTCTTCTTAAGGCTCACAATGCCATTCTTCAGAGCTGGAAAGAACATTTTTAACATCATCCCACTCCAGAATCCACAGCGGCAGCTGATTCTCTCCAGGATCAGCTGTGGTAGCTCAACCATTTACAAACTATCGCAGCGAGTGTTGACAATGAACGCCTCTGCAAGTCAACAAAAACCCTTGTATACAGAGCCATTTTTGTCACCACACTCTTTTACTGAGAGCAACATGGACTGTGTATCAGCGACACATAGAAGTGCTAGGGAAATTCCACCAGCAATGCCTTTGCTGCATCCTCCAGATTTGGTGGGAGGCCTGTCAAACAAACGGTGATGTCCGTCATGAAGACAGCTCCACAAGCATTGAGGCAGAACTCCTGCAAATTCAACAACAATGGACTGGACACGGTCCAGTTGGCTAAAAGGCATCTGCCCCGCCATGTCCTGTTCCCTTTACTCTCCAATGACCAACTTTCTGGGACGGACAACGCAAATTCTTCAAGGACACTCTGAAGCTCTCCTTGAAGAGCTGCAGCATTGATATTAATGGCTGGGAGGAGCTTGTCATCAACAGTTCAAAGTGGTGCCAACTTGTCCATCAAGCTACATCATGCTTTGAGTATCAAATCCTCAGTGATGAGTAGAATGGTGGCAGAGGAGGAAAGAAAAGGAAGCAAATTGTGCACTCTGGATCCCACTGCTTCTGGGCAATTAAATGAGACTGGACAGTACAGAGGTGACTCCATTATCCTGGACTCCCATTGCTGTGTTGTAGCCCTATTTCCAGCTTACTCATTGCAATAATGTTTTTATGGAATATTCCTTAATGTGACTTAATTTTGGGCAATAGAGAGGAAATAATTTTTACCATAACCATCCAGATTACTAACCCGCTTTGCTGCCACCGGAATCTGGCTGGTGATAACTTTAAATTACTCTCCTCAGCAAGTTTCAAGGACACGAAACATGATGGAGGTCTTTTCATCGGGACACGACTGTAATTTAACTTGGCAGCCTGAGCAGAAAGCTGCCATGTCTGAAGGCAATGGGGAAGAGGATTTGGGCACCAAGACACTCAAAAAGTAACTTTTTTATGTTCCAAGATTGCTCTCAGGGTCTCACAAAGAACATTTAGGTCAGTAACAGGCTTGTCACCCTTTCAGATCACGGGACTAATTCTGCAGCTTGCCTGCTGTCAATGTGCAGCTTTTGGGCTATTCAATTTTCTGAATGCAAAGTTGGCCTATTGGATTTAAATGAGTTTAAATATCCCAGGCTCCATTTCCAGGGGAGTGCGGGAGTTTCTAATCCACACTGCTGCCCACTAGCCCAACTCCGGCCCACACTTTAAAGCAAATCCATAGAATTCTGGACAGGCTGGAATATGGGTTGAGAGTGTGGAGGAAGCCATAAAATGGTGTGGGAAGGTAGTGGGGGGGGAGGGGGGGGGGTAATAGAATGCCTGGCATCTTCCAACCACCATGCCATTTTCCCAATGACAGGGAATGAACCTTCAAGTAAGGGTCTCTTCCCACTGCTGTCACTGGTATTTACCGGCAGTGGGTAGTCTTTCTGCCACATGGTGAGACTCCTATGTGAACCCCAGCTGTGGTCTCCCCACCCCTCACCCCAAGCCCGGTTTGGAGTAATGGAACAGGTGCCTTCCCTTTTGGGCACTTTTTTAACACAGAGGAGGCTCCCACTGAGCCTCAGATTGAGATTCAATAAAAATGGCCTCCCCCGGAACAGCCAACATGTCGCCCGACCCTGGTGAAATATTCCTCTGGCTCCTGCAAATGGCACATGGAGCCCTCCAACAAAACAAAATTCTGGTCATAGTCACTGTAATACTTAAGAATGGCACCATAAGAGTCCAGAAGGTACTTCCACTGTTGCACTATCAAAATTTCTACATTTGAGCCTTTGAGTCTGCATCTGACAGAATTAAGGTCATTGAACATTGGTGTCATACACACCCAGCTAAAAATAAGCATCTTTCTGGGGAAGTTGTAATGTGTTAAGATTGTTTATTTAATCTTAAAATACAAATAAATCATATTGTTTAATAATCTTATCACTTCCAATCTCTCTAACAACATAATGGGATATCAAAATATTTCCATCGCGGGAGTGAAAATGCAGTTCTCAGATATATTTGCCAGCATGGTTGATAAATGAAATTTTCTTCAACTTGTGAAAAACGTAGCCATTATTTTATCACTAATTTGCTGAAAATTTTTATGGCTTATTGCATTTGCCATTTTTTTTGCCATTTAAATCTGAGGAACATTACATTATGGAATTTCCCAGTAATATGATTCTTAATATTTCAGGATTTCTCCCATATACATAACATTGACAAATGGCCAAAATCACTGCCTTAACATCTCTGCAAATATCCAACTGATAAGAAATTGCCCTCCTCCTCAAAAGAAAATGTTCCAAATATAAATGTATCAGTATTTAGACCAACGCTTAAAAAATGTTTAGGAAATATCTTGAGGTATTGCTACTAGAAAGACATGAAAGAGAAGCAGTGGCTTTAGAGACTGTTAGTGGATATCCTTGGTTTGCTTAAGTCAGAACACTTCGATCAGTAATGATCCAGAATCAATTGGCAGAAAGGGAAGGCACGGGAAGACAAGTTGGTAAACAATCTGGAGACATTCTAATGAATATAAATTCCACGGAAAGGCAATGCTTTGGAATTCAGGGAGTTCAAGTTAAATGTGGAGTCCTTCTCAAAAAATGCTTAAATATAATATTTACTGAGAAAGTGTGGCATCAGAAATATGCCACTGTCTGAAAACTCCCTGTTTAATGTTTTTTTTAAAATTTAGAGTAGCCAATTATTTTTTTCCAATTAAGGGGCAATTTAGCGTGGCCAATCCACCCAGCCTGCACATCTTTGGGTTGTGGGGGTGAAACCCACGCAGACACGGGGAGAATGTGCAAACGCCACACAGACAGGGACCCAGGGCCGGGATTCGAACCCGGGTCCTCAGCGCCGTAGGCAGCAGTGCTAACCACTGTGCCACCGTGCTGCCCCCTCCCTGTTTAATGTTGGTTGAAACTAGGCCAGGTTAGTTGTGAATAAAGAGGATTCTGACCTTGCATCCACACTTCATGGATAGAGTTGCCAATCCTCCAGGATTGGCCTGGAGTCTCCAGGAACTGGAGATCAAATTCCAGGAACCTGCTGTGTGCAACCCTGGAGAAAAATCATTAGAAAAATTGGTTGTCATTTTTCAATGTTTCTTTTTTTCCAGATAAAAATATTGACAATGTTGTGGGGGAAGGGGGAGGGGGGAAGCTATTTGGCTGACAGTCAAGCAAGATCTAATTGGCGAATAAACATACTTGATTTTCAATTGGTGTAGGGAGGCATTGCACCACAAGAATGGATATGTTGGCCAACAAATGGCAAGAGCGTGGGAGAAGGTCCTGTGAAGAAACCTCCGGGAACAAATTGAATCACAGTTCGCAAGCCTATTCATGGATGGCCTGTGGCGAAGCATCCTCCATCTGCCCTTTATTTATTTTTAAAATAAATTTAGAGTACCCAATTCATTTTTTCTAATTAAGGGGCAATTTAGCGTGGCCAATCCACTTAGCTTGCACATTTTTAGGTTGTGAGGACAAAACCCACGTAAACACGGGGAGAATGTACAAACTCCACACGGACAGTGACCCAGAGCCGGAATCGAACCTGGGATCTCAGCGCCGTGAGGCAGCAGGGCTAACCCACTGCGCCACCATGCTGCCCTCATCTGCCCTTTATTGGCTGCTGACATAAAGGGAGATTGACAAATTGAAACCCTAATTGCTGGTCTTTCTTTGGGGCTCAATGTGTGGTCACCGCAGGTAATTCTGATGTTCCCGGGCGCAAAGGCTGATCAAAGTGCAGATGTGATTCTCACCTTGTGGCGCAGGCCAGGATCATGACCCCAAAGTCTGTACTCCAGCCTGAGGGGCGGAATTCTCCGCTCCTCACGCCGGGTGGGAGAATTGCGGGAGGTCCACTCTCGCACTTCCCGCGATTCTCCCACCCACCCCAAAATGACGTGTCGCTTCGGCGGCCCGCGATTCTCCGACCCGGATGGGCCGAGCGGCCTGCCGTTCGCGACCGTTTCACGACGGCGGCAACCACACCTGGTCGCTGCCGTCATGAACACGGCGTGAGATACCTGTTTGGGGCTTGTGGGGGGACTAGAGGGGACTGAGCACCACGACCGTGCTCGGGAGGGGACAGGCCCGCAATCGGTGCCCACCGATCGTCGGGCCGGCGTCTCAATGGGACGCACTCTTTCCCCTCCGCCGCCCCGCAAGATCAAGCTGCCACGTCTTGCGGGGCGGTGGAGGGGAAGACGGCAACTGCGCATGCGCGTGTTGGAGCCGGCCAACCTGCGCATGCGCGGCTGACGTCATTAGGCACGTCGGCCGCGTCATTCTCGGCGCACCGGGCCTTGACGCCAGTGACAAGGCCCCACGGCTGAGATTCCCGGCACGGCCCTCCTAGCCCCCTGGCGGGGGGAGAATAGGGGGCCAGAGAGGCCTCCGACGCTGTCGTGAACCTCTCCGGGTTTCACAACGGCGTCGGGCCTTTGGGAGAATTCCGCCCGTGATTCTTCAGCCACATTTTCCTTCCTTTCTTGGCAAAAGTGTCGGAGAGAGGTCATGTAGGGATGCCATGATGATGGGTTTACCTCAGCAATTAACATCCCACATGGATATACCCGGTATATGTTTTCTTCAAACCTATGATCTAAACATTTTTTTTTCTTTTGTACCACTCTGGCATTGTATAGTCAAATATTAAAGAATGCCAGTTGATTCAGACATGCAAACCAAGTCAACTAGGAAAATCTCACCATCAGCTTCAATTAAAACAAACAGCTTCTAAATTTTGATATCTTAAAGACAGTTGTGATTATAAACTTGAGATGGAAAAATTGAACTTATAGGACAGAAAAACATCCCAAGCCAAGGATTCCTTCACTTGTATTAGAGAGAACAAAAAAAACGTAAATGACAGAAAGCTGAAGGGTGGGTTTGAGGAGT
This sequence comes from Scyliorhinus canicula, assembly GCF_902713615.1. Lineage (NCBI taxonomy): Eukaryota > Metazoa > Chordata > Chondrichthyes > Carcharhiniformes > Scyliorhinidae > Scyliorhinus > Scyliorhinus canicula. The sequence continues at coordinate 141,952,402 of NC_052150.1, forward strand.
GCGGAGTGTTGGTGGGGTCAGATGTCCGTGAACGTCTACACCTGATGGTGTATTTCTAGGTATATTTGGGTGTATGCAACATGGAACATGAACAATAGTTACGCAGGTGAGGTGTTGAAAAGCTACAAGCAGCCATGAATCAAAACCCAGAAAGAAATCAAAGGAAGGACTGGTGTAGGAGTGCCCAACGTCTTTTTCCCATTGCTTCCTCTTTTGACTCAGGTGCATTACACAGTGAGATAGACAAAAGAGACAAGAATCAGGTGAAGGTCCAACAGAACCTTATTGAACACTTTATTACGGAAAATCATATTATATCAAACTCTCTATACATAAAAAGTCTCGAAAGTACACCAGCTATCCACTTCTGACATGTCCCGCTGAGGATTCGCCAAACTCTATCCACAGATTCCTATCACTATTGTTGAACTGTTTAACTGAAAAGAATGATTGGGCCAGGCTGTTTCTCAGTCTTTGAAAGTTGGCTGATGTTTCAGGATCTGCACATGTCAATTTGATCTTCCCCTGTGGTCTAGGACTGTCTTCGGGTCGCCTTGCCTGGATGGTCTCTCAGGAGACGCCAGTGAAGAAGGTGCAAAGGTAGAGAGCGAGCTGGGGTTCTAAGCTGTCCTTTTTATACACCTCTTCAGGCCCTTCTCGAAAATGTTGTGACCTGTGTTCAATGCTGGCATCAGCCAGGGGCACGAAGGTCCAATGAGGTGGCTGCTCCACATATTTGAAGGTCGCAGAACAGGGTTTTGAAGCTTCAGCTGTCAGATGTTGTTCCAAAGAGGCTCAAGATTCCATAGGAAAACTGCTCTGTGCAACGGGAGATTTACACACCAGTTTTCTGTCGGAGACCGGCACTTTGCCGAATTCTGGTGATATTCCACTCTACATATGGGTGTGCTTTAACCACCGCATTTCATCCATCTGGATGCACAGGTTAAATCGATTGAAAGGCTAAAATCAAGACTTGTGATAGGCGCATTTCAGTTTGCTATCTAACCAGCCCGCTCCTGATGGAGAGTTCCAGATCTCACCCAAATATGGCGAGCACATCATTAACCGCAATCAGCATTAATTTCAATCTCATTTGTGGCTCCCAAGGGAGAGATCACGCAGGCGCTGTTTAGTACTCCTTTTAAAAATGTGAAGCTGGTGCAATGGCTGCTGAGCGGAACTGAGGAGGTGATTAACCATTTCCATTTTCCAGCATGAAGCTCAAGAGCACTGGAGCTGGGAGTTTCGTCTGTGAAGTCTTCACGCCATCTTTAAATATTGTGGATATCCATAACAGGAACAACATCAGCTATTGCCTGTCTGTCCTACCAAACACTTCCAGGACAGAACCCTGTTCTTGATTATATACCGACGGTCACTTTAACTCCCTTTGGCTGTGAGCAGCCACAAGCTTCACAGCTGAAGGCTATTTTTAAAAAAGAACTGGCCTTGTTGGATGTGAGAGAACTTCACAGCTGTAGGGTGGCACGGTAGCATAGTGGTTAGCACTATTGCTTCACAGTGCCAGGGACCCGGGTTCGATTCCCGGAGACTGCACATTGTCCCCTTGTCTGCGTTGGTTTCCTACGGGCTCTCTGGTTTTCTTCTACAAGTCCCAAAAGACGTCCTTGTTGGGTGAATTGGACATTCTGAATTCTCCCCCAGTGCACACAAACAGGCACTATAGTGTGGCGACAAGGGAATTTTCACAGTAACGTTATTGCGATGTTAATGGAAGCCTACTTGTGACACTAATAAAGATTATTAGTTTTATTATTATTGTGTTTGCTGCTTGCTCCTGCTGGTGGTTGCAAATGCCTAGAGGCTGCTGTTACTATTTTCTTCCTTTTCTGTGGCTGGAAGGAAGGACAATTGTTTCTAAGATACCTGAGTCCAGGTGCACCAGATTCAGGGGGCATATATGTCCAGAAGGCAATCTGGTTTGAAGAAGAAGACACTCGGGGATCTTGTGCATGACAATGATCCAAATGGACAACCTGATGCATCATTGAAGAAATGCTTTCGCAGATTGCTGATGCTTTTGTTGCTGGTGTGGCGAGTGCTGCATGTAACTGGCACGTCACCATGGGTTAAACACACCGGAAGTCAAGGATATTCAACTGCACCTTGAGCATTAGAGGAACATGTGGATGACAAGATTTGGTTCAGTTGAAATTGGTCTATGCGGGAGGGCCTGCACAGCTGCAGCTGCTGGATGGAGAATAACACTGATACATGGAACAAGTAACACATTGATGGACAGATCATTTCTACGACAAATCTCTGGATATGCTAACACATTTTCAGGCTTATCCTCCGTTTCTGTTGATGAACCTGCAAGGGGTGATACCGTATGTTTAGTTTTCTTTGTGAAAATGAGGTGCTATAGCTTTCTATAGATACCAATATGGAACAGTGACATTTCCATGTTGTTTAAAGGTTAGTGTGATTATGTGGAATGTTACGTAGTTGTTTTTCAAATCTTTGTTACTGTTCACTGTTTAACAAACAGATTATTCTCAAGTGGCTTCTTGTGGGTGCACATGTCATGTCTCAGATGATGATTATTGCATCACATTTCAATCAGACTTTGAAGCCCAAAAACTCTGTATGAGCATCATAGAGGCAGCAGCCAAAAATCAAACACTCAAGAGCTGGGCTTTAGCACTGGGGATATCCTCGCGATCAAACGATGAGGGTGTGGATCAGGGGAAGGGCACTGGAGCACGGGGCTAAATAGCTGGCTTTAAAGCAGACCAAGGCAGGCAGCAGCACGGTTCAATTCACGTACCAGCCTCTCCGAACAGGCGCTGGAATGTGGCGACTAGGAGCTTTTCACAGTAACTTCATTTGAAGCCTACTTATGACAATAATCGATTTTCATTTCATTCATGTTCCTGGCAGGAGTCTGGGTCTAGGGGCTCCTGCTGTGGCCGGGGGTGAAGGTGCAGAGTGATGTTCTCCAGCACAACTTGCTCACTGAATGGCATTCTGAGAGAATGTGGGACACGTAAGTGTGGTGAGGCTTGGTGGGTTTGAGGGTCCCAGGGTGAATGTCCAAACTAATTGTGGGTCCATCTCCTTCTCCAATTCCTTACAGTGACAAAAATGGATGGTGGGGCAGTCCCGCAGAGGGTGCCCTTGTGGTGCTGGTGGCAGCCAAATGCCGGAGAAAGCAGCAGCATCGACATTGGCTGGAGGCGGCACCCCGTGTGCAGGGGGCCTCTAAAGACCTGGCTGCCCATGAGGCTGAGGAGTATCCCAGAGGGGGAGGCCAGCAATGGTCCAAGGTGCATAGGCGTCGTTGGTCTTTTGAGGAGATGACTGGCAGCATGTGCCACAGGGGATTCCGCCTCAACAAAGACACAATGAGGTACCAGTGCCACATCTCGTGTACTTGGCACCCCGTGGAGGAGGAGGAGGTCACCCGTTGCTGGTCACTGTGAATGTTACCGCAGCTCTGAACAAGCTACAGCCCACAAGTGCATCCGTGAGGTCTGGGCATCAGACTATATCAAATCTGAGCTGGACCAAGCCCACCAAGCCCGGTTGCAGGATTCTCCGCCATCGCCAAGATGCTCCAGGTCCCGCAGCCCCGAACCCATCCCCACCAAAGTCTGACTCCTGTCTTTCTGCAGACAGCACTGCTACATCGAGATGTGGCCCCAGGATGCACATAGAGCTGGAAGCAATCTGCTGCTTTCCGTGCCCTGTGGCCTTTCATGCCCTTGCAGATGTCCTTTGGAGGGCCTGGAGCCAGAGGGCCCTGACCAATTTATGATGTCACTGGCTTTGCCACACCACTCTGTTCTGCCCGCTGCCCTTGAGATGCGTTGATGTCATGAGGGGGGATTGGGAAGAACTGGAGACCGCCGTCTTCTCCTTGGTGGTAGGTCCCAGGTTGGCTTCCAGCACTTCCTCCACCCTGATGGTGCCTTTTGGGCCCTTGGGGTCTTCAAGGGATTAAGGGGCAGCTGGAGTGAGCTCCAGAGGCTCCCACATCACCTGCACGCTGCCTGTCCTCCACCTCCCCGTTGTCTGCCCTATGGCGTTGACGCCCTCAACGATGTATCTCAGTGACTGGGCTATGCTCTACAGTGCCCTGGCAATGTCCACCTACATTTGGGACATGTCCCTCATCGACTGGGACATTATGCTGAGGCCCTCAGCCATGGTCGTGATGAACTAAACCATGCCTTGGACACCACCACTCAAGATGCTGACCTTGTGCTCCAGGCTTTCCACCGCGACCGCCAACCCAGCAGTGTTGCCATCATGGTCTGTGCCTGTAGCCTTTAGGACATCTCCAACAGGCTATGCACTCACTGGAATGGCACTAACATCTCCTCCTGAATATCACAGTCATGTCCTTGCATCTGGGATAATCTTTTCCAGAGCCTTGGCATCTGACTGGAATTCAGCAGTCCTGGGATCCAGCCGACCTCCGACTGCTGACTCACTTGGATGCTTCTGCCTCCATCTGATGTGCATTAGCAACTGTGTGGTGCCCACCAGATTGTGCCTTTGGACACTATCCACTAATGTCATCCACCTAGGAGTGTGTCTCTGTGGTGGTGGAAGGTGGGGGTGATAGCTGTGATGCCTCAATAGTGGTCTCTTCGGAGCTCTCCTCTGAGGTATTCTCTTGAGTGGCAAGGGGGGCATGACTCTGGATGGCCCAGCCCCATCAGATGGAGTTCCTGTGAGAGAATGGACATGTGGTCAGTGAGAGGGAAGGATCATTTTGTCTAACATAAACAATTAACTTGAAACAGGGCATCTGGGTGAAGGGGCAGTGGATCCTCACCTCTGCATTGCAGACCAACCTTGCTGTCAGTGACTGCTCTCGCCTCGGGAAACCCCATGATTTCCATGGCCATCTTTGTGCGTTGACTGGGAGTGAGTGCTGAGGGAGCAATTAAAAGCAGCTCCCCTTGTCAACGGCAAGACGTTGAGGCACGAGTTTGGCAAATCAGACGGCGAGACGAAGTTCTGGGGGGTTCATTTCTGATATGAACTGATATTAAATATGGGCTGCGAGAAGCACCTCGCCATTCGCACCCAAAATGACACTTAGAAATGTTTCCATTAAATCGCGTCCATTATCATAGAATCCCTTCAGTGCAGAAGGAGGCAATTCAGCCCATCGAGTCTGCTCCGATCCTCTGAAAGAGCACTCCACCCAAACCTACTTCTCCATCCTAACCCAATAACTTCTTAACCTAACCTACACATCTCTGGACACTGAGGACAATTTAGCATGGCCAATCCACGTAACCTGCACATATTTGGACTGTGGGTGGAAATCGAAGTACCTGGAGGAAAGCCACACAGTAGCCCAAGGCACGATCCAACCCGGGTCCCTGGCACTGTGAGGCAGCAGTGCTAACCACAGTGCCACCGTGCTGTCGCTTTAATGTACCTAATTGTTATGTTATCTTTAATGTACCTAATTCAGCACTAACAATTTCAATAAGCTTTGAAAGTCTCACCCAGAGCAAAATATATTGGTGTTAGCAGTAAATAAAACAATTCGTAATTTACTTTAACTTCTTCTGACATGTTCCAGACCTTGGATGATTTGGACAGCTTTGCCTGACTGACACTCAAGGCCTGAACCAATGTTGCTGGCTTCCTTTGGTGACAGATGTTCCAGGCCCTGGTCAATGTTGTCTGCTTCCTCTGGCAAATGCTAGTTGCACACAATTTTTCCTTAACATATCCATGCTGGCTTTCCTTAATTAACCTTCATTTGTTCATGCGACTAGTCATTTTCTTCTGAATTATCTACTGCTAGCCATTCCCTCAGTACAACCTGATATCTTCAAAACAATAGTGGTGACATTTTGAAAGTAATTCATTAGCTTTGGGACTTCATAAGGATGGGAAAGTTCTTTCTTTATTTCTTGAGCAGAATGGAGAAAGCTTGATAATGGATCATTTTAAATTCAGATTTTTACCCTAACAGAGTGTCAAGGCGTCAGTTTGTGCTACGTGCTTTCCCTGACATTCTGCAGGCCCTTGTCAGTATTAAGTGCTTCCATTGACTGACATTTGGCCTCAAACATTGCTTTTCCTTCTCCTGACATTTTGCAGGCCATGCATGATTTGGTCAGCTTTGCCTGACTGACACTCAAGGCCTGGACTACTGTTGATGACTTCCTTTGGTGACAGATGTTCCAGGCTCTGGTCAATGCTGCTTGCTTCCTCTGACAAATGCTGCAGATTCCAACTAATACTCAGCATTTTCCTAATGGCTGCTCCAGGCCCCAGTTGATGCAAACTGTTTCCCCTGACGTGTTCCAGGTGCTGTCGATGCAAACGCTCCTGGCTGTTGATTGTTTTCAGTACTGATTTGCACTCAAGCCTTAGATTGATGCTGATTTCTTCCTTTGATGCCTGTTCTAACTCTCAGCTCTGCCTGCTTCCTCTAGTGATGGATGTTTTAAGCTCCAGCTGCTCAAGGCTTTGTAGTCTTAACTAATTTTCCTGTTCCAGGTCATGGTTACCACTGATCACATTTTTTGATTGATAGTCCAAGCTCTGGCTAATGCCAACACTTCATCTCACTAGCAGTGTCGGCTTCATTAAATGCTAACCAGTTTCTCTCAATAGTGAGGTAAGATCAAGGGTGGGTGTCTCCAGCCCCTCCCCAGCCGCGTCTTTCACGGCAGCGGAAGGCGGCGCACTGTTTGCTGGGAGCGGGATTTTCTGCTCCCGCCGCTGGGAAATGCCATTGAAGCCACCACACGCCACCAGGAATCCCACAGGTGGGGGTGCATCCCACTGCCAGGGAATCGCCAGGAATTCCTGCCCAATTCTAACTCGAATGCCCGATGATTGTGAGCGAGGAGCAGTAGATCTCCATGACTAACCTTTCGTAATTCAAATTTACTGTGGTTTAAGCTTATGCTACTTGTTTAAAAATGTTCAGAAAGAGCTTTCATAACTTTAAGAAAACCTTAAAACTGGTGTGGTAATGTTGTGGTTAAGCAACTAAACTTTAATCTAGAAATTGAGTTCAAATCCCACGTTGGCAATTTGAGAATTTTAACTCAGTTTAACAACTGTGGTAAAGAGCTGATATCAGCAGGTCAGAGGCTTGGGAATCATACATGAATAACACACCTCCTGACTTCCCCCAAGCCTGTCCACCAAATCCAAACCACTTACCTGGATGAGTGCAGCTCCACCAACACTCAAGAAGCTTGACAGCATCCAGAACAAAGCCGCCCACTTGCCTGGCACCCCATCCATATTCTTCAACATTCACCCCCTCCACCACTGACGCACAGTGGCAGCAGTGTGTACCGTACACAAGATGTACCAAGCCTCCTTCGACAGCACCTCCAAACGGGTGAGCTCTACCATCTGGAAGGACGCGGGCAGCAGAAGCAAGAGAACAACACCACCTGAAGGGGGCCTCACGGTAGCATGGTGGTTAGCATCAATGCTTCACAGCTCCAGGGTCCCAGGTTCGATTCCCGGCTGGGTCACTGTCTGTGTGGAGTCTGCACGTCCTCCCCGTGTGTGCGTGGGTTTCCTCCGGGTGCTCCGGTTTCCTCCCACAGTCCAAAGATGTGCGGGTTAGGTGGATTGGCCATGCTAAATTGCCCGTAGTGTAAGGTTAATGGGGGGATTGTTGGGTTACGGGTATACGGGTTACGTGGGTTTAAGTAGGGTGATCATTGCTCGGCACAACATCGAGGGCCGAAGGGCCTGTTCTGTGCTGTACTGTTCTAAGGTTCTCTTCCAAGTCACAAAGCATCCTGACTTAGAAATGTATCACCTTTACTTCACTGTAGGTGTACCTACACCACATGGACTACAGTGGATCTGGAAGGAAGCTTATCACCACCTACTCACAGGCTTTTAGGGATGGGTAATAAATGCCTGCCCGATGCCCACGCCTCTGAAATAATAGAAAAGGGGAGGTTGGCTGAGGTTATTGGTATCACTCATTATTTCTTTGATCACATCCCGAACAGAAAGAAACTGTTCAAAGTGCAGTCTTTCTTCCTCCTCCTGTTCCTCCACTCACTCCTCCTCCTATACTTCTTACTCCACTACTCCCTCCACATCTACATGCTCCTCAATTTCCTCCTTCTCTACTCCATCCTCCTCTACTCCCTTCTCCACACCTCTCTCCTCCACTGCTTTCTCCGCCACTCCTCTCTTCTCCTCCTCTCCACCCCCCACACTCCCCCAGTCCCCAACCGCCCCCAACCCCAACCTCACCATCATTGCAGCATTCCTCCTTTGGCACCAAGCAGTTAGTTATGTGTACAGGCCGCCTCCTATCATAGTCTGGCCGATCAAAGGCCTCATTTTCCTACTCTGCAGCAAAATAGCTGATGACCATAACCTCCAGTGAGCCAGGACATGTGCTATCCTTTCCCACCCTCTGGCTCCTGGCCATTGAAACTGGTTTCACACCACATACAAATGCCCCCTCCACACTAGCCTCTAAAACCTGTCCGGTATCATTAATTGAGCTCATGGCTGCGACTGTGAGATCGGGTAATGGCATCTCAGCTTCAAATTCTCTTCCTCTTCCTCCCATGTCTGAGCAGGTTCCAGTTCTTGACTATCTGAAATTGAAAAAGGGTTGGGTTGTGGGGGGGGGGGAAGAGGGGAAAATAAGACGTATATGTTTCCATGGTCCACAGCTTCTATGTTCAAGGGGAAGTAGGATGTTAGGAAGATGATTATGTTCACACATCATCATTAATTGCTTCAGCCCAGCTGGTGACCCTGGCCTCAGCAAAGCCTCTTCCCAAACATCTCCTCCTTACAGTTTCTGAAAACTTTGTTGCATGCCTATCTCCGAACTAATTTTGGAAAATACTGTCGGCATCTCCAGCAGATAATATCTTTTCCAAAAGCAGTAAAAAATATATACAAGGCCAAACGGTACATACACTAATTTTGTGTTGGAGAAACAAGGTACCCTCCCCTCAGTACCGATGTACAGGGAGGGGGGAGAGGATACTCTGATTATTAAAACAGTTCATAACACATTTGTACAAAAAACAAACGGTACAAGCACTAAACTTTGTGCTGGAGAGACCAGATACCCTTGCCTCTGTACCAACAGAAGGGAAAGGAAGGGGGTGGAGGGGAGAGAGGGGTAAGGAAGGTGGTGGGGAGGGAGGAAGTCGGGGTGTTGGTGGAAGGGGGCCCAATTGGACACTGCCTGAACTATCTACGGAGGAAGAAAAACAAAAGAACCTTCAATTAAGATGTGGCAGATTCCGGGAGTACCCAAGAGGGGATGAGGGGCGACACAGTGTCAGGCACGAGTGAGCCCTGTACCCCACTGCAGAGAGCCTCATGTGCACCCTGCGCTCCCGACACTGGGTGGCTGACAGCCTTCCGACAGTTGCCCTCCAGGCCCGAATCCTCCACCACACTGAGTGCGGCGGGCGACACGGCCCCACCTACCAACCCAGGGGCTGCCTTGATCCCGCCACCGGGGTCATCGACAGGCGGAATCTCCTCCAGCTCCTCCCGGGGTCCCGGGCCAGTGGGAGGCAGTGGTGCAGATGCCAGCTCCGCCCCTGCCACCTGGTCACTGGAAGGCCCTGCAAATAACTCCCGAGACAGGTCCAGGAGACAGAGGTGCCCAAAGACAGCAGTTGGAATTGCCTTTAAGTAGCAATTAAGTTAACTGGCTCCTTGTGAATGCATACTGCCAATGAATAGTGCAGCAGTGCATGGACGTGAGCAGACATCCAGCCTGTAGTGCAATCAATGGGCACTGTTTAATCATACATCATAAGCAATGTGCCTGTTTTTGGGTGTGATCCAATTTAACCCCAATGATCTTCCATCAATCAGCCAATTGTTTGTTGAAGGAAATAAATAAAATCAACTTAACTATATTAAATTCCACATCTCTCCGTTCCAGTGTTGCTGGACAATATTTGGTTCTGATGTTCATGTCTTCTGGTGACCACCTCACAGATTTAATCATCTGCTTATATTCCTATCATCTGGAGCACATCCCTTGTCATGGTTTGTGCTTATCATCGCGTATTTAGTGATATTCATTTTCCACCTGCTAAATCCTGCCAGTACAACACGGAGCAGTTACTTTTTCAAGTAATAAATTAATCCTTCTCCTGGAGCTTTGCGAGAAAGCCAAATGGGACAATAATTTGGAGGGCTGGTTAGAGCGAAGTAACTAATTAGCTGCCAAGCTCTGTTTGAATGAAGTGTCTGAGCTGAGCTCACATTGCCAATGAAGTGCAGGCAGGCAGAGGCAGACAACAATCAGACTGCAATCCTGATTTTCTTGAACTAACTTTCCTGTCAACTACATGGAAATATAGAAAATAGGAGCAAGAGTAAGGCAGTTAGCCCTTCGAGCCTGCTCCACTATTCATTATGGTCATGGCTGATCCTGCCTTCCCTCCATATCCTTTTTCCACTTCAGGCCCAAGAACTATGTGTAACTCGTTCTTGAAACATACACGACGGGATTCTCTGTTGGGAAACTAGGTGTTGACGCCGGGACTGAAGTGGTGGTGTTCTACGACAGGAAAACTGGCGCCCTTCCCAGACAATTCATCAACTGTTAATGGGCTAGCACCGGCGCCGTTTGGAACTCGTTCGATTCCAATGACAAGCAGTGTCCGACTCGCTGGTGTTGGGATTGAAATTCGAGAGGGTGACAAGCTGCAGCTGCATATCAGCACGCCACTCCCCATGCACACTCATCTCAGCCAACAAGATGGCAGCAAGAACAGCTGCACCCTGTCCGTTTCACTGATGCGGGACTTGAGACACTGCTGGATGCAGTGGAGGAGAGGCGGGCCACCCTGTCCCCCAGGGTGGGGAGGACGTTGCCACCTGCCGCCATGCACTGGGTCCGGGCGCAGGTGGGAGAGACCGTGAATGCCATGGGTAACATTGCCAGAACCGGCCAGCATTGCCATGAGAAACTGAAGGACCTCTTCAGAGAGGCCAGGGTGAGTAGGCAGCACTGTGCCCCTGGCATTTACCTCTGACCCACAAACCCGTAAACCCGACACCGCCCCGCCCCCACCCGGAGGGCAACCAAACCCCCACACTGCACCACATGCCAGCACTCATTCCAGCTGCCATAGCCAGGTGCCCTGGCCACAAAAGCCACCAACTACCTACTCTCTGTGCTGCATGCGTCTGACTGCCCAACTCTGTGGTATTTCTGTCTCCCTGCACCCCAGGAGAAGTCGGCCCGCAACCGCAGGGAAAGGGAAAAGACTGGAGGGGGACCGCCAGACCTGCAGCCACTCACCACACCTCTGGACCACTGGACCTGCATCCTCTCTCACCGAGCACTGGATCTGATCGGTGGTCCCAGGGAAAGGCAGTCACCAAGGAGGAGTTCAACGTCAGGCGAGCAAATGAGACCCCGCTGCATTGTGGTTCCATACAGCACATGTGTCGCCACCCCCAACTCCACAATCACCACCAACCCTCCTCCACCACCACCACCCCACACCACCCTCCCCTCCACCATCTCTCTCCACCACCATCATCCCACACCACCATCATCCCACACCACCACCCTTCCACCCCACCACCACCTACTGTTGCAGGGGGCCTCTGCCTCCATCCCTCCCACCTACCTACCCCATTAGCAAGCGCCCAAAAGATATCATCAATAAGCCAACCTGATACCAGAGGGAGAATTTTAATGAACAGTGAGTTTCAGACAATGAGGCAAGGACAGTGACAAATCAGCCTGTGAAACTAGGCCAATTCTTTTTTAAAAATTTGCAATTAATGGACAATTTAACTTGGCCAATCCACCTATCCTACAAATTTTTGGGTTGTGGGGGTGAGACCCATGCAGACACTGGGAGAATGTGCAAACTTCACACAGACAGTGACCCGGGGCCAGGATAGAACCCGGGTTCTCGACGCAGTAAGGCATCAGTGCTAACCACTATGCCGCCGTTCCTCCCGGCTAGGTCAATTCTAACAGCAAGCTGATTGATGGTTGCCTGCTCAAATGCGTCAAGCACAGGCAGTCCAGCCTCCAAGGCCTACTTAAAACATGGGCACATTCATTAAAGCGAAATTTGATTCACTCTGTGGAAAATTGCTGGGTTAGAGTACTGGAAAATTGAAAGAAGTGATTGGCAAATTGAAAGACTGGCACAGGATAGGTAGACATGGAAAGGCCAGTATCAATCAAGGACATGTCCTTGGACGCAGCACATGTGATGATGATACTGTGTGAAATTAATTTAAAAAAAAATTTTTTTTTTTAATAAATTTAGATTACCCAATTATTTTTTCCAATTAAGGGGCAATTTAGCGTGGCCAATCCACCTACTCTGCACATTTTTGGGTTGTGGGGGCGAAACCCACACAGACACGGGGAGAATGTGCAAACTCCACACGGACAGTGACCCAGAGCCGGGATCGAACCTGGGACCTCAGCGCCGTGAGGCGGTTGTGCTAACCACTAGGCCACCGTGCTGCCCCCTGTGTGAAATTAATAATTGTGAGAAATGAATTGAAAGCAATCCTCCAAGTATCGAGAGGAAGAAGTGAGGTCAAGGAAAGACAATGGAATAAAAATGGATTGCTCTGTTATTCCAAAGATGTGCAGGCTAGGTAGATTGGCCATACTAAATAGCCTCGTAATGCCCAAAGATGTGCCAGTTGGGTGGGTGTTTAATCCATGGTGAGCAGAACTCATAGAACTCATAGAACTCCAGTAGAAATTAACGAACAAGGTTTATTAATATACAATTCCAAAACTCTTCCACTCCCATAAGTAAGAGTCTCCTTCCCCGACTCCCCGACCTATACACAGGTTGGGGCTTTTTATTAAGGGGAAGACCCCCCCCCCTTGCCTTAAAGGGGAAGTTCATATTCCTCGGAGGTCATGGGAAACCGTATGGTACTGATCCCAGGACTTCCATTGGGATTATAGCAGTGGGGTTGCAGGGGAGTGGGCCTACCAGGGTGTGGGGGGGGGGGGGGGGGGGGGGGTCTTTCAAAGGGTTGGTGCAGACTTTATGCGCCAAATGGCCTCCTTCTGCATTGTAGGGATTTTAGGATTTGTGTTTGGGGGTTGAGGTTCGTAGAGGTAAGCAGAAGTAAATTCTGTGCTGCCTCCTGATTTACATGATAGTGGTGTGTAGTTCCACCCTCATAATAATGAGATTTTGGTGAGCCTAGCAAGATGCCATGATCTTCAATCCCCTCTCTGGCATGCACTGCAGTGCTTCCAGTTCAACAGTCAAAGCGATAGATTTCCAAGTCAAGATGGTATGTGACTCGGCAAGAAACCTGCAGGTGAGGATATCCCCATGTACTTATTGTCCCCAGTCTTCTGGCTGTTACAGGGCAAGGTGGCTTCAAGTACTGCCGTGCAGCTTGTAAATGTTTGCCAGTGGTGGAGGGGTGAATATTTAAGGCGGTATATGGGGTGTTGATCAAATGGGCTGCGTTGTCCTAGATGGTGTTGAGCTTCTTGAATATTTTTCAAAATGCCCTCATCCATGCAAGTGGAAAAAATCCTGTCACTGTCCAGATATGTGCCTTGTAGATGATGGAAAGGCTTTGTGGAGTCAGAAAGCAAGTTATTTGCTACAAAATATCCAGTCTCTGATCTGGTATTATACTCACAGTATTTACATGGCTGGTCCAGTTATATTTCTGGTTAATGCTGACTCCATTAGTTTGGTAGAGGATTGAGCAATGCAAGGATCCATTTGTAATGCGTTGTGACTTATTTTATACGTTTGGATTGGCATGTATATTTTGTGTTGGCTTTTACTTGCGTATTATGAGAAAGAGGATGATGTGATGGTCAGTGAAAGAGGAATGATAAGAAAAGGAGTATGGAACTGTTGGTGAGAGGAGTTAGCACAGTGGTGATCTAACCCAAAAGCTCAGTTAATAATTTGTGTAAGAAATTGGACCTTTGCTAAATTATACTTTTCAGAATAAGTGTATAATTCTTATGGAATTAGTAGGCATAGCATAAGTCAACCTTGGGAGAGAAATTGTTTGCTTTCTCTTTCTGGAAAAAAACATTAACAGTCAGGAGGAATGTTGAACTCTCCTGATTCAGGCTTCCGTGAGGATATTTCCAGGGTGATAATGTGGCAATTTGTATCCTCTTATCTATGCAAGTGTCGGGTAAGAGCTAAGAAAAAGCCCTCAGCATAAGGTAAACTAAAAGGTGACCTCGAGTCTAAGTGATGGACAAGATAGAGAGGTCACCATTCAGATATCTTGGATAGCTGGCCTGTATTCATTGATTGGAAGGATTTGAAAAGGTGATTGGGGCAACACGCTGGCACAATGTTTAGCACTGCTGCCTCCCAGCACCAGGAACCCGGGTTCAAATCTGTCCTTGGGTGACTGTGTGGAGTTTTCACATTCTCCCCGAGTCTGCATGGGTTTCCTCCGGGTGCTTCCATTTCCTCCCACAGTCCAAAGATGCCTAGGTTAGATGGATTGGCCATGCTAAATTGCCCGTTAGTGTCCAAAGATGTGTAGATTAGGTTAAAGGGTTATTGGGATAAGGCAGGGGAGTGGTGTTGGTTGGAGTGCTCTTTCAGAGTGTTGTTTCAGGCAAGATGGGTCAAATGGCCTCATTCTGCACTGTATAGATTCTATAATTCTATGACATAAGATACATTAACAGACCTTGAAATAAAGTATATCAGTAGCTGCTCGGAGCAGAAGGTAGTCTTCATCAGGCACTGCCTTTTCCAGATGGAAGATGGAGCAGGGAAGATGGAAGAAGACTGAGATGAGATCATAAGACTGAGGAAAGAGTTTCTAACACTTAGGTTAGGGAGCAGAAGGCTACCGCCACAGGCTACACAGATTAACACGCACTGTGTCACCGGTGCATTTGTCCTCCAGGATCAATAAACCACCCTCAACTGTCACAAGTCATGGGTGAAATTTTTCACAGAAATGGCAAAGTGTAATTTTTGACCCGAAAATTGGTGCGAATCCCCCAGGTCCAGGCAGCGCGATCTGAATTGCAATCTTTATGCACTTAGAAAAATGCCATTCCCAAGAGGCAAAGAACCTGGTTCACCAACCCTGGGGGTCATCTGAATATTTCAATCAAGGGGGGAGGGGGGGGGGGGGGGCTGTAAACGGCTCCACAGCACTTGATCTCATTCTAGAAGGATGGCTGCTAGAAGACCAGCTCCCAGATTCTCAGAGGAGGCCCTCACTGGATGGCGTGGAGGCGGGCCACAATTTACCCACTGGTTGGCAGGAGGCCTCCAGCTAGGTTACCGATCGCACCTGGCAGACAGTGGCAGCACTGGTCAGTGCCAGCAGTCTGACTGGGAGGACAGAAGTTCAATGTAGGAAAAAAAATGAATGTTCTACTATCCGCAAGGTAAGTGTCCTCTGTCTCCCTTTGGCACACCACCATTCCGTCAACTCCTGGAATGTCATCTTGAACTCACATGCCGTCTGCCAACTTGTAGTTGCCAGCGCTGGCACCAGACCTCCCAGTATCATTCTCAAACTGCTCCTCCGGCACTCCTCGTCAGAACCCCTCCCTGCTTCAGCTCAGCACCCACACATGCCAGTTACCCTTAACCTCTGACCTGCAAGGTGTCTGGCTCAGATAATCCACTTTGTGACCCCGCAAGAGAAAACTGCCCAGAACTGCAGAAAGAGAGAAAAGACAAGCTGTGGAATGGCTGAACTAAGAAACGTGACTTCTTTTGAGAAAGGGGCCATGGAGCTTACAGGATGGGACCAGGAGTGGGTCTGCACAGATACCAAGGTTGGCCTGAATCTGAAAAGTCAGGAGCCACTGCACCTTCATCCAGATGACCAGTCTCAAATGAGATTTTTGTTGATCAAACCTTTGACCAGGCCATGTACTAAAACCCTTGTCTTGCAGGAACATCAACCAATGAGCCTCAACCGTCAACCAGCAGTGCCCCGCCAGCCACCCTCGACAACACCTTGGAGGAGATCTCCAAGGAGGACATGAATGATCCATAACAGCTATCGCCTGCACCATCCATCATCGCAGAGACAAGTTCCTCAGTGGGCAAACTGAGAAGACAGGCTTCTGGGTCACTATCTGGTGAGCAAACACCCTATTTCACCAGTTTTAAGTCATCACACCCAAATCCACGTGCTCTTGAAAAATTTTAATTCAGCCCATAAGTTTTCTCTACATGACCCATGAGAATATTTTAACACCCTATTGAAGCTCAATAGCCTTTTCTTCCACATTAGAAACAACCTTAGTATTTCATGCATATTGTCATAATTATAGTTTTTCATCCCAGGCACTCTCCATGTCTTCTGTTCAATTTCTATAATGAGACACCCAAAACTAACAAATGTATCGTCACCTATTTACTTCATAACCCTCCAGTTAGAACACTAAAATGCCATTGTCAGATAAACTGAAACAATTGAAAATATCTCTTTCTACTGACAGTCTCTCTTGAAGGCATTTTATACTTTGTGGTTTTCACAGAAATCCTTTCATTCTTCCGGTGAGGAACTCAGTTGGGTTTTGAGGAGAATACAATATTTTCAGACTATTTTGAAAAAAGTATTTTGAAGTAATTTTGCAGCATGGTAATATATCACTGTTCAAGAGGTGTTGAGATGTAATTTTTCATTTAAGAATTACTTTCAGATATTCTGCATTGCGGTGAAAACAAATGAAGCAAAGGTTTAATCCTTAATTGCACATTGTTGGCTTTATAATAGTGACTGACAATGGTTAATTTTTCATTTAAGCTTCTTTATTGTTAGATTTTTTTTATTGTGAAGTCTCCATCAACTCTTGTGGGCCTCACGGTAGCATGGTGGTTAGCATCAATGCTTCACAGCTCCAGGGTCCCAGGTTCGATTCCCGGCTGGGTCACTGTCTGTGTGGAGTCTGCACGTCCTCCCCGTGTGTGCGTGGGTTTCCTCCGGGTGCTCCGGTTTCCTCCCACAGTCCAAAGATGTGCGGGTTAGGTGGATTGGCCATGTTAAATTGCCCGTAGTGTAAGATTAATGGGGGGATTGTTGGGTTACGGGTATACGGGTTACGTGGGTTTAAGTAGGGTGATCATTGATCGGCACAACATCGAGGGCCGAAGGGCCTGTTCTGTGCTGTACTGTTCTATGTTCTATGTTCTTCTTAAATGTTCATGTTATTTACAAGTGACGTTCTGTAAATATTAATTGAATATGTTCAAATAACATTACTTATTTAAAATACAGTCTTATTTTAGATCTATAAGCCATGACACAACTTAATTAGAAGGCTTTCATTTCAAAGCAGTTAATCTGAATTATGTGGTAATATTTATTCTGAATTGTTACATAGGATTCATTTTTAAGTGGAGGAAAACCAATGGCAGGAGCTACATCATCACGTTCAACTCTAATTATGTAATTTATAATAATTGACTTACTTCGGATGGATGTAATTTAATTATTGATGCATTGCCAGTACCCTAAATACAATTGCTGATAATAATTTGCACATCACATATAACTGAAAAGCAGAGACAATATGTACTGGTAAATTTAGATAGAGAACCCCCATCATTTTTTTCTTTATTTCATAATTAGAATTTGTAACCAAGGCATCTCATGCTTTGTATAGCCCTGGTCATTATTTGTCTCACTCTCAGTCAATTGAGTCTCCTTGTTAACCTCCAAAAAGAAAATTCCTAATCTGCAAAGGTATGAAATAATCGAATTTGACAATACATTCCCGGCAGCCAGTTCTCCATGAGCCCTCTAACTGTTTATTCTTCCATCCGCCTTTTTTCACAGTATGTCATAATTAATTTAAGCTAGTGATTATGCTCTGCATTGTGCTTCTTCAAATGCCTAGGAAGTGCCTCTCTGCACTATTTTAATGCAGGTGCATTATTCAAAGAGCAGGAGAGTAATGGCCAATATTTATGCTTCAGCCAACAATTCAATGTTAGAGTGGAAAACGCAAGCAGGCGTAGAGTTGTCAACTTTGGGTGAAAGTACTTCAGAAAGCTTCATTGCCTGGCTTCCTTACTCCAACAGCCACATCCCCAAATTCCTGCTGCAGACATCCAAGCCACCTATCTTCATGCTGCACTGCTACCCAATGTCAATTGGAATTTGAAAATGATCTGATTTATCTCCATGTTTCTTGATGATAATATTTTCAATGCACCGAGAATTTTATCATCAGGTTGCACAATGCAGTGATCCGAAGACTAAGCTTTAATTCCTAGAAATGATTCATCAATTCCTGAGGATTGGCATGCCTAAACAGGTGTTAGGTCCCTTGCTTTCATAAGCAAATAACCTAAAACCTGCTTTAGGCATGGGTTATGGATGTCTGTTTTTCACCTTTACCCAACATGGTGGTCACAGTTAAACTTCAGATAGGCAGTTAGTGAAAGAGGAAGCCAGGAGTCAATCTTTACTCAGTTTTAGATTTATTTACAAAGTGAAATATTGGGACATAACCTCCTCGGAGTGGCAATCAGCGTCGGATTGTCATTTTGTACTGCCCTAAATTTCATCTGCCCAGGTCAGACAAGATCCAGTCAGCTTAGGGATCACCAGAGCTCAGTATCTCAGTCAAAAGAATGAGAGAGGGGCAGCACGGTGGCGCAGTGGGTTAGCCCTGCTGCCTCACGGCGCTGACATCCAGGTTCAATCCCGGCTCTGGGACACTGTCCATGTGGAGTTTGTACATTCTCCCCGTGTTTGCGTGGGTCTCGCCCCCACTACCCAAAGATATGCAGGGTAGGTGGATTGGCCACAGTAAATTGCCCCTTAATTGGAAAAAATGAATTGGGTACTCTAAATGTATAAAAATAAGAATGAGAGAGAAGGAGGACATGCCTCCTTTTTTATGGCACTGGCTGCCGTAAAGCAGATACGTTTAAAAGTTCCATTGGAAATAACAGGCCTGGGAGAAATTAAGTGTCTAAGTTAAGTGGATGGGATTTGGGAGGTGGAGGTGTTAGATATGGTGGGTTTGGGGGTCAGACATTGGAGGGTGTGGGAAGTTGGACTTCGAAGTTGAACATGAGGGATGGAGGGTCAGACATTGGGGGAACGAGAGGGTCGCACATCGGGGGACTAGGACTCAGGTCAAGGGTGAAGGTTGGTTCGCGTCAGGGGAACTGGTACAGCTGGTTTATGTCAGATTTGGGGAGGGATCAGATCAGGTCGGGTTGTGCAGGTTCCAGCCAGGTCAGGTGGAGGATCAGATCACGGGGTCAGGTCTGGGAGATGGAGGATCCAATCAGTTTGGGTCAGTGGGGATATAATTTGGGTTGGGTCATGGGGTGAGGTTGGGATTGTGGGGAATCCCATGTGGGTGGGGTGGGTCAGGAGTGAGGAATATCATGATGGGGTGCTTGGGGCTGGTTTAGCTCACTGAGCTAAATCACTGGCTTTTAAAGCAGACTAAGCAGGCCAGCAGCACGGTTCGATTCCCGTACCAGCCTCCCTGGACAGGCGCTGGAATGTGGCAACTAGGGGCTTTTCACAGTAACTTCACTGAAGCCTACTCGTGACAATAAGCGATTTTCATTTCATTGGGGGAGGGGGGGAGGTGCGGTGATGTCCTCTGTGGGGCTGTAACTGTGCGGTGAGTCGATGCAGGTATTGGCCTGGGTATTTAATATAGTTATACTGATGTTAGAAGTGGTTTTACTTCCTCTAAACCTTTTTAGAGTAACTATTCGCATAACACCGGGAGAACCACCCAAAGTTAGTGATTAAATTGCTTTGTTGGCTGGTTCCCATCGCAGTGCAATTCCCGGGAAAGTTAGCTCTTCTGGACAATTGTTGCACAAATGCTTGCCTGGGAACTTCCGGAGGGACTCCCCAGGGCACCTTTGGGGTACCCAGAAATCCGAAGCTGGGGAGCCAGTAAGCTTCGGGCCAATGTTGTAAATGTATAGTTCCTAACTGCACAATCCACCACCAGTGTCAATAAATATCTCTTTATACTCTCTTTGAATATATTAAATTAAATTAACTAATAAACCGCCCTTAAAAGAAATGTCCCCTTAAATCTATTTTTGAGTAAAACTAAAATAAAGTAACTGATAAACAAATTGTCCACCCTTAAAAGGACATTATAACAAAATCCAAGGCTGGCACTATCCCAAGTCCCCACCGTTGAGTTTGATGGTGGACATGCGGAGGACAATATGCCGGAAGACCCAGAAATCGGTTTCACGCTGGTGTGAATTTACAGCGGAGTCTTGAAATGAAAATGAAAATCTCTTATTGTCACGAGCAGGCTTCAAATTAAGTTACTGTGAAAAGCTCCTAGTCGCCACATTCTGGCGCCTATTCGGGGAGGCTGGTATGGGAATTAAACCGTGCTGCTGGCCTGCCTCGGTCTGCTTTAAAAGCCAGCGATTTAGCCCAGTGTGCTAAACCAGCCCCTGATCTTTCACTGGTGTTTGTCGAGGGATCCATCTTCCGGTCTTGAAGTGCTCCCAGATATCTACCTTTATTTTCAGGTGGTCCATCTTCTTTTTTCCATGGCGCGTCAATGATGCTAGGTGCCTTTTCAAAATGGCACCCAGACTATGCACCATCCTGGGCTGTCCTGCACTGAATATGACATAAAACACCCAGGTGCATAATTAATGAGATCAGGACCAGAATATTTGGCATGTTTTCTCACCAGCCTCCGCAGAGGGAAACACTCCACATTCCTGCCCCGTCACAGAATTTAGTCTCAAAATGGAAGAATCCTGCCCCAAATCTTTAAAGCAATAATTTCAATTTAAATTAAAACAACATTCTCGGAGCTCAAGGTGCACCAGTCCCGAAAGATCTTAAATGTAATAGAGGACGTTGCATGCTCACTCTCCAAAGACACCCAGGCTTTTGAATAAAATTAAAAATCAATCAATTGAACAAAAGTGACAGGAGATGATAGCCCCTGGTGGGGCACTGTAAATGAAACAAAATGTCAAAGAAAATTTAATTAACTAAACTGAAATGTTGTGTTTGGTTCACTGGCCTCAATGCACATGACTTGGTGTCGGGAAGAGGGTATTGAATCTCGCGAGCGGTCTCTTGCAAGATTTGCGACGCTCGTGAGGCATGGCCACCTGGATCCCGCTCTCAGTTGGCATGATCCAGATCTGCTTACTAAAATGAGCCATTATGCTCATTTAAATAACCATTTGTGAGATTCTTCCAGCTCCCGGGACCTAATGGACATGCCTGGGAGACCTCGCCAGGGTGCTGTTTAGTACTGGCTTCCACAAACGCGGACCAGTCATAATGGCAACTGGTGTGGGGGGGGGGGGGGGGGTGGAGTCTCCCAGGCCATTAGAGATCCCCGGGTGGTGAGGACTGGGCAGGGTGGCACTTTGGCACTCCCTTTGGCCCCCAAGAACATTGGCACTGCCAGCCTGGCATGGACAATGCTAGATTTCCAGGCTAGACTGCCAGTGACTTACCAGGTAGAGGGACTCGCCAGCAGGAAATGATTCAAGTGTGGCCTCGGTGGACAGAAACTCCCAGATGCCAAAACAAAACAGCAAAATCCCGTTGAATAGTGGGATGTTTCTTGCTGTTACAGCTGCCAAGAAACACCCTGTTGAACGCACCCAAAACCAGACATAGATTTTTTTTCCATTGAATTGTGCCCAGCATTCCTGGTGGTGATGATGCACCCCAGCTCCCGTGGTGCCCATTGGTCCTGGAAGACCTCAAACGTATCAGCAGACGCTACGTGCTCCCTGTCCGTGGATACCCAAGGTTGGAAGTAGTCTCAAAAGAGAGCAAGAGTCTCTTTATATGCTTTTTAAGAAAACCAATCATCAATAAATAAAAATAAAAACAAAAATTATAGGGGTGACAGCCCATGTGGGGCAATGTAATGAAAAGAAAACATCAAAAGGAAATTTAATAAATGAAATCAAAAATTACATGGGTGGCAGTCCCTCATGTCTCTCATGTCTTTTAATTAAACCAATAATCAGTAAATTAAACAAATCAAAGGTTCTGACAGTCCCTGGTAGGCAGTGTAACTAAAATAAAATGTCAAAAGGAAAGTTAATTAAAATGTCATTCCTGGGAGCGATGATGCAACCCTGCCCCGCCGTGCTCACCAGTCGGGGAAGGCCTGAAGCGTACTGGTGGACACCATGTGCTCCCTCTTCAAGTGGCTCTTTCATACTCTATTGAATAAAGCAGTTAATTAAAAAATTAAGCAAAAATGACAGGGATGACAGCCCCTAGTGTCTCTTTATATGTGCACAAGTACTTATCCAATGAGTGCTCCCATCTGTATACATTTAACTTTAATTTATACAATTAACAGCCACCACACCTCCAACCAGAAGCCTGCATCTGTTTTCTATCCAATAGTTTGGGGTCTTAATAGGCAGCATAGCATCTGAAAATCAGACACTCTTTGGCCCAATTTCTTGGTCCAGGCTTCCGTTGTTTATTTCTTGTGAAAATCCCATAGTAGACATTGAATGTTTACTCAATGTTGGAACCGTAAGAGAACTTTTATATCTTCAATTGTAAACAATAAAGATTTTCAGAATTGTCATGTGAATGTCCCTTTAAGAAATGTTTTTGTCTTATCACATGGCTACAGTGATGTCATTGTGTGGGTGGAGCTGGGCTGTTGCTCTGTGAGTTTACTTTCGTTTCTGACTTTTACTTTCGCTTTGAGTTTGAACTGGTTTGTACTGCACAGGTTGAAAGAAAGGTTTCTCTACCTTCATTTTAAAAGCTGTTTCCAGACTGCTTGATAAATTAAAAGAAATAATTGTTTTCTGGAAGGAATTCAAACCTGCTGTTTGGAAATGAAACAAGAGCATCCATACCAAGTTATATACCAGTAAGAGTGTCATATACTGGGCCACACCTTTGAAAAGGTTTTCTGTTTTTTATTTGGAACTTGTTATTAAATTGGAACAGTTAAGGGGAATTCATTGAGGGTTATAAATAGATTACTGTAGCTGTGTGGGGTATTTATGTTTGCATTTGATAAAAATTCTTGCATGTGTGTGGTTATAGAAATGTTAAGTAAATTTGTAGAATAATGGGTTTTTTTTTGATTAAAAGTGCTTAAGACCTCTGTTGGATAACACCTAAAAGGCAGGCTCTTATGTTCATCCTAGCCAAATACGATAAACAGTTGTAGGTCAGGTAAACTCCATGATATATTTTGGAGTTTTCTAAACCTTGGCCCATAACAGAATGTTTTGATCCTTTGCAGTTTATTTAAATGAAAAGTTTCTCCATCATGTCATCATAATACATTAAAATGTTATCAAATCCTGTTCCCTGCTGTACGGCCTTCTGAAACCATTACAGATACACAAATTTCTGCAGTTTGGGCAGAAGAAAGAGAAGGTCACAAATCACATGCACATCCAATCACCTGACCAATATTCATTCCTGTTTCTGGATACTAGCTTCATAGACCAGAATTATGACAGAATGTAGATAAGAAATTGAGATAGGGCACTTAGATTCTCAGAAATTAATAATAACAAATTCAGTGCCTATGTAGTAACTAATTCAATACAGATTTGAGAGTAGAATAAAATACCTCCATTGCGCACTGATATATTCTTATCAGATAATTCCATGTGTTTCCTTCCCTACTGTTTCACTACTGTAATCTGTAATAAATTCATCCCATAAATATCCCACAACACGCCATATTTACTCACAGATCAATAACAACAGTAACTCCCTGGAATTAGGTTGTGACGCAGCCGGTAGATCTTGGATTCCCGATGGCTGTTAGGCCTTGTGAGATTGAACCAGATCTCGTGAGACATCGCAATCTGCATCCCACCCACAATGGGCGGAACCCAGTCTTGCACGGTTAAATGAGTTTAAAAACACACTTAACCAGGCTGACGTTGGATCAAACGGCCACCCGGCATCTACTGCACTGTAGATTCTATGATTCTATGATTCTACCGGCCCTGCCGAGGAGACCCAGCTGAGTCCCAGTTTGCACTGGTCCTCACAAATGGGTCCCCATTAACAGTGCCACCCAGACACCCTGGCACTACCACTTTGGCACCCTGGTCATTTCCCTTGCAGCCTGGCAGTGGCATCCAGGCACCCTGGCAGTGTCAAGGTGCCATGCTGGTAGTTCTAAGGTTTCTAGGTGCCTGCAGGAGTGCTCGGTGTTCTATTACTTTACGTGATATATATATTACTTTTTGAACCAGCCGGGTTGATGAAATAAACATAGTCTTCTTTTCGAGATGAACTAATTGAATGAGTAATATAAATAATATTTGAGAGTCCTTTGTACTTAATACTCAACTAGTAAAATAAATAAAATACAGTAAAGCAAACTAATTAACTATACAATGTAATAATTAAATAACTTATACCTTCTCTCTCTCTCTCTCTAGCTATTCTATGTCTTGTCTGTTCACTCTCCTGAAGCACACTCTCTCAGAAAGAGCGGGAAAATCATACCATCTGATAGTGAGACATCTATCACTATCTCGTGTTGAATTGACTGTACTACATTTACATACATTGATCATGTATATTAATATACAGAGATCACTACACTAGGGTGCCACCCTATTTGTCCCCAACCACCCAGGGGGCTCAAAAGGCCTGGGGGACCTCCCCAGGTGCCATTACACCTGGTCCACATTTGTGTGGACCCGTACTAAAAGGCACCCTGGCACCTTCTCCCAGGTGGAATGTTAGGTCCCAGGTGCCTGGCCAATTCAGCGCATGTAGAGGGTTGGTGTTTTCACATGGAAAGAGCCTTCAGAGTGACTTTACAATCATTTAAAAATCTGAGCCAATGAGGATACCAGCACCAGAGGTTGTGGGGCTGATCTGACGTTTAAAATTATTTAATTCAAATAACTTCTTATATTACTCTGATATCATGGGCACAGATTTTCAAAGCAAATTCTGGGTCCTGACACACACCTCAACTGTGCTGTTCTTGCGACAATATTTTTAAATGCAGTGCCTTAAATGGGCGGGAGACAAGCACAACACCCAGTTAGTGGCACCCAGTACCTCCAGCAGATATGAGCAGCCTGCCCGGTGTCAGCAGTAAAGGAAGTCAGCAGCCGTATCAGGCCTGTCGCTACCTTGCTAAGGAGAGCAGGCAGCTCCTCAAATGGTCAGGAAGATACATTCTTGAGAATTAGGGCAAATGAACCAAACAAACATACTGGATACTTTAACTCATCACATTTTCTCCAAATCAAAGGTGCAGCAATGGGTACCCGCATGGGTCCTAGCTACGCTTCTATTTTTATGGGGTATGTGGAACATTCCTTGTTCCAGGCCTACCCGGGTTCCCTCCCACAACTCCTTTACTGATACATTGATGACTATTTTGGTGCCACTTCATGCTCTCGTCCGGACCTCGAAAAATTCATCAACTTTGCTTCCAGTTTCCACCCCTCCATCACTTTCACCTGGTCTACCTCAGACACCTCCCTTCCCTTCCTTGATCTTTCTGTCTCCATTTCTGGCAATAGACTATCTACTAATATCCACTACAAGCCCACTGACTCCCACAGCTATCTGGACGACACCTCTTTTCACCCTACACCTTGTAAGGACTCCATCCCTTTCTCTCAACTCCTTTGCCTCCGTTGCATTTGTTCCGATGCTCCCACTATCCAAAATGGTGCTTCGAAAATGTGTTCCTTCTTTCTCAACCATGATTTCCCACCTACAATTGTTGACAGGGCCTCAACAATGTGCGCCACTACACTTGCCCCCTCCCCTCCATCCCAGAACAAGGATAGGGTCCCCTTCGTCCTCACATTCCATCCCACCAGCCTCCCAAAGCATAATCCTCCGCCATTTTTGCCAACTTCAGCATGATGCCACCACCAAACACATCTTCCCTTCACTCCCTCTGTCAGCATTCCGCAGTGACCGTTCCCTCCGAGATAATCTAGTCCACTCCTCCACCATACCCAGTACCTCTCCCATCACCTATGGCACGTTCCCATGCAATTGCAGAAGGTGTAACACCTGCCCCTTTACCTCTTCCATGCTTAACATTCCAGGCCCAAAACACTCATTCCAGGTTAAGCAGTGTTTCACTTGCATCTCTTCCAATTTGGTCTACTGCATTCGCTGCTCCTAATATGGTCTCCTCTAAATTGGAGAGACCAAACGCAGACTGGGTGATCGCTTTGCAGAGCATCTTTGGTCTGTGCACATTCAGGACTGACCTTCCCGTTGCTTGCCATTTTAACAAAAGACCCTGCTCCCATGCCGACATGTCTGTCCTTGGCCTGCTGCAATGTTCCAGTGAAGCTCAACGTAAACTGGAGGAACATCTCATCTTCCGGTTAGGCACGGTACAGCCTTTCGGTCTCAACATCGAATTCAACAACTTCAGATGATTAGTTCTACCCCACCTAGACCCATTTGGTTTCATCTCATTTCATGTCACCTGTCTCTTACCATTTCTTTATTTCTTGTCTTTCTTAATATATGCTTAAGCCACTCCCCCCCAATCTTATTCACCTTTCCTTACCCTTTCTCCTCTTTGCTTCTCGCTTCCCCTCCCCCCACATCTCCATCTATCACAGTTCACCCTCTGATGTTAGTTTCTCTGCTGCTTGGCCTCTCACACCTTTTGTTCTCTCTGGGCACTGCCATTAGCACTCTTTTCCCGTGGTTACTGTGGCTATTAGCACCTCGTTTCCCTGGGTTTCCGTGGCTATGATTCATCTTTCATTCTCACTCCACAGTATAAATATTCCCCCCATTCTCTGGCTGTTATCTTTGACTAAGAGTCATCGGACTCAACACGTTAGCTCTTTTCTCGCCCTACAGACATGCTGAGATTTTCCAGCATTTTCTCTTTCGTTTTAGATTCCAGCATCCGCAGTAATTTGCTTTTATACTGGATACATTCTGGTACACATTACCCAAGCGCCCAGTAACTTTCGCCAATGGAACAAAATGTTTTATTTGGACCCACAGTGATCCCAACAGATGCGCACTAACGTTAATGTTGATCAAAATAAAAATTAAAGATTGTATTCCCAGCCACAGAAATCCATTAATAAGCTCCTAAAGGAGCTTAATGGGCCATTAATTGTTAGGGAGTAGGTTTCCGTTCCAACCCCCTTGCCAGATCTTTGAAAATTGAACCGGAGACGACTTCCGGAACTGAGATTTTTAAATCCTTTCTATAGCAAGTCCTGACTCTGCCAGCATTTTCAAATCCAGTCCATTAGTTGAGTTTTTAAAAATCTGTATAAATATATAAATTTTGAAATGATTCTGTACAAATTCATCTGACTTAATATTTTGTTGCAACGGTGTGTTTTTAAAAAATAAATTTAGAGTACCCAATTATTTTTTCCAATTAAGGGGCAATTTAGTGTGGCCAATCCACCTAGCCTGCACATCTTTTTGGGTTGTGGGGGCGAAACCCACGCAGACACGGGGAGAATGTGCAAACTCCACACGGACAGTGACCCAGGGCCGGGATTTGAACCCGGGTCCTCAGCGCAGTAGGCAACAATGCTAACCACTGTGCCACCGTGCTGCCCACAACGGTGTGTTTTTAACATTAAACTATAATAACATACTGCAACAAATTAGTCTTGACAAATTCTGTCCGCGTGGCTCTTATTCGCTGCATCTCATGATTTGTTTCTTCGGCCTGGACTCACAGCCAAAACGTGAGGAAATCCTTCCACCTTGCAAATGAAATTCAGATTAATGGTGTCAGAATAATGTTAAAAATTGTTGAAGCAAATCATTTAATAAGTCAGACCTTTCCTCCGGCTGTTTTGAAATTGAACTGCCTTCTAGCACTGGTGCTCTCGTTGGGCTAGATTTTTCATTGCTAACAATTTTACTATGGGCACTCTTTCCAACTAGTCCTAAAACATTGTAGTGAATATGCAAATATAATACACTCTGTAATTGGGTGCATTTCCCACTTCATGGAGCTTATTAAGGGGCATGATTTAATCAGGCACTATTTACAAAATCATCGAGCCAGTTTGCGATAACCTGGTTCATTGGTGGGTCAGAAAGTCAAGAACCTGCCCGTGTTATTTAAAGGCCAATTTAAAAGGCGAATCAGCTAATTAACGACCCATCTCAATGCAATTAGATGGTCATAAGGCAATCGTACGCCTTCAGTATGAAATTTATTATAGATGGGAAATCCGTGTTGTTTTAGGGCAAGCTTGCTGGGGCAGGTTGCAAAATTGCAGCTGAGACCAGGATTTCACCTTTGAAATTCAAACTCGATTGCCCGCAGGGATTGCTCATTTGAATGTGTAGAGAGACATTTTGGATACTTTTTCATGAGGAGGAATCTCCTCTCATTCAGAGGGGTCTTTTGATTTTCCGTAACCCAGGATGAGGAGTGAAAACTCTTGGATGCAGATGGGAATTCTGCTCTTAATTAGAGACACGACCTCCAGTGAGGAGGAGAGAAAGATTAGGGGGAGGAGGGGCACAATTTAATGGCCTTGTCACACCCGACTAGGCCTCTTGCGGATTTGCAACCCTCGAACTGTCTCTCGAGATTTAACAGAATCTCAGGAGATGCCGTGATCTAATTCTTGGTCTTACTGGGCGAGATCCAGATTTGCATATTTAAGTGAGCCAGTATGTTTATTTAATTATGGCTGCGCCAGATTCTCCCGGACCCGGAACCTAACAGCCGCACCAGGGAAACCAGCCAGGGTGCCGTTTAGCTCTGATATCCATAAATGTGGACCAGGCATAATGGAATGTGAGGTGGGGGCTAGTCTCCCAGACTATTAGAGACTCCTGGGTGGTCAGACTCTGGGCAGGGTTGTGCGCTGGCATTCCCTTTGGGAGACTGGCACCTTGATACTACAGCCTGGGACCTTGGTACTTCCACCTGGGCACGCTGGTAGTGAAACCCCGAATCAGGGGAAGCGGTCGTCTCGGAGCCATGGCTACCAAGCTGGCAGGGGCACTGCTGGAGTGCCAGGCTGGCAGTGCCAAGGTGCCCAGGTGCCCAGGTGCCAGATTCCCATGCCAGGGAATAGGCCCATGATGTGGAAGAGTTCGAGGACCCCAACAAAGGTAAGTTAGGTGCAGTGGGGTGGTACAGAAGCTGCAGTGGGGTAGCTGAGGGAGGATCGGAAGATCCAGGCAGCATTTTAAAATGGCATACGATCCATGAGTTGTACACTCAGAGAAGCATACATAGAAAATGGAAGTAGGAGGAGGCTATTCGGCCCTTCGAGCCTGCTCCGCCATTCATTCTGATCGTGGTTGATCACCAAATTTAATACCCTGATCTCATCTTCCCCCCCATATCCCTTGATTCCTTTAGCCCCAAGAATTCCTTCTTGAAATTACACAACATTTTGGCCTCAACTACTTTCTGTGGTAGTGAAGTCCACAGATTCACCACTCTCTTGGTGTAAATATTTCTCCTCACCTCAGTCCTAAAAGGTTTTATCCTCAAACTATGACCTCTAGTTCTGAACTCCCCCACCATTCTTTCGGAACATTCTTTCTGGATCTCCCTGGTCTAATTCCTGTTAGAATTTAATAAGTTTCTATGAGATCCTCTCTTCTAAACTCCAATGAATATAATGCTAACCCAACTAGTCTCTCCTCATAAGACAGTTCTGACATCCCAGGAACCCGTCTGGTAAACCTTTGTTGTATTTGTTCCACAAAAGATCATCCTCCCTCAGATAAGGATACCAGAACTGCCCACAGTACTCCAGGTGTGATCTTTCCATTGACCTATATTTGTTCCTGTACTGGCAAGCTGACCTCATCAATCATGTCCGAGGAGTAGGGCAAGAGGAGGAAGGGAACACGGGGATTCTCAGAATGTTGTGGTCCCTCAGGAAGGGGAGATAGTAGCACCAGAGGAACCCAGAAACTCTCATTGGAGGGGTAGATGCTGAAACAAGGGTGTACAGGCAGCAATTCAGCTCCCTGCAATTGAGTGGGATTGAATGCAAAAAATGTTCAGGTTTTCAAGGATGACTGTGGCATCAATTTGTGAGATTCTCTCATCCAACTGCCTTGGAAGCCCCCCCCCCCCCCCCCCCCCCCCCGCCCCGATGCCGGTCACATTGAAGGTCACTGTGGTGTTGTACTTCATCGCAACAGGCTCATTCCAGGCAGCCTAGTGGAGATCTAAGTTGACTAACACATCCTGTTGCATACCATTGCATCAAGGTGTTTACAGATGCAATGTTCCAAAGGGCTGGGAAATACATCTAATTCACACAGCATATCCAAAGTCAAATGGTAGAACCTGGGGATATGCAGCGATTGAGCATGATCCCAGGGTGCAGGGAGACACTGATTGCATACACACATCCATTGAGGCTCCCGCTGGACAGCCATGCACCTTCATAAACAGAAAAGGCTTCCACCCGATCAATGTGCAGCTAGTGTGCAACCAGAATTGGTGGGTCATACAGGTGTGTGTCAGATACCCGGCAACAGTTATGCCTCATAAATCTTCAGGAACTCACAAATACCAAACCTTTTCACCAACCGGATTTCTTGGAGGAATAGCAACAAGGTGATCCAGGTAAAATACTGAAAACATGGTGATGACACCCAGATCTGACACACGGAGAAGGTAAAATGAGAGCCACAACAGCATCAGAGGCCTCCTAAAGATGAGATTCCGATGCCGGGCACAATATTCCGCACCCCCGTTCCCCATATGTTGTGGTTTGCTGTGCACTCCATAACATTGCCATCCAAAAAGGAGATGTCCTGGAGGATTGGAGGATGATGAGTTGAGGGACCACAATGCTGCTCCTGGTGGTGGCCACTGGCTGTGATCGATTCAATGGCCATGACACAAGGGGTGCCTTAATAGGGCAAAGGTTTCCATTGTATGTCTTTCCACGGCTACAGAAGGGGTTTGGTGAATGCTAGGCCTCCTTTTCACAGAGCTCGGCATGAACTGGTCATGTCAATCATATGCTGTATGTAGGTGGGCACCAAGGGTGGCACTACTGAATCTGTAGGCAACTTTAACCCTTCTAGAATGTTCCCCTCTCTCTGATGGTGCAGGCACCAATGCATGGAACTATCTAATAAACCTACAACTCCTCTGT
Source organism: Scyliorhinus canicula (assembly GCF_902713615.1). Taxonomy (NCBI): domain Eukaryota; kingdom Metazoa; phylum Chordata; class Chondrichthyes; order Carcharhiniformes; family Scyliorhinidae; genus Scyliorhinus; species Scyliorhinus canicula. Next base: position 141,983,469 of record NC_052150.1, read on the forward strand.
GGTGAATTATAAATACTAATAATCCACACTGTATTGTACAACATGTGTTGAGCCTGTATATTGTATTGGATCACGTGTAGTTGCGCGGCTCTACCCATAAGGGGAGATGAGGAGCTTGTACTGGGCGCCACCCTTGGCTCCGCCCATAGCTTCACCCATGGCTCTTCCCCTTAACCGGATGTATAAAGGTTGATGCTGAGAGCCTGCCTGCCAGTTCATCTGGAGTTCATCTCGTCACAGGCAGGCTCTGTTGTAAGACGATTAAAACCACTGTTCACTTCTAACCACGTGTCGCGTGAATTGATGGTCTCATCATCCTCAATGCCAAAAGGTGTGAGACTTGCTGATTTTTAAAATTTCTGCCACCTATGAAGATTGACATGTGTGGCAAAGAGTAGCTTTACGTTTGAATTGATTTACCTGGTCAGGCTGGAAAATGCACAAATTTTCACTGTCACAAATAGCATTTGATTGATCATCAGATGGATCACCTGACACTGCCCCATATCAGGAGGTGCTTCAAATTGCTGGCCGGTACCTTGTTCCAGGCCACAGCCTGCGGCCTCAGAGACCAGGAATTCTCCATTCCTGAGACTAAGTGTTGATGCCGGGACAGGATTCGTGGAATTCCACGACAATAAAACTGCCGCCACACCTGGACCAATTCAATGACTATGAAAGGGCTAGAACCGGTGCCATGTGGAACACAATCGATTCCAATGAGAAATAGCGCCAGATTCGCCGGTTTCGCGATTGACACTCAGGAGGCTGACAAGCTGCAGCCGCATATACACCCTTCACTCCCCACACACACCATCCCAGCCAACAAGATGGTAGCAAGGAGAACGGCACCCCGTTTCACAGACACCAAGCTTGAGATCCTGCTGGACGTCATGGAGGAGAGGCGAGCCACACTGTACCTTGGCCCGAGAAGGACCTGCCAGCTACCGCCGTTTGCCGTGTTTGGGCACAGGTGGCAGAGGCCGTCAGCGCCACAAGCAACGCCATCTGGACCAGCCAGCAGTGTCAGAACAAACTGCACAACCTCCTCAGGGCAGCCAGGGTGAGTCGGCAGCAGTGGGCCCCTGGTACCAACCCCTGTCCCACACACCCGCATCACTAACCCCCTCCCCCCCCCACCCGGAGGGCGTCCAAACCCCCTTCCCTGCATGAAATGCGGGCACGCATACCGGCCGACATGGCCGGGTGCCCTGACTATTGAAGCCACCAGCTACCCACCCCCTGGGCTGCATGCATTAGACTGTCTAACACTGTGCATTTTCTGTTTTCTGTTTCCTGCGGTCCCTCACCACAGGACTTGGTCGGCGGGCCCAAGGAAAGGGCAGTCGCCAGGGTGGAGATCGGCCTCGGGCGAGACGTGAGACCTTGCTGAGTTGCGGTCCCCTGTGACAAACGTGTCAAGCCCCCCAACATCACCCTCACACCATCCTCATCCTCATAACACCCTTACACCACCCTCATCCCCACTCCACACACCCCCACCCCCCACCGGCCCGAGGCCAGTCATGCGTTTTGTCGTGTGACTTGCAGGGCCTGCTGATGAGGGGGTGGGTCCATCTCGTGTCCCCGCCCCCAGCCACAGCCAGAACCAGGGCCCCAGATGCTGAGGAGTGACACTGATGATACTGGAATGGAGGGAAGCCATCAACCCGAGACCCAGGACACCCCGGAGTTCGAGTACGAAGATGACACTGATTTCCCATCACAGCTGTCTCGCACACCCTCCACCATCCCAGAGACACTCACCTCAGTTGGGCACTAAAATGAAGAGGCTCCTGGGACACTAACTGGTGCGCAACACACAGCTGCTCTGGTACAACAGGTGGAGGGAGCAACATCCGAGGGGGCGGACGGTCTGAGGGTGGGCCAACCCCAGGGACTAGCTGCTGTCCAGACAGATTTTGGGCTTCTGGAACGGACAGTCCCATCGATAGTGGAGATGCAGTCGCAGAGCCAGGGACTACATGAGAAGTTGTCGATGAGCATTCAGCACCTGCAAGCGTAGTTGGAGGAGTCTAAACACATGCAGGAGCAGGAGGTGGTGCTGGCCATGGTGGCGTCCGTGCTGGAGGCCTTGGGGGCGAGGGTTATGGCTATTGATCAGCATGCCAAGGCCTGCGGCAATCTGTGCAGGTGGTGGCCAAGGCCCAGTACAGGGCTGCGCTCTCACAAGCAGCATGTGCCAGAGCTACCTGAGTATTGCAATGGCGCTCCTGAGTGTGGCCCACTCAGAGCAGGTCGTGACAGGGAGCGTCGGCGGCATTTCCCAAGCTCTGGCCACTGTGGCCTACAGAAAGGACCCAGTCCCAGAGGGAGATGGCACAGTCACTGTCTGATAGGGCACAGGCCCAGAAGCTGGTGGCACGGTCAGTGGGTGATATAGCGCAGTCCTAGATGGATGTGGTCCACTCCCTGTGCTCCATGATTGCAAGAATGCAGACCCTGGTCGAGACAGCAGTGGGCCTCCAGGACTGGCAGCGTAAGATGGTGGGGGAGCCGCAGCGGATAGTTCCACTCGCACCCCCGCCCCGTGGAGTTGTCCAGGGGCCACTGGGCACCCCGAGGGAGGAGGAGGGAATGGGGCCCATACCAGTGATTCCTGCAGAGGGAGGTGGCGGAGCACCACAGCACCTCGGGCTCCCCCCTCCTGTCCCTGGCACACCTGGGGGGCAGCGGGCAGAACAGGGCGGCAAAATGCCACCTGGGATACCCGAGAATGAGTCAGACCCATCCAGGCCTGGTCGCCCCAGAGAACGGCCGCCAACGGGGAGCCAAGTTACAGGGCGGGAATCACATCAGGCTGCCTCCATTAGGGCCCATGAGGCCAGAAAACTAGAAACCAGTTATGTTGGCATGGGGGCAGGGCACAGTTCAGTGATTTAGGTTAGGGCACGTATCTGTATATCTGTTTTCACATTAAACACCTGTGCACAATGTTACAACCGGAAGAAGGGTGTGAGGGATGGGCTGGTCTGGGTTAGCCGCAGAGGGGGCTCAGGGACCACAGTTCAGCCAGCACTTCAGTGTGCCACCTCTATTCCCCCGCCACCTCCCCCCTCCATCCTCACCAGGCAATCCCCAGGGATTTGATGGGACCGTGTGATGGAATGGCCAGGTGGATGATGGAAAGTGCCACCATAGGCAGGAGTCAGGCACAGTCAAACCATGTGGAGCACCAGAGATCATCGCAAAGCAGGTTGTCATCACCCTCCATTCCAGTTTCATGCCTCAGCCCATATCGCTGAACTGTGCCCTGCAACTAAGTCAACTTAACTGATGTCCACTTTTCTGGCCTTACAGGCCCTCAAACTACGTCTAGGTGGATCCCCAGTTGGCACATCAGGAGCGGAGACAGCCTGCTGTGGTGCTGCCCTGTTCTGCCCGCTGCCCACCAGATGCGTCAGGGACAGGAAGGGGGGAGTCCGAGGTGCTGCGATATTTCAGCATCTCCCTTGCGGGAGTCACCAGCACGGGCCCCATCATGTCCTCCTTCCTCAGGGCACCCGATTGCCTGCAGTCTACTCTCATTCTCGGTGGTTATGGCCAGCTTTCTCCTGGGGTGTTGAAACAGAACACGCACAGTGTTAGACAGTCTGATGCATGCAGCCCAGGAGATGGGTAGCTGGTAGTTTCAGTGGCCAGGAACCCGGGCCATAGCCGGAGGCATGGGTGCCGGCATGTAGTGCAGGGTGGGGGTTCGGTCAACCTCCAGGTGGGGGGGTTAACGGGTATGTGGGACGGGGGTTGGTGCCAAGTGCACAGCGCTGCCGATTGACCCTGGCCACCCTGAGGAGGTCATGCAGTTTCTTCCGGCACTGCTCACTGGTCTGGATAGTGCTGCTGACAGTGTTCACAGTGCTGAAGGTCTCTACCAGCTGCACCCAGGTACGTCGGACGGCAGTGGCTGGCAACCTCTTTCCTGGCTGGGGTACAGGGTCTCTCGACTCCACGGCATCTAACAGGGTCTTGAGCTACGCATCTGTGAAACGGGGTGCTGCTCTCCTCGCTGTCAATTTGTTGGCGAGGATGGTGCGTGTGTGGGAGTAAAGTGTGTATATGCAGCTGAAGCTTGTCTACCTTCTGAGTGTGAATCGTGACCCCGGCGAATCTGGCACTATTTCTCATTGGAATCGATTGTGTTCCATGTGGCGCCGGTGCTAGCTCATCAACTGTCGGTGAATCGGCTCAGGTGCGGCGCCAGGTTTACTGTCATAGATTGCCGCAAATCCTGCCTCAGCATCAACACTTATCCTCGGGAATGGAGAATCCCACCACTCATATTTGTTTACAAATCCCTCCATGACTTTTATGCTTCCAAACTCTGTAATCTCCTCCATCCCTACAAACTCCCAAGTTCTATACACAGCTCCAATTTTGGCCTCTTGTTACAGATAAGACCAGACTTTGCCATGTCATTTTAACTCAAACCTTCTTGACAGAGAAGATGTGTGGTTCGGAGATCAATACGTGGCCAAAATACAACAGGTGGGAAGGTATCAAACTAGAAAATGCCGATCCATATTCCCCAATATTTAGAATCACGACAAAATGTGTCTTAAGTCACCGCTGACCTAAGCTCTGGAATTACCGCCCCACATCTACCTCTGCCTCTTTGCCTCTCTTTCCTGCCTTTCATTTGAATGGACTTCTTGAACCAATGAGCTTTCTCTTATCTGTCTTGTCTCCTAATGTGGTTAGATGTCATTTGTTTTGATAATGCTCCTGTGAAGCACCTCTTACCACATTAAAGGTTCCATATCATAGAACACAGAACTGTACAGCACAGTACAGGCCCTTCGGCCCACGATGTTGTGCTGAACTAATCTGCAACTAAGATCAAATCAACCTACTCCAATCATTCTAGTGCACTCTATATGCCTATCCAATAACCGCTTGAAAGTTCCTGAAGTGCCCGACTCCACTACCATAGCTGGGAGTGCGTTCCACATCCCAACCACTCTCTGAGTAAAGAACCTTCCTCTGACAGCCCTCCTATATCTTCCACCATGAAACTTATAGTTATGCCCCCTTCTAACAGCTACATCCACCCGAGGAAAAAGAATCATAGAATTTACAGTGCTGAAGGAGGCCACTCGACCCATTTAGTCCGCACCGGCCCCTGGAAAGAGCACCCCACCCAAACACACTCTATCCCCTTAACCCAGTAACCCCACCTAACCTTTTTGACACTGAGGGGAAATTTAGCATAGCCAATCCACCTAACCTGCACATCTTTGGATTGTGGGAGCAAATTGGAGCACCCAAAGGAAACCCTCGCAAACAAGAGAAGAAAGTACAAACTCCACACAGACAGTCAGCCGAGACTGAAATTGAACCCGGGACCCTGGAGGTGTGAGGCAGCAGTGCTAACCACTGTGCCAACGTGGGGCCCTATGAATGCATGTTTTTTGCTGTGGTTATTGCTGACTCCCGATTTTGCTCCAGAGCTTCTGAAATGTTCCTCTTCGACCGTCTATCCTTTTTTCATGTCTCTGGACTCATCTTCTGTCACTCTTATCAAAGTAAGTCAATGTTCCCTTGACCTTACATTCCAAATGTTAGCCACAGCATTTATTAGATCAACTTCTGCATTTTGCACCACTCACCACCAAGTGCATATCTTCCAACCCATTCCTTCCTGTGTCCCAGAGGGACTATTACTTTCTGTGTTCATCTTATGACAGGGAGTTGCAAGGATAATTTTCAAAATATGCATTTCCAGCCATTCTAAGTACATATCAGGAAATAATCAGCACGTACTCTTCAACCTTCCCTAATTGAAGGAAAATTGTGGGGTGTGTGTCCAAAATTTCACAATGTGCATTCCCACGTTGCAAGCATCAACTCTGGGTGTGTGAATTCAGAAAATCTTCCTTGTGTCTTTAAGGTTAAAGCTTTGTGCCAACTATTAGAAAAGGCAAAAAAGCGAGGGCAGAATTTTCTGTTCCTGCCAGCTGTGGGATTCCTGGTGGGCAGGGCAATTAATTGGTGGGAGGCAAACAAGTCTATTTCCCAAGAGCAGGATAAACTATTGGAATTCTGTTCTCCTGACTTTGATGGCAGGTTGAACTTCCCAACAGACAATACCAGGAATCCCATTTGCATTCGTTAACATCACATGTATGTTCATTAAAAGGCCACCTCACCAGAATTAAGTTCACCCATCAAATGAAACTTCCCCCCAGAGAGAATTTAGAATGTTCAGTTTAACGACTGTATGTAAGTGGCCTACACCTGTCAATCTTTACCTCTTCCACAACTTTGAGGTCCCTCGGTGTTGCTTTCTCCTTCTTGGGGCCTCAGTCGAGAGCCATCAGCAAACTCGGAGCCAAGGCTGGACAACAGAGGCAGGCAAAGGCTGGAAGGATGAGAGGGTGTAGGGGGAGCGAAGGCTGGATGGGGACATAGGCCCACAATGGAAGAGTGGGAACAGTGTCCGGTAAAGGGTTGGAAAATGTCCGGATAATGTTGCCTGGGGAAGGGGGATGGACAGTGTCTGGGGAAAAGCCGAGTGTGTCTTAGAGGGCAGGGTCAATGGTGGGGTCTTGTACTGAGAACACAGTGGTCTGGTGATAGGAGGAACAGTCAAGATCAACGGAGAACGTGCAATGCAGAGCATGGCAAGAGTCTAATAAGTCTCACCGGGTAGATCATGGAGGGAGACTAGATAGATTGGTCAGATAACAGAATGGGGCAAGATCAGGGTGGACAAGGGGATGGTAACGGGTGTTGGCTCTGAGGGGAGGAAAGGCATGTAGAGATGGATTGTGATAGGATCCAGTGTGACAGCGGAAAGTTCAAGGGTGACATGATGAGGTGGGGGGGGGGGGGGGGGGGGGGATGGATGGGTGACAGGGAGTGGGTAGAAGGTGGTGGAGCAGGTTTGAATGGTAACAACTTTCCCAAACCATCCTTGACGCACAGAATCAGTGAAATCCCTCAAAGTAGGTAGATTAGGGTTTTTTCAGGTGGGTGGAATTCAAGGTCAGCACAAGTGGTCGACTAAAGGGGCACCATGAGGCAACTGGATGTCAAAGATGCTCAGCTGTATTCTCCTCTCTATAGTGAAGCTTTGTTCTTGACTCATGGGTCTCATAACATTCATATTGCAACAATGCGTGGAGCTGCCATTCATTCTGTGTCATTTACCATCTGCTACTGTCAGAGGTGGGGTGGAGGAAGGGAGGGAGCATGGCTTGTGGACAGCAGTTAACCCTCAACTCCAAACCTCCATCCTCTCTGAGGCATGATCAAGACTGGCGCTGGAGGGTATGCAGAGGAGATTCACTAGGTTAATCCCAGAGTTGGATTACGAGGAGAGGTTGAGTAGACTGGGACTGTACTCATTGAAATTTAGAAGGATCGGGGGGATCTTATAGAAACATATAAAATTATGAAGGGAATAGTTAGGATAGATGCGGGCAGGTTGTTTCCAATGGCGGGTGAAAGCAGAACTAGGGGGCATAGCCTCAAAATAAAGGGAAGTAGATTTAATTTAGGAGGAATTTGTTCACCCAAAGGGTTGTGAATCTATGGAATTCCCTGCCCAGTGAAGCAGTTGAGGCTCCTTCATTATTTGTTTTAAGATAGATAGTTTTTGAAGAATAAAGGAATTAAGGGTTATGGTGGCTGGGCGGGAAAGTGGAACTGAGTCCACAAAAGATCAGTCATAGAACATAGAACATACAGTGCAGAAGGAGGCCATTCGGCCCATGGAGTCTGAATCAACCCACTTAAGCCCTCACTTCCACCCTATCCCCGTAACCCAATAACCCCTCTTAACCTTTTTTGGTCACTAAGGGCAATTTATCATGGCCAATCCACTAACCTGCATGTCTTTGGACTGTGGGAGGTACCGGAGCACCCGGAGGAAACCCACGCAGACACAGGGAGAACATGCAGACTCCGCACATGCAGTGACGCAGCGGGGAATCAAACCTGGGACCCTGGCACTATGAAGCCACAGTGCTACCACTTGTGCTACCGTGCTGCCCATTGATCTCATTGAATGGCGAAGCAGGCTCAAAGGGTCAGATGGCCTACTCTGCTCCTAGTTCTTATGTTCTTGTGATAAAGGTTCATGTGGTTCGTCTTTCTATGCTGCAAGGCAATGGTCTCTATTGCTTCTCAAAGATGGTGGAGGCAAGTGGAAAAGTCTCTGCGAGAGGCTTCTTGCACATGGCACACATCACGCTCATCAAAGACCAATGACTCCATGGCTCTCATATATGGCAGGAGGGAGTCCTACCTCTGGTTCCCCAGGAGATCCTTCACCTGAAAAGGGTGGGGTGGGGATGCCATGTTTATACCGAGGCCAGGTGAACGGCTCAGCATTGCTCTGTTGGATTTGGGATGGAGAGAATCTTGTAATTACTTCAGTTAATTCACGGATCCACTGAGACTGCAATGATGCAGGGTGCAGGCAATTCTACCTTGGTAATAGCTCCCATCCAGATGAGGAGAAGGAGGGCACATCACAAGTTGGCAAGAGCCAGGACGAGCAAGGGCCTGAGCAGCAAGAGGCAGTTGCCACCCAATAGGAATCATGCCGAAATTCACCCCATCATTAGACTTAGACTCTAGAACGGAAAATTCTACCTTTAGTTAGACGGACAGAGGAACAGTAAACCTAAAATATATTGTTGTTCCCAAATTGCCCTCTGGTGAGAGATAATGGATGGTGCTTAACGCACTGGTATTCAGATGTCGTTTCAATTTTAATGTCAGTGAAAGAGCAGGCATAATAGTCAGCTCTTTGCTTGCACTAAAGAGATGAAAATTAGTTTGGTTTGTACTGATTTCAGTTACACTGCAGTCATTGTGAATCTAAAGTATGAAATTAATACACACCCTCTCATGGTGGGCCCACACTAATTGGCACCAATGAAAATACAAATTAAAATGTTATTAAGTTAATAATTAAAGTCAGCATATAAACATGACTAAATGACATCAGTAAATATTTTACCCTCAGATTTTCATTCTTGGCCAAAATCGTATATTCTCTCATTTGTGCATTTTAAGCAACATCTTGGGCGGGATTCTCCCGTAATCAGCGCGATCGGTGCCACCCGGCGTCGCCCGCCGCGGACACACGGCATCACAGTACAAAAGCCCTCCCCCACCCCCCGGAGACCCGACAAGATGGCCACCCGTCGCGCGCTCCTCGACACAGTAGAGCAGAAGAGGGAGGCCCTGTACCCCGGACACAGCCGCAGGGTTGCCCCACGCCTCAGCCGGTGCCTGTGGAGGAGGAGGCAGAGGCCGTCAGTGCTGTGGCTGTGACACCAAGTAAAGGTGCCCAGTACCACAGGAAGGTGATTGACCTTGTCAGGGCAGCCAGCGTGAGTAACCCCCCCCCCCCACCCGGCGATGTGCGGCACACCCCCAGGTGCAACGAACCCTAACCCTAATTTTCTCGCACCTCTGCCAATATACGCACAACCGCTGGCCTGCATGTATATCCCTGCCTAACACTCTTGCCCTTTATCCCTGCCACCCACCTGCCCGCCCCCCAGAGGAGAAGCGCGCACACAACAACAGGGAGCGTGAGAGGACAGGAGGGGGCCCAGCTGATGAAAGACCACTGTTCATGAGGAGAGGGTCCTGGAACTGGCAGGCGGATCGAGGACCTGGAGGTTGCCAACGCAGAGGTCGGGGGCGCACCGCAATGTGAGACCCCCCACGCCCATTCCCCTTCCCCCTACCCCCATATCCCTTACCCCCATATCCCCCCTCCCCCATATTCCCCTTCACCCATATCCCCCCTCCCCATATCCCCCTTCCCCATATCCCCCTTCCCCCATATCCCCCCTCCCCCATATCCCCCCTCCCCCATATCCCCGATCACCGCCTGTGTGTCTAACCATGCATGTTGTATTGTGTATTAGAACATAGAACATAGAAAAATACAGCACAGAACAGGCCCTTCGGTGTAAGACCAAACGTCGAGGCACCCATCCCCGCTGATGCCGACCCCCCCCAGGACTCCCCAGCGCAGCAAGAAGACAGGTAGAGACCCGGCCCCTCTGGCATGCGACGCCCCCAGGACGCCCCAGGGTGGCCACGAGACAGGGACAAGCCCGGAGCAACACGGAGACGATGCCCCCTTCTCGTGCGGGTGCGGCGACGCAGGCGTGCGACACCCAGCGACGAGGGGGGCAGCCACATGCTCCCGTCGCAGCCGAGCCAGGACACCCCTACCCAGGACACCCCTACCCTGGATAGCCCTACCCAGGACACCCCTACCCTGGATAGCCCTACCCAGGACACCCCTACCCTGGATAGCCCTACCCAGGACACCCCTACCCTGGATAGCCCTACCCAGGACACCCCTACCCTGGATAGCCCTACCCAGGACACCCCTACCCTGGATAGCCCTACCCAGGACAGCCCTACCCAGGACAGCCCTACCCAGGACACCCCTACCCTGGACAGCCCTACCCAGGACACCCCTACCCTGGACACCGACACACAGGGGACGGGTGGACAGGAACTGCCACCCAGGGGACCATGGATTCTGGGTCGGACGATGATCACGACACAACGCCACTGTTATCTCCAACACCCTCTACCATCGCAGAGACACTCACCTCAGTTGGGCACTTTAGTGATGAGGCTTCTGGTACACTCACTGGTGCGCACAACACAGCCGTACCGGTACAGCAGGTGGAGGTAGGAGCAGCCGAGGGGCCGGGCAGTCGGAGGGCAGGCCGGCCCCAGCAACCATCTGCCGCCCAGAGGGGTCCCGGGTTCCTGGAGTTCCCACACCCACCCATAAACCCAATGCAGTCACGAAACCAGGGCCGATCAAAGGGGGTGACGGCTGGCTTGCGGCGGCTGCAGACGCAGGTGGACGAGTGCACCCACGTCCAGGAGCTGGGAGTGGTGCCAGTCATGCATTGCACCCAGGCTGACACCGCACGGGTGGCGTTCACGGTGGAGGCAATGGGGGTGACGGTGTCAGGCATGGGGAGCAGTATGCAAGGCCTGGGGCTTTCTGTGCAGGCGGCGTCTGTGGCCCAGGACATGGCTGCCCTCTCACAGGCAGCCATGAGCCAGAGCCAGCGGCAGATGGCAGAGGCGCTCCACGCCGTGTCCCAGTCACAGCAGGCAGTGGCCCAGTCTCAGCAGGCAGTGGCCCAGTCTCTGCAGGCAGTGGCCCAGTCTCAGCAGGCAGTGGCCCAGTCTCAGCAGGCAGTGGCCCAGTCTCAGCAGGCAGTGGCCCAGTCTCAGCAGGCAGTGGCCCAGTCTCAGCAGGCAGTGGCCCAGTCTCAGCAGGCCATTGCTAGGGGCATCGGCGCCATTGCCCAGGTGCTGGCCGGCGTCGCCCAGACACAGACAGGGATGGCAGACACCCTGTGCTCCATGGCTGCAAACTTGCAGACCCTTGTCGATACTAGCTTTGACAAAGAGTCATCGGACTCGAAACGTTAGCTCTTTTCTCTCCCGACAGATGCTGCCAGACTTGCTGAGATTCTCCAGCATTTTCCCTTTCGTTTCAGATTCCAGCATCCGCAGTAATTTGCTTTTCTCTTGTCGATGCCAGGCCGGGCCTCCAGGACTGGCATCGCCAAGTGTCGGGGGGCGCCGGATGGTCGGTCCGTTCGCATCCCCGACCCATGTAGAGACCCGGGTGCCATCAGGCACCCCGAGGGAGAGGAGGTGCTGGGGCCCGTTCCGGGTCCACCTGTAAGGGAGGCCCCGGAACACCACGACACCTCGGACTACCCCCCCACCTTCCGTTCCAGGTGCATCTGGTGGGCAACGAGCAGGACAGGCTGGCAGATCGCCATCTCAGTCGCCTGAGCCCCAGGTGAGTCTCCCCCCCCCCCCCCCCCCCCCGGGTTGCCCTCGCCATCCCCCCAGGCAGAGGACGGGACCGTGCACTGCAGTGTCACAGCCGCATGCTGGGATGGTCCAAGTGGAGGGTGGCCCTGTGGCCATGGGTCAGACATTGTCAAATGATGTAGAGCCCAGAGCTCATCGCAGAGCGGGTTGTCATCAGCCTCCATGGCCTGCAATAGACACGCTTCCACCGGCGACCGTGTGAACCCAGCCCGTTGTGCCGCAGGTGGATGGGCAATGGATGGGTGGTGTGCATGCGGGTGGGTGAGGGGGGGGTGAAGGTGTTGGTGGTGGGTGGGTGGGGGGGTGAGGGTGTTGGTGGTGGGTGGGTGGGGGGGGTGAGGGTGGTCAGCTGGTGTCATGGTGTGCGGTCTGTGCCCATACTCGGCGATTCCCACGCTCACCCTAGTCAGTGAACCGGGCAGCTATCAGCCTGTCCCATGCCCGCTGGCCCAGCCGGTAACGGTGGGTAGCCTCTCGTCCACGTCCAGCTGGTCTGTCCTGACCATTGCCCCCATCCTCCTCATCTGGGGAGGTCTGTGCCTCGTCCTGCTGCTCCTCCACTTCCCCCTCCTCTGCCTGCAGCACATTACCCCTCTGCTGGGCTATGTTGTGCAGCACGCAGCAGACCACAATGATGCGTCCGACCCTATCTGGCAGGTACTGGAGGGCCCCTCCAGAGTGGTCCAGGCACCTGAAACGCATTTTTAGCAGCCCAAAGCAGCTCTCTATCACACCCCTAGTGGCTGCATGGGTATCGTTGTAGCCATTCTCCACGTCACCCTGTTTCCTCCGTACAGGCATCATCAGCCACGATCATAACGCGTAACCCCTGTCGCCCAGCAACCAGCTCCTCAGCCGGGGAGGGGGTGCGTCCCTCGAACATGCCGGGGATGTAAGACTGCGCCAATACGTATGAGTCATGTACACTGCCCGGATACTGGGCGCAGACGTGCAGGATCATCATGTTGTGATCGCAGACCACCTGGATGTTCATGGAATAGGTCCCCTTCCTATTGGTGAACACGGCCCTGTTATCTGCAGGTGGCCGCAAGGCGACATGCATCCCATCGATCGCGCCCTGGACCATGGGAATCCCGGCCGCCGCAGCGAAGCCCGCTGCCCGGGCATCCTGGCTGGCCCGGTCCATAGGGAACCGGATGTAGGAACTGGCATATAGGGTGTCTGTCACTGTCCGGATGCACCGGTGCACCGATGTCTGCGAGATGCCGGACAGATCCCCACTCGGCACCTGGAATGACCCCGTGGCATAAACGTTCAGGTCCACCATAACCTTGACGGACACGGGGAGATGGTGTCCTCCCCCAGTGCCACGTGGTGCCAGGTGTGCCATCAGGTGGAAGATGTGTGCCACGGTTTCCCGGCTCATCCGGAGTCTCCTCCAGCATGCCTGGTCCGTGAGGTCCTGGTACGACGAGTCGGGTCAGTACACACAGGGCCTCCTTGGGCGTCTCCATCGCCGTGGCGCCATCACCTCATCCTCCCCCTCCTCCTCCACCCCCCGTCCTCCTCCTCGTGCTCCTCCTCCTCGTCCTGTCGGGCAGGCGGCCCTCCAGCCTGGGCGGCTGCCACCTGCCCCTCTGCAGCACGCTCCTCTGCGGAAGCCTCCGTCGCCTCCCTGGCACTCTCCTGCTCCAGCTCCCCCAGGGCAACATGCAGAAGTGCGGCTGCACATCGCTGGCTGATCAGCAAACATAACGGCCTGCAGGGTATGGGAGTTGGCGGGGGGTGGGGGGGGGGGACGATGACATGTCAGCAATGCTCGTACCCCCACCCACCCCGCAGCCAGGGGCCATGGGCTGCATGGACGCGTCTGTTGGAAGCTGGCACCTGGCCAGGCAGGCGACCTCCCTCGCCCTCTCCTCTCACCCCGGCACTCTCCCCCCTCCCTGGCACTCTCCCCCTCCCCGGCACTCTCTCCCCTCCCCGGCACTCGCCCCCTCAGCCCGGCACTCGCCCCCTATCCCCGGCACTCGCCCCCTCACCCCGCCACTCTCCCCCCCCCCCCCCCCCAGCACTCGCCCCCCCTCCCCGGCATTCTCCCCCCTCCCCGGCACTCATCCCCTCACCCCGGCACTTGCCCCCCCTCCCCGGCACTCGCCTCCTCACCCCGGGACCCTCCCCCCTCCCGGCACTCGCCCCCCTCCCCGGCACTCTCCCCCCTCCCCGGCACTCGCCCCCTCACCCCGGCACTCTCCCCCCTCCCTGGCACTCGCACTCTCCCCCTCCACCCCCCTCTCCCCCCCTCCACCACCCCTTTCCCCCCCTCCACCCCCTCTCTCCCCCCCCCCCCCCCCCCACCATCCTCCCCCACACCCACCCCCCTCCACACTGACTGCGGCCACGCCATCACTTCTCCTGCGGCCACCCCACGCCGTGACCTACCTCCACGCTGTCCGGCGTCAACCATCAGCACTGGTTGACGCCGTTATATAAGGTGGTTCGATTTATGCCGACTTGACCCGTAGTCACGTCGGCGGGACTCCGGACCATCCAGACGGGTGAATTCGGGCAGCTACGGGGTCCATAGCGTCGCGCTGGTCCCCGCCATTCTCCAAGGTGGGCGGCGCAATTCACGCCACAGCGACCTTCGTGGGGTCAGAGAATTTGGAGGCCAACAGGGGCGAGATTCATGCCCCCCCCCCCCCCCGGCGACTCTCTGAGCCGGCGGGGGGTCGGAGAATCCCACCCCTTATTTCCTGAGGAAGGAGCAGTGCTCTGAAAGCTAGTGATTTGAAACAAACCTGTTGGACTTTAACCTGGTGTTGTAAGACTTCTTATTTCCTGGACAGTGGTAATGAAACATTGGAACAGGCCAAAAATGAAGTCACAGTTCAAACTCGGAATGGCTCTTTGTCGGCAGTCACGTTCATTATTTTGAAATTCTCTTATTTTTTTAACAGATGATACATTCATCAAAACAAAAAGTCATTTGCAAAGACATTATTATGTCCAACTCTTGTCAGAGGAAGGGATTGGCCATGAAACAAAAATAGAACAAAACATCATCGAAACCCTTTTGTCTTTCAAGAATCAGAGCATATTGTGAAGCAAGATCCTGACAAGTCTGAACCAGGCCATTGTGACAGCTGCTAAAGTTGGCCACCCCAGACAGTATCCTAGTCCTGATGCTGGATTCCAGACCTCTCGGTGTGTCCTTTTGAGAACTTTTTATGGTCTGGAAGGAACCAGGTTATTGTTCTCAGTTTTGTTTCTCCTGAACTTGAGGCCACAATCTTTGCACAATAGATTCTTTTGCATCAATCATAGTAAGCATTTATTAATGCGTAGGTTAGGTTTAATAAGAACAGCCAGCAAGGATTCAGAAAAGCAAAGCATGTTTGACAAATTTAACATTGCTTTTGGCGAAGTTTCCAATCAGATAAAGAAAGGGAATGTAGAAAATATAGCGAATATGTACTTTTAGAAGATATTTGGTAAGATGCCTAACAAGAAGTATATCATAAAAATTCAGGCAATGGGACAAATGTAGTAGCGCGCACATTAAGTTCATGACAGGAAAATGGATGTTGGAAGTGGTATGACCAGTGCTAGTTCCGTTCAATCTTTATAGATGATTTGGACTTGAGTAGAGGAAATAAAAAATGCAAAGTTTGTCGTTGACTTGAATCCAAACATTTTGCAAACAAAAAGAAAGTTTGTAAAAGACTCGAAGAAGACACCGCGAGGTTAATGGAATAACAGGCAGGCAGCTGTTGGAATTTAATCGGGTCGAAACGTATGTTTATATAGCACCTTTAACATAGGGAAGCATTGTAAAAGTCCTCACGGCTGTGCAGTCAGACAAAAATTGACACTACAGTACAACAAAGGAGAAGCCAAATAGAGAAAATGTTGGAAAATCCCAGCAGGTCTGGTAGCTTCTGGAGTGAGAGAGAAGCAGATTTAACAGTTTGAGTCCTTTTGACTCTTTGTCAGAACTGAACAGGAGAAATGTGTTATAGATATTGAACTGTAGCTGTAAGAAATTGCAACAAGATGTAGCAACTTTAAGAACAAAAGGTAGATGGCCTGATGTGGAAGGCATGGGGAGGAAAGGGAGGGTTATTGCATTGAGAAAATAAATAAGACAATAATAGGGCAATAAATTTGTTGAATTCATCTCCGCAGAGAGTTGTAGAGGCTGGGTCATTAAGTATGTTCAAGGCTGAGATAGAGAAATTTCTAATTAGCAAGAGAATCAAGGTTTTTGGGGATAAGGCAGGAAAGTGGAGTTGAGCGTTATCAGATCAGCCGTGATCTCATTGAATGGAGGAGCAGATTAAATGGGCCGAGTGGTCTACTTCTGCTCATATGTCTTATGGCCTTATGGTTTAATGGCTCGTATTAGTATTACTATTATTGTATTATCATATTATCACATCTTAGTCATGGTAGATATGCAGAGTGCTTATTATCAGCCGTTTTTCTTCCATTATCCGAGTGTTAATCATGATAGAACCGAGTGGCGCCATAGCCGAAGAGTGGCGACTGATGGATACAGGTCTCCACGGGGTCTAAAATTTGGCATTGGAATCCCATTCCCTTTTTGGCCTTTATTTTCTTCTCCTTGTTTTGGAAGAATGTATCCTGATTATAAGGCCATTGGATTAATCCTACCAGTCCTCAGTCTTAGTACTGAATGTTCCCTTTAGATAAATTGTGGTGGTGATTTTTATTGGTTTCTTTTGAGTTATTTTGGGGGTGTTTCTGTGTTGTTGACGTTATCCTACTTAGGTACAGAGCGGTCTCCAACCCATGAAAGGAATGGTTTGGGGATACTTTGGTGCCTCTGATGTAAGTGGGTTGGAGGAGAGGGGTAATGGTGTGTGGAAATATGGTCTTATTCTTCTCTATGGCTGGATTAATGGCAGCGGCTGATCTTAAAATTTGCTTATGGAATGTAAGGGGCATTCATCGCCCGATCAAAAGGATTATCTCCTTTCTTAAGAAGGAAAGGTTTGACATAGCTTTACTACAAGAAACTCATTTGGATTATAGGGAGCATTTAAAATTGAAGTGAGAGTGAGTGGGGCAGGTTTTCTTTGCATCCTTTTCGTCAAGCAGTAGTGGGATGGCAATCCTTTTTATGAAGAATGTCCCGTTTTGGGTTGAAACTTGCACACAGGACAAGGACAGTAGGTATGTGATCATTAGATGCACGATGCATGGAGGCATTGTTTCATTGATGCATGTTTACGGACCCCAAAATTATTCGCCAGAGATCATTACTAGGGCTTTTTTAGTATTTGCTGAGTTGGCCTCAGCTAACCTGATTGTGGCTGACGATTTTAATTGCAGTCTGAACCCCCGGTAGATAAGTTCCCGGTTACCAAGAACACCAATGTTACCAAGGTTACCAATGGTTACAAAGAACCACACATTGGCCTCAGCCTGTGAGGAGATGGGTTATGTGGACGTTTGGAGGACTTCACACCCCAGGGGCAGGGACTTCACTTTTTTTTCAGCCCCGCATCAATGTCATATTAGAATTGACTATTTTATTGTGCCAAGGACGATCTGGCATCTGATCTCCTCATACTCCATAGGTAACATTTTAATCTCGGACCATGGAATTTTCTTGGAATGTTTGCTTGAGGGCTCACCTCTCCCCAAACGAGAACATGGGGATTTGATGCCTCCCTGATCAGAGGTATATCATTTACGACACATTGTAAAAAAGTGTTTGAGTTTTTCCTCTCCATTTTGTGCGAGACGTGTAAGGCTTACATTAGGGAGCTGATTATTTTGTATGCAGCTAATAAAAGGCGCAAGCTGCTGGAGAGCCGGCTGCTGTCTTGGCAAAGGCAGAGGAGAGTTATAAGAAGACTCCCAACAGGCAATTGTTGAAGGAGGTTGAGAAAAGTTTAAAGTTTGTGAGGCAGGCGTTGTAGGGAGTTAGGGAATAAACTAAACAAATATTGAGCCTGCTTGACAAAGAAAAGGGCTGACTCTCGGCTGATCCCCTCTGTGCGACTTGCAGGAGAAACAAAGAGTGACAAAGGCAGAAGAGATAAACAGGGATTTTAGGGAATTCTATGCGGGATTATACAAATCTGGGCATTCTGGTGGTGAGTTGATGGGTATGGAATATTTCTTCTCTTCGTTGAAGCTCCCAGAGACCACAGAAAGCCAACACCGATAACTCAGTGCTCCTCTTTCTAGGGAAGAGGTGTCAAAGACCAATCGGAAGCTTCAGCCAGTAAGGCACCAGGACTGGATGGCTTTGGGTGTGAGTTTTAAAGGGAGTTTAAGGATTTGTTGTTGGACACGGGGTGGGTATGTACTGTCCCTCTTTTGAGTCGGGGATGTTGCCACCCTCTTTACATGAAGCTAATGTTTCTTTGATTCTGATGGCAGGCAAGACCCAGAGGAGTGTGCCTCCTACAGGCCGATATCTCTTATGAATGTTGACTTGAAACGATTATCTAAGGTTCTGACCAAAAGATTTGAAGACATCCTTCCGACGATCATGTGAGAGGACTAGACTGGGGTTGCTTAGGAGAAGATATTCGAGTAATAACATTAGAAGATTTCTAAATGTGATCCAGGCTTTTCAGAAGTGCGCATTGGATGGCTGGCTATTTCCTTAGATGCAGAGAAAATGTTTGACCGAGTTGAGTGGAATTATCTGGATTCTACATTGCAAGGCTTTGGGTTGAGGGAGAATAATAACAATAAGAAGAAGTATAATCACTTATATCAAGATGGTTATATCAAGAATTATATCAAGTGGATTCAATTATTGTACGATACACCCGTGGAAGCAGTGCTCACCAGCGATTTAAGGTCATCAAACTTTGGGCCTCAGAGAGGGACTAGGCTAGATTGCCCTCTGTCCCCCTTGCTGTTTGTGTTGGCCATTAAGCTATCGGCAGAGACCATTAGGTCAGATCCCTTGATATCGAGGTTGGAATATGGGATGAAGCAGCATTCACACTTTATACAGAGGATGTGCTGCTATTTGAATCCTGGTGTTTTGGTTCCTGCTTTTGTTGAA
This sequence comes from Scyliorhinus canicula, assembly GCF_902713615.1. Lineage (NCBI taxonomy): Eukaryota > Metazoa > Chordata > Chondrichthyes > Carcharhiniformes > Scyliorhinidae > Scyliorhinus > Scyliorhinus canicula. The sequence continues at coordinate 142,002,358 of NC_052150.1, forward strand.
GTGGTGGACAGTTTTAGTGCCTTTTCTGGTTACAAGCATGTCAGAGGCTATGCCGGTAGGGAGAGGGGTTACCCCCCCCCCCCCCCCCCCCCCCCCATTGCTAATTTCAATTGAAATGGTTCCTTATGGGATTTAAATATTTTGAGGTTTCCATTACCACTTCCTTTGGACAATTCTGTGGGGTCAACTTCCCCCAACTGATTGTGACTATTAGATGGGATCTCGCTCGATGATCAGCACTCTCGATTTCATGTCTTGGGAGGATTACCCTTTTAAAATGAACATATTGCCCAGATTGTTACATTCTTTACAAATGCTGCCTGTTCTGTTGTCAGTTAGGGTCATTAAAGAAATTAATGGAATGATTGGTACATTTATTTGGAACAAAAAGCGAGCTCGCCTTAAGTTGGCCAAGCTCCAGTTACCAGGTGCTGGGGCAGGTTTGGGTCTCCCGAATATTAAGCAATACCAGTTGGCCTCTCATCTAATAATCTTCAGTGATGGGGTTAGGTTGGATCTGGGGTCCATCTGGATTGACATTGAAGCAGAGCAGTCAATTTCCCTCCACGAACCTTTTTGTTTTATGGTGACATTACAGCAAGCTCTGCTAAGTGTGACAATCCTATTATTATTAATACTCTGAATGTGGAGGTTGGTCTGCCAACTAGAAGGAAGATCCTTCCTTCTGCTCTCTGTTCTATCCATGGCAGTCCACACGTCCCACCAAGTCCTATCAACCATGGATTTGATACCTGGAGAGATAGAGGCATTTGTTGGTTGGTAGGTATGTTCGAAAATGCCTCCTTGCTATCATTTTTGAGCAGCTATGTCAGCAATTTGACGTCCCAAGGCAAACCTTTACTAAATATTTACAGCTTAGACTCTTTATCCTTAATAAGACTTCCCTGCATCTTGATTCCTCAATTTCTCCAGAGGAACAAATCCTGATTTCTGTGGAGCTTAAACAATTGATTAGTAAGTTCTATGATGTGTTGATCCAGGGCCTGCATCATCACGCTGAATGCTCTGCAGGCATGGGAAAAGGGCTTAGCTATCAAGATTGTGAGGAACCATGGGGTAACATGTGGGATTATGGCTGTAAATATTTGGTTTGCAGCGGCACGGTGGTACAATGGTTAGCACTGCTGCCTCACGGCACCAAGGACCCAGGACCGATCCCGGCCCTAGGTCGTTGTCTGTGTGGAGTTTGCACGTTCTCCCCGTGTCTGCGTGGGTCTCACTCCCACAACCCAAAGGGTAGGTGGATTGGCCACGCTAAATTAACTTCATTGCAGTGTTAATGTTAAGCCTATTTGTGACATTAATAAAGATTATTATTATTATTATTATTATTAATTGCCCCTTAATTGGGAAAAAATTAATTTGGTTCGCAAATTAGATGAAGGAGACCTGGTTCAAGATCCCAAACTGTACTCATATTGCGCCTAGTCCTAGACACAGGTTTGATCCTGCCTTTTCTCCAATGTGCCTTAAGTGCCAGGTAGTCGAGGGAAATTATATACATTGTCTATGGGTTTGTGTCAAGATTCAGACCGACTGGTCAGGTGTGATCAGGGATCTAGAGATGATTTTTGAGAGCACCTTCGAGTCTAATCCTGCAACCTGATTCGGGGTCTCCCAAACAGGAGAATCATGGATTCTAATGAAAAAAAGGTCTATATCATATTCTGACCTTTACTGCTCATAGAAATATCCTGTGCTCCTGGATTAGTGACGAATATCCTTCTAGCCAAAACTGGCATACGCTGATCATGGAATGCATCTCCATGAATTTTTGACATTTGTTCTCCATTCTAAATTTGATGCATTTCATCAAGTTTGGAATCCCTAACTTAAATTCATAGGGCAGAATGTTCCGGTCCACCAGCTGCATATTTCCCGGCAGCACACCATTCGCTGGTGGCGGGATTCTCTATTCCCTCCGCTTGTTAATGGGATTTCCCACTGAACCACCCCACACCACCGGGAAACCCGTGGGCGGGGATGTGCTGCAGGTGGGAAATGAGGGGCAAAATTCTCCCCTACCCAGCGGGGCAGGGGGTCCCGGTGTAGCGGAGTGGCGCCAACCACTCCGGCGTTGGGTCTCCCCAAAGGTGCGGAATTCTCCAATTCTCCGCACCTTTAGGGTCTAGGCCCGCGCCGGAGTGGCTCCTGCTCCGCCGATGGTGCCAAAACTGGTGCCAACGGCCTTTGGCGCTACGCCGCCCGCGTCGGGGCTGGCCGAAAGGCCTTCGCCGGTCCACTCATGCGCCGGAGCGTCAGCGGCCGCTGACGTCACCACCAGCGCATGCACGGTTGAGGGAGTCTCTTCCGCCTCCGCCATTGTGGAGGCCGTGGCGGCGGAGGAAGAAAAAGAGTGCCCCCATGGCATCGGCCCGCCCACCGATCGGTGGGCCCCGATCGCGGGCCAGGCCACCGTGAGGGCACTCCCAGGGTCCGATCGTGCCGCCAATCCCGCTGGCGGGATTGGCCTGTCAGCGGTGGGACTTTGGCCCATCGGGGGCCGGAGAATCGTCGCGGGGGGCACGCCGATCGGCGGGGCGTGATTCCCGCTCCCGCCGATTCCCGGGTGGCGGAGAATTCCGGCCACGGCGGGGGCGGGATTTACGCCGTCCCCGGGCGATTTCCCGACCCTGCAGGGGGTGGGAGAATTCCGCCCGACATTCCCAATGGCTGGAGAACTCTGACCAGTCTCCACTTTGGCTTATTTGCTTTTGCTCGGCTTTCCCTGACACATTCATTTTAGTTCAACTCAGTTTAATCCATTTCAAGTTATTAGTCTGAATTGCTATACTTTGGGGTGTGTGACCTGTTTTGTTATCCCTATGTATTGATATGATCTAGCCTTCTTTTCCCCGCTCGCTGTGGTACCTGGTTGTTGGGATTGATCGGAATTTAAGCTAAGGGCTCTGGTTCCTCAACTGACCTGTCCTGAATCTATTCTGTAGTGTTTTACTTGTACTTATGCTGGCAATAACTCCTGTTCTGTCTGACCTATTTTGCATCAATTCTTCTGTTAATTGTTGTGTTTATCATTATACAACATGGGAACAAATCTAATTTGAAAAAAATATTTTAAAAAAGGGGGGGGTTTAAGATGGAGGAACAAGGGTGACAGTCTAAAGTTGTTGAACTTAATGTTGCGTCCTGAGGACTATAATATATAAAAGACAAGTAGGATGGCTGACTAAGAGCTGGAGGATTTGGAATTATAGAATTATATAACAGCAGACAAAGGGTTCATCACGTTCGTGTCATCTGCCTGCAACAACAACTCAGCTCGTCCCACTCCCCCCCTGTTCCCTGAAGCTTTGCAAACGATTTATCGTTCAATAATTATCCTATACTCTTTTGAAAGCCTCAATTACAATTGCCTCCTCCACAATTTCAGGCAGTGCACTTCAGATCCTAACCACTCATTACATAAAGAAGTCTTTCCTTATGTCGCCTTTGTCTCCTTTGCCAATCACCTTAAATTGACGGGCATGATTCAACTAAAAGGGAACGAAGTGTCATAGCGAACACGTGCAGTGCTGAGAACAAATCGCTATAAAATGCCACTCGCTCCGCTCGCCGGACCTCCTCATTAAAAATGGCATCCTGATCTCCAAAGCCCCCGCTGTGACCCCCCCATCCCCCCAAGTACCAAAGCACTATGGGAGGGTCTCCCCCCAACACTCACAGAGGGCACCCTGGCCCGATCGCCAGCACACAAAAAATGCCAGCTTGCCACCACCAATCTGGCACCCTGGCAGTGTTCCTGTCAGCTGGCCATGCTCCTGAACACCTTGGCACTGCCTGGATGGCAAGCAGGTGGCACTGCCAGGATAACAGGATGGCAGTGCCAGGGTGGCACCAGTAGTGCCAGGATACCACCCTACCCAAAGGGCATGCACCTGGGGCCTCTCATCCCCTGGGAGGCCCGCACAAGTGCCGTTCTGTCTGCTCCGCGTTTGTGGAGACCAGTGCTGAACGTCCCTCTCCCAAGGTCTCCGAGGCAAAGGGGATCCCAACGCCCTGGGTACATCGGGAAACTGCATATTAAAGTGAGACGAACTGTCTCTTTCTCATATGCTGATTTGCTAAAAGATGATCCTGCCCACAAGGGGCGGTGTTCACATCGCAAAGTTGCGAGCCGGGTAGATCCCGGAAGCGCGGTCTCCTGGCCATGCTGCCCCGTGGTGAGCTGTTTTTCAGCCACAGGGTGGCCGTTGGATCGTGCCTATGTTTTCTGTTTCACAACCCGCCTGCCAATAGAAACAGTTTCTCCCCATCAATTCCGTCAAACTATTCTACTGTACGACTTCTCTTCTCAATCTTCTCTTCTCTTCAAGAAGAACTCCATCTTCCCCAATCTGTCCACTTAACTAAAGTCCCTCAACCCGAGAACTATTCTTGTAAATCAATTCTGCAACATCGCCAACATATTCACATCCTTGCTAAAGTGTGGTGCCCAGAATTGTACACAATGCATCAGTTGAGGCTGAATAAGTGTTTTATAAAGGTTCATCAGAATTTCTTTGCTTTACTCCATGCTTCTATATCTCAAGCTTAGCGTCCTGTAAGCTTCGTTAAGCTGTCCCCTTCCCTGAAACAGCTACTTAACGCTTGTGGTTCAGAAGTCTATTCTGGACATCAATGACACAATGCACACTGCACACTTTACTTAGGTTACAAGCAACACCTTTATTAACTCAAATCCATTGACATATAAATCAATATCAATGCAAAATACTGATACAAATATCTCCTGATGTAAACTCACGATACGGTTGCATGGTTTTTTGAGAGGCAGGTATGATTGGGTGGTCGAAGCGTCCTATTCTGTAACTCACATTAATCGCTGACCAGGCTATTCCATTTTCCGACTGCAGCCCTGAGTCTCCCGCGCATCCTTCTGTCGGATCTGCATGCTGCACTTGCAATGATGTTGTTTTCTCATTGGCCCAGTGTTATCAGCCTCAAGTTACCCCCCACACACAATGAGATGATCGGTCCTTGGGGTAATCATAGCTTTTAAAAGAGAATGGATGATTGTCTAAAGAGAACTTGTTTGCAAATCTTCAGGAAAAGGTAGGGAGTGGGATTTACAGATTTGTTCTTACAGACAGATGGCACAAACATGATGAACCCCTCCTTGTGTGCTATTCTACAACTCTAATTCAAAATCCTATCTCTTTAACCAGCTCTTTAGTCAGCCACCCTACTTGTCTCCTACATGTGATAAAGTGTCACGTCATAGACGTTTCGACAAGATTAAAACCCATGAAGCCTCTACTGCCGCCAGCCAGGTGGGTTGTATCTGACCCAGCCAACAGCCACCACAAAAACACTGGGTCCAGTTACCGGGCCCACACAGAGAATGGCCCTCAGGGAATTTCCCACAAAAGGCAGAAGTCAGGAGTCAGATGTTGAATACGACAACTCCCCCGCTTCAGTGAGGTGGAGCTGAATGTCATCAGCAGGTGGATCTCAAAGACAAGATGAGTTTGAAAAGGCCATGGAGAAAGATAGAGGAAAGCTAAGGAAGGATGCAAGGTCAAACCTCGGACAAGGAGTAGACTTGGGAAAGCTTGGCTTGGTGGGCAGATGCAGCAGAGGCAGTTGAATGGATTCATAGAATCATAGAATTCTTACAGCGTATAAGGAGGCCATTCGACCCATTGAGTCTGCACTGACCCCCTGACAGAGCACCCTAGCTAGGCCTACTACCCGGCCTATCCCTGTAACCTCGTAACCCACCTAACCTTTTATTTTGGGCACTAAGGGGCAATTTAGCATGGCTAATCCACCTAACCTGCACATCCTTGGACTGTGGGAGAAAACCAGAGCACCCGGAGGAAACTCATGCAGACACGGGGAGAACGTGCAGACTCCACACAGACAGTTGCTCAAGGCCGGAATTGAACCCGGATCCCTCACGCTGTGAGGCAGCAGCACTGAGCACTGTGTCACCGTGCTACTCCCAGATTGATTACCTGAACCTGAGTGACATAGCACCCCAGAAGTGTCTCCTGTTTGTGGGTGAAGGTGAGGGTGGAGAGGCCAAAGGAAAGATATTTGTGTAACTGGTTGCTGGAGGAGCAAGTGAACTTGGGCAATACCAGCATAATCCTGAATCAATGAGCACTTTTGGCAAAGGATACACAATCATAACGGTTTATGTGATCCAACCATACCTGGCAATAGATGGCTCAACAAGTTTTTTGCACACAATAGACCTTCAAGTCTGTGCCTCTTGGACTTAAAGGAATGGGGATTGAGGCTGTACAAGGGGAAGTGACTAGAGTGCAAGTGAGTGAATATTTTACTGGTAACAAGGTCATCGATTAGATAAGGACATAGTTGAACAGATGGATAACTACAAAGGTATTGTGCCAAAAGAAGTTGGGGATTTTATAATGCTCTTGTCAGTAATCTAGGAGAAATTTTTGAAAGGGGATATGAGTGATGATGTGTACAAGAAGGGAATCAGATATGGCCTTATCTGTGACTGAGATGGTGGACATGTTGTGGAGATGCCGGGTTGGACTGGGATGGGCAGAGTAGGAAGTCTTACAACACCAGGTTAAAGTCCAACAGGTTTGTTTCGAATCACTAGCTTTCGGAGCACTGCTCCTTCCTCAGGTGACCTGATGTTCTGACTGAGATAGTGGAAATAGAGAGCATCCAAGATATGGCAAGGTTGATGGGGTGGCTGTGAATATGGACAGGAGTTTATGTAGTTAATGTTAAGGGAGGACATTAATTTAGATGAGAGAGTAAAATGAATGAGAGAGCAGAGAGTGACAAATCTCAGTGAGAAATCTGGCATGAGGCTTGGTTAGGAAGGAAGGAATCAGGAATTAAAGGAGAGATGGATGAATAATAATGAAGTGCTGAAAAGAGCAGAGTAAGATTTGTGGACAGACCGCAGTGAAATTCAGTGGTAAGGATGGTACCAGGGCACTCTGGTAGGACAGGTGTTGTTAGGTATAGCCAGATGGGGAGGCAGCAGTAAGGGTTCAGGCAAAGTATGAGATTATATATATTCGGGGCAAACAAAAAACAAAACAATGAACTAGATCCTCATGGAATGAAAATACAAACAGCAGAATTTTTGCCCCGTATGGGGATGAGGACAGAAGTTGGTGGTTGTGTAATTTCATGCACAACACAAGACAAAAATACTGGACAATCTCAACAGGTCTGACAGCATCTGTGGATAGAAAAGGGAGCTAACATTTCAAATCTGAATGACTCAAAGCTAGAGTGAACTGGAAATGGGGCCAGATTTATACTGTGGTGGGGGGGCGTAGAGCGGTGGGGCTGGATAGGGGCCCAGCGATAGGTGGAGATCGACAAAGATGTCGAGGACAGAAGACAAAAGGAATGTTAATGGTGTAATTAAGGTTATGAAGGGTGCTGATAGTGGCGCATCAAGAGATTGAAATGTGTGAATGGTAGAACAAAGTTTAGCAGTGTATCAAAGGGCAACTCGGAACAATTGGTCCAAGTGGAGTGGGGGGAGGGGAGGGGAACAATGGTGAGGGAAAACAGATCAATGGAAGAAATGAAAATAAAAATAAATTGATAGAAATAAAAATGGGGTAAAGGTGGAGGAGAGAGTTCACAGTCTGAAGTTGTTAAACTCAATGTAAAGTCCGAAAGGCCGTAATGTGCCTAATTGGAATATGAGGTGCTGTTCCTCCTTCCTCCAGTTTGCACTGGGCTTCACTGGAACATTGCAGCAGGCCAAGGATGGACATGTGGATGTGAGAGCAGGATGGTGAGTTTAAATGGCAAGCACCAGGAAAGTTTGGGCCCTGCTTGCGGACGGACCGGAGGTGTTCTGCAAAGTGGTCACCCAGTCTGCATTTAATCTCTCCAATGTAGAGTAGACCGGGGCAGCACGGTGGCCTAGTGGTTAGCACAGCTGCCTCATGGCGCTGAGGTCCCAGGTTCGATCCCGGCTCTGGGTCACTGTCTATGTGGAGTTTGCACATTCTCCCCGTGTCTGCGTGGGTTTCGCCCCCACAACCCAAAGATGCGCAGCATAGGTGGATTGGCCATTCTAAATTGCTCCTTAATTGGAAAAAATAATTGGGTAATCTAAATTTATAAAAAGAAATGTAGAGTAGACCTCACTGGGAGCAGCAAGGCCATATTGAAGAAGGTTCACGTGAAGTGCTGCCTCACATGAAAAGGGTGTTTAATAATAACTTTTTATTGTCACAAGTATGAGGTTACTGTGAAAAGCCCCTAGTCACCACATTCAGGTGCCTGTTTGAGTAAACTGGCACAGGGTAAGCCCTGGGATGGTGAGCAGGGAGGAGGTAAAGGGGCAGGTGTTACACCTTCTGTGATTGCATGGGAAAGTGGCGTGGGAAAAGGGTGACGTGTTGAGGGTGGTGGAGGAGTAATTTCATGCCCCTGGCTTGTATGCCAGTTTGCAAAAACCATGCATTCCCAAGTCATTTTTGAAGAGATGGGATTGAGGATGGAGGGGCTCCACGTCCAGAATGGTGGCCTGGCTGCTGTGGCCATTATTTAATTTCTGATTTTGATCTGATTTGATTTATTGTCACATGTACCAAATTAGAGTAAAAAGTATTTTTCTGCGGCCGAGGGAACATACACAGTACGTACATAGCAGACAAAAAAGAATAATCAACAGAGTACATTGACAAATGGTACATCGACAAACAGTGATTGGTTACAGTGCGGAAGAAGGGGCCAAACAAAGCAAATGCATGAGCATTATTTTAAATGCGCTGAGAGAATGTCACAAGATGGAGGTGGCCTCTCCCTCCCTCCTTGACTTGGACTGTAGGCTGCCGACCCTCTGTAATGGAACTATTTGATTTGTCAGCCTTGAGAGTTGCTCCACTCTCTTTAATTGGGCAGTGCATATCCTCTTTCCACTAAGTGGCCAGTTTGGGCGAAATCTCTGCCAGGTGCCTGTTCCCAACAAAGTATAGGTTCAGGACCCACGTCTGACCATGATGTTGGTTGATGGCTTGACCAAAACCCCAAATCCTGCCTATTTTTCCTTAAATGTGCTGGTGTAAATAAATAAAACCATACCTGTGGAAAAAAACATTTGAGTTTATAAATAAGGGCATAGAATATAAGAGAATTTAAGTCATACAAAACATTTGTTAGACCACAATTCAAACACCATGTGCAATTTTGAGTGCCCATAATAGGAGTCACATAAATGTCATAAAAGGTATACGTTATAGATTTGTCAGATAAATGATGGGAAACTATTGTCATGAGCGGAAACTTGATGTACTGAGACTATTTCTTCATGAACAGGAAAGCCTCAGAGGAGCTTTAAAAGGTTTCTCAAATTATAAATGATTTTATTGAAGTGATAAACATCTTCTTGAGGCTGAGGGGTTGACGGTGAGGAGCATTCAATTTAAAATAGTCACGAAGAGGGTGAAGATAGAGCTTAACAGCAATTCCTTAACACAAGGAGTTGTTGAATCATGGAATGCTTTGCACAGGAGACAGCTCAGATAGACACCCATGCATCTTTTATAAAAAGGTTGGATAAAAATTTGAAGCAGGAAACGACATTGCACTATGTAGAGAGCAGAGCAGTGGCATCAGTTTCAAATTGCTCAAGCAGAAAGCCAGCTAAGTGCCAAGTAACATCATGCATCAAATTCAAAGAGACTGAAAAAAAAGTGAAATACGTCAAAATTATACCAATTATTTTTAATGGATGACCATTGGAATCAAATATAAAGAATGAGGAGAATATATTGTTCCATGGTTTTGAAGGCAAGAGGAAGAATTTGTGCCCGCCTATTGGGCGGAGAATCCCCGTTTGCGACCGAATTGGGGTCGAGCGCTGTTTTTTGAATGCTCCGCCCCCTTCAAACCAGCGTCATCCTAGAGCCCGTCGCTTTGAGGCCCTCCCCCGATGCTCCACCCCGATGGCCAAGTTCATGACCGGGCGGGTCGTGTGTGGTCTGAGTTTTCGTAAACTGTGCGTGGTGGCTGCGGACTGTGTCCTGTGCCGCCATAGTCGGGGTGGGGGGGTGGGGGTGGGTGCTGAGCTGGAGACACTGCTGGACGACGTGGGTGGGAAGGATGTTGCCACCAGCCGCTGTGCACCAGGCCTGGTCACAGGTGGCAGATGCCATGAGCGCCTTGAGCCCCACTCCCAGGAGCGGACAGCAGTGCCATAAAAACTGCACAAAGCCCTGATGCACGATCAATCACTACTGAAGCGAGATTGTAGTCCAATTGAAGGCTTTAATGAACAAGTAGTTAGCCCAGCAGCTCCGGTACAGAATGACTGCTGTGGGTGAAACACAGACTCTTATGCTCCGCCTGCTGGGCGGAACCAGCAGGCAGGTTCTACCACTCATACTACAGTATAAGGTACATCCCACCTAGGTACGGCGATACCCCTAATATAGCCTACCACATTCACCCCCTGTTAATTAAAAAGTCTGGCGGGGCTGGTGGCCTTGCTTTTACAGTGGTAGAGGTTATAGCAGTACCCTTCGGTGCCTTTACATGCAATACACATATTTACAGACAATTATTTACAAGTTCATTTTACAATGAGACTATCAGCTGGTCGGGGCCCTGGTCGTCCTCTGCGATCGTCGCAGTCCTGGCGGTGATGCTGGCATCGGCTCGGGCATCCGTGGCTCTGGGAGCTTGTCGTCTTCAGCTTCATCGCATCCGGATGGGGCCAGTGGGAGGACGGATCCTCCTGGGAAGGGGGCTGCGGTGGTGTTCACCGGTGGAAAAATGATTGGGGTTGGTGGGGGGGGGGGGGGGGGGGGGGTTGAGGGTGGGAATCCAGCATGGGCCAGATCCCGGAGGGAGACCGTGTCTTGTCAGCTGTTGGGGTGCGCCACATAGGCGTACTGGGGGTTAGCATGGAGGAGATGTACCCTCTCGACCAGTGGGTCCGACTTGTGGGCCCGTACGTGTTTATGGAGTAGGACGGGTCAGGGGGCTGCCAGCCATGTTGGGAGCAAGGTCCCCGAGGAGGAATTCCTAGGGAAGGCAAGGAGACGTTCATGAGGTGTTTCGTTGGCAGTAGTGCACAATAATGATCGGATGCAGTGCATCGGGGAGGACCTCCTGCCATCGGGACACTGGGAGTTTCTTGAACCGTAGGGCCAGTCGGACGGCCTTCCATACCGTCCCATTCTCCCTCTCTACCTGCCCGTTTCCCCGGGGGTTGTAACTGGTCGTTCTGCTGGAGGCAATGCCCTTGCTGAGCAGGAATTGACGCAGCTCGTCACTCATGAAGGAGAACCCCCCTATCACTATGGATGTAGGCGGGGAAACCAAACAGGGTAAAGATGCTGTGGAGTGCTTTAATGACGGCGGCAGCCGTCATGTCGGGACAGGGGATGGCGAAAGGGAACCGGGAGTACTCATCAATCATGTTTAAGAAATACGTTTTGCGGTTGGTGGAGGGAAGGGGCCCTTTGAAATCCACGCTGAGGCGATCAAAGGGGCGGAAAGCATTCACCAGATGCACTTTCTCTGGCCTGTAGAAGTGCGGCTTGCACTCCACGCAGATTTGGCAGTTTCTGGTTACGGCCCTGACCTCCTCGATGGAGTAGGGCAGATTGTGGGTTTTTTAAAAAGTGGAAGAACCGGGTGACCCCCGAGTGGCAGAGGTTGTGATGGCCTGGCACAAGTGCCGCGGGACTGGGCATCAGGAGGCTCGTTGAACTTCCCGGTACGATAAAAGATCTCGTAATTATAGGTGGAGAGCTCAATCTTCCACCGTGAGATCTTATTCTTAATTTTGCCCCGCTGTGCATTGTCAAACATAAAGGCTACCGACTGTTGGTCAGTGAGGAGAGTGAATCTCCAGCCAGCTATGTAATGCCTCCAATGCCGCACAGCTTCGACGATGGCTTGGGCCTCCTTCTCGACGGAGGAACGGCGGATTTCTGAGGCGTGGAGGGTGCGTGAAAAGGCCACGGGTCTGCCCGCCTGATTGAGAGGGGCAGCCAGAGCTACATCTGATGCGTCACTCTCGACCTGGAAAGGGAGGGACTCATCGATTGCGTGCATCGTCGCCCTGGCGATGTCTGCTTTGACGCGACTGAAAGCCTAGCGGGCCTCTGCCGGTAGGGAAAAAACCGTGGACTGGATTAGTGGGCGGGCCTTGTCTGCATAATTGGGAACCCACTGGTCGTAATAAGAAAAGAAGCCCAGGCAATGTTTCAGGGCCTTGGGGCAGTGGGGGAGGGGGCGCATGCATTCAGGATCTGGGCTGATGACTACATCATGCACTACATAGCCGAGGATGGCTAGGCGATCGGTGCTAAACATGTATTTGTCCTTGTTGTAGGTTAAGTTAAGGATTTTTGCGGTATGGAGGAATTTGCGGAGGTTGGTGTCATGGTCCTGCTGGTCGTGGCCACAGATGGTGACATTGTTGAGGTATGGGAACGTGGCCCGCAGTCTGTACTGGTCAACCATTCGGTCCATCTCCCGTTGGAAGACTGAGACTCCATTTGTGACACCAAAGGAAACCTTTAGAAAGTGGTACGGCCGCCCAACTGCTTTGAATGCAGTGTACTTGTGGTCGTCCGGGCAAATGGGGAACTGGTGGTAGGCTGATTTAATGTCCACTGTGGAGAAAACATTGTGCGGTGCTATCTGGTTGACCATTTCAGATATGCGGGGGAGAGGGTACGCGTCGAGCTGCGTATACCTGTTGATGGTGTGACTATAATCTATGACCATCCTATATTTCTCCCCACTCTTTACAACCACCACTTGAGCTCTCCAGGGGCTGTTGCTGGCCTCGATAATGCCTTCCTTCAGTAACCGCTGGACTTCCGACCTAATGAAGGTCCGGTCCTGGGCACTGTACCGTCTGCTCCTGGTGGTGACGGGTTTGCAATCGGGGGTAAGGTTTGTAAACAGGAAAGGCAGGTCGACCTTGAGGGTCGTGAAACCGCAGACAGTGAGGGGGGTATGGTGTCGCCGAATTTGAATGTTAAACTTTGCAGATTACACTGGAAGTCCAGTCCCAGGAGTGTGGCAGCGCAGAGATGGGTGAGGATGTAGAGTCGGAAGTTATTGAACTCCACGCCCTGGACCATGAAGTTGGCTATGCATTCCCCGCGGATCTCCACACAGTGGGACCCATAGGCCAGGGAGATCTTTTGTTTAATCGGGTACAGCGAGGGAGCAGTGTCTTATCGTATTGGGATGGATGAAGCTCTCCGTGCTCCCAGAGTCGATCAAGCAGGATGTCTTGTGCCCGTTGATAAGTACCGACATCGTCGCGGTTGAAAACATCGGGGCCGAGACTGGTTCAGTGTCACTGAGGCAAGTTGTGGCAGAAGCTGAGAGATCTCGTCGGGCGATACACGGCCAGCCAAGTCGGGGTCCTGAGACGTCATCCAAGATGGCTGCCCCCATGAATCGCACATGGCCTGTGAGGAGAGGAACATTAGCGGGCCCGGTTCGCCAGTGGAGACAGCGGCGGCCAACAGGGCCTGGCATACTGCCACGAGGTGCCCCTTCTTCCCGTAGCCCTTGCAGATTGCATATCGGGCCGGGCAGCGTTGCCGGGGGTGTTTGTTTTGCCCGCATAAATAGCATTGCCCCACCCCCCCGGGTTTTCCTGGCTGCCGCACTGCACAAGCTTGTGGGGAATTTAGGGGTGCTTTGGAATCGTCCGCGGGTGGGGTCCACCCTGTCCATGCGGGTACCGCAAAGTCGGGAACGTAGACCTGGGCGTTGCGGGAGGCTACATCTAGAGAGTGTGCAAGTTTCCGTGCCTCTTTAAGCCCAAGCTTGTCGTTTTCCAGCAGTCGCTGGCGGATATTAGAGGACAGCATTGTGGTGAATGTAACTCCGTAATTCACACTGTATTGTATAACATGAGACCATGCATTTGTAAGCACAGTTGCGTTGCCCGACCACTAGGGGAAGTAGCGCTGGGAATGCTTAGGAGTTTGTACAGGGCTCCACCCTTGGCTCCGCCCACGACTCCTCCCCCTGGACTGCTGTATAAATACCAATGCTCAGAGCCAGTCGTTCAGTTCATCGAGAGTTCAATGCGGAACAGGCTGGCTCTGTTGTAAGTAGATTAAAACCACTGTTCATTTCTTAAAGCACGTGTCTAGTGAATTGATGGTTCCATCAAGCATGCCCGCAACAAAAGCATCCCGTATTAAAAGTTTGGTGTGGTCATTGGCTGAGACTTGTGGATAGTTACAGTTTCTACCTAACACCAACAATGCACGGTAAAAATTGTCCAGTGATTCCGCTGGGATCTGCCGTCTGGTAGCTAAAAGATGCCGCGCGTATACCTGATTCACAGTGCGGACGTAGTGCTCTTTAAACAAAGTCATTGCGTCCTCAAAACCGTCCGCGTCTTCGATAAGCGTGTAGAGTTCTGGGCTCTCCCTTGTGTGGAGGACTTGCATTTTCTGTTCCTCTGTGGGGGTAGTCGGGGCCGTCCTGATGTACCTGTTGAAACATGCCAGCCAATGTATAAAAGTTGCTGCTGCATTTGCCACGTGAGGGTTGATTTGTAGATACTCTGGCTTGATGCGGAGAGCAGCGGACGAAGGCCACCAGCTACCCACCCCCTGTGCTGCATGCGTCCGATTGTCTAACACTGTGTGCTTTCTGTCTCCGCTTGATCATGCCCCTGGTCGCAGCAGGGGCATCATTGTAGCGGAACTCTGCATCGGTCTATGGCCTCAGGATAGGCGTCATCAGCCATGACCGCAACGGTTAACCCCAGGAGCCAACCCCTCAGCCAGGGATGTACCGAGAAGAAGTCCGGAACCATCGAGTGTGCCAGGGTGAAGGGGTCGTGCACATGCCCGGGTATCGGGCGTAGGCGTGCAGGTTATGCATCTGACAGTCACACCCTGTAACTGCTTTTTTTCCTGTTTTTGTACTGTGATGCCCACAACTGCCTGTCATTTTCATTCTTGCTAGATTGCATTCTGGACCTCACAACAACCCAAATCAGAAGGGAATCCTCCCTTGAGGCAGCGTAAATTCCTCCCCCGGGATGGTGTAGTAGAGTATCAGTCTAGATTTATGTGCTCCATTCCTGCAGTGAGATTTGAACACAAAACCTTGCAAGTCAGCGATCAAACTACTAACAAAAGAACCTTAGCTGGCCAAGGCAGGCTGGCAGGCAATTCCCTGAACAGGAAGCTGTCAGAAACATTGCTCCCTGGGATGAGAATTAACAGAGGAAGGAATGAAGGAACAAGGGTAATCACATTTTAAAGAAGATATTGTATGGTGTAGGCCAAATGGTGTTGGAAGCTTAGATGTTAGCTGAAGGAAAAATGTTGATCAGGTCATCAAGACAAATCCCTGCCCTCCTTTCAGGTCCCTAATCCATGGAACCCATAGAAACCGTACAGTACAGAAGGAGGCCATTCTGCACATCGAACCTGCACCAACGCTCCGAAAGAGCACCCTACCTAGGCCTACTCTCCCCGTCCTATCCCCATAACCCCACCTAACCTGCCCATCTTGGGATACTAAGAGGCAATACAGCATGGCCAATCCACCAAAGCACAGCTTTGGACTGCGACAGGAAACTGGAGCACCCGGAGGAAACACATGGAGACATGAGGAGAATGTGTAAATTCCATGCAGACAGCCACTCAAGCCTGGAATGAAACCACCAACAGTGCACCACTAGAGCGGTCGAGGCTTTGGAACTGCGTCTTGAGGAATCCAATGCACCGCTCAATGACAGCATGGGCCTCGTTGTATCGGGTCTCTGCATCGGTCACTGGCCTCCGTACTGGTGTCAACAGCCAGGTCTTCAGCGGGTACCCCTTATCCCCTAAGAGCTAACTGGCTGGCCTTGGGTGGTCCTCAAAGAGGCCAGAGATGTCTGACTGCCCCAGGATGTAGCTGTCATGCACGCTCCCTGGGACGCGTGCACACACATGCATAATCTTCATGTGATGGTCACACACGAGCTGGATGTTCAGGGAGTGGAACTTCCTGTTGATGTAGAAAATTCCAATCGGCCTGGTGAGCGACATGCCTGCCATCTAGCACAGTGGGCTTACCAGCTGGCTTGTAATGCAGAACAAGATCAGCAGCGCGGGTTCAATTCCCGTACCGGCCTCCCCGAACAGGTGCCAGAACTTGTGACAATAAGCTATTATTATTATCTATGATAAGCTGGACCTGGGTAATCGCGTCGATGGCAGAGAAGCCTGCTGCCCGGCCATCTTGCTGGGCCTGGTCCAGAGTTTGCTGCCCAGGCTAACAGGACATCTGTGACTTCACAGATGCATTTGCAGACTGTAGCTTGTGAGATGCCACACAAGTCCCCGCTCGAGCCCTGGAATGATCCTGCGGCGTAGAGGTTCAGGACTGCGGCGAACTTGATGGACACCAGGAGCAGGTATTCTCCTCCTCCACATGGCTCCACGTCCGCAAGGTCATGCCACAGGTGCCGCATCATCCCGTTGTTGAGGCGGAGCCTCCTGCAGCACATGCTGTCTGTCCACCATCTGTTCGAAAGACCAGCACCTTGGGCCATAGCTGTCTTCCCTCTCTGGGTCTCTCCCTGGCCTGTTGGGAAGCCGGGTCCTCAAGATGTGGGACGGGGCCGTGCACATGGGCCGTCGCCTCAAGTCTCTGTCGACGCTGCTGCCGCTGCTTTCTCCTGCGTCTGACCGCCTGGCCTCATCCAGAACCACGATATCTTGGATCCCAGCTTCCGTGGGGCCCAAGATATCGTCCATTGTGTGTAATATCTGTAAGGAATTGGGAGAGGGTGTGAGACTGACAACTAGTGGGACCTGGGACCATCCATTCCCTAATTACTTCCCCCCTCTCTGTCCCCCTCACACCCCCTACCAGCCAACACACTCTGCCCATGCACCCTTGGCCGCAGTAGGGGCCCAGTGCTCACCGGAGCCCACGCCCTGTACCCGTGTGGTTTTCGATTTTGGCCTCTCACGTGATTTAACGGACTCGCCACGCTCTCACTTAAGCGGAACGCAGCCATTAATTCCCGCCCATGTTTAGTGGTCATCCCATCGAAAATTATTTTATCATGGAAACCGATGAAAATGTTGGTGAGATCTGAGCCGAGGAGGAATCCCATAGCAACCATGTTTATTTGGGCAGACATGGTGCCATTAAAACGGAAGTCAGATGCCCAAGTTGCTCAGTTTTTAGGTTCAACTATTGCAAATTCAGCAAATGGTGGCATGTCTCGATTGCAATGATGCAATGATGCGGCGCAAATGTCAATCAAACAGAGTTCTGAAGTTGCAGTTCTGAAGAAGAATCATTTTCAACTCAAAACCTGAACTCTGTTTCTCTTACCACATGTGCTGCCAGGCCTGCTGAGTATCTCTGTTTCTTTTTCAGATTCAGCATCCACAATATTTTACTTTAATTACAGCAGGTCGAATCCTGGGCTTCGGAATTTGAGGCATTGAGTACAATAGCAGAGAGGTTAGGCTGAGCCTTTAAAAACTATTGGTTAGGTCACAACTAGAGTATTGCATCCAGTTCTGGTCACCACACTTTAGGAAGGATGTGAGTCTCCACGACTGAGTGTAGAGCAGATTGACCCGGATGTTTCCAGGGTTCAGTTGAAAAAACCGAGGTGGTTCTGCCCGGAGCATAGGAAATTGAAAGAAGTTATGATAGAGCTGTACAAGATTCTGATAGGTTTGGATAAGGAAAATGAGGAAAACTGTTCCATTAACTGACAGCACAAGGACTAGTGGACACATATTCAAGGTTTTGGGCAAATTGGGTACAGGGGGAATATATAAAGGAAGAACCTTGGGCGCAATTCTCCGCACTCATGACGGTGCGGAGAATAGCGTGGCTCGTAAAATTTTACGGCCACGCTCCTCCGACGCCCTCCCGCTATTCTCCCCCCCCCCCCCCCCACGCCCGACTCCCGATACGAATCGCTGCCGCCGTTTTTTTACGGCCAGCAGCGATTCTCAGCTGTCCGATGGGCCGAGTTCCCAGCCCTTTACGGCTGTTTTTACGAACGGCAAACACACCTGGTCTGGCCGTTCGTAAAAACGGCCGTAAAGTGCTGATTTTTAAAACCATGGCACCGATTGGCACGGCAGTACCACGGCCGTGCCAAGGGTGCCATGGGCCCGCGATCGGTGCCCACTGATCGTGGGCAGCGGGTCCGATGCCCGCGCACTCTTTGTCCCTCCGCCGCCCCGCTGTATCACTTCGCGGGGCGGCTGAGGGGCATCCCGGCCCGCGCATGCGCGGGTTTCGCGCAAATGCGCGATGACGTCATCCGCACATGCGCGGGTTGGCGTCTTCCAATCCGCGCATGCGCGGCTGACGTCATATGACGCGTCAGCCGGCGCAAACTCTGGCAAGCGGGCTTAACGAAATTCGTTAAGCCCGCGATGCCGGAGTTTACGGCGGCGGCATGCTAGCCCCGACCGGGGACCAGAATCGGTTCCCGGTCGGGGAGGGGGGGGCTGGCGCCAAACCCGCCCGGATTTGACGCCAGCCTTACGATTTCTCCCCCTCTGGGAGAATCGCGCCCCTTTTTCTCGCAGCAAGTGGCAATGACCTGGAGTCTGCTGCCCTTGAGAGTGGTGTAAGCAGAGTGGGTCAATTATTTCAAAAGGAAATTAGGTCAGTTGAGAATACTAAACTTTCATGGATATGGGGATGGAGCTAACTGAATTGATCTACAGGAGGTCAGCACATACTCAATGTGCCAAATAGCCTCCTGTGACTTTATTACCCCATGAGTCATGTTTATAAAACCAAATGTCTTTCTGTCAACTTCTTTACTAATACAAAAATTCTTGTCAAACGCAAAGCAACCTTTAAGGATACCTTTTCTATGGCCTTACCAGTAGATCAGAACTATTCACAACTAAACATGTTAATCATGGTTTTAAAATTACTGTTACACATTTTTAAAATTTATTCACAGGATGTGGTTGTCACTGACAAGGCCAGGATTTATATCCAACTCCTAATTGCCCTTGAGAAATCTTAAATTGTTTAATACCAACGCTAAGCAAAATCTTTACCATGGAAATGTGCAAAGGACAAAGTTACAATTCAAAATTCAATGTTTTGAATGAATACTTTCTTTGTTCACTTTCTTTGAATCTGGCACTAAATGCACTTAGGCCCTGGCATCAAATTCAGTGGAAGGTTTTTTGCATGAATACAAGCTTGATCAGCAGATATAAGGGATTGAGATATGAGGTAGGGCATGAAAAATCTGGACTCCAGAAACAACTTCTTGAGTAGCTCTCACAGTGTTAACGGAGTTCAGCACAAAAAAAAACAGATAGCTTGCTAAAACTGAGGGTGCCATTCTCCGGCCGTGTTGAGCTCTCACTTGAGCGCAACGCACCGGAGAATGCCGGGAGAGGCTTGCAGCGAGCCTCCCGACAGGCTCCGTACCTCCCAGGAATCTCCAAAGTCCCGCGTGACATCGGAGTTGGAACCCCGCCCCAAATGGGTAGGACTGAATGACACTTGCGGACGTAGGTCTTAAACCTACTTACGACCTACCTGTGTGGTGTCCACCGGCTTCCTCGATTCTTTGGCCTCCCCAGGGATGCTGCATCGGGCCACCGATCAGAGCTGGACCAGGCGGAACGGCACCCGAGGGGATTTCCCCGGCCACCGGAGACCCCAGGGTGGTCAGAATAAGTGCAGGGTGGCTCCCTGCCCCTCCCCCATGAACGTCGGAACCTTGGCACTACCCAGCTGGTACCTTAGTGCTGCCACCCTGGCACTGCCAAGCTGTCAGGAGCACTGCCCCCACTCCAGGGTCCCTCATTGCCCTCACTCCGGGGTCCTTCATTGCCCTCACTCCGGGATCCTTCATTGCCCTCACTCCGGGATCTTTCATTGCCCTCACTCCGGGGTCCCTCATTGCCCTCACTCCGGGGTCCTTCATTGCCCTCACTCCGGGATCTTCCATTGCCCTCACTCCGGGGTCCTTCATTGCCCTCACTCCGGAGTCCTTCATTGCCCTCACTTTGGGATCCTTCATTGCCCTCACTCCGGGATCTTTCATTGCCCTCACTCTGGGATTCTTCATTGCCCTCACTCCGGGGTCCTTCATTGCCCTCACTCCGGGGTCCTTCATTGCCCTCACTCCGGAGTGCTTCATTGCCCTCACTCTGGTGTCCTTCATTGCCCTCATTCCAGGATATTTCATTGCCCTCACTCCGGGGTCCTTCATTGCCTTCACTCCGGGGTCCTCCATTGCCCTCACTCCGGGGTCCTTCATTGCCCTCACTCCGGGGTCCTTCATTGTCCTCACTCCGGGGTACTTCATTGCCCTCACTCCGGAGTCTTTCATTGCCCTCACTCCGGGGTCCTCCATTGCCCTCACTCCGGGGTCCATCAATGCCCTCACTCCGGAGTCCTTCATTGCCCTCACTCCGGGGTCCATCATTGCCCTCACTCCGGAGTCCTTCATTGCCCTCACTCCGGAGTCCTTCATTGCCCTCACTCTGGGGTCCTTCATTGCCCTCACTCCGGGGTCCTTCATTGCCCTCACTCTGTGGTCTTTGTCACCTCTTCTGTGGGGTCCTCATTGGCTACAGACTTATATTGAGATTTGCTCTCGATATGGGTCTCATCTAAATTTCCTGTCCATCGCCATTTGTTTCTTCTTGTGGTTGCCACTGTAAATGGTTTGCCACTTTAAGAGCTGCAACCGATTTTGTTTACTTCAATCTGTCACTGAGGCTGTCGGCTTTCACTGCTATGAGTTTCCCTGCTTCCCATGTTTTGGTGTGATTGCAGGCAATGTGGCTACTCTGTAATTTAAAATGTTTTAAAAAACATTTTGTTGCTGATTAAAGCACAGCAACAATTTCTGTTCTTATTTTCTGGATGATTCAAGAGACGTTTTTTCCTTTTTGCTCAGCAAGGTCTTCCGCTCTCTATGTTCCCCACTCTTTGGGAGGACCCGTGGTCCAAACGAGATCTGTGTTTTTTCATCTCTAATAATTTATTTTTACAAGCTATTTCTGGGTTTTTTTAATATCCCGGTTTTTCTTCACATAAAATAACAGCGTTTCTGATTGCTGTTCTTTTTAATCTTCTGACCAGCTGGAATGTTTTCCCCCTTCTTGTTATAGTCTACAGTTTCCTTTTATTTCTAAAGTCTGCAGGTTTCTTTTTGTTACAACTCTTCAGGCTCCTCTATTTAACTCTGCCAACCTTTTTCTGCCATGCAGTTCAAAGACAAACTGCGGTTCGGTTAAAAAATAAAGTTTCCTTACTTTAGTTTCATTTTTCGGTTGGCCTGACCGCAAGGGTCCATCCCATCCTTGCCACCAGTTGTTATGTTTTTGCTCCTGGTGCTTTTCAAGATCAATTAGTACACGTATAACATCACAACTGCTCTTTCTTGCTTCGGCAACTAAGCTAACAAAAAACATGGATCCTGTGATCCCATAATGCACTGGTTTGCAAAGCAGGGCAAACCTGATAACCGCTGGGGATTATCATTGACCAGGAACTTAACTAGACCAGCCACATAAATACTGTAATGATCTCCAATTGGCTTTATTGGTTGGCCAATTGGAGTATGAGCTCCCTCAATGATCGCTCATTGAGGGGGCCCATATAATCACCTGTGTAGGCTTTGTGAGCAGTCTTAAGTTGACTGGACTGCTAGCAGCACTGTTTGTAGCTGCTCCTGTAATATCGTTATTGTAAATAAATATTGGTGTGGTGACGGAACTCCTGCCTCCCGTGGATTACTACAAATACTGTGGCTACAAGAGCAGACTGGGGGCTGTGAATTCTGCAGCAAGTAACTGACCTCCTGGCTTCCCAAAGCCATTCCATTATCTCCAAATCACAGGATTACTGTGAAATACTCTCCATTTGCCTGCATGAGGAAAGCTCCATTGCATTATGCAACATTAGCATATCAAGACTTAGCACCTATTGTAATTATTTTATTTATAAGAGGTGCTGACCTCGTTCGAAATATATTTCCATGGTGTTGTGTTATGCTTGCATTCACAGGTATTGCAGAAAGTAATTTCCAGGCTTTTATTCATTTTGGTCTCTTATTGCCAGAGAGAAACAATTAGGCTTTTTGTTCTTCCACACATATTATTAACATTGATATGAATCTTTCTCATGTTTGGCCCTTCATTGACACCACTTCTATTGGCTTTGATTTTGCCTCTTGCAAATTTGATGGCTCTATTTTGGGCCTTTTTCAAGTGTCTTATGTATTAGTACAACTAATTTGAATCTTAGTTCCGCTCTTTTTGTATTTCACATACAATCATCCGACATTCAATAGCATAGCGAAAATGAATGTGGAACGTTCAACATACTGAAACTCCTACATTTGTTTTGTAGTTAGTTTTATTATCCAGCCTGTTAATTTTGGATCTTTATTCAAAGCATTAGAGAATGACAGCCTGCCAGTGGTTTGTTTGTTGTCCAGTAGCTCCTCAGGAACAGCAAGTACAAAACAATAAAGCATTCACAGCTGTTAAATTGGATAAAAATATTCATGTTGTCATAGTCATTCACCAATGGTGGAGGATGTCACCTTTGTAGCCTGTAGTAAATCAAAGCAAGTTCTCTCTTCATCTCTCTTTTACCTCAAATCCAGAAAATACATTTTCGGTTTATGACATGTTAATTCCATACAATTATAAACAAACTTTCTATACATCTATTAGCGGCATTTTGGGCCTCATTATAATCTCATTTCCCACCAGGGGAATTGGCAGAATGGAAAATTGACTCATTTTGGCTAACAGGTCAGCCGTGGTCTATTGAAAGCAGTAAGAGCTGCTTAGGAGAGTTTGTGTTGTCTTTTGACTCCAGGATAAATTCTGCTGAACAGGGAAGAGAAAGAGGGCAGGCGCGAGGAACGGGAATGGGCGAGTTGGCACTTCCAATGTGCTCCCTCGGGGGGACAGTTGCTGCAGCACTGGTTTGTGGAGTTGTAGGAGCAGAGGGACCTGGGTGTATATGTGCATAAATCATTAAAGGTGGCAGGACATATTGAGATAGCAATCAATAAAGCATGCTGCATCTTCCGGTTTATAGGACACGGAGTATAAAAGCAAGGAAGTTATGTTAAACTTGTATTGAGCATTGGTTTGGCCTCACCTGGAGTATTGTGTCCAGTTATGGGTGTCCCACTTTAGGAAAGGAATTAGAGAACTGGATAAGAGAAGGGTTAGAGGGGATTACATAGAGGTATTCAAAACCATGAAGGATCTGAATGGAACAGATTTGGGAAAATGTTTACCAGTGGTGGATGGATTGACAACAAGAGGGCACAGATTTATAATCATTGGTAAAAGAAGCAATGGAATCCTGGGGAGAAACTATTTCACAAATTGACCTGAGAGCATGGCAGAGGCAGGGTCAATTAAGGTATTTGAGAGGAAATTGGATCGTTCCCTGGAACGGAAGAATTTGCAGGGCCATGAGGAGAAGGCAAGGAAGCGACGCTCGGTAAATTGCTCCAATGAATTGCCGGCACAGACATTATGGGCCAAAATGTCCCCTTCTATGCAGTAATAATTCTGTGACTCATTCTAATTCCAAACACACGCAGTCCCTTTCTTGTCTCCCTCACAGCAATTAATAGCATTCTCCTCCTAATTTATAGATATTCCAGAATGAACAAATTTACTTTAAGTTCCATCGTGCCTTCACTATGTTTCTTTCCCTTCTCGGCATCTGCACTGCAGTTGGAAGCCTTGCAACTGAGCACATATCTGTAGGAGGCACTCACTAACTCTTACATTTTATGTCTGCAGTACAAGAAGCACTCAAAGATATGGAAAGAAGTCTGAGAAATGACCAACCAATCTCATGGCTCTATCACAGCTGGAGTTACTCTGAAGCTGTGCACATCGGCAATAATGAACCTGGAGAGTTTTTGAAATATAGCTGTTGACTCGAACAAGCTCCTCTTCACTAAGTAAAGAAATAAAAACACAATTAGAAATAGTCGTTTGGTAGTGTGGAGCTTGGGTATCGCTGAAAAAAGACACATCTCAAAGCGTTTCATCTAGATCTCATCAGGAGATTCACAAGAATACCAAATGCAAAGTGAACAGCCATTTATACTCAGCCATGTACAACAATTCAATAACTCTGAGGCTGTAGATTAAGGGATGGATTCTTGGGGGCAGGGACTATCTTCTTTGTAATTAGTTCATGATGTAGAAGAGCAGTGTAAAGCTCACCTCAGCACAAGTGGCATTGCTGAACAGACTGCCAACTTAGTGAAGGTTGTTTCTGTTACATAGAACATAGAACAGTACAGCACAGAACAGGCCCTTCGGCCCTCAATGTTGTGCCGAGCCATGATCACCCCACTCAAACCCACGTATCCACCCTATACCCGTAACCCAACAACCCCCCCCCCCTTAACCTTACTTTTATTAGGACACTACGGGCAATTTAGCATGGCCAATCCACCTAACCCGCACATCTTTGGACTGTGGGAGGAAACCGGAGCACCCGGAGGAAACCCACGCAAACAGGGGGAGGACGTGCAGACTCCACACAGACAGTGACCCAGCCGGGAATCGAACCTGGGACCCTGGAGCTGTGAAGCATTTATGCTAACCACCATGCTACCCTGCTGCCCCCTGAGGCAGCGAAGGTTCGAGGGGCACTCTGCAGAATGACCCAGTGAAGGTTTTGCAGAGCATCATTGTGTACTGGACACTGCACAATCTTGCCATGCAAAGGAATGAGAAGCTCAACCTGGAGGGAGAAGATGAAGCACAAGCCTTAAATGATGAGGAGGACAGGGACGTGGCAATTGATCATGAATGGTAGCAGAGAACCCAAATGCCGCTGATGCTCTAGCCATGAGGAGGGTGCACATGTGGCAAAAGAGATCCTTATCCATAACTGGTTCCAAATATCTCAACACCCAATAAGGTTCACATATTCACTATTTTCACTCTCTGGTCATGGATGGCACATGTCCTTGCAATAAACCCTTCACATTTTCCTTTCATTGTTATCATAGAGAATCACAGTTCTCAAAGGGCAAGCAAGCTCACAATGCCATTGCACACATGCTCATGTATTTCCAAATGTCTTGAGGAGGCAACATCAAGAGACCCCCATTAAAAAGCCATCAATGAATGCATTAAAACAGTTTCATGTGACCCAAATAGCATCCCATAATACAACAAACGAACCACCACTGCAATCCTAAAGAGTTGAAGCAGTCCCTTAAAAATATTTCTGAGTGCTGTGGAAAGTACTTCCCCAGCATCTGCAGATGTATTGGGACAGGCTGCTACTATTGATGCATGTGGCCTTGCGTGACCATGATGGGTGTCCCCTGGCAGCCCCAGGCCTGGTTAACCCCCGGCAACAACATGTCTCGTGCACCAGTGCAGGAGTCTCCTCTATAGCTGCTGCCGTTGGTGGGATTTCGCTCACTGGCAGAGGGGTTGTCAATGCTCTTGAGCAGAACCCTCATGTGTGTTAGGCTGCAGCTCTCTCAGTCTCCCATGACAACATGCCACCACCCTGCTTCCTGTTGATTGAGATGCTTCTGGAGGGTTGTCCAATGGCACCATCAACCATTCACTGGCCCGCCACTGTAGTAAGTGCATGGCACCAGTGATGCTCTGCAGATTGATGCCAACACTGGACATCCACTGAGTGGTCTCCTAGATCATCTTTTCCATGTTAGTCCCAATCTCTCCATGGAGGAAGCCATGTGCTCACCCACGTGAGACGTGGCAGATGTCACAGCCTGGATGGGTTCCTCCATCACCCGGGCATGTCTGCTCAAATCCTCCGGCAGCTCCACTAGATTCTCCCTAGTTTTTCTCTGCAAATCCAGCAGGTTGAGTGTGACCATCATCAGAGACTTGTTATCTGATTAGGACACAGTCAGAGCCCTGGATTCTCACAGCCTGTTATCTGGACCTGAATACTTGTGAGTTGATCATCAGATTTCACCCTGAATGGAGTCACAAATGTCTCTCCATCAAGGTAACTGCATCCATGCTGGCCTGCAGGAAAAAGATGTGACGCTGCACCTTCAGAGATGTTGGGACTGTTACCAGGTTCAGTGGCTGGTGCTCGAGTTCCTACCGCAGTGGAACCTGCAATGGAAGCACAAACACCATTTGCTGAGTGAAGACTGCATGGTCCACTCGTCACTGTGGTTGTAGCAGTGCCTAAGTTACTGGATAAGTGCAAACGTTCCTCAGTCTCCACACCCACAACTCCAAACTCAGCATCAGAAAGGGAGCAACTGCTCAGCTCCCCTGCCAGATTGAGTGTCTCTGCCTGAGCGGTAATCAGCAGTTGGATGTCTGGCGCTCCCCCTCCCCCAGTCTTTGTCCTCTCTTTATCATCATGGGCCCTTTTGCCCGACAGGAATGAGAGGGGAGATTGTGAGACTTTACACAATGCTTTGGAGAACTCCAGACTGCCACCTGTTCACATGCAATGTCACAATGCCACTCTGTCTCTTCAAAACTCACACTCTCAAGGCAGGTGGGTGACACAGGGAGGAAACATTCATATCACACATATTCACTTGCATCCAGCGCAACTAGGGAGGCTGGTGAGGGGCACAGTGTACACATCTCTGCCCAGCCGAGCCCTTGCACATGGCCCATTTTATTTCACATTTTCCCCATCTGTCAATCACATCACACTCACTCTTGTGGTGCAGAGTAGGCCACTCCAACCTCCGCCCAAGTCTCTTTGGTCAGCCAAGATGGTCTCTTGTAACTATCGGCAGGAAATAAAATATCTCTGTTTGTGACCTACCTGGAGGAGATCATGCAGCGAGTACTCACTGAACTGTGGGGACGATTCTGCGATTTGGCGTGACATCAGAGACAGCCTCAGGTGCCCCACTAATGCCACAGAAGGACGTCCAACAGCACTGATGTCCTCTTTTCACTGGCCTGTCTATTCCCTTTCCTGCTGGGTACCTATGCAGCCGGCAAATAATTTAAGTACACAGCTGTCAGAGAAAATCTGAAAGACAAATCGCTACTCGGAGTTAGGGATGGCTGCCCTTTAAATATGGCATCAGCAGATGATGCGGGCCTTCCTGTTGTGATCTGACAGTAGTCCCACATCACCCTCACTGAGGTCAGGTTCAACCAGTGACTGGCACCAGACTCGCGATGACTTCCACCCACTGGTGGGGTCCACAGCAGGAACTCAAAATCCCGCCCATGCTGTGTGTTGTCCTAATTTGTGTTTTCAGGCTGTGAGAAATTGTGCCTTGGAACTCTTCATCAAGCTTGACAGTTTATTTTTGATTTGTCCTCATGACCTATGACTGTGAGAAACAGCAATAATTCCATCTAACAACTCCTGGCACACATATTGGGTAGCGGTATAGAAGTGCAGGATTTTAAGTATCTGCATTGCCATGCCTAGTGAAGGTATGTCATATCCATAACTTTAAACATGGACTACATTCAAACGTGCAATTTTCTAGAACCTTTTTTTCTTTGAAAATGGACATTTCAAATGGACACAAAATGTTCAAGTGTCTACCAAGGATCAGGTGACTTCAAAAGTTTCACTTATGTCTGAAAATGCCTCTGGAAGGTTCACAAATACAAATGGGCTTCTCAGGTGCAAAGGGACCATCCTTACCACACACTCTGTTGGGGGGAGGTCTTGCGGCATGGTGGGTAGCATCATAGAACATAGAACATAGAACGATACAGCGCAGTACAGGCCCTTCGGCCCTCGATGTTGCACCGACATGGAAAAAATCTAAAGGCCATCTAACCTACACTATGCCCTTATCATCCATATGCTTATCCAATAAATTTTTAAATGCCCTCAATGTTGGCATGTTCACTACTGTTGCAGGTAGGGCATTCCACGGCCTCACCACTCTTTGCGTAAAAAACCCACCTCTGACCTCTGTCCTATATCTATTACCCCTCAATTTAAGGCTATGTCCCCTCGTGCTAGCCACCTCCATCCGCGGGAGAAGGCTCTCGCTGTCCACCCTATCTAACCCTCTGATCATTTTGTATGCCTCTATTAAGTCACCTCTTAACCTTCTTCTCTCTAACGAAAACAACCTCAAGTCCATCAGCCTTTCCTCATAAGATTTTCCCTCCATACCAGGCAACATCCTGGTAAATCTCCTCTGCACCCGTTCCAAAGCTTCCACGTCCTTCCTATAATGAGGCGACCAGAACTGTACGCAATACTCCAAATGCGGCCGTACTAGAGTTTTGTACAACTGCAACATGACCTCATGGCTCCGGAACTCAATCCCTCTACCAATAAAGGCCAACACACCATAGGCCTTCTTCACAACCCTATCAACCTGGGTGGCAACTTTCAGGGATCTATGTACATGGACACCGAGATCCCTCTGCTCATCCACACTACCAAGAATTTTACCATTAGCCAAATATTCCGCATTTCTGTTATTCTTTCCAAAGTGAATCACCTCACACTTCTCCACATTAAACTCCATTTGCCACCTCTCAGCCCAGCTCTGCAGCTTATCTATGTCCCTCTGTAACCTGCAACATCCTTCCGCACTGTCTACAACTCCACCGACTTTAGTGTCGTCTGCAAATTTACTCACCCATCCTTCTGCGCCCTCCTCTAGGTCATTTATAAAAATGACAAACAGCAACGGCCCCAGAACAGATCCTTGTGGTACGCCACTCGTAACTGAACTCCATTCTGAACATTTCCCATCAACTACCACTCTCTGTCTTCTTTCAACTAGCCAATTTCTGATCCACATCTCTAAATCACCCTCAATCCCCAGCCTCCGTATTTTCTGCAATAGACGACCGTGGGGAACCTTATCAAACGCTTTACTGAAATCCATATACACCACATCAACTGCTCTACCCTCGTCTACCTGTTCAGTCACCTTCTCAAAGAACTCGATAAGGTTTGTGAGGCACGACCTACCCTTCACAAAACCATGCTGACTGTCCCTAATCATATTATTCCTATCTAGATGATTATAAATCGTATCTTTTATAATCCTCTCCAATACTTTACCCACCACAGACGTTAGGCTCACCGGCCTATAGTTACCGGGGTTATCTCTACTCCCCTTCTTGAACAAAGGGACCACATTTGCTATCCTCCAGTCCTCTGGCACTATTCCTGTAGCCAATGATGACCTAAAAATCAAAGCCAAAGGCTCAGCAATCTCTTCCCTGGCTTCCCAGAGAATCCTAGGATAAATCCCATCCGGCCCCGGGGACTTATCTATTTTCACCTTGTCCAGAATTGCCAACACTTCTTCCCTACGCACCTCAATGCCATCTATTCTAATAGCCTGGGTCTCAGCATTCTCCTCCACAATATTATCTTTTTCTTGAGTGAATACTGACGAAAAGTATTCATTTAGTACTGTCTCTGAGCCAGAGCTCTCGGTTTGAGTCCCACACCAGGACTTGATGGCCAAGGAAGGTGTGTTCATAGGGCCTCACGGTAGCATGGTGGTTAGCATCACTGCTTCACAGCTCCAGGGTCCCAGGTTCGGTTCCCGGCTGGATCACTGTCTGTGTGGAGTCTGCACGTCCTCCCCGTGTGTGCGTGGGTTTCCTCCGGGTGCTCCGGTTTCCTCCCACAGTCCAAAGATGTGCGGGTTAGGTGGATTGGCCATGCTAAATTGCCCGTAGTGTAAGGTTAATGGGGGGATTGTTGGGTTACGGGTATACGGGTTACGTGGGTTTAAGTGGGGTGATCATTGCTCGGCACAACATCGAGGGCCGAGGGGCCTGTTCTGTGCTGTACTGTTCTATGTTCTATGTTCTATAACATGGCCAACAGGGTGACTATCAACCTCCAAAATCCTTCCAACATGCCGATGGTAGGTAGTGAGAGTGGGAGAGACTTGGTGCTGGACTCTCTATTTCAGAGACTAAGTGCTGACGCCGGGACTGAATTGGTGGTGTTCTACGACCTCGGAAGTGGCGCCAGTCCCGGAGCAATTCAGGATCCATTAATGGGCCAGCACTGGCGCCACATGGAACTAGTGCAATTCCAATGAAAAACGCTGTCCGATTTGCCGGGGTCAGGATTGGCACTCGAGAGGGTGACAAGCTGCAGTCACATATAAGCACTCCAGTCCCACACACACTCATTCCAGCCAAAGGGATGGTAACATGAAGAGCGGCCCCCCATTTCGCAGGCACCAATTAAGTTGGCATGGATGCAGCACACAGGATAGCATTAAGGCCAAGGGCACAAACCTGTAGAAACATGTTCACCTGCTCATAATAAATACCTGTTCACAAACGTTTCAACCTGCCTCAGTGCTCTGCTGGAAGAGTGTGAGGGCTAGGCTGGGCTGACTGCAGAGGGGGCATTGGGAGGGGTGGGTGAGGTGGGCATGGACCAGGGCCCCCTGCCAGCCACCGCTCACCACCCCGGTACCAACCCCCATCCTCCTCCACCCTACACCCCCCTCACACTCTACCCCTTCTGCACCTCCACCATCCCAAGGGTTCAGTGATGGAATGGCCAGCTTGCATTCAGGGATCACCCAGGTGGACAGTGAAAAGTGCTACTGTGTGCAGGAGTCGAATGCTGTCAAACAATGCAGAGCATCAGAGCTCATCGCAGAGCAGGTTGCTATCATCCTTTGTCCCATGTATCAGACAAGTTGTTACTGCCAACATCGGGCCAACACCCATAGTGAGGCAGGTAGGAATCACAGAGGGCGTTGCAGGTGTGATAGGCGGGTCAATGCAGGGAGGGTGGTCATGGGAGGGGATCGTCAGCTTTGGGTATGGGGGGCTGTGGGGTGGGATGGGATCTTAATGCTGTCGTCGGCCAGGCCCCATAATTGGCAAACATGGAGGTGATTAAAGCATCAGGTGCGCGCCAACCCTGGCGCACATGTTTGGCGGCCTCCTGTGCCTGCCTGGACCACATGCCCTGCCCATCCTCGCCCTCCCCCGCCTCCCCCTTGTTGGACGAGGCCTGCCTTTCTCCCCCTCCTCCAGCATGTCGCCCCTTTACTGTGCAATGTTGTGGCGGATGCAGCAGACTTCCATGATGTGCAAGACTCTCCTAGCGCTATACTTGAAGGGCCCCCTAGAGCGGTGCAGGGATCTGAACCGCATCTTCAAGGCGCCGATACACTGCTCGATCATGGCCCTGGTCGCGGCATGGCTGTCATTGTAGTGGGTCTCCACGTTAGCCCGTGGCCTCCGGATAGGCGTCATCAGCCACAACCACAGCAGGTATCCCCTGTTGCCCAAGAGCCAACCCCTCACCCCTTGAAGGTGTCAGGAGCTGTCGAGTGTGCCAGGATGAAGCTGTCATGCATGCTGCTTGCGTATCTGGTGCAGACATGCATGATGTGCATCTCGTGGTCACATACCAGCTGCATGTTCATGGAGTAGGACCCCTTTCGCTTTGTGAAGACCACCCCTCATGCGCCGAATGAGAGAAACTAATGGGGAAAAGGGACAAACTGTGATAATAATGCTGTGGGATATTGTAAGAAGGTTTTCAGCTGATAATTAACATAGATGGGTAAAAAAAGGTAACTACGCCTGAATTTTAGTTTCTCCAGTATTATAACAGCTTTGCCCATCCAAACAGGTGTGATTATTCTAGAAAATCCCTGATGGTGGATAGGCTTTGAAGAGTTAGAATTTGAGATATTTATTATGGTGCTGAAACTTTGTTTACCTTTATAGTCATGTTGCAGAGGAGAAATCCTTTTCATTTTTAACTGCTTTCAAAGTCTCAGCAATGCCTGTCAACATTTATCATAAAATCAACATTATCAAACCAGCATAGTTGGTCATTTATTTCAATCCTGTCTGTGGAATCTTGCTGTGTGAAAATTATCTGTGTATCTCTGCATTACAACAGTAAATACACTTCAAAAATAATTTGTTGACTTTTGTAATGTCAGGGTGATGAGAATTGAAAGGCTTAATTTGTAGGACTGTAGAAATAGTACTGCCCACAAGGGCAATTAGGGATGGTCAGTAAATGCTGGCCGAGCTAGTGATGCCCACAGCCCGTTAACGAACAAGAGAAACACATGGGGGGGTAGTTTCCCACCACCCCGCTGCATGTTTTTTGGCAGAGGAGGCGGGTCCCGCCAGCGGAGTCTACCGGATTTCCCTTTGACCGCACCGGTCAACACCAGGAAATCCGTGCGCCAGTGTGGGACCGGAATTTCCCACCGGCATGAATAGCAGGTAAATCCCACCCGTGACATTTTAAAGACACATATGACCAAGAACGAGTGGGCAAATGCTCATGGCTTAGAATCTAGTCATGTATTTCTGTATATAGCTATGTTTACCCAATAAACCAGTTATTGTTCCGACATATCTGTCTCTCAGGAATCGTTTCTTAGCCAGCTACAACCAGCATACAAGATCTATGTAATAACTTGGGATATACTGAGGTTGTTAAAGATGATATACAATATCTTTCTTGTATTATGGTGGATCTTCCTGCACCTATATCCAGGAAGACTGAATCTTTGGATGCAAGAAATAATCAGAACACTAGGAAGGTTCAAGCACACATACGTTAATGGAAGGAAAATTGGGCTCTCCCTCCACAGCATATGTTTCAACCTCCCTGGCTCTCCAATATTAATGATAACCTGATGATCCAGCCTCCTGGACATAGGTTCAGGAAAATATCCTCAATATTTTAAGGATATGGATAGCTCATCAGTGGAAACCAAACAATTGAAATTCACTGGTTTAGCTGGTTTAGCTCACTGGGCTAAATTGCTGGCTTTTAAAGCAGACCAAGCAGGTCAGCAGCACGGTTCGATTCCCGTACCAGCCTCCCCGGACAGGCGCTGGAATGTGGCGACTAGGGGCTTTTCACAGTAACTTCATTGAAGCTTACTCGTGACAATAAGCGATTTTCATTTCATTTTTCATTCATATTGGTAATTAACATTCAACAGAAATTCCTCTGGATGTTTGCTTGAGCAATAAGTGTCTTCATTAAATTAGAAGTCAAAGGAAGCTTACACAAATCTGATTGATGTTATACATTGCAAAAAATCTTCAATACAAAAAAATCTTGTTATTGACATGTTCTTCAAATAGATTTTCTCACAATTACTGCACTTCAGTGGGGTTGGTCTATCATTCATGATGGTCTGAAATAAGTGAGTATTCTAGACAGTACTTTGTGGAATTCTCACGAAGATTTTGTTTTAACTTACAGGAGTCTCAAAACCAAGTATATTTTGTTACAAACTTGAATCTGACAAAATAGAAAAAGTGTGACCTTTGGAAGCACTCCTCCGGTGTTTGTTTAGGATTACAAGAAGCTTACTTTGTCCTGCAAAGCATTTGCTCTGCTCCTTAAAAGTCCAAGGCTCTCATGTCTCTGAATAAAGAAACTGCAGGCCTCACTGAGAAACCTTAATTCATTTCTCCATGAAAATGTCAACCTTTTATTGGGAAAGAACAAAGCAGAAAGTTCCTCCAAGAGGAATATCAATATTACCACTGGAAGCTAATTTCTTCATAACTCCTCAACAAAAATCCATTTCATTTTACAAGTCATTGAACTAGAATTATTTGTATATCTGATTTCTAACACAAATCTATATAAACATGCGGTACATTTGCTTTTTGTTTAATCCTGAACAGATATCTTCCAGGGCAGATTCATTGCTACATGCCAAGACGTATCCTTTCCAAGTTTGAGGCCCATTGTTCTGAAGATTTTAGCAAGAAGGATGTTATTGTTGTGCAGCAAATGCATGATCTATGCCAAGACATAATATGATCACAAGACCGTGAATAACTCAATTTGTTTCCTTTGAAACATACAGATATAGGCAAAGCAGTTACTGCATAAAACATCATTCATGGAGAACTCTTGTGAAAATGACATTTGAGGAGATTCCTGTAGGAACAACACTACCATAAAGCCATCAATCTTCTGAATGTTAGAGTGGTTAGCTTTAATGGGATCAAATTATGCTTTGTCACCATTGAAAATTCTTTCTGCTTTAGAGTAATATGGCAATACATCCATTCACAGAGTTTTATGAAGATTAGATGAAGCTGTCATTTAGGCTTCTGATTTTGGTTGTAGTCTTGCTGAGGAATTAAGCATCTAGACTGGCATTTAAGTGCATTACAGATTATGTGTTCCGCTGTCAGAGGTCTGTCAAAGAAGACATTTAATTATGTCCTCTTAGCGGATATAAAGTCAATTCACTTTTGGCTGGGTCACCAAATCTCCATGGTGGGGAGGGGGGGGGGGGGGGAGGTGTTGGAAAATCCCTGTGCGTGGTACGAGAAAATGTGTCTAAATTGGTTTCAGTGTTTTGGTAGTACTGGTACCAGTAGACCAGTTTAAACTTGTATGAACTGGGGCGGGATTCTCCATCGGCTGACAGCAGATTCGGGAAACGCGGTTGAGCGGAGAATCGGCTCCGATGTTGAAATCATGGCGGGTGCCAATTTGACATCAAATCGCAATTCTCCGTCATCTCAACATTAATGCATTCCAGAACGCATGTACAATAAACATCGTTGGCATATCGGCCGACCCGACCACCCGACGACCACTGGGCAACCCACTGACCACCCATCTTGGCCCAAGGTTCTGCAGAATGACGCCGCAGCCGTATGGGTCCCCCCAACAACCCCAGCCACCACCCGCCGGTGGGGCATTGTGCGGCCCACCCAAGAGCAACGCATAAAATAGCCCCTACGGTGGCGGCGGATAAGTGCCACGGAGCACATCGTTGGCAAGGGCTGTACCAGCTGACGGTACCCCCACCTTGCCGGGCACCGATGAGGCCAGGCCTACGGGGATAGGGGGGAACATGCAGGAGCAGGGACCGCAGTGCCAACTGGGGGCACCATATAGCCTGTTGGACCTGGTTGGGCATGGGGGTATGTCCAATGCTAACATGTCAGCCTTACACCCCCTGCAGAAAGATGGATATTGGAACTCAACCAGCAATGGTGGCCTTCCTGCTAATCACCGCAGCCGTGGGGAATGCCATGCAGCTGTACGAGCTGGATCTGCTCGAGGAAGAAGCTATGGCAGCAGAGCATGTCCCACAGGAACATGAGGCAACCGCCGAGGATGGAGAGCCGGCCATCCAATAGGCCAAGGGGGGAGAGGTGCAAAGGAGGTGCATGAGGCCTCGTGTGTACCGGCAGCGCCTGTCATTCAAGAACCTGCCGGACCGGGCATGCCGACGAATACCCCAGCTGAGCAGAGAGACAGTCTGACATACCTGCCACATTATGGCACACCTGGCACTGCGGGTATTTGCGGGAGGACACCCGCTACCGGTGGCCATCAAGGTAACGTTATCGTGATCTTCTATGCCAGGGATTCCTTCCAGGTGCCGAGTGAGGATCTGACCTGGATCTCAAAGAGTTCAGTGCACGGGATCTGCGCCATCACGGAGGCCCTATATGCCTGGTCAGCACATTACATCCAGTTCAATGTGGACCGAGCACACCAGCGTCAGTCTCCCCAATATTTAATTGGAGAAAGTACCCAGTCATCCAGTATTGGATATCAGACAAGAGTCTAAACAGTTTAGAGACATTAAAGGTAGTTGTGAGGTAGAGCTGGGAGCCATCAGCATATTGTGAAAACTGATGTTTTCTTTTCAGAAGATGTGGTTGAGGGGAAGCATGTTGATGAAAAATAGAAGTAGGCTAAGGATAGATCCTTGGAAAATTCCAGATGTAACAGAGCAAGATCAGGAAGAGAAGCCATTGCAGGTGATTCTCTGGACATGATTAGATAGTAAACATGGGACCAGACATGCAATTCCACCCAGCTGTACGATGCTGGTGAGAAGTTGGAGGAGGATGTTGTGCTCAACACTGCCAAAAGCTCCAGCAGTTCAAGGTAGGCAAAGAGGAACAGTTTACATTTGTCATGGTCACACAGGTAAGAATCCTTTCAATATTGTGTCCAGACATCTGGGGTGGTGGGGGTTTCGGACATGGAGGGGCTCGAATCTGGATGTTGGGGGGGTGGTCGGACATGGGGGAAGAGGGGAGTCAGACATGGGAAGGGGGGGGTGGGGGTTCTAAGGGCAGGGGTGTGAGGCCGGATCTGAAGGGCATCAGCAACAGGTCACGTCGGAGTGGTGGGGTTGGGTCAGGAGATCGCTCGGGGAGATCAAGTTGGGGGGGGTATTGTGTCGGTCAGGGGGGTGTCGAGTCGGGGTGGATTCAGGTCGGGGGGGGTTTCGTTCAGATTGAGAGCAAGGAGGTGTGGGGTCAGGCCGTGATGGGTCAGGGAGGTCAGGTTGGGGTGGGGTATGTGAGGAATCCCTTGCGGGAGGGGAATACCGTGGGCATTGGGATGCTTTGTTGCATCCCAAGGGTTTGCGGTGTGAGAGATGTTCGATGCACGGCTCAGTCTAGCTGTTTAAAATAGTCCTTTTTGCCTTCTAACTGTTTCAAAGTATCAATGAGTACAAAACCATCGAATGTTAACAATTTCAATCAGTATGTCTAATGGTTCCCAGCCTAGCACAATTGTCCAGGGAAAGTTAATGCTTATGGACAATTGCCGGGGAAACCTTTATCTGGGAACTTCCAAGAGGAAATGTGTTGTGTTTAGTCTTCTATATCTTGCTAAGGAATCAACCAAACTCTTTGACTTGTCAAAACCAGGATCTTTGTTAACTCAAAAATCTGTTACAGAGCACATTATCATGGAGTCTCTCTATACTCCTCTGGAACTATACCTAGCACGACTGTTCACCTGTATGTCTTACTACCATCTCCTCTATTCATCTTCTAATGATGGCCGGATGTGTCTCCACCTACATGGAAGTCCCCGGTCACATGGCCACGGTCTGGAGACAGCATAATGTGGCTACACCGCCACCCACTGGTTGGAGGTCACACACCATCCATCTATGTTATTGCTTTCAGGCATATTGCCACATTCCGCTTCCTCACAAAACATTAAGATATGTTTACAAGCAACATCGATCTTTTAACTTTATACAATCATTATATTTGTCTAACCAAATAAATGACTTTAATACGATGTCCATAACATGATATGCTTGGCCAGTGTCTGTTTCTTTTTTGCACAGATCATTGTGCCTCCCTCACGGGATCACTTCTGTGATCATTCGAGCTGTTGCCAGCCTCTTCAAAGACTGGTTTACATGTGGCCTCTTGTTTCTCTTGCTCTTTGCTCTGTGCCTTTGGAAGGGCTGTGTCCATGACTGCCACACTTGTGCCACCAGTCTCTTTCTTTTGCGCTTCCTGGCACAACACTGTTTGCTACTTGCTGTTGCTTGTTTGCTGGTGGGATGAGTTAGCTCTCCCAGTCCTCTCCTCTTTCTCCCCTTTATTTTGAGAACATGATAATGTATTTTTTGGGGTCTCTTGCTTCTGTGGTTTTGGGTAGCAGCCTCTGGCGTGGTGCTGGTTGTTGCCATATGCTGAGAGGTCTGCAGAGTTTCAGGCATTGTGTTATCTTTGGGTAGTATGACCACGCCCACTTCTGTGGCCTCAACGACATGCTGGAGTACCTCAGTTTTTGGTGCCTGAGTTAAGGTTGGAACTGGGGCCATGAGTGCCACTCCTTCTTGGTTCGCTGGAGCAGCAGTCACTTGATCTTCGTCACTCGAGATGACAATGCTCTGTGGCTGAGCTGATCCAGGCACTGGGTCATCATGGTCAAACTCACAAATATGTGAGTGATCTGTGAAGCTGAACACTGAGTTTATCATCAACTCCTCCTCAGGGTCAGTCTCAGAGTCGCCTATTACTGCGATATCCATGTCGCTGTCATCACATGCGCCATCGATGTCTTCCCTTTCATCATCGGTGCTACAGATGGTTTGGGAATAAATTACAGGAACCGTTTCAAAGACCTGGAATGAGGCACCACTTACCTCTGCTGCCAGTTCCTCTAATATCGGGATGATTTTTTCCATCTCTGGCCCGATCAGTGGCTGATCTTCTGTGGTATCAACAGCTTCAATTTTTAAATGCGTAATTTCCACGCATCTCAGAGTCTGGTCTGGGCGCCCCCCGTGACCACTTTGTCATTCCGTCCAAACCACCGGAGTAGCGCTTCTTGAGCCTCTTCATTGAGCCCGTCTATGCTCCTATGAAAAAAAAACATAGTTCATACTGGTCTTCATCTGTCTCACCTTCTATGCCATCACTCATCGTCGACATCTTCGAGCTGATATTCAGAGTAGTCGTCTTCGGATTCAGCATTGTCTGCAATGATCTCTCCTATAAAATATAACATTGCACATTGAATTATTTGTCATTGCAATCGGGCACCAAGTTCAAAGTCAGCTTCGAGTTTGGCTGCCGAACCTTGGCTTAACATTTCACGCTGTGGACCTTCAGGGGCACTGAAGAAATTGAAGAACGAATTTGCTTGGTACAGTTTTTGTCGCTGTTCTGGGAGGGCTTTCACCATTGTGCATTGGTTTAATTTAGATTGTTCTCTTTGTTACATTCTTGCCCTATCTCCAGTCAATTTTGATGTCTGTGCAACCGATTATTTGTGGTTCAGCAAAAAATGATTTAAGCGGCTGCGAGTCCAACTGATACACTTTAGTGAAATACTCACTAGGCCCAAATGTAAACTCCAGAGTGAAGCACCACGGCTTCCCATGCTCTGTCCATTTAACGCTCAATCTAGCAGATACTGTAATACGGGTTTATCATGTTCTCGTATTGACCCTGTGCACGTTCTTGAAGACTGTTAACCAGAATTGCGGAATGCTCACCGGCTGTTCCGTCCCCTCCTGGATCTCTTCCGAATCTTCATAAACAATGCACACTGTAATGTCTTGCAGGGATCCAAAATGTTCAGCTGACCAATCATCTTCTAACATATAGTCGCTCGACTAGATTCAGGGATTTACATGGTTTTGCTCCTAGAACGGAGTCAACGTCCATGTCTACAATATGGAAATGTAGCATGTTCCTCATGTCTGCCACAGAGAGCAATAGTTGGCAGGCACCGAAGGTCTCCATTGTTCTTGTTCCCACGTCCGCCTGCAGCCTTGGTCGATCAGCAAATTTCCGCTGCATGCTCAGCTTTTGCAAGGTAGACCGACTCATGAGGTTGGCTGTCGCTTTAGGGTCAGTCACATCGTATTAGAGAATTGTTCACTATCACCATTAATTTCAATGGAGATTTAAAGGTTCCCAGAGTATTCTTACTAGTTTCAGTCTTCCTGATGATTGTATTTTCATCATTCTTTTTGGGACCTTTCTGGTTCCTCGCCATGGTGAGATTTTTTAAATAAATTGAGAGTAGCCAATTATTTTTATTTTTTTTCCAATTCTGGGGAAATTTAGCATCGCCAATCTACCTACCCTGTACATCTTCGGGTTGTGGAGGTGAAACCCACACAGACACGGGGAGAATGTGCAAACTCCACACAGACAGTGACCCAGGGCCGGGATTCGAACCCGGGTCCTTAGCGCCGCAGTCCCATGTGCCGCTCCTTGCCATGATGAGATTGATGCAAAACTGCTCTTCGGTATTTATCCTATCAACTGCATGCACCTCTCGTGTATGGTCCATTGTAGAACGCGCAAAACATTGTTTTACAAAGTGCCCAACACGGCCGCACCTGGAACAAACTTTTCCAAAGGGAGGACATTGCCGGCCACACTTTTGGCACAAGATGACGGCGGCAGCTTCTATCGGCCTTTTAAAATGGCCGGCCGCACTGAGACCACGTTTCTTTATGACTTATGTCACAGCACTAATGCCGCTGGCTTCTTCTTCTGAGTTGGCGCCAAAATGTTTTGAGCAGTATGTGCCTATTCTATGAGAATCTATCTCACGCACCTGGCAAATCTTTACTCCAGCACCAAATATTCCTCCTGCAATAACCTTTCCCAGAAGGTTAATCATTATCTACACCTAAGATAATTTGGTCTCAGATTAGCGAAGATTTCAGGCTGTTAAAGTTGCATGGCTGGGCCTTCAGCCTCAAGTCTGTGACAAAACTGTCAAATGATGCACCAGGTTTTTGGGTATGCATTCTGAACATGTATCGCTCAAACGTATCATTCTTTTCAAGGGAACAATGTTTATCAAAGTGCCTCACAACTTCATCATAATTCTTGCGATCCTCCGCATTATCGAACGCAAACAAGTTGTACAGTTCAATCGCTTTAGCTCACCAGGCTAAATCGCTGGCTTTTAAAGCAGACCAAGCAGGCCAGCAGCACGGTTCGATTCCCGTACCAGCCTCCCCGGACAGGCGCCGGAATGTGGCGACTAGGGGCTTTTCACAGTAACTTCATTGAAGCCTACTCGTGACAATAAGCGATTTTCATTTCATTTCATTTCAAAGAGACAAAGAGCTTTGACAAAGGGTGATCTGGACTCGAAGCGTTAGCTCTTTTCTCCCCCTACAGGTGCTGCCAGACCTGCTGAGATTTTCCAGCATTTTCTCTTTGGCTTTAGATTCCAGCATCCGCAGTAATTTGCTTTTATCAATCGCTTGTGGACCTGCCACCATTAGCAGCAACGCGATTCGCCTTTCATCAGGCTGGGCCTGTAGGCCTTTGGCCGAAACATAGATTTTGAGCTGCTGCTTGAATAGCCGCCAGTTTTCATCTACATTACTGGATATCTGAAGTTGGTGGGAGGCTATGAGTCCGTCCATCTCGAGCTTCAGCATCTTAGAGTGCGTTGAGTCTCCTCAGGTTGGAGTTCACCAGATTGGTCTATCTGCCGAGTGCCTAACTTTAACTGCTGCCGTTATCTTCAAATCTTCAGCACTCATGGTACCATGTTGTGTTTGATCTTCTATACCTTGTTAAGGAAACACTTAGACTTGTCCAAACCAGGATCTTTATTGAATCACACGTGGTAAGAAAGCGATCTGTTATAGAGCAAGTTATCACGGAGTTTCTTTGTACTCCTCTGGAACAGCACCTAGCATGACTGTTCACCTATATGTTTTACTACCATCTCCTCTATTTATCTTCAGATGATGGTCGGATGTGTCTCCACTTTTTTGGGAGTCCCTGGTCAAATGACCACAGTCTGGAGACAGCATGGTGTGGCTGATATTGCTTTACAGGCATATCAGCACAGAATGCACAGTGCATCTTTGGGGTATCCACCAACCGCAATGCTGAGGAGCCAGGAAGTTATGGCCCCATGTTATAGTCAGTTCCATATTCTAACCATTTTCCGGGTGTACACATTTCACCTGAATTCCTTATTGGGCTTATTACTGGTTGTCTATATTTATGTTCCCTACTTTTAGACTCCCCATGAAATGGAAACATCTTCTCTACGTCTACCCTATCAAATCCTTTCACAATTTTTTTAAAAACCCTATAAGATCACATGTCAATGTTCAAGAGAAAAGAGCCAAGCCTGTTTATTCTTTGCTGAAAGTTATATCATCCTACTTTCAGTGTGGAAGGAGGTCCTCTGGTGCAGTGGGTAGCATGATCAAATACTCACCACTCATTGCTAGCACACAGCTGTGACACTGAAGATGCTCAACACCATCCAATAAAACACTTGTGGTTTATCAGTATTCTTGTCACTGGATCTACCTACACTCATGCACTGCGAAAATCTACAAAATGCACGGCTGCTACTCACCAATCCTTTTAAACAGCACCTCCCAACTCCATCTTCTATCAAGTCAAGAATGTCACAGGAACACTATCACCTCCAGGGTCCAAACCATTCTGACTTGGATATGTGCTACAATTTATTCAACATCACAAGATTTTTAAAAATGCAATGGTTTAGAAGGCAGGCCTCCCTACTCAGGCCAACAAAGAAGAAATAATAAATTCAACCTGGCAGCATCACCCACATTGGGTGGATGGAGAAAATGTGGAATAATTCCTGCCTGCAGCACTCGGCAGAGAACTGGACTGCCTCCTGGAGTTGCAGCTGCAAATAGGAGATGGGACTAGCTGCTGGGAGAATCAGAGTAGAGCAGCAGTGACAGATTGACATGTACTGTAGCCCTGAAAAAGGCAAGGAATGACTTTCTCCAATGAAAAGTGCCAGTGAATTGGTTAAATAAAGTAATATTTTGCTGACACTAAATATTTTCTGCCATGCCTGGATTACAGAATTGCTTTTCCATTTTCCATCAGACAACCATGTAGGAATTTCTTACATATATTGGAATACACTTATCAGCTGCAGTAATGGCTCTTTTAAAAAGGCATGCAGACACTGTGACTACAGAAGATGCTATTAAGATGTTATAAAAGTGAGATCATTGTTATTTCAAACCATGCTTATATTTAAAATGAGGCAGCACGGTGGCACAATGGTTAGCATTGCTGCCTACGGCGCTGAGGACCCGTGTTCGAATCCCGGCCCTGGGTCACTGTCCGTGAGGAGTTTGCACATTCTCCCTGTGTCTGCGTGGGTTTCACCCCCACAACCCAAAAGATGTGTAGGATAGGTGGATTGGCTACGCTAAATTGCCCCTTAATTGGAAAAAATAATTGGGTACTCTAAATTAAAAAAAAATATATTTAAAATGAGAGGCTAATGGGTTTTTGCCATGATTTCTGGGGTGTAGATAATTAGAGACATTGGGCGGGATCCAACGGAAAAGTTTCTAAATGTGGCAGAGAGCGGGTTCAGCCGGTTGTTTCCTGAAAGCTGATCTGGCGAGGCTGTCACCAGCATCTAATGTTAATTAGGGCACTTAATGATGCTCTGCGGACTTCACCCTGGAAATGCCATCAGATTTGCCCGGCTGCGCTTATCAAGTTCCCGCTAAGGAGAGGGAGCAGCTGTTAAACTGATCCCACAGTGCAAACCCCAGACAGCACACGGCCATGCCACTACACAGAGCAGCCCCATGTTTCGGTGATGCCGGCCTGGCCCGACTGTTGACGTGGTGAAGACCAGATAGGATACTCTGTTCCCCCGGGAAGGTCAGAGGGCAGCCAGTGCCACCTAGGATGCAGGGGCAGCGATCGTCAATGCTGGAAGTGTAACTAGAAGGACCACCAACCAGTGCCATAAGAAGCTAAACGACCTCCACCGGACCACACAAGTCAGTTGGCATTGGCCCCGCCTGTCACCCACAGTTCCCCAACAACCATGTAGTTGACACCACAACACCCCCCCCCCCCCACCACCCCCCCACCCCCCACCCCACCAGCACAATACCGTGCCTGTGCCCCAGCACAATCTGGCACCCATCTGCGCACCCCAGCCATGCCCAGCAGCTGTGCCCATGCACCCCCCTGCCCCACGATGCAT
Source organism: Scyliorhinus canicula (assembly GCF_902713615.1). NCBI lineage: Eukaryota > Metazoa > Chordata > Chondrichthyes > Carcharhiniformes > Scyliorhinidae > Scyliorhinus > Scyliorhinus canicula. The sequence goes on from NC_052150.1 coordinate 142,045,600, forward strand.
GACGTATGCAGCTCACAATGCCACTTTGCCCCTGCCGGCAAAGGTAGCCCACAAGAGACGGGAAACAGTCCAGATGTGCAACGTGGTGCCGGCCATCAGAACGGGCCCTAGAGGTTGTGAGGGTGGCCAAGGACAGATCAGTCACTGAGGTGAGTATCCATCAGCCCCCACCCAGATGACCTGTGTGTTGTTCAAGCTTGACGCAATGATCCTTCCCTCTTGTTGACCATATGTCCAGTCTCCAGCAGGATCTCCATCCGATGGTGCCAGTCCATCCAGCCATCCAAGAGAACACTACGGAAGAGACCTCCGAGGATGCCATCATTGAGGCATCACAGCTGTCATCCCCACCCTCCCCAGAGGGCGAAAGTAGTGGACAGGCTTCTGGGGCACAATCTGGTGAGCACCACACAGTTGCTGATGTACATCAAGTGGAGGCAGGAATGCCCAGGCGAGACAGCCGTCGGAGGTTTGCTGGATCCCAGGACCCAGCTGGGTCCCACTCAGATGCTGAACCTCAGGACCAGGTTATCCCAGAGCTGATGCAGACGATAGGACACGGGCTGTGATGTTCAGAGAGGGATGTCAGCGAAACTCCAGCAGGTCCATAGCTGATTGGAGGAGTGCCAAGGGCTACAGGTGCAGGAGGTGATGCCGGCAATGCATGGCACCAAGGCCATAGGTAGTGACCGCAGTGGAAAGGCTTGAGCACGACATCAGCAATATGAGTGGTGGTGCCCAAGGCACATGGGCTGCCGTCTCGAGCCTGCGTCAATGCTGCTGCCTTGACTGTCGTCTGGCTGCCTGGACTACCAATTCCATTGCGTGCGCACTGCTGCGGGGTCCACAATATCATCCATAGTGTGATATCTATGAGGATTTAGAGAGCAAAGAGAAAATGCTGGAAAATCTCAGCAGCATCTGTAGGGAGGGAAAAGAGCTAACGTTTTGTGTCCAGATGACCATTGTCAAAGCTAAAAGACAGAGAAAGTGGGAGATCTTTATACTGTGGAGTGAGAATGAAAGATGAGTCATAGCCACAGAAACCCAGGGAAACAGGGTGCTAATGGCCACAGAAACCAAGGGGAAAGAGTGTGAATGGCAGTCCCCAGAGAGAACAAAAGATATGAAAGGCCAAACAGCAGAGAAACTAACATCAGAGGATGAACTGTGACAGATGTAGATGTGGGGGGAGGGGCAGGGGGAAGTAAAGGGGAGAAAGAGTAAGGAAAGGTGGATAAGATGGGGAGGGGTAAATATAGATAAAGTCAAGTCAGAAAGAAATGGTATAAGACAGTTAAAATGAAAGGGGATGAAAACAAATGGGTCTAGGTGGGGTAGAGCTAATCATCTGAAGTTGTTGAATTCAATGTTGAGACCGGAAGGCTGTAGCGTGCCTAACCAGAAGATGAGATGTTGTTCCTCCAGTTTGCGTTGAGCTTCACTGGAACATTGCAGTAGGCCAAAGACAGACATGTGGGCATGGGAGCAGAGTCTTGTGTTAAAATGGCAAGCAACGGAAAGGTCTGTGTCCTGAATGTGCAAAGACTAAAGGTGCTCAGCAAAGCAATCACCTAGTCTGCGTTTGGTTTCTCTGATATAGAGGAGACCACAGCAATATGAGTCTCCTAATGTGGGTGCCCCCCCCGATTCTCTGCCCTCAACCGGCCAAGTTCCCGATTGTGTCGGTCGCATGTGGTCTCACCCGTCGGGAACTCAGCGTGACGGCTGCAGACCCAGTCCAGCACTGCCACAGTCGGGGAAGGGTCGAACCTAGGGCAGGAGGGGACGTTATTTGGGGCTGGGGGCACTGTGGGGGCTTGGTACCGGGTGCAAGAGCCGGCCAAAGGGGGGTGCACTATTTCACAGGCCGGGTCCACGAGCGGCTTCCACCATGTAGCTCGGTGCGGCCGCTGCAGGCCGCTGCTGTGCACGTGCGCGGTCATGGACCCAGCAATTCTCCGGGCTGTATCGGCAGCTGGAGCTGGGTGCTCTATGCTGCCAGCATGCTAGCCCCCAACAAAACTGGGGATCAGTGGCCGTTTTTACGCTACTGTTCCCATGCTGGCGTGGGGCCATAGTCCCAGAATCGGAAAATCCAGCCATTTTTAAAATAAATTTGAAGTACCCAATTCTTTCTTTCCAATTAAGGGGCAATTTAGTGTGGCCAATCTACCTATCCTGCACATCTTTGGGTTGTAGGGGTGAGACCCATGCAGACACGGGAGAATGTGGAAACTACACGGACAGTGACCCGGAGCTTGGATCAAACCTGGGTCCTCGGCACCGTGAGGTAGCAGTGCTAACCACTGTGCCACCGTACTACCCTCAAGATGCTCCCATACCTAACATTGCCAATTACTATTAGCAATAAACTTCAGCTATGCAGCCAATGGCCGCCACGGTCAATGGGAGTTAAAGTGACCTGCACCATATTACCACGGACAGGACTCTGTCCTGGGGGTGTTTGGTGGGACGGACAAGCAGAAGCTGAAGTTGCCCCAGGTATGTATGTACACTTTCCGAGGTGTGGCATGTCGGCCTTTGCCTCCCCCATCCCAAGGGCGATCCACCACCGATTGTGGTTGAATCACCAAACCTAGGCCCCCCCTAGGGACTCCACCATACCCCACATCCCGAACACTGGGGCAGCAGTCCATTTTCCAAGATGGCTACTCACTGAACCCCACAGCAGTCATTGCACTAGCTTCACATTTGTAAACAGGTATGCTAAGGAGTGACTGTGTGACCACTCACAGGGGAGCCAGTTAGATCACGGGAAGCCATTAGATAGGGAGACCTTCCCATTTATGGGATGGCGATTGGCCTTAATTGATAATTATTGGTTTCTCGCCATACTGCGGTGGGATCCAGATCTCGCCAACGGGATGGGCCTGTTAGTCGGAAAATGATCGGAGCGTATCGCAGTTTCCAATTTCAGAATCTCCCACGATCTAACCAGCTCGCTCAGCCATTTTGAAATGTGATCTGGCTACAATTATTCAGTATTTGTCAGGCCCAGATTTGAGGCATTATGGACTGCCTCTCTGTCATGGCAAAAATAGTGGAAGTGCCCAAAAATCATAACGATACATCCTATTTTCACGGAGACAGAGTGTATTTTGCTGATATACATTTTACGGAGGCAGCTCGCCATTTAGATCATCAGCTGCCGCCACACTAGTCAGACTTTGGTAGACAAGATTGTGTACAGAGTAGACCTGGTAAGAGCAGTTCTGAACTTAGAATCATAGAATTACTACAGTGCAGAAAGAGGCCATTTGACCCATTGAGTCCGCACTGACTCACCAAAAGAGCATCTACACCCAGGCCCAATCCCCCACCCTATCCCCATAACCATGTAACCCCACCTAATCTTTGGACACTTAGGGGCAACTTAACGTGGCCAATCCACCTAACCTGCACATCTTTGAACTGTCAGAGGAAAGCAGAGCACCTTGAGGAAACCCACGCAGACTCAGGGAAAATGTGCAAACTCCACACAGTCACCCAAGGCTGGAATCAAACCTGGGTCCCTGGCACTGTGAGGCAGCAGTGCTAAGCACTCTGCCACCCAATACTTAATGTATTTGTTTGGATAGTCGGGGGATCCCTTGGAGAGGTAAGGCACCCCTGTGCAATTTGCTTCAAACATTTATTCAATGCCCAAGGAGTGACATAAATTCAATTTCAACTGTTTTCCCTTAATGCAATAGAACTGGTAGGTGGGGCTATTGGATGAACAGGGAAATTATCTTTACCTCTTCTGACTCATGTACCCAGGTACCAGGAAGTGAAAGGCACATACCTTTTGTGCAAAGGAACATAGAAGATGGGCATGGCACCCTCACACATGGAAGCCTTAGAAGCAATTCATCATGAGGCCAGAGGGAGAACAGATTTGGACGATCCTGCTGCCCGTGAATCAGGAAGGAGGAGGATGACAGCCAGAACAACCTGTGGGAAGGGTGTACAGACCTCGGACATCCTACCTCAACCTGACGGAGAACCAGTGCCAGAGGCCAATGAGGCTAAGCCATGAGGTGGTGCAGACTCAGGTCACGTAGCCCAGCAGCAACTCAGGCCACAATCCATCGACCCAGTCGCTAAAAAGGTCACTGTTATTGTCAACTTCTATGCCTCAGGATCTTTCCAGTGGTTACCAGGAGGCCTGTTTAGTATATCCTAGTCAGCAACACACAGCTGCAGTAAGGTTGTACCTGATATCCTGTTTGCTTGTGTGGGGGAGCACATTAATTCCTCTGTAGTTTTGGCATCTCAGACACAAAGAGTAACAGCCTCTGCAGAATTAGCAGGCTGATCTCAGGTGCAGGGTGTTATTGATTCCTTTCATGTTGCCCTAAAGACCCCTGTGGACACCCACATTTCTGTCAACCAGAAATCCTTCCGCTCAATCAACTTTCAGGTAGTTTGTAACCACAACAAGGTTATGTGTGTTCAAGGTTCCCTGGTAGCTGTCATGACTTCTTCTTACTAAAGAGTTCCCAACTCCCTCATTTACTTCAGCCACCAATGCAGGTCCATGATTGGCTTCCAGCGGACAAGGGTTAGCCGTTAGAAATTTGGATAATGTAATGGACAGAAAGTAATCAGCATCATAGAATTCATAGAATTTACAGTGCAGGAGGCCATTCGGCCCATTGAGTCTGCACCCACTCTTGGAAAGAGCACCATACTTAAGCCCACGCCTCTACCCTATCCCCGTAACCCCACCAAAGCTTTTTTGGACACTAAGGGCAATTTAGCATGGCCAATCCACCAAACCTGCACATCTTTGGACTTGTGGGAGGAAACCGGAGCACCCAGAGGAAACCCACGCAGACATGGGGAGAACGTGCAGGCGCCACACGGACAGTGGCCAAGCCGGGAATCGAACCTGGGACCCTGGAGCTGTGAAGCAACATTGCTAACCACTGTGCTACCGTGCTGCCCACGGTTTGTGGGTTCAAATTATTATTAGGAAAGCTAATTGAATGTTATAATTTATTGCGAGGGGAATTGAATAAAAAGGAAAGTACTTCAAAGTACTGAAGTATACTTCAGTTGAAGAGGGCACTGGTGAGATGACATTTGAAGTACTGTTCACTGTATGGTTTCCTTACTTATGGAAGGATGTAAATGCATTGGAAGTAGTTCAGAGAATGTTTACTAGACTAACTACTGGAATGGATGGGTGGCTGTCAGAGGAAAGGATGGACAGGCTCGGCTTGGACCTGCTGGAGTTCCAACAGTAAGAAGTGACTTGATGGAAACATGTAAGAACCTGAGGGGTCTTGACAGGATGGATTTTGGGAGGATGTTTCCTTTTGTGAGAGAATCTAGGACTAAGTTCACTGTTAAAAAATAGGGGGTCACCCATTTAAACAGAGATGAGGCAACATTTTTTCACTCTGAGGTTTGTGAGTCTTTGAAAATCTTCCTGAAAAGGTGGTGACAGCAGAGTCTTTGAATTTTTTGAGTCAGAGTTGGACAGATTCTTGATAAACAACAGGGTTGTAGGTTATCAGAGATAGGCAGGATGCATGTTTGAGCTGACTGTCAAATCAGCCATGATATTGGGGTCTCTCATGGGGGGGACTGTGATATTGGGGTGTCTGAAATGGGGGTGTCTGGTGGAGGGGTTTCTGACATGGTGGTTTCTGATAGGGGTCTCTGATAAGGGCTTCTGATATGAGGATCTCTTTTGGGGTTTGATGGGGTCTCTCATGAGGGGGCTGAGGTGAGCAGGATTTGCGCTGTGTGGGGGAGGAGGGACCTCTGATAGACATTGGGGGCACTTACGTTACACACCTGTCCCATTGACCCACTACAGGATCCACTGCTTCTAGGCACACTTAAAAATGTTTGCACTAATCCACACCCCGTGAATCCCGGTTGAGAGGGCTGGAGCATCATGCAGGCCTGGAGAATCAGGCTTCCAGCCCATCACCCTGATGCAAGTGGGTTCAAATTATCCATTTGCATTCCAGCTTAGGTCACTGTCTGTGGGGAGTCTGCACATTCTCCCCATGTCTGTGTGGGGGGGCACGATGATGGGGGGGGTTGACCCTGGGCTGGGGGACAAAGAGCTCAGAACCTGCGTGTCCGACATGGCACACCCCACCGGATCGTTATTACACATAACCAGGAGAACTCCAGCTGCTGCTTGACTTGTCCCCCCGAACACCTCCAGGACACAGCCCTATCGGTGGTAAGATGGTGAAGGTGACCTTAACTCCCATTGACCATGCCGGCCTCTAGCCACAAAGCTAAAGGCTATCATGAGCAGGGAATTGGGAATGTTAGTAATGTTAGCACTTCACAGCTCCCACGTGGATTCCTGTGGGTAGACGTGCCATGTTGCGAGTCGATGATACTGCCTAGCATCCCAATCAGACTGTGAGGCCAAGACACTTTGCCTGAACACTGGATGTATCAACACCACAGAAGCGCAGCAAACAATTAAACGTCCAAGAGCTGGGCTTCAGCACTGGGGAAATCCTCAAGACCAGAGGGTAGGTAGATGGATCGTGTCATGGTATGCAGACATGCAGATAATGATATACAGACAGGCACAGACAGGCAGATAATGAACACAGAGAACAGATCATGACCAATGAGCAGGCAGGACACTCAGGGGTGGTATCTCACTATAAAAGGCACAAGGCACTCACACTCCGCCTCTTTTCACTGATGAATATCTACAGAGTGAGTCAGGGTGTATGTGCAGTATCACACCTCCAGCACGTGGCTAAGAGCTAGTCTGGTTCAGTCAGGCAGATTAACCGCACTTAGGTTGGCATAGGGTCGAACTCATAGAGAACTGTGCTAACTGTGCTACTGGTTCAATAAATCAGATTGAACTAAGTTCAAGGTCTGGAGTATCTTTTGGTTAAAGCAGCTTCTCGTTGCAGCCTGTGTTATCCCAGAGTACATAACACGACAGATCGGAGAGGGAATCTGTGCCCGGTCCAACTAATATTTCCAGTGGGGAGCCTGGGGTCCGGGGTTGCTGTGGCCGGGGCTGTGTATTCAGGGCAGTGTCTCCCAGCACAACCGGCTCTTTGGACGTCACGCTGAGAGATGGCAGGGAATGTAAGGGTGCAGGAGGACTTGGGAACCGGGGGTTCCGGGGTGGAAGCCCTAACTGATTGTTGGTCTCACACCCGCTCCAATTCATTACAGATATCACCTTAGGGATGATATTGTGGACTCCGCAGACACTGTCCTCACAGTGGCGGTGACAGGCCAGGCAGCCAGACACCAAAGAAAGTGATGGCAGCAGCGTCGACAGAGGCTCGAGGCAGCAGCCCATATGTAGGGGTTGCCCCACACACTGAGAACCCGGACGTCCATCAGGCCGAGGAGGAACTCAGAGGGGGAGACCGGTGACGGCCCAAGGTGTACAGGCGGCGTTGGTCATTTGAAGAGATCTTGGATAGCATGTGCCGCAGGAGGCTCTGCCTCAACTAGCTTTATGCAGGTGAGGGAGCCACCGCCTGAGTGAGTGAGACACAGCCAGAGTGGGAATTGGAACTTGGTAATTTGGGCAGTGTGGTAATTCAAGAGGTAAGAGGTAAATGGTGAATTCAAATATTCAAAACTGTTTTCAGTTTTTCAGTTAAAAGGTCAGTGCCTAGCTTAGTGTCTGATTGGCTGAAGCTGCCCCCACCCTAATTGTTGAGAGGCAGTTATCTGTCAGTCACCTGAGGCCTGTTTAGTGGCACAAGGGTGTACATTGTATTCTTCTGTTTGAAGATTAAATAGTGTGACTCATCTTGTTTAGCTGAGTTCTCTATAAAAGAAAGACAGAAAGCGCACTCAGTAAGCTTTGCGCAGGTGAAGGAGACAGACTGAGTGAGTGAGACACAGCCAGAGTGGGAATTGGAACTTAGTAATTTGGGCAGTGCGGATTGGGAGGAGGTGCTGTTTCCCTTTTTGTTCTGCTTCCTTTGTTTGGCTTTGTAACTGGTAATCAGCAGAGAGAGGTCCAGAGTGCATTCTGGGAAGCAGGGAGAAATCCAAGCAGCACCCTGGGAAGGTAGATGATAAAAAATCTAACCCCCCGGTTCCATCGGCCTTCATTTTTGGGAGAGAGAGCCATGGAGCAGCTTGGGAACACGTAAGTGATAGATATTCTGCTATTCTGAGTGATCCGACTGGGGGAGGGGGGAAACTGAAAAGTGGCATCACAGGACAGCTGTGACCTGATTGGCTGATCAGGAATCTGCACTAAATTTAAAATTAAACATTGTTAAACTAATTAAACATAATTAATTACTTAATCGTAATTTAGAGGGATATCTAAGCCAGAGATCGGAGAGTACTGTATTTAGCATTTACATTTAAAGTGGAAAACTGGTGCGAGGAAACATATAGTTAACAGTAACTTTTTAAAAAATATACTTTTAAATTTAATTTACTAATTAATTCACGCAATGTCAATTAGAGGGGTGCAGTGCTCTGACTGTGAGATGTGGCAGGTCCGGGATGCTTGCAGCGTCCCGGATGGCTTCATCTGCAGAAAGTGCACCCAATGTGAGCTCCTCACAGACCGCATGGTTCGGTTGGAGCAGCAGTTGGATGCGCTTAGGAGCATGCAGGTGGCGGAAGGCGTCATAGATAGCAGTTATATAAATGTAGGCACACCCAAGGTGCAGGCAGAGAAATGGGTGACCACCAGAAGGGGCAGGCAGTAAGTGCAGGAATCCCCTGTGGTTGCCCCCCTCTCAAACAGGTATACCCCTTTGGATACTGTCGGGGGGAATAACCTATCAGGGGAAAACAGCAGCAGCCAGAGCAGTGGCACCACGGCTGGCTCTGATATTCAGCAGGGAGGGTCAAAGCACAGAAGAGCAATAGTCATAGCGGACTCTATCGTCAGGGGCACAGATAGGCGCTTCTGTGGACGTGAAAGAGACTCCAGGATGGTATGTTACCTCCCTGGTGCCAGGGTCCAGGATGTCTCAGAGCAGGTAGCGGGCATCCTGAAGGGGGAGGGCAAACAGGCAGAGGTCATGGTACATATTGGTACTAACAACATAGGCAGGAAGGGGGATGAGGTCCTGCAGCAGGAGTTCAGGGAGCTAGGCAGAAAGTTAAAAGACACGCTCTCAAGGGTTGTAATGTCGGGATTACTCCCTGTGCCACGTGCCAGTGAGGCTAGAAATAGGAAGATAGAGCAGCTAAACGCATGGCTAGACAGCTGGTGTAGGAGGGAGGGGTTCAATTATCTGGACCACTGGGAGATCTTCCGTGGCAGGTGTGACCTGTATAGGAAGGACGGGTTGAATCTAAATTGGCAAGGCATAAATATCCTGGCCGTAAGGTTTGCTAGTGTCACACGGGAGGGTTTAAACTAGTATAGCAGGGGGTGGGTATCGGAGCAATAGGTCAGAAGGTGAAAAAACTGAGGGAGAACTAGGAAATAGGGCCAGTATGGCTCTGAGGAAGAGCAGATAGGGAGATGTTGCTGAAAACAGCGGGACTGATGGTCTGAAATGCATTTGTTTTAATGCAAGAAGTATAACAGGTAAGGCAGATGAACTTAGAGCTTGGATTAGTACTTGGAACTATGATGTTGTTGCCATTACAGAGACCTGGTTGAGGGAAGGACAGGATTGGCAGCTAAACGTTCCAGGATTTAGATGTCTCAGGCGGAATAGAGGGGGAGGTAAAATGGGTAGAGGAGTTGCGCTCCTGGTTCGGGAGAATATCATAGCAATACTGCGGGAGGACACCTCAGAGGACAGTGAGGCTATATGGGTAGAAATCAGGAATAAGAAGGGTGCAGTCACAATGTTGGGGGTTTACTACAGGCCTCCCAACAGCCAGCGGGAGATAGAGGAGCAGAGAGGTAAACAGATTTTGGAAAGTAGTAAAAGCAACAGGATTGTTGTGATGGTAGACTTTAACTTCCCCAATATTGACTGGGACTCACTTAGTGCTAGGGGCCGGAACGGGGCAGAGTTTGTAAGGAGCATCCCGGAGGGCTTTTTAAAACAATATGTAGGCAGCCCAACTAGGGAAGGGGCTATACTGGACCTGGTATTGGGGAATGAGCCCGGCCAGGTGGTAGAAGTTTCAGTAGGGGAGCATTTCGGGAACAGTGACTACAATTCAGTAAGTTTTAAGGGGACTGGAGAATAGCCAATGCTGTTCCTTTGTTTAAGAAGGGTAGCAATGATAATCTAGGGAACTACAGGCCGGTGAGCCTTACGTCAGTGGTAGGGAAATTACTGGATAGAATTCTTCGAGACAGGATGTAGTCCCATTCAGAAGCAAGGGGTCGTATTAGCGAGAGGCAGCACGGTTTTGTGAAGGGGAGGTCGTGTCTCACTAACTTGATAGAGTTTTTCGAGGATGTCACAAAGATGATTGATGCAGGCAGTGGATGTTGTCTATATGGACTTCAGTAAGGCCTCTGACAAGGTCCCTCATGGCAGATTGGTACAGAAGGTGAAGTCACACGGGATCAGAGGTGAGCGGGCAAGATGGATACAGAACTGGATAGGTCATAGAAGGCAGAGAGTAGCAATGGAAGGGTGCTTTTCTGATTGGAGGGCTGTGACTAGTGGTGTTCCGCAGGGATCAGTGCTGGGACCTTTGCTGTTTGTAGTATATATCAATGATTTAGAGGAAAATGTAACTGGTCTGATTAGTAAGTTTGCGGATGACACAAAGGTTGGTGGAATTGCGGATAGCGATGAGGACTGTCAGAGGATCCAGCAGGATTTAGATCGTTTGGAGACTTGGGTGGCGAGATGGCAGATGGAGATTAATCTGGACAAATGTGAGGTAATGCATTTTGCAATGTCTAATACAGGTAGGGAATATACAGTGAATGGTAGAACCCTCAAGAGTATTGACAGTCAGAGAGATCTAGGTGTACAGGTCCACAGGTCACTGAAAGGGGCAACACAGGTGGAGAAGGTATTCAAGAAGGCACACGGCATGCTTGCCTTCATTGGCCGGGGCATTGAGTATAAAAATTGGCAAATCATGTTGCAGCTGAATAGAACCTTAGTTAGGCCACACTTGGAGTATAGTGTTCAATTCTGGTCGTCACACTACCAGAAGGATGTGGAGGCTTTGGAGAGGGTGCAGAAGAGATTTACCAGGATGTTGCCTGGTATGGAGGGCATTAGCTATGAGGAGAGGTTGAATAAACTTGGTTTGTTCTCACTGGAATGAAGGAGGTTGAGGGGCGACCTGATAGAGGTCTACAAAATTATGAGGGGCATAGACAGAGTGGATAGTCAAAGTCTTTTTCCCAGGGTAGAGGGGTCAATTACTAGGGGGCATAGGTTTAAGGTTTGAGGGGTAAGGTTTAGAGGAGATGTACGAGGCAAGTTTTTTTACACACAGGGTAGTGGGTGCCTGGAACTCGCTGCCGGAGGAGGTGGTGGAAGCAGGGATGATAGAGACATTTAAGGGGCATCTTGACAAATACATGAATAGGATAGGAATAGAGGGATACGGACCCCGGAAGTGAACAAGATTATAGTTTAGTCGGGCAGCATGGTCGGCGCAGGCTTGGAGGGCCGAAGGGCCTGTTCCTGTGCTGTACTTTTCTTTGTTCTTTGAAATGGTGTGGCACCTGTGCTATGTCCTTGCAGACCTGGCACCACGTGGAGGAGGAGGATACCTGCTCCCAGTGTCCGTCAGATCACCGCAGCCCTAAATATTTACATCTTGGGTTTATTCCAAGATTCAAGTGGGGACTTGTGTGGCATAGCACAACCAACAGCCCACAAGTATATTCGGGAAGTCACAGATGCCCTTTTTGCCCAGGCAGCTGACTGTAAAGACCTTGACCTGGACCAGACCCATCAAGATGCTGGACAGCAGGATTCTCCGTCATCACAGGGATGCCTCAGGTTCAGGGTGTAATAGATGGCACCCAATTTGCCTTGCGCGCACCAGGCGGTCCGGGAACTCCCATCATTAACAGGAAGGGGATACACTCCCTGAACGTTCAACTTGTGTGCGACCACCACCTCAAGATCATGCATGTGTGTGCACACTTCCTCAGGAGTGTGCATGACAGTTACATCCCTGGGCAGTCGGAGATCCCCGGCGTCTTCAATGGACACTCGGGGATGACCCCAGATTGGCTCTTGGGGATAAGGGTACCTGCTTACAACATGGCTAATGATGCCAGTGTGGAGGTCTGCGAACGATGCCGACACCTGGTATAATGAGGCACATGTGGCCACTTGAACTGTCATTGAGTGGTGCTCGGACTGTTCAAAATGCCAATTTTGTTCCAATGCTTCAACCACTCTGGTGCCGCACTGCAGTACACCCCCTCCGGAGGGTCGCCCACTTTGTGGTGGTCTGCTGTGCCCTCCACAGCATGGCACAGCAGCGGGGCTACATGCTGAAGGTGGAGGAGGAGAAACATCTGACCTCGTCAGTGGAAGAGGACAAAGAGGAGCTGGACCAGGAGAACCTGGAGGACAAGTCCAAGGAAGATCCGCGGGAGCAGGCTGAAGATGAATGATAGGCAGTTGCGAGGGGCCGGCATGTCCAAAGGGCCAGGGAGGCCCTCATCCTTGCCGCATCTCATAGGACATGGTTTCGTCCAACATCTTACCCCCTCTCCCCATCACACCCACTGTCCCCCCACCGGGATAACCTGATCCAGAGGCTCGATATCTGACTGGGACACAGCTGGATCCTGGGCTCCAGCAGATCTCCGAATGCTGGCCCCCCAGGAAGTTCATGCCTCCGTCTGATGTGCATCAGCGACTTTGTGCAAATTGTACAGTAAACGCCACAGTAAACACATTAACTGGCCCAACCCAGCAATTTCCAGGCCCACTGTGATGCTGCGCCTCCACCAGGAGGAATTACCGATGGCAAAGTTCACTTGTGGCATTTCAAATCAAAAAACAGGTGCCATGGCTGCTGGGGGAGAGAAAGGGGGTACAGAAAGTGTCCAACATCGCTATAATGTGCTGAGAGTTGCGTCACTGGCCGTAGGGGCTTCTTCCAGGGCCAGGGTTGTAGCGGGTTTGACCAGGAGGTGGGCCGTGAATTTGGGGTGGCCAGCACGGACCAATATTGCCGCAGCCTGCAAGGCAATCATACGGCTGCACACACCGCTAACTGCCTACTGTGAACTTAGCACCACTGGTCATATGGGTACCTCCTCAGGCCACCCCCCCCCCCCCCCCCCGGTATCCGCTAGTCCCAGCAGACCCATCAGCGGGATTGGCATGCTAATGCGTAACCAGTGCCATCTTCTTAGCTGGGATGAGGGTGTGTCGGGAGTGGAGTGCTTATATGCAGCTCCAGCTGGTCAGGTTCTCAAGTGCTAATCCTGACCCAGGCGAGTCACACACCAGTGTTTGTTGGAATTGTGCTAGTTTCCACGTGGCGCCTGTGCTAGCCCATTAGGGTATCCTGAATCTAGGACCAGCTCTGCTTTCAAACTCACGTGATTCAGTCCCAGTGTCAGCACTTAGGCCGTAATTCTCCGCTCCTGCATGGCATCGGGAAGGCCGTTGTGAACTCGGCCGAGTTTCACGACAGCCTCGGAGGCTGCCCCTCGCACCCTATTCACACCCCCCCACCCCCCAGGGGGCTAGGAGCGGCATTCCGTAAATCTCGCGACAGCGGCGCCTAAATGACGTCAACCGCGCATGCGCAGGTTGGCCGGCTCCAACACGCGCATGCGCGGTTGCCGTCTTCCCCTCCGCTGCCCCGCAAGACGGAGGAAAAAGAGTGCTTCCCTTGGAGACGCCGGCCCGACGATCGGTGGGCACCGATCGCGGGCCAGTGTCCCCTCCCGAGCACGGCCATAGTGCTCACTCCCCTCTCCGCCCCCCACAAGCCACAAACGAACCTTTGGCGCCATGTTCACAATGGCAGCGACCAGGTGTGGTTGCCACCAGCATGAACAGGTCGGGAACGTCAGGCCGCTCGGCCCATCCGGGCCGGAGAATCGCCGGTCGCCGTGAAAAACGGATGCGGCGATTCTCCGAGTGGGGGGTGGGAGAATCGCAGGGGGTGCCAGGGCGGTGTGTCGCGAGTCGCCCGGCCCTCCCGTGATTCTCCCATCCGGCGTGGGGAGCGGAGAATCGCGCCCTTAGTCTCTTGACCAGAGATTCCGGCCTGACATTTTCAATGTTGAGTGAAGCTCGTAATAGTTTCACACGACCCAAATCCAGCAAAGAGAAAACAGCTGTCCCTGATAAGCAGGATGTGCTTTGTGTTGGTACCAATGATGTCTTTAGCACATCACTCTCCCTTAAATAAGCAATCATCTGCTTCCCATTCATAACCATAAAGATAAACATCATTCACAGCTGCACTTTCACATTAGATTTCTTCATATTTGTTAATGATAAACTTAGTAAAGATAAACAATTTGATACCATCTTAACACACTGAGCTTTACGACTCTGATGCTAAGGGTTTTAAATTGCTGTTTCCTTTAAGTTTATCTGAGGGTAGCCAATTTATAATGAAGACTAGGTAGCAATGTGGGAGGCATATTGATTGGAATAAAAGGTTGTGCAATAACATAATACAAACAATGTACAATATATGTTATGACTATCAAAAACATGCAAGTACACCAGTTATTGTTTCAGGCAGGCTTCAGAGGGAGAAGCCAAAGATAAATTCAATTTCTGCCCAAAGTGAGCGCAAAGTTGGCAAAACCACCCTCATCCCCACCCGCTCTCAGGAGACCTGAGCCATCTTTGGGTTTGGGCCACGTTAACAACGCCACCAGTAAATTGGAGCGCTAAGCAGGAACAGTGCAGCAGCTTGCCAGTTGTGGGAGACTGCATCGGTGGCAGGTCAGGCCTGGGAAAGGGAGAGATGCAATCCCAAGAGGGCGTTGAAACTCAGTGAATGGCAACCACACCAGTTTCCGCCACAGAAATTACACTTTGCCAATTTTGGGGAAAATTCTATCTTATGTGTAAGAGGGTGAGTGTGTAAGAGAGTGAGTGTGTGAGAGAGTGAGTGTGTGAGAGAGTGAGTGTGTGAGAGAGTGAGTGTGTATGAGTAAGCATGTGTGTGTGAGTGAGTGTATGTAAGAGCGTGAGAGTGAGTGAGTGTGAGAGAAGGGGGAACAGTGGCGTGCAGAGGTCTGGTGATGCCCGGGGCAAATCTTGATTGTATGCCCCAAAGACTCAAGTATAAGGCCTAATATACTGAGAAGTATTATGAGAAAGGGAAACATTTTGAATATATAAACACAGATGAAACATGAAATAAACGCTTTATTCGATTTTAATATAAATCAATCAAATTTATTAAGTTCTTTTCCCCAAATGATACCTCCTGTCACAAAACACCTGAACTACTTCACTTTTTACATCAGCTGTGAGAAATTCTTTTTCAATGCTTATTAAAGCCAGGTTGGTCAGTCGCTCCTGTGACATAGAAGACCTCAGATATGTTTTTATTAATTTCAGTTTTGAAAATGACCTTTCACAGCTTGCGACTGAAAATGCGATTGTAAGCAGTAATCTGTATGAAACACACAGCGTCGGAAAGACATCCCTCCCATACTGCAGTAAAGACTCCAGAGCATCTTTAGGGTCAGGGGGAACTCTATTCCCTCCAGCTCGAAGGAGCATCACAAAATCAATAATTTTGTCATATAACTGAATTGCAACCACATCATTGTCATAATAATTTGCAAAGTCTGAACATTCCTTTTTTAATTTCTCTCTTTCTTGTTCATCTTCAATCACTCCTGAATTCAAGTTCAGAAGAAAAGAAAATCGGTCACTGAGTCTTTGAAGACGGACACTGCGGTCTTCAATTTCAGTTTTTAATCTGTTCACAATCTCTACCATTACTCTATTCATTTCTTCTTGTGCCGTCAGTCCACTATCTCTTGCTGACTCTCCAGGCATTATTCTTCTTCTCCTTGTTCGTGCAATTGGTATTGCCCAATTTTGACAATATTCATTGGCTAAATCTATTGCATTGTGGATAATTTCGTCATTCTTCAAATTCAAGATATGAATAAGTCCTCTCAGATCACAAGAAGCTTCATGGAACCCCATTTTCGGATCCTGCAAACGTTTTGAGACTTTATCCACTGATAAAACTGAGTACCAAAAATTTAATAAAGCTATAAACGGGAACTGTTGAATAGAGTTCAGTAGCGATCCTGCATCAGATTTAGTTTCCCTTGAAAATTCTCCTTCCAGCAGGTGTTGAAGGCTTGCAATAACGTTGTCACACTCTTCGTGGATTACTTGCACAGCATCATGGCTGGAACTCCATCTTGTGTCATACTGTCTTTTCACAGTCCGAGTGACAAATGATTTTAACACTTCCCAACGAGAAGTAGATGAAGAAAAAAAAGTAGAGTTTTTCTAGAATGCCAAAAAATGTAACAACAACAGGTTGCACCTCACTTGCATGGACACAGGACAAATTGAGGCTGTGGTTCTCGCAGTTCACAAACACAGCTTTTGGGTTAACTTCAAGAATTTTTTGTTGAACACCTCCTCTCACTCCAGCCATAACTGCTGCGTTATCATATGCTTGACCACGACAGTCATTCATGGAAATTTTGTCTTCTTCCAATTTTTCCTGAATTTTATTTACCAGGCTGACTGCATCTTTCTTGTTGACTTGAAAAAATCCCAGAAATGTCTCCTTTATTTCTACTTTTCTGTTTTCATCAATATGAACGTAACGCAGAATTTCAGAAACCTGATCTTCATGGGCAATATCTGGAGTTGAATCCAGCATTATGCTAAAATATTTTGCGTCCTTAATTTCGGAAATTATATTTTTCTTGACAGTTTCACCAAGAAGATTGATTATTTCGTTTTGAATTCTGTTGGACAAGTAGGTGACACTTTTTGGTTTCTCTTTCCCTCTCTGCAAGTGTTTTGCTAAGATGTCATCATATTTGGCCAAAAGTCTGATTGTTGCTAGAACGTTTCCTGTATTTTCACTGACTGTCTCCCCTGGCTCTGATAACCCAGATATTCCTTCTCCTCGATGTCCACGATAGGCCAGATTCTGTTTTGCCAGACAGGATATAACCTCGACAATCCGTTCAGTTATAGCTTTCCATCTTTTCTTTTCAGCAGACATTTGCTGTTGAAGTTCAGCATCTATCGTAGTTGAATGATGGAGTCGAACTACAAGGTTCAGGTATTCCCTCATGTGAGCTCTATGAGAAGGGCTTTTCTCATGGTCAGGTATTGTTGGATTTAATTTTCTCCAAGTGGAGAAACCGTCTTCCTTTCCAAAGTTTGACACAGACAACGAATGCTCCTTTGAAAACAAAAAGCAAACAAAACTAGCATGCTTTCCGATATGGAGAGTATAACAACCATTTTCTCTCCACAATTTCTCCGTTTGTGGAAACTTTATCAAACCACTGTTTGGAAAATGATCTCCCATCCTTCTCAGCAAATGGACCACTTTTATTCTGATATCTTTCAGGGCCATGTTGTAATATTGTCATCTTCAAATGATCTGGAATCGGTTTCTTCAAACAGCCAAAATCGCTTCTTTGCAAAAATATGCAAATATCTTCTTTATTTTCTTCACATGGATCATCATCCTGACAACGAGACTGAGGAGAGAGAGTATTATGTTCTGACCGAGCTGAATCCGTATCAGAAAAATCCTTCTCTGCACCCACATCATCTTTTATTTCTCCAGGTTCTCCTACTTCTTTACTTCTTTTTATCCATGCATCTAATGCCCCTCTTTGATGGGACTCTTCTTCGACTCTGGCCCTCTTTTTTTTCCTGTTCTGTGCTCCACTCGGTTGTACACGAAATACTCGTAACATTTCATTTTCTATCTCAAAAACCGTAAGACGCATGAGAAAATGGGAAGAAAATGGTAAACAATCGGTCAGTTGCAGACGGATAAACCATATTTCATTTCTTTGTTCCTTCGTATCAAATTATTTCACACTGATTCTCCACTGATAATTTTGTGCAATTTATATCATAGACTTGCAAATTAGTGGTATCTGTATTCGAATATTAGCATGTTAAGGAATAAATGTCTCCTATTCCGAGATTAAATGCCATAGCAGTCCTCTGATCATCCAGGCTTCACTCTTACTACATCCCACGTAAATATTTCATTAAATATCGCCAGAAAACCTATAAAAACCGTAGTTGCACCTGTTCTAGGTAAAAGAACTAATCTAGATGCACAAAAAGCTGAAGAAAAGACGAGTTATGACTCGAGGAAACGCAGGAACGAACAGCCACGTCTCCTTGTTGCTTTTGATGGTTGCACCATGTACATCATGCGCATGCGTGTGGGGGGGATGGGGAGAAGGACCATTTTCTCTAGACAGAAAGGGTACACCATGTTAAAGGAATAAAGGGCTAACAACTGCCTCTGCAGTATGGTGAGCCTCCAAAAATTGATTTATCACCGCTGAAATTTTAAAATTACTATCTTATTTCCTTCTCTGGGGCAGCACGGTGGCCTAGTGGTTAGCACAACCGCCTCACGGAACTGAGGTCCCAGGTTCGATCCCGGCTCTGGGTCAATGTCCGTGAGGAGTTTGCACATTCTCCCCGTGTCTGCGTTGGTTTCGCCCCCACAACCCAAAAAATGTGCAGAGTAGGTGAATTGGCCATGCTAAATTGCCCCTTAATTGAAAAAAATAATTGGGTAATCTAAATTTTAAAAAAAAAAATTTTTTTTTTAAAAAAAAAATTTTTTTTTTTTTCCCCTTCTCTGATTGGATGCCCCCATCCAATGGATGCCCGGGGCCAATGCACCGTCGGCCCCCCCCTCTGCACGCCACTGAGGGGGAATGTGTGAGAGAGATTGTGAGTGAGCGAGTGAATGAATCTAAGTAAGAGTTATGAGATGTAAGAGTTATGTGAGAGTGTGAGTGTAAGAGAGGGGGGAAATGTGTGAGAGAGATTGTGAGCGTATGTATGTGTGTGAATGAGTGAGTGAGAATGTATGTGAGAATGAGGGTGTGTTTGAGTGAGTGTGTAAGAGTGAGTTCTGCAAAGTGTCTGTGAGAGTGAGTGAGTGAGTGACACGCACATGCTGCTCAGTGCAGGAACACAGACCGATACACTCTCAGTCCCTTGTCCTCCCTCTCCAGAAACATATCCAAAAACTGGGCTGCGTAAAGAGGAAACAACAGGCAGAAATTTGTGTTGTGTGTAACTTAAGTTAACCAAGTCAAAAATCTAAATATAGATAAAGCAAACAGCTGTCTCTGACAAGCAGGATGTGTTTTGAGTCCAATCGCTTCTGACCCCTACTTTCATATGCATTTTGCTGAGAGCATGTGCCATTAGTAGTGAACCCAACTGCCTAGATTGGTCCTGGTCCCCTCCCTCTTCCTTAATGGTCAGGACTTGGGGCCTGGCCTGTCTTTCTAGCTCTGCTCTTAAGTAAAAAGGCAAAAAAAAAGTTCTATTAGTTAGCTCTCCTGTTTGACACTTTTTAATGGTCATTTTCATTCATTACTTTTGAAGTTTCAATTTATTTCTTTGACATTAACGTTATTTAAGATTTTGTCACATCTTTTTTTTTGAATTCATGTTTAATGTTGTATCGAACCAAATCTCAGGCAACTGCTGCTGGGTTTTGAGTTGAATGGGAATGAGATGCTCAGAAGAAGTCTGATTGCTTTGTGGAGGACTGGCTTGCTCTAAAAGAAACAGGAAGGGTGGTTTTTTACAGCCATGACACCGGGTCATCATAATAGGCAGGCCAGGAGAATCTGAAGAGCCATTAAAAGTTAGCAGCTCTCTAAATGTTCTTGTCCTGCTCACGATGCTACTGGTGGGACCAGAAATTCCCGGCCAAAGTGTTGGAAATGCTCAGCACATCTGGCGACACCTGTGCAGCGAGAAAGAGTGGATAGAAAAAGCACATTATTGCAAGTGGATGCTAATTTACTGGAGGGTTTTGCTATTTTTAAAATTGGAACCAGGAGTCATGCACCAATGGAATATGTCACTGCTAGATATTCTCATTTTTACATAAGATTGTTGTTTGAGGTGCTTGAGGTTCACATCTTTTGGATGTTTTTATCCGGATATCAGATAACACCAGTTTAAAGAAGTGGAATTTTTGCTTAATAAGAATGATTGTGTTGTGTGTAATTGTTTGGCAATGCCATGGTTGTAGTGTATCGTACCGAAACCTGAGCTTTCAATTTGCTTTATATACAGCAGCGTGACAATCAAAGCCAAGAGGTTTTGCGAAACCCACAATAAACAGTTTACCAATTCTGGGCACCTGAAGGATGTAAGGGGGAGGCTATATGGGTGGAAGTGGGTAAGAGGCCGACAAATAGGAGAGGCACCAAGGCCCACGATTTCTCACCCTGGTCCTGGCTGAAATACAAACCTTCCAGATTTTAAACAGCCAGTTTTTCTGGCAAGGAACAACAACTAAAAATGGTAAATCACTTCCACCATAACTAAAACTTTTCCATGTTAATATAACCATTACTTGCCATCTGTGAACAGTGAGTTAGCAACACAAAAGAGAGGCTGATTTATTCTCTCTGGTAAAATATTCTCTCGCTGAATATCACTGTGAATGCTACCTTGGTTATACAGTTGACACGTTTACATCAATATTCATCTTTTCAAAAGGGTATTTTGTGCAACAAAGTAGACAGAACTAAATAAATTTCCTGACCTTTTGACATTGGGTAAATATTAGGAGCGACATTTATAATCAAAGGAAGATTGACATTAAATTCAAACATTTTAACACATGAAGCTGTGTTTAGTTTTACGAAGGTTATATATTGAACTGAATCACATTTTCAAATTACATCGAATGATTGGCAATTGAGTTACACTTGAGACATTTAAAAATATTCAGTGATCACTGCAGGGTTCCCTATTGTCTTGGCCAGGGTGAAATTAAGATTTTTGATGCTCCTACCGTCTTTTCTAACCTTCAACTTCTGTCGTGCAATCAATTCCTCTGAAGTCTGGATTAAAATTCTTTCCCGCATTAGCAGCAAAAATTCTATTTTGGGGAAAGCAATTTTAAAGTGAAAAAAAATCAGTTGCTTTTTTCCATTTTTTTCCAAATCTTTTTATTGGCATCTCCCATATTTATAAACAGTTGTAAATATACACATCACATTTTTCTCACCCGCGCTAATTTCCTTTATTATACAGTGAGGTTTATTTTGTCCTTTGTTTAACTGACCCTATGTGCATTTCGTTGCCCTTTGGATCGGTTTATGGATCCTCCCCCTTGCCCGTTGTCCGTCCCCCCCCTGGGCTTCGACTGTGCTTTTCTTTTATTTTCCGGACAGAATGGAAAAAGAGAAAAAGGGGGGTTAGCCCCACCCTCATCTCTCGTGGTTTCCCCACCTTCCTTCTACCTCCCCACCTCCACCCCCCAAGTTGTATAGTCTTTTGGTACCTCATCTATCTTGTTTTTTTTTCAATTCTTATTAGGTTACTCCTCGTTGCTGGCCTCGAACAGATTTTGGAACAGACCGGCAAACTGCCCCCAAGTATCCAGGAAGCCTTCCTCTGACCCTCGGGTGGCGTACTTAATCTTCTCCAGGTGGAGAAATTCTGAAAGGTCAGCGAGCCAGTCTACAGCTGTGGGTGGTGCTGTCGATCGCCAGCCGAGCTGGATTCTCCGGCATGCGATTAGGGAAATGAAAGCGAGGGCGTTGGCCCCCTTACCCATGTATAACTATGGCTGCTCCGATACCCCAAAGATTGCCACTGTTGGGCATGGCTTCACCCTCACCCCCACAACCCTGCACATTGCCTTGGAGAAGGCTACCCAGAACCCAGCAAGCTTGGGGCAAGCCCAAAACATGTGGGTGTGGTTGGCCAGGCCCCTCTGGCACCGCTCACATTTGTCCTCCACCTCCGGGAAGAACCTGCACATTTGGGTTCTGGTCAGGTGCGGTCCATGCACCACTTTGAGTTGAATTAGGCTTAGCCTTGCACAGGAGGAGATGGAGTTCACCCTGTTCAGTGCTTCACCCCAGAGTCCCCATTCTACCTCTGTTCCCAGTTCGTCCTCCCATTTTTGTCTGGTCTCATCAAGTGGAGTCCGGGCTCTGTCCAGTAGCTGTACATATATTTTCCCACATAGCCCATCTTCTTATTACTTGTGCCTATCAGGTCCTCTAGTAATGTGTTTTCTGGGGCCCTGGGGTACCCTACTGTCTCTTTGCGGAGCAAGTGTTTTATTTGGAGGTGTCTCATTTCCTGTCCTTTTTCTGGCCTCCACTTTCTCGTCATTCATCTAATGTCACCAGTCTGTGCCCTGCGTAGAAGTCCCCTGCCGTCAATGTGCCCCTGTCCCGCCTCCATTTTTTGAAGGTGGTATCCAGCATGGCTGGGGGGGGAATCTGTGACTGCCGTATATGGGAGCCATTGGGGACATTTTGGTTATCCCGAAGTGTTGTCTCAGCTGGGTTCATGTTCTCAGCATGGCCGGTACCACTGGGCTCGTTGTGTATCTTGTTGAGGAGGATGGGAGTGCTGCTGTAGCCAGGGCCCGGATGGTCGCTCCTTTGCAGAATACCTCCTCCATTTGTACCCAATCTGTGTCGGGTTCTTGTACCCATCCCCTCATTATTTCTGCCGTCGATGTCCAGTGGTAGTACTGTAGGCCAATAATATTGTAAAGCCCAGCCCCCTTTGAATTTCCTTCTTGTGAATTCTCGGGTTCTAAACCCCCCCCCCCCCCCCCCCCCCCACCCACCCACATAAATGCCATGATTAGATTGTCTACATTTTGGAAAAAGGCTAAAAGGCCTTGGGGATGAAGATCAGAATGGGTCTAAACAGGAAGAGGAACCTTGACAGTATGTTCATCTTGATCGTCTGCACTCTCCCCGCCACGGAGAGTGGGAGTGAGCCCCACCTTTGAACGTCTCTTCTTACTTCCTCCACCAGCCTGGTCAGGTTCCACTTGTGGATATTTGTCCAGTCTCTGGTTATCTGGATCCCCAGGTAGCGGAATCTGTTTTCGGCTGTTTTAAATGGGAGCCCCTCCAGCTCTGTCCCTCCCCTGTTTGGGTTCACTGGGAATGCCTCGCTTTTGCCCAGGTTATGTTTGTAGCCCGAGAAGGTTCCAAACTCTTTCAGTATTTGCAGTATTGCCTTCAGTCCCTCCTGTGGCTTCAAGACATAGAGGAGCAGGTCATCTGCATAGAGTGAGACTCTGTGCTCTCTTCTCCTCTCCGGATTCCCCTCCAGCTTTTCGCGTCCTGCAGGGCTATCGCCAGGGGTTCGATCGCTAGCGCGAACAAGAGTGGGGACAGGGGGCAGCCCTGTCTTGTTCCTCTCTGCAGCTGGAAGTATTCAGAGCTGGTGGTGTTAGTTCGGACGCTCGCTTTGGGAGCATTGTACAGGAGCCTTACCCAGGCAGCGAGTCCCGCTCCTAGCCCAAACTGTTCCAGTACCTCGAGGAGGTAGCTCCATTCGACTCTGTCAAAGGCCTTTTCTGCATCCAGGAAGGTGATCATCTCTGCTGTTCTCTCCCCAGAGGGGGTCATTATTACGTTCAGCAGCCACCTGATATTCTGTGTGAGCTGCCTACTCTTGACAAAGCCCGTTTGGTCCTCAGCGACCACCTCTGGTACACAGCCCTCCAGCCTTTTGGCTGGGACCTTTGTGAGTCTTTTCGCATCCACGTTCAGCAGTGAAGTGGGTCTCTGTGATTCACATTCCGCCAGGTCTTTATCTTTTTTGGGTATTAGTGAGATTGTGGCCTGCGCTAGCATGGGGGGCAGCGTGCCCCCTGCCAGTGAGTCCATGAACATGTCCCTGAGGTGTGGGGCCAGGACTAGTGCAAATGTTTTGTAGAAATCCGCCGGGAACCCGTCGGGTCCCGGTGCCTTCCCCGCCTGCATGGAGCTGATGCTCTCCATGGTTTCTCCCAGGTCTATTGGTGCTTCCAGCTCCCCCCATCTGTGTTCCCCCACAACTGGTAGTTCCAGTCCGTCTCGGAAATGTTTCAACCCTGCGCCCCCGTTGGGGGGCTCAGATCTGTACAGTCCCTGGCAGAAGGTCTCAAATGCCTGATTGACCTCCTTTGGTTCTGTTACCAGTCTGCCTCTGCTATCCTTTACCTGCGCTATTTCCCTTGTGGCTGCATGCTATCTCAGCTGGTGAGCCAATAGGCGGCCAACCTTGTCTCCATGTTCGTAGAAGGTCTCCCGTGTCTGGCGGAGTTGGTACACTGCTTTCCCGGTGGATAGCAGGTTAAAGACCATTTGCAGCTTTTTTCTCTCTGCCAGCAGCCCTATGGTCGGGACTCAGAGTATTTTCTGTCGACTTCCAGGATGGAGTCCTCCAGTTGTTGCCTGGCCACCTTCTCTTCCCTATCTCTGCTTGCCTTGAAGGCTATGATCTCTCCTCTGATCACGGCCTTCAGTGCCTCCCAGAATGTGGAGGGTGACACCTCCCCATTGTGGTTGTTCCTAACGTAGTCGCCTATGGCCCACGATGTTTTTTAACTGAAGGCCTTGTCGGCCAGGAGGTCCGTGTCCAGCCTCCACGTGGGGCTCTGGGCCCGGCCTGTCTCCAACCTCTCATCCATATAGTGTGGAGCGTGGTCAGAGATAACGGTCGCGGAGTACTCTGTTCCCATGATCCCTCGAAGCACCGATTTCCCCACTGCAAAGAAGTCAATATGGGTGTATACCTTGTGTACTTTTGAAAAGTATGAAAATTCCTTCTCTACCGGGTGCAGGAACCTCCATGGGTCCACCGCCCCCATCTGCTCCAAAAATACCTCTAGTTCCCGAGCCATGCCAGTCTTTTTCCCTGCTCTGGGGTTTGATTGGTCGGTCAGTGGGTCCTGTACACAGTTGAAGTCGCCCCCCATGATTAGTCGGTGTGTGTCAAGGTTGGGGATTTCTACCATAGTCTTCTTTATGAATTCTGTGTCATCCCAGTTGGGAGCGTACACATTTATCAGCACGACCGCTGACCATGACGTACCGTCCCCCTGGGTCCATAACTGCTTTGGTTTCCGTAAACCTCATCTTCTTGCCGTCCAAAATGGCCACGGTCGCCGCTCTTGCCATGAGGTCATGCCCCAGGGCTCCAGGGTCCTTTTGTCCAGGGGGCACCCAACATGGCCGCCAGCTATGTGTACGCCATGTGGCTGCGCCCCTGCACTCCAGGGTCTCGCTTCGCCCTGAAGTCCTCCCAAATGGCTGTTTGTGGCGCCATCTTGGTTCCTCGCCCTGCTCCATGCCCACTGAGGCCTGTGTTCATGCTGCTAATCTACCTCACCGTTCTCTTTGCTTATCTTTTGTTCTGCGCTCTCCCCCCAATTCCTCCCCCCCCCAAAGTCCCAGTACCTCTGTCCCCCCACTGTGTTCTGTCCCCTCTTCTGCCCTGTCCACCCCCCCCCCCCCTTTGTGCCAGGCGCTCACTCTCCCCTGAGAGACGCGCCGCGGCCCTCCTTTCTTCCTGCCCTCTCATGTTGGCCCTCCTCGCTAGCACGGTGGCCCCCCCTCCCAGTACTTGCCCTGCTCTGGTGCTGTTTTACTTTCCTTTTGCTAGCCCTTGTCTCACCCTCCTGTCTGCCTTTCTCACCCTCATTCACCTTGCTTTGCTCCCCCATTGCATTGAAAGACAGAACGAGCCCGGAAACGGGTCAGCAGAGTCCCGCGCAGTACACTAAACACGTGTGTACAGTTCGTGATCTTATTGTCTCTGTTTGCGGTCTGCCCTCCACTCTTTATTCCAATTCTTCTTTCTTTTCCATCCCCGTCGCTTTCATGATGGCCGTTGCGGGGCTAACCCCCCCCCCAGTTTGTTCGCTCAAACAAACTCCTCCGCTGCCACTGGGGTGTTAAAAAACAGCTACTTCCCCTCAAATGTTACCCAGAGTTTGGCAGGTAATAACATCCCAAATTTCACATTACTTTTGTAGAGTGCTGATTTGGCCCTGTTGAATTCAGTCCCTCTTTTGGCCAGGTCCGCCCCAATGTCCTCGTACATCCTTATGATCTTCCCTTCCCATGTGCTCGATTTCTTCTGCCTTTAGGATTTTTTCCCTGTCTTGGAACCTGTGGAGCTTCACGATAATCACTCTGGGCTGTTCCCCGGCTTTGGGCCTGGGTCGGAGAGACCTGTGCGCCCTGTCGATTTCTGGGGGGTTTGGAAATTTCTCCCTTCCCATTAGCTTGTCCAGCATTTGGGTGACGTAGCCTGTTGGGTCTCTGCCCTCCATCCCCTCTGGCAGACCCACTATCTTAACATTCTGCCATCTGGACCTATTTTCCTGGTCCTCCAGTTTCCCTCTTAGGCTCCCCTGGGTATTCCAGCCTTTTCACCTCGGTTTCCTGAGTTACCATCCTGTCGCTCTCGTCCAAGGCGGCCCTCTCCAACTCCTGAATCATTTTCTCCTCCTCCTCCACCTTCCTTTCCAGGCCATCGATGGTTTGCTGCATTTTGTCCGTTGTCTCCGCCAGCATCTCCTTCATCATTGTGTGGAACTTCGTCCTGAGTGCCTCCCTCATGGCGTTTATCTCCATTTTTATCTCCTCCTTTATCGCGTTTATTTCCGTTTTTAGCACGCTTCTCCATTCCCCTCACTGTGTGTGTGTGGGGCGGGGGGGGGCATGGTCGCCGTGTCCTGTTCCTGCTCCGCTGCTCGGCTCGCCAGCTTTTCCGCAACCTGGCTCGCCTGAATCTCCGCTTCGCCCCATGGGGTCCTCTGCCTGTGCGGCCGAAGCTCCTCCTTTTTTCCTTCGCCTTCGCTACTACTCCTTCTTGCATCTCACCGTCCTCCCCGACTTCATTTGCAGGCATATTTATGTTATGTGCCTTTCTCTTTTTTCCCCTGGGTTTTGGTGCGGTAAAGAATTTTTTTTCCCCCCAAGGGTTTTTTCTCCTTTTAAAACGATTTTTTTTATATAAAAAGGAATTTTTTTTTTTACAAAGATTTTTTTTAAAAAAGTTTTTCAAATTTTCAGGCGAAGAAAAAAAGGTAGAATAAAAAAATTATAACTTTTTTTTGTCTTATTCTCTCCGTGCTCCGACTTTCAGGCAGTTTCTTGTTGCGATCCCCACTCCCCCTCCACGTGCAGCTGCTCCGCTGACCAGGACTAGTCTCTCCTCTTTTTTTTTCTCTTCAGCTCCATGGAACGGAGCTTTAGCGCCTGGGCAGGGTGAGGGAGGCAGGGCCCATTTCACAGGACTTTAATTTTTCTAAAAACCTGCCTGGAAAACCCCCCAAAAAAGCTGTGATTTTGTGGACCTGCGGGAGCCTCTTTGCTGCAGCTGCTCCGTTCGCGAACGCCACTCATCCATTCTTTTTTCCATTTTATCTCCCTCAACTGAAAATTGAATTACACATTCTGTCACGTTCCTTTTTTCTCCTATTCCTGCTTATTATTACATTTTCCCTTCCCCCTCCAAACCAGATATACTAATCCGAATGATTTTCACATTTTTCAGTAATGATTCATATGTTAAATACGGCAGCTACCATTCTCAGGTTTTTCATCCAGATGATCATAGAATCATAGTGTTATACAGTACCGGAGGCCCTTCAACCCATTGAGCATGCACTGACAAAAAAACAACTCTAATCTGCACTCATCCCACATTCCAGCACTTGGCACAAAGCCTTGAATGTTATGACATTTCAAGCGCTCATCCAAGTACTTTATAAAGACTATGTGGTTTCCTGCCTCAACGACACCCCACGCATTACATTCCAAACACTCACCTCCCTCTAGGTGAAAACTATTTTCCTCAAATCCCCTCTAAATCTCCTGCTCTCTCCTTAAAAGTATGCCCCCTTGTGTTAACCCTTCAACTAAGGGGAACAACTGCTTTCTATCCACCCTGTCCATGCCCCTCATAATTTTATATACCTCAATCATGTCCTCTCTCAGCCTTCTCTGCTCCAAGAAAACAACTCGAGTTTATCCAGCCTCCATCCCAGGCAGCATCCTGGTGAATCTCCTCTGCACCCTCTCCAGTGCAATCACATCCTTCCTATAGTGCAGTGATCAAAACTGCATACAGTACTCCAGCTGTGGCCTAATCAAAGTCGTGTGCACCTCTAACATAACCTCCCAGCTCTTATAATCTATGCCAAGACTGATGCCTTCTTAACTACCCTAAATTAATCTGCCACTTTCAGGGATCTGTGGGCAAGCACCTCAAGATCCCTCTGAGCTTCCAAATGTCATACTATTGATTGAGTACTCCCTTGTCGTTAATCTGCCACTGATTTTCCTGACCATTAATATGAGACTCACTGGTCTGTAATTCCCTGGTTTATCGCTACCACTCTTCTTGAAAAGTAGAATCAACATTAGCCATCCTCCAGTCCTCTGCTACCTCCCCTGTGGCCAGAGAGGAATTAAAAAATTGGGTCAATGCCCCTGTATTTTCTTCCCTTGACTCCCACAGCAGCCTCGGATACAACTCATCTGGACCTGACGATTTGTCCACTTTTAAGCCCGCCAAAACCTCCAGCACCTCATCACTCCCTATGTCAAATAGCTCAAGAATCTCATAGTTCCTCTGTTTGTGTTCTGTACCCACACCCTCCTTCTCCAAAGTAAAGACAGATGAACTATTGTTTAACACCCTACCAATGTAAAATGGCTCGACGCACAGATTACCTCCTTGGTCCCGAATGGGTCCTATTCTTTCTCTGCTTATCCTCTTCTCCTTGATATACTTATGGAACATCTTGGGATTTTCCCTAATCTTATCCACCAGTGCTTTTTCATGCTTCCTTTTTGCTCTCCTAATTTCTTTTTTGAGTTCCCCCTGCACATTCTTTATTCCATAAGGGCCTCTGAAGATTTCCTCCTTTTGCACCTATTAAAAGCCTCTCTTTTCCTTCCTATCCAGTTTTGAATATTCCTAGGAATCCAGGATTCTCCACACTTGTTGTTCTTACATTTCATCCTAAAGGGAACATGTAGTCTTGGCAATTCCGTTTCCACTGTAGATATACCCAGAAATAACTGTTCCCAGTCCACTTAATAATAATAAGTTACTTATTGTCACAAGTAGGCTTCAAATGAAGTTACTGTGAAAAGCCCCCAGTCACCACATTCCGGTGCCTGTTCAGGGAGGCCGGTATGGGAATTGAACCCGTACTGCTGGCATTGTTCTGCATTACAAGCCAGCTGTTTATCCCACTGAGCTAAAGCAGAGTGTTCCCGAGCACGGGAAGGGGCCCCCAATGGCAGCCACTGGCTTTTATGAATGCCAGCTGTGGGAAGACCCCAATTGGTTGTGGCATTTGAAGGGGTGGGCCGGCGCGAGCTAGGCTGTGTACAGGTCACCGCACATGGGCAGGGGTCGGGGACTGGGGCTGATGGTCATCCACATGGACGCGTGATGCGAACAGTGTTGGCCCAGCTTGGAACTCTGCTCTGGTGCGCATCCTTTGCGTGCTGCTCGGCTCATACCCCGCCAGCCACCGGCAGTATGCGACATGCGGCTCTGTGGTCAATCTGTTCAGCGGCCAGCACAACGTCTGCTTGCACTTCTGTGACGTGAAGTACTGGCCGGGAAGTGGTCCATGGGATGGATGCAGTGAGAGGGAAGCCAGACCAGGTTTTTCGGCGAGGAATACTGATCAAACGTGGCCAGTCAATAGCGCTGGCACATGTGAACACAGCAAGAAACCTACAGTCATCACTTTGTGTCGCCACTCTCTGGAAACCAAGAAGTAAGTGCTTTTGGTGAGAATGGAGAAGGAAATGACTGGGATGTTTGGATGGTGCAATGCAGTGGAACCAATAAGAAATATTCTGACATTGTGTGTTTGACAAGTTACTTCATCTCGTCGAAAGTCATAGGTTGTAATGTAAAAATAAGATTGTACTTTTTTGTATTTGTTTAAATTTTGAAAGAAATGGGAATATATTTTAAATAAATGTTTGTGTGTAAATGTAAGGACGCACATGTTCAACTTAAATTTTTTTAATTTTCAGCAGTAAAAAGTCATAAACTTTGAAAAATCAGGTCAGCCGGCATGGGTCGCTAAGATCAGCCGGCATGGGTCGCGAATGTTGGCTGGCGTGGGTCCCAAAGGTTCGCCTGTTTGTAAAGGTGGTTCCCGGGAAAAAAAGTTTGCAAAACACTGGTCTATAATATACTCCCAGCAGTGTGACTGCCCCCCTTTTATTCCTAAACTCTACCCATAAAGCCTCATCAGAAGACCCTTCATGATATTGTCCCTCCTTATTGCAGTAGCATACTCCTTAATTAATAATGCAACACCACCTCTTTTACACCCTCCCCTGTCCTGACTGAAGATCTTCTACTCTGGCTGGCTCTCCATCAACCACGTCGCTGACATTGCAACAACATCACAACTCTACATGTCAATAAACGCTCTTAACTCATCTGTGTTACCTGATAATCCTATCATTAAAGTGGAGGCCATCCAACCTCGGCTTACTCCCTTGAAACTCAACATGCTGTGTCCTTATTTCATTAACACTCTGTGTCCCATCCCCCTGTCGAACTAGTTTGAATCCAGCACTTGTAAACCCACCCGCAAGGATGTTCATCCCATTCTGGTTCAGGTGCAGAATGTCCCACTTATACAGGTCCACATTCCCCAGAAACAATTGCAGTGATCATTGAATCTCAACTCCTCCTCCCTGCACCAACTCTTGAGCTACACATTCATCTGCCCTATTCTCCTATTTCTGTATTCGCTAGCATGTGGCATCAGGGGTAATCCAAAGGTGACAACCGCTCCTTAGTCTACTGCCTAGCTCTCTAAATTCTTGATGCAGGGCCTATTCCTTCATTCTACGTATATCTTTGGTACCGACATGTACCACAACCTCTGTCTTATCACCTTCTCCTTTCAGGATGCCTGCAGCTATTCAGTAATATCCCTGATCCTGGCACTAGGGAGGCAATACACCATACTGGAGTCATGTCTACAGCCACAGGAATGCCTGTCTGTTCCCCTAACTAATGAACCCCTATCACTAATACTCCTGCTTTCTTCTTCTTCCCCTCCTGTACAGTCAACCCACTCATGGTGCCAGAAGCTTGACTGTCTGCACTCATGGAGAAATCAGACCCCTCATCAGCTTCCAAAATGGAAAACCAATTTTTGACCAAGACCCCAGGGGGCTCCTGCACTACCTGCCTGTTTCTTTTTGACTGCCTGCTGGTTACCCATTCCATTTTTTCCTCCAGTCCCTTGAGCTGCGGTGTGCTCACCTTTCTAAACGTGTTATCCACAGAACTCTCAGCCTCATGAATGTGCCAAACTGTCTCCAGCCGCCTTTCGAGCTCCAAAACCCAGAGCTCAAGTTGTTTTGCACTCAGGAGCAATTCCTGCACACCTGGTCATCTGGTATGCTGATAGGGTCCATGAATTTCCACACATGACAGGTCACACATTCCACTTGGCTGACCTCACCTGCCATGACTTAAACTTGGAATTTCTGAGTCCTACATGTTAACTTTGCCAATTAACTTCAGCCTCCTTCTCTTACTCCTTGACATTTTACTTTTCCCTTGTGCCTCTCAGTTAATCCTTTAATAATCTTCCATCTTTTTGGGTCTTGGTCTGCCTCTGCCCCTTCTAACCTGTGAAGGTAGTTAGGAAAACAAGACAACAGAAAAGAAAAGAAAAAACTTCCCTCCCCCGCTTCATCTAACTGCCACTCTGACCAAACTGCCAACATCCATTAACTGCTTCTTGCACTCTGTACTGGTTACAGTAAGAAGTCTTACAACACCAGGTTAAAGTCCAACAGGTTTGTTTCAAACACGAGCTTTCGGAGCACGGCTCCTTCTTCAGGTGAATGAAGGAATGAAGGAGCCGTGCTCCGAAAGCTCGTGTTTGAAACAAACCTGTTGGACTTTAACCTGGTGTTGTAAGACTTCTTACTGTGCTCACCCCAGTCCAACGCCGGCATCTCCACATCATCATCTGTACTGGTTACACCAAGGCCCTTTGATTTAAACTGTTCCTCAGCTCCAGTGAAGCTATATCTTTCCTTCGATTTACACCTTGTCATGGCGGAGAGGCTTGAACGTTCCATTGATCCCGTGAACAATGTCATTGGGAATCTATGGCTCCTGGCAGGATCACTCATGATGGTAAGGTCGGAGGGAGGAATCAGGCAAAGTGCAATCCAAAACAATCCTCAATGGCGGATCAGGTGGAAGATACTAATATGGTATCAATGGTTGTGATGGCAACTGAAGGCTACAGCAGTAGGAAAATCCCCAGTTGTTGAGGTTCCCTTGCTACTGGAACTGAATCTACCTTCTATTCATTTTGGAAGGTCTAATGCAGGTAGGGACTATACAGTGAATGGTAGAACTCTCAAGAGTATTGAAAGTCAGAGAGATCTAGGTATACAGGTGCACAGGTCACTGAAAGGGCAACACAGGTAGAGAAGGTAGTCAAGAAGGCATACAACATGCTTGCCTTCATTGGCCGGGGCATTGAGTATAAGAATTGGCAAGTCATGTTACAGCTGTATAGAACCTTAGTTAGGCCACACTTGGAGTATAGTGTTCAATTCTGGTTGCCACACTACCAGAAGGATGTGGAGGCTTTAGAGAGGGTGCAGAAGAGATTTACCAGGATGTTGCCTGGTATGGAGGACATTAGCTATGAGGAGCGGTTGAATATACTCGGTTTGTTCTCACTGGAAAGACAGAGGTTGAGGGGTGACCTGATAGAGGTCTACAAAATTATGAGGGGCATAGACAGAGTGGATAGTCAGAGGCTTTTCCCCAGGGTAGAAGGGTCAATTACTAGGGGGCATAGGTTTAAGGTTTAGAGTAGATGTACGAGGCAAGATTTTTACACAGAGGGTAGTGGGTGCTTGGAACTCGCTGCTGGAGGAGGTGGTGGAAGCAGGGATGATAGTGACGTTTAAGGGGCATCTTTACAAATACATGAATAGGATGTGAATAGAGGGTTATGGACCCAGGAAGTGAAGAAGATTGTAGTTTAGTCGGGCAGCATGGTCGGCACGTTCTTGGTGGGCCGAAGGGCCTGTTCCTGTGCTGTACTTTTCTTCGTTTTTTGTTCTGTCAAGGATATGTATTTGCTGATGTGCAAAGGCATATCACGCTAAAAGATGTCCCGCACCAGGTATGTACCTAGAGGAAACCCCATGCAGACAAGCCCTGCGGCGATCAGCAAGAGATGATGAGGAGAGAACCATGAGATCTGGAAGTCCCTAGCTTCTGACTGGCACGTAGGTGGTGGAGTTTGATTCCGTAATCTCACTCTTGGGATAGGAACAGGAGAGTGTTTTGGCAGTTTTCTTCACAACTGAGCAGCCCTCTTCAGGATCCACCCTTCTCATCTCACATGAGGTAATCTCTTCTATCTAACCGCATCCAGCAGACTCATCTACCTGCAGTCAGAAAATCAAAGTTAAACTGAATTTCAGAATCAGGAATGTACAAACTTTCATGGACAATGAGCAAAACAATCGATCAGAACAGAGAACTGCCTTTGTTGCCCGTGAAATCAGGCAGTTCAACATTAATGTCACTGCCCTGCAAGAGTCTCAAAGAGCAGGCAAAGGGCTGCTGAGGGAAGTTGGCAGTCGTTACATCGTCTTCTGGAGAGGGAAAGCCGAGGATCAGCCCAGGATGCATGGAATTGCCTTTGCCACCAAGAATGTGGGGGGACGATATGGCAGGGAAACCACTAAATACATTAATATTCATTGAAATTATGTTCTCCACCTTCCTGGGCAGGTATTTGTTAAGTCACTGGTGAGGGGTGGAGAAAATGGGAAAAATGACATCTGACCGTTGAGATTCCTGTTTTCTGAGTCTAGTGAGATTGTGTGCCCTGTTCACCGGCCAGTGGCCAATGGTGAGCCAGCCACCGGCGAAAGCACGCCGGGGGGGGGGGGGGGGGGGGGGGGGGGGGGGTTGGACTCCGCCCAATGTCACAAATTGTCAACGTGGGATTTGGAATCAGCTGTTGTACTGGCAGTCCGGTACCATCGTCACTCACTTCAATGCAGTTTATCTGGCAATTAGCTTTAATAACTAGAATATTGAGACAGCAACACAATTGGCATGGTGACCTCCCTGCAGGAATTCTCTGAAGTACAATTCTATTGAACAAGCCTGAATACTAGGAATGCAACTGACAAAAACATGTCCTGTTTCTCGGACTAATTACTGCAAATTGTTACCTTGAACGAGTTGTTTTTGAAACCATGAGTTCTAGTCACAATAACATATTAGCATTGCTCTGCCTGAAAAGCGTAAGAAAATAAACTTCAGCACTTGGAGACTTAATATTCTGCCAAGTGTTTCCTTTCAAGTTTATTTTTTATGAAATCACCCTTTATTAGGAATTTATTTAATGAATATGAAAGACGGTAAAATGAGTTGCTAGTGGTAGCCTTTCAGATTTTGAATTTCTTCTTGATATTTTAAAAATGATGTGGTCTGAAAATTTGATTTATTCTATGTTAATAAATTGGGATTAAGATTGGGACAAGCAGTATTTGATTGGGGATTTAGGTGATGTGAAAAACAGATATGAAGATGAACTGAGTCACGAACTTCAGTTATGAAGGTCGATTGGAGAAGTGGGTCCTGCTTTCCTTGGAGGAATGAAGACTGAGAGGATATTTGATAGAGATATTCAAAATCATGAGAGGTCTGGACAGAGTAGACAGGGAGAAACTGCTCATGAAAGGATTGAGACCGAGAGGGCACAGATTAAAGTAATTGGCAAAGGAAGCCAACGGCAAAGTGACAATGCAACAAATGGTTAGGGGCTGTGATGCATTGCCTGACAGTGTGGTGGAGACAGGGCCAATCAAGACTTTCAAAAGGGAATTAAATTATTTTCTGAAAAGGAGGAACTTTTGAGGTTATGGGGAGAAAGTAAAGGAATTGTGCTAAGTCAATTGCTCATTTGCAGAGCCGGTGCGGATGTGATAGGCCGAATGGCCTCCTTCTGTGCTGCAACAATTCTGGGGTTCCTGCACGCGCAACACTCAAATTCAGGTCTACAACATCACTGGTATTTTGTCCTCTCTCTTGCAGGGCAAGGTTACACAAGCGAAGAAAGCAGAGCAAAAAAGGTAGGGGCCAAGGACACTTACATCTCAGCAGCATGGGGTTGTTAGCGACTGAGTCTGTGTCATCTGGCATGGCTGAAAGCATTCAAGGTGACGGGATGTTCTTGCCTTGTGCTCCTACCCAATTCTCAGCTCATACTCATCCTGCTACCTGACATGATAAATAAGTTGCAGATGATGTGATCATGACTACCTTGCTTCCCACCCCATCACCCCTTTCTTCAAGTCAACCTTCACTTTCTGATTTCCTGCTTTCAAAGCAAGAACTGCCTTCTGCTCAGCACAAGAGCCCAAGGCGAAGGAGAGAGAGCAGCACAGTATTGATGAAAAGGCCACCAGCTCAAATACAGCACACTACAAACCCTGGAGGTTGGCTTAGAGTTGGGATCAGCACGTGATGAGTCACTGACCAGACCAGGAGTAAACAATAGTTTATTTGCCGGCTCACTGAAGGGCGATGAGTACATAGGAACATAGGATTTAGGAACAGGAGTACGGCATTTGATCCTTCGAGTCAACTCCAACATTAAATAAGATCAAGGCAGATCTGGTTGTGGTTTCAACTCCAATTTCCTGCCTGCAACACCACCACCCTCTAACCCTTGATTCACTTGTCTATCAAAAATCTATCCAATTCAGCCTCGAATACATTCAATGACCCAAAATTCCTGCTTTTCAGGAAAAGAATTCCGCAGACTAACAGCCTTCTGAGAGAGAAAAATGATCTTTATCACCATCATATTATTTGTAAATGATGTCTAGTCCCTCTCACAAGTGGAAATATCCTCCCGGTATCCACCCCTTCAGTTCCCCACAGGATCCGGCATGTTTCCATAAGGTCACTTCTCATTCTTCTAAACTCCAATGGGCAAAGGCCCATTGTACTGCTGTAGAGAACTCAGGTGAGGATCTTAATGGATCAACGGTCTGAAGAGTGCTGATGCTGAGATGCTGAATGCAATGGCTGGGCTGCCAAATAGCTTCCTATCGCTGTCAAGGAGCATGAACAGGTCAGGGTCCAATTTGGCAGAGCGCATTGTGCAGAACATCACAGCCTCTGCTCCATCTTTGTCTCGTGCTGCAGACCCAGAGACATTGCAGCTGAAGCCCCCATTCCTGTTGCATCCTTTATGTTGTAAGGGTTCTTCCTGTTTATTCCCTTATTTCCCCTTTGCTTTTTTTTTCCATTGCATTTTTTTTTTAAATTTAACGTGGCCGATCCACCTAACCTGCACATCTTTGGATTGTGGGGGTGAAACCCATGCAGACACGGGGAGAATGTGCAAACTCCTCACAGACAGTGACCCAGGGCCGGGATTCAAACCCGGGTCCTCAGCGCCGTAGGCAGCAATGCTAACCACTGTGCCACCGTGCCGCCCCTTCCATTGCATTTTTGATCCAGGGATGATTAATGGACATGTGTCTTTAAGGAAGCACGTGTTTAATTCAAGCAGAAGAATTCAGCAACAGGAGAGATCATTGTGCTGGTCTGTGCTAGTTTAAACTGGAGTTATAGACTGGCCGGCATTGATGACAGAGATCAGCTGGGGCTCGGTGCGATTGACTTGACTGGTAGCCAATGAATTGGCCCAAAATGATGTGCCCTGATCAGTAACAGGTGGTGATTGGGTCTTATCCTACTGAAATTGTTCAGAGGCCTATGGAGCTGTCACTTTTAATTTTGGCAGCACGGAGGTGAAAGGTCCAGGTGAGAGGTCAGAAGTGGCAGTACCTTCTCAGAAACACCAGTTTGAGGTTACTGTGTACTATCTCAAAACCCCACTGTCAGTTGACACCATGTTTTTTAGGCCTCCACCAGGGAATGGCATTGGAAAATGAAGCAGTAAGTGTTCTGACATCACACTATGCAATTTAATTTTGGTTAAGTGCACCATTTGCTTCAGACACAAGATAGCTGCCCAGGTATACTACAGAAGGTGAGATCTTATTTAACAGACCTGATCTGCTTTATCCCAAAAGCAAAGCAGAAGGAAATAGTCTCAAATTCTATAGACCTTTTGAACCTGGCTTCCTGGACTCACTTGCCCATTACTCCAGCAGGCATGGCTCAGTCATACTCTCTGTGAAATACTCTCCAAATTTTAGGCCAGAAATGTTTTTGTGCATCTCAAGTGGCAGGAAGAAGATCTGACTCTCAGGGCAGACGCAAGCAGGTCATTTTCCACATGGCCTATGAGGTATAGCTGCAGTAGATGGCACCTACAGCCACGTCCCTGCATGTGCTGGAATACATATAATGGATACTATCCTTAATGGTATACATCCAAAGCGGCTGATGCAACATCAGGAATGGATACTTATACCACACAGGTCCAGCCCACAAACTTGTACATCACTCACCAAAGGCCAAGGACAGAATTTTACTGTGCCACACTGACAGATTTGCAGACAAGGCCTGAAAATTTTTGCAAGCATTCTTTCTGCCGCCTAATCACCTGCAATAATTTTACGGGGGCGGGTGAGGCATGGGGCAGCCCTCTCCCCTTCACCCCCATTTGAGACCTTTAATTGGCAAAGTAATGAATGTGACGGTCTAGCAGGTTAGCCTGCTCAGGCCTTGGGTGGAAAGTTAGGGAAACCTCCCTCACGGATTCCCCTTGCCGATCGGTTCCCAACCCAATGTATGCACCCTGCCTCCACCCCACCCCAGTAATTGGAAGGATTTTGGTGGTAAAGTCATGTGTAAATGTTAGACATGAGTCCTAAGTGCCAGAAAGCGCAAATGGGTGAGTGGAGGGTGTATGTGCATTGAGCAGTCTGAGAGACATGTGGTGCAGTTGATATAAGATATAAGTTGAGGAAGCATGACCTGACTTTGAGCATTCATGCGAGGTCATTGTACTTTTTCCAGCATTGCTTGTGTCTTGGGGACCGGACTCTAGCATTAGCCTCTCCCTTGAAATGTGCTGCAATTACCTCCACAGGCTGATACAAGAGGCCTCCTACCCACCAGGACATCCCTCCCTGTTCACTACGGCTTCCAAGGCTGCATTACTGAACTGGGGAATGTATTCCTTTGTGTGCTGTGCCATTGTTCTTCCTGAAGTTGCCTTTCTAGCAGTTTTCAGTTCAGATATGCAGCCACTCTTTGAGGACGAGAGACTTTAATATGAGTAGGTTGGCTGCACCATGTGCCTGCAAGTTTCGCCGCACGCAGAAGCTGCAGGCAATATGGAGGAGAGAGACACTGTACACATTCCTGTGAGAGTCCTTCCAGTTTATTTCCTTTGTTCCCATTTATTTTATTTTTTTGGTCTGTGGACCCATAATCGAAATGTGCCTTCAAGGAGAAGACACAAACTGAAGCAGCCTGCTTGTCAGGTCATTGTGTATCCAGGGTTTATGTTTGGAGAGGAGAGGCTAGACTCTTTGGCATTGAGTGAAGTTAAGAACTGGTTTTAGAGGAAGTCGGTTCAATTGGCTAATTGACAACTGGTGGGTTGGCCAGGAACAGTGCTCTGCCTGACAACAGTCAGTGATTGGTTCCTGCGTGCTGTTCTCTCAGAGAATGTGGCAGAAAAGTGTTTCAACCTTGGGCGGAGATGGAATGTGCTATCATGCTCTCCTGCTTGCTGAAGCAATGCTTTATTATTCTACAACCTGTGTGAGTTCCTGGCACATCTTTGCTGTCAACTTGAAATGATCCTCACTCTGCAGAGAAGGTAGACAACCTTGTCAGAGAAAACTATCTCAGGCCTAGAAGGAAGAAATACCAAAACAAAAGCCTGAACTTCAGAAAGACATTCGGCGGGATTCTTTAATCAGCGGGATCCTCCGTTTCGCCAGTAGTAAAGTCACGCCCGTGGATTTCGCAACGGCGTCAGAGTGGCCACAAGACCACACCGGTCCATGTACATCTCCCTACAGTGAGCCTGACACCACCACCATCATTCACAACCCCTCTGATTGCAACCACCTATCTTACGCAAAGCCAGCCCTGCCATCCAAGAGCAGCTGTTGACCCAGGCAGCAGGGAAAACACGCCGGTCTGAAGGTGAGACTTAAATTACATGGCTTCAAAACTCTTTTCCCCAGCATACTCTGTTCTTGAAAATACAGAAAAATGTGTCATTTGAAACATGGAAGTCTGGCACTATCTGTTCTGAGAGAAACATGAGAGGATACAGGAAAAGATCCCACAAAAGATTAATAGCAGCTGCAAAGAGCAGGATTATAAAATGTAGATTCTTTCTCACAAGCAGGCTTAGCAAACACACAAGATTCATGTAATAAGCTAAAGCAATGGCTCACACCTTCATTGAAAGTAACTATCTTAGGAAGTATCTGGAAAAGCATGGATGAGAGTTTCAATTGAATTAAGTGACGAATGTTTAAAACAGGCAGGTCTTTCAAGTCGTAACCAAGTTAAATTTTAGCATACAGTTTGATGGAACCATCAATTCACCAGACACGTGTTTCCGATATGAATATAGACTTTAATCGACTTACTACAGAGCCAGCCTGTTACCCGTTGATGAGCTCTCAGTGAACTGCAGGCTGACTCTGGACAAGGGTATTTATACAGCAGCACTAGGGGGACGAGTCGTGGGCAGAGCCAAGGGTGGAGCCCTGTACAATCTCCTGAGCATTCCCAGAGCTACTCCCCCTAGTGGTCGGATAACGCTACTGCGCTTACAAAGACATAGTGTGAATTATCATATTACATTCACCACATTCACCCCCTGCAAAAAAATCTAATCCGGCGGGGGTGGTGGCCTACAACATCAGTCTGTCCGGTGGTCAAATTGTCCGTTGTGATCTGCGGAGCACCGGGGTTGCAGCCTCTTGCGGTGGCTGGATGGGTGTTGTGTGCTGGGGTACGATGGCGGACTCCAGGGAGGGTTGTATCCGAGCTTCATACTCTCCTGGTTTGACCGGGGACTGGGGGCGCTGGGGGCTGGCCGGCGCGGGTGCGCGGAACTGGTGGAGCGAGCTCGTGGGCTCGGGAGCGCGAGGGGGCAGCAGCATGGGGTGTAGGGTGAGAGGTCCTTCTGTGGGGGTAGAGGGGGCGCTGGATCCGGCGGGTGCCAGATCCCGGAGGGATACCGTGTCCTGACGGCCGTCAGGGAACTAGACGAATGCGTACTGGGGGTTGGAGTGGAGCAGGCGCACCTTTTCAACATGGGGGTCGGTTTTGTGTGCCCTGACGTGTTTTCTCAGAAGTACGGGGCCCGGTGTCCTCAGCCATGCCGGAAGTGAGACCCCCGTGGTAGTGCCCCTGGAAAAAATGAAGAGCATCTCATGAGGGGTCTGATTGGTCGGTGTGCATAAGAGGGACCTAATAGCGTGGAGCGCGTCTGGGAGGACTTCCTGCCACTGGGAGACTTGGAGCTTTCTAGACCAGAGGGTCAGTAGGACGGTCTTCCAGACTGTCGCGTTCTCCCTCTCCACCTGCCCGTTATCCCTGGGGTTGTAGCTGGTAGTCCTGCTCGAGGCAATGCACTTGTCGAGCAGGTACTGACGCAGCTCATGAAGGACGAACCCCGGTCGCCCGTACGTAGCTGGGGAAACCAAACAGGGTGAAGATGCTATGCAGGGCCCTAATGACTGTGTGGGAGGTCATGTCGGGGCACGGGATAGCGAATGGGAAACGCGAGAACTCATCTACGACGTTTAAAAAGTAAACGTACTTGTTAGTTGAGGGGAGTGGCCCTTTGAA
This sequence comes from Scyliorhinus canicula, assembly GCF_902713615.1. Taxonomy (NCBI): domain Eukaryota; kingdom Metazoa; phylum Chordata; class Chondrichthyes; order Carcharhiniformes; family Scyliorhinidae; genus Scyliorhinus; species Scyliorhinus canicula. The sequence goes on from NC_052150.1 coordinate 142,086,318, forward strand.
ATCAATCGCGAGGCGTTCAAAGGGCCTAGAAGCCTTGACCAGGTGTGCCCTGTCTGGTCGATAGAAGTGCAGTTTGCACTCCGCACAGATCGGGCAGTCCCTGGTGACCGCTTTTACCTCCTCGTTGGAGAAAGGCAGGTTTCGGGCCCTGATGTAGTGGGCAAGCCGGGTGACCCCCGGGTGGCAGAGGTCGTTGTGGATGACTTTCAGCCGGTCAATCTGCGCGCTGGCGCATGTCCCGCGGGATAGGGCATCCGGAGGCTCGTTGAGCTTCCCTAGTCGATACTTAATATTGTAGCTATAGGTGGAGAGTTCGATCCTCCACCGAAGAATTTTATCATTTTTTATTTTGCCCCTTTGCGAGTTATCAAACATAAAGGCAACCGATCTTTGGTTGGTGATGAGGGTGAACCTCCTACCTGCGAGGTAGTGCCTCCAGTAACGAACAGCCTCCACAATGGCTTGTGCTTCTTTCTCGACTGAGGAGTGTCGGAGTTCTGAAGCAGAGAGGGTACGGGAGAAAAATGCGACTGGTCTCCCTGCCTGATTTAAAGTGGCTGCAAGAGCTGTCTCTGAGGCATCGCTCTCTACCTGAAATGGAGTGGATTCATCCACCGCCCGCATGACCGCTTTGGCGATGTCCTCCTTGATGCCGTCGAAGGCCTGGCGTGCCTTGGCTGACAGGGGAAATCGTGTGGCCCTAAAGAGTGGGCTGGCTTTGTCCGCATATTGAGGGACCCACTGGGCGTAGTAGGAAAAGAAACCCAAGCACTGTTTGAGGGCCTTGGGGCAATGGGGGAGGGGGAGTTCTAAGAGGGGGCGCATACGGTCCGGGTCTGGGCCCAGGACTCCGTTTTCCACGACATAGCCGAGGATGGCTAGTCTGGTTGTGCGGAAAACGCATTTCTCCTTGTTATACGTGAGATTCAGTTTCTCTGCCGTCTGGAGAAAACGGTGGAGGTTGGCGTCGTGGTCTGCTGGTCATAGACGCAGATGGTGACATTGTCCAAGTACGGAAACGTGGCCCGCAGCCCGTACTGGTCCACCATTCGGTCCATTGCTCGTTGGAACACCGAGACCCCATTAGTGACGCCGAAAGGGACCCGGAGGAAATGGAAGAGGCGGCCATCGGCCTCGAATGCCATGTAGTGGCGGTCCTCCAGGCGGATTGGGAGCTGGTGGTATGCAGACTTCAGATCCACCGTGGAAGAGAGCCGATAGTGGGCGATCTGGTTTACCATGTCTGCAATCCTGGGGAGGGGATACGCGTCGAGGAGCGTAAATCTATTTATGGTCTGACTATAGTCGACAACCATGCGGAATATTTCCCCGGTTTTAACGTCCACCATCTGAGCTCTGCAGGGACTATTGCTGGCCTCTATAATCCCCTCACTGAGAAGCCATCGGACCTCTGTTCTGATAAATACCCTATCCTGCAGGCTATACCGCCTGCTACGAGTGGCTACGGGTTTACAGTCCTTTGTGAGATTGGCGAAGAGAGGAGAGGAGGGATTCGCAGCGTAGCGAGGCTGCAGATAGTGAGTGGGGGCAGGGGCCCGCCGAAGCTGAGGGTGAGGCTCTTGAGGTTACATTGGAAGTCTAGGCCTAATAAGAGTGGCGCGCAGAGTTCGGGCAAAACGTAGAGTTTGAATTTTGATTAGCTAGCGCCTCGGATTGTGAGTGTCGCGGCGGTGCGCCCCTGGATCTAGACCGAATGGGAGCCTGAAGCGAGTGAGATAGTTTGCTGCACGGGGAAAACGGGGAGCGAACAGAGTCTTACCAGGTCTGGATGTATTAAGCTTTCAGTGCTCCCGGAGTCGAAGAGGCATGGCGTTTTGTACCCGTTGATTTGGACCTCTGCCATCGAATTTCGCAGATGCTTTGGGCGTGATTGGTCCAGAGTGACTGCGCTGAATTGCGGGTAGTCAGCGGCTCGATCAGCTGTGCTGGAGTGGCCCCGTGATGACTGCCTCCTGAGTTCATAATCGTATTCTTCCGATGAGTTGTCCGAGCACGGAGATGCAGGTCGGGCCCGTGGATCGCACGTGGCGGGCGGCGAGGAAGATGGCGTCCAAGATGGCGGCCCCCATGAGTCGTATGTGGCCGGCCGCGCGGTGGAGGTTTGCCAAGATGGCGGCCCCCATGGATCGCATGTGGCTGGAGAGGGCGGAGTCGGGGCATAGGCCGCAGCGTTTCGGGGCCCGCGGGCCTGCGGGTGTGGGGAGCGATTACTTCATGCCGCTGGGGAGTTGGAAGCTGGGGTCCTTTTTGCGAGGCACACTCTTTCGTAATGGCCTTTCCGCCCGCAGCTGCTGCAGGTCGCGTTGCGGGCCGGGCAGTGCTGCCGCGGGTGCTGATTCTGGCCGCAGAAATGGCATGCTGGAGCAGCATAGTGGCTGGCTGGAACAGCATAGTGGCTGGCTGGGGCAGCATGGTTGCTGGGCGGCCGCGTAGCACAGGCCTGGGAGAGTCGCTGGTCGGGGGCCCATGATTGGGTCGCGGGGTCCACGGGGAACGAGTTAAGGCTGTGGAAGGAGACCTCCATCGTGGTAGCAGCTTCCACAGTCGTTTCTAAGTCTTGGGCCTCCTTTTCCAGCAATCGTTGGCGCACATAATTAGACCTGAGGCCTGCTACAAAAACATCGCGTACAGCAAGTTCTCGGTGTTCAGCCGCGGTAACCGCTTGATAATTACAGCCATTGGACAAATTATTGAGTTCCCTTAGAAATTCGGTGAGTGATTCTGTAGGCCGCTGGCGGCGAGTCGTGAACACATGGCATGCGTAAACTTTGTTAATGGGCCTCACATATATTTTATCGAGTACTGCTAGCGCCGCAGTATATGAACCGGCCGGGTTTAGTTGTGTAGAGATTCTGTGGCTCACCCTCACGTGCAGTAGACTCAACTTCTGTTCCTCTGTCGTTTCGGCTGTGCTCGCTTCTGCCAGGTAGGCCTTGAAGCACCGCAGCCAGTGGGAGAAGATTTCTTTAGCCTCTGCATCCTGCGGGTCGAGTTCCAGGCGTCCAGGCTTGAGGGCTGATTCCATGATCGATCTTGCTGTTCTTAAGTCGATTAAATTGATGGAACCATCAATTCACCAGACACGTGTTTCCGATATGAATATCGGCTTTAATCGACTTACTACAGAGCCAGCCTGTTACCCGTTGATGAACTCTCAGTGAACTGCAGGCTGACTCTGGACAAGGGTATTTATACAGCAGCACTAGGGGGAGGAGTTGTGGGCGGAGCCAAGGGTGGAGCCCTGTACAATCCCCTGAGCATTCCCAGAGCTACTCCCCCTAGTGGTCGGATAACGCTACTGTGCTTACAAAGACATAGTGTGAATTATCATATTACATTCACCACACAGTTAAAAGCAAAGGTTTCACACCTTCACTGAAATTAACTCTCTCAGTAAACAGCTGGAAAGGATGGATGATGCTCAGTCGAATTTGGTGTCAATTCTAAGTGTTAAATTCTACTAACATCAAGTCAATTAAAGAAAATTGGAGACAACCTGTCTATGAGAAACATAATTTAAAGTCAAAATCAAAGGCAAAGTTATGAGCTGGGGACAATTGGAAAATTAGACTATTGAAATTACAGGTATTAAAAATACAACCTATTGAAACCAAAGCATTTTTTGAATAACACAAAGGAACTTTGAACATCACAAAGGACAATGTAATCAGATCTGAGAGGTGACGTTATGCCCAAAATGAATAATTAGTTGTATTAAAATGTTTACATCAAAGATACTTTTTAACAATCAAAGTGAAATAAGCTCATTTACAATAAAGTCGTTAAAACTTAATAACTATTCGAAAGGGAATATAAACCCGAAGAAAGGGGACAGCCAGGAGAGCCAGCTCTCACAGCTCGGTACATGGGAAGGATAGGACACAGCAACCGAGTTCACCAGCGAATACACATAAAGAAGACCAGATTTTAAAAAGAAGATTGATTGTCAAGTTGGGCCTGAAGGTCCCTTCAACCAACCAGAAGGATCCAGAAGCAAGACCTTTTTACCTTTCTGTAAAGAAAGTGTTTGCAGCTTTTTAAAAAAAAATTATATTAATAAAATAACTTAAAAGTTTTAACCTGAAACAGTGGTTATTAGCCTACTTTACTTACTTAACAATGCAGGACCCAAGACATCGATGCTACTAAGGGGTAAGTAGGTAAAATTCTTCGGTGAAGGCATGGGTTATACCGGGGGATAACTTGAAAATATAGTTTGACCTGAATAGCACCCACCGAAGCCTGCATCGGAGTCAGGGAGTGAGAATCCCTGTTCACCATTTAGAATAGCGACCCTTTTTTGGTATAGGGGGAATTCTAAGAATAGTGGTGAGTTTTAACTTCAACTCCTATAATAATAATAATAATAATAATCGCTTATTGTCACGAGTAGGCTTCAATGAAGTTACTGTGAAAAGCCCCTAGTTGCCACATTCCGGCACCTGTTCGGGAAGGCTGATATGGGAATTGAGCCCACAATGCTGGCATTGTTCTGCATTACAAGCCAGCTGTTTAGCCCACAATGCTAAATCAGCTCCTGGCAAATGTTCAAGCGATTGAGAACAAGCTGGACCTCTTCAACGCTAGCCTTACTTCCCAGAATGAAGTGAGGAACTGCTGTGTGCTCTGCTTCACCGAGGCATGGCTTACTCCGCACATCAGACTGCGCCATCCAACCCAAAGGCTGGTTTAGCACAGGGCTAAATAGCTGGCTTTTAAAGCAGACCCAGGCAGGCCAGCAGCGCGGGTTCAATTCCTGTACCAGCCTCCCCGAACAGGTGCTGGGATGTGGCTACTAGGGGCTTTTCACAGTAACTTCATTTGAAGCCTCCTTGTGACAATAAGTGATTTCCATTTCAATTTTTCATTTCTCGATCCACCAGATAGACCACACGATGGCCACAGGCAAGTTGAAAGTTGGGGGTGTTTGCCTCCTCATCAGCACCTCTTGGTGCTCGAATGTGGTGTCCCTCGCTTGCCACTGCTCCTCAGACCTAGAATACCTGACCATGAAATGTCGCCCTTCCTACCTCCTACGGGAATTCACCTGTATATTCATCACAGCAGTCTACATCCCACCCCAGGCGGAAGTGAAGAAAGCACCTGACAAACTGCACTCCACCATCAACAACCAAGAAACAAATCACCCTGAAGCCCTGACAATCGTGGCTGGAGACTTCAACCAGGCCAACCTCAGGAAGATTCTACCCAAACTCCATCAACATATCTCCTGCCCCACCAGAGATGCAAACACCCTGGAGCACTGCTACATGAACATCAAAGGTGCCTACAGCTCCATTACCCGACCACACTTTGGCAAATCCAACCACAAGTCAGTACTCCTACTTTAGGCTTACAAACTGCAACTCAAGCATGCTGAGCCAGTCAAGAAAACCATGCAGTGCTGGTCTGAGGCATCAGAGAACATCCTCGGTGACTGCTTGGACTGTGGACTGGTCCATATTCAAAGCTGCAGCAGCTAACCTGGACGAATACGCAACCACCGTCACAGACTTCATCAGTAAGTGTGTCGAGGACTGTGTACCAAAGAAGACAAAACGGGTGTTGCCCAATCGGAAACCCTGGCTCAACCAAAGGGTTCACTTCCTGCTGAAGCTCCGGACTGAGGCGTTCAAGTCTGACGACCCTGACTGTATAAGAAGTCTAGGTACGATGTATAGAAAGCCATCAGGGACGCTAAAAAACATTACCGGATTGAAATTGAGTCCCAGACCAATGACACTAACCCAAGACGACTATGGAATGGCTTACATGAGATCACAGGCTACAAAGCAAGGCCAAACGGAATATCTGGGGCTGGAGCATCCCTACCCGATGAATTGAACAAGTGCTATGCCCTCTTTGAACAGTCAGCCCATACATCAGTGCCACCGCCCCAACAGCCCTGGACATACCCATGCCCACTATTACAGCCTCAGAGGTAAGAGCTGCCTTCTTGAAAGTGAACCCGCGGAAAGCGATAGTCCCCGACCGAGTCCCTGGGTGAGCACTCAGAGCCTGTGCATACCAGCTGGCGAGTGTATTCACAGTCATCTTCAACACCTCTGCTCCGAGATCCCCTTCTCCTTCAAGAAGACCACCATAATACCAGTACCAAAGAAGAACAAGATAGCATCCTTCAACAACTACCGACCAGTGGCTCTGACGTCTGTTATCATGAAATGTTTCGAGCGGCTAGTCATGAGATGGATCAACACCAACCTCCCAGATGGTCTCGATCCATTGCAGTTCGCCTACCGCGGCAACCGATCGACAGAAGATGCTATCTCTCTGGCCCTACAATCAACACTCAGACACGTTGACAACAAGGACATCTACGTGACACTGCTGTTCATAGACTACAGCTCTGCCTTCAACACCATTATCCCGACAAGACTGATACCCAAACTCTGCAATCTTGGACTTGACCCCTCCCTGTGCAGCTGGATCCTTGACTCCCTCACCAACAGACCGCAATCTGTCAGGGGAGATACAGCACCTCCTCCACAATAGTGCTCAATACCGGAGCCCCGCAAGGATGTGTGCTCAGTCCACTACTGCACTCCCTATACACACACGGCCGTGTGGCAAGAGTTAACTGCAATTCGATCTATAAGTTTGCGGATGATACGACTGTGGTGGGTCATATCTCAAACAATGACAAATCAGGCTGCAGAAGGGAGATAGATCACTTGGTTGCATGGTGTACCCAAAACATCCTCTCAAGAAATGTCGGAAAGACCAAAGAACTGATCATCGACTTCAGGAAGCATAGAACATCACACGTCCCCGTCTGCATCAATGGCTCTGAAGTGGAGATGGTCGATAGCTTTAAGTTTCTGGGGATCACCATCACCAACAGACTGCCCTGGTCCACTCACGTTGATGCAACAGTCAAGAAAGCCCAACAATGTCTCGACTTCCTATGGAAGCTAAGGAAATTTGGCATGTCTGCATCAACTCTCACAAACTTCGACAGATGTGCCATAGAGAGCATCCTATCCGGCTGCATCACAGCCTGGTATGGCAACTGCTCGGTCCAAGATCGCAAGAAACTGCAGAGTGTGGTGAACTCAGCCCAACGCATCACACAAGCTTGCCACCCCCACATTGATTCTGCCTATGCCTCCTGCTGCCTCAGGAAGGCAGACAGCATTAATAGAGACCCCTCCCACCAAGGGCATTGCCTTCTTCCAGACTCTTCCATCAGGCAGAAGGTACAGAAGTCTGAAGACCCGCACATCCAAACGTAGGAACAGCTTCTTCCCCACAGCTACTTGACTCCTCAACGACTCTCCCTCAGACTGATCTATTCCCTGTAAGAACACTATTCACAACATCCTATGCTGCTCTTGCTCATGTATTTGCTTTGTTTGGCCCTTGTTCCGCACTTTAACCAATCACTATTTGTCAATGTACCATTTGTCAATGTACTCTGTCGATTATTCTTTTTGTCGACTATGCGTCCCTTGGCCCCAGAAAAATACTTTTCACTGTACTTCAGTACATGTAACAATAAATCAATCAATCAATCAAAACAATGGGAAGCCCATTGGCTGGTTACCGTGACGGAGGATCCTGCTGCCGGTGGAAGCGCCAGCGCCGGAAAATACGTCTGGCAAGAAGAAGAATCCCGCACATTAACCAAAAGTCACCCCCGTGCACCAAAGGTCCTTTTAGTTTATTCATATTTTCTTTACATATCAACCACACTTTGCCCTGTGAGTTGTTTGCCTCTGTTGTGTGTGTGTGTAGAGAGAGTGAGGATAACTGGAATGTGAGGGTATTAGGAAAGGGGATTAGATAGTCAGTTACATTTTCTGTCAGTTTAATTATAATACTGTACATAACAAAATTTAACTTTGTTTATCAAAGATGACTAGTGGTAATCCCTGATTCCTTTTTGTCATTTGTTTACGTTAACATGCAGGGTGATGTTTGGGGGTTGGTGGGAGGATGGGATTGTTGTTATTGTTATGGGGTTTGACATATTTGTTGTTGATTATAGTTTGTTGTTGGTGGGTGTAAATTCGGGAGAAAATGTGAAAAAGGAGAATAAAAATATATTTTTTTAAAGTTACAAACCTGGGGCGGGATTCTGTGGAAATCGGTGGGGCGGGCAACTCCGGCGCGAAGGAGTAGCATGAAGCACTCCAGCATCGGGCCGCCACGAAGGTGAGGAATCATCTGCACCTTCAGGGGCTAGACAAGTGCCGGAGTGGTTTACGCCGCACCAGCTGGTGCGGAAGGGGCTTGGCGCCACGCCAAATGACGCCGAAGGGCCTCCACCAGCATGTGCTGGTGTCATCCCAGCGCATGCATAGGGGGTTCATTTCCGCATTGGCCATCGCGGAGGTCCACAGCAGCCGACGCGGAGGAATAGAGTGCCCCCCACGGCACAGGCCCACCCGCAGATCGGTGGGCTCCGATCGGAGGCTAGGCCACCGTGGGGGCACCCCCCGGGACCAGATCCCCCCGCTCCTGCCCCCCCCAAGGACCCCGGAGGCTGCCCACGTTGCCAGGTCCCGCCGGTAAGTGCCTGTTGTAATTTACGCTGGCGAAACTGGCCGAAAACGGGTGGCCGCTCGGCCCATTGTGGGCCGGAGAATCCCTGGGGGGGGGGGGGAGGGGGCCGCTGCCAACGGTCCCCGACTGGCGGGCACGATTACCGCCACCGTCAAATTCCCTGCGCTGGAGAATTCGGCAGCCGGCGGGGGCAGGATTCACGCCGCCCCCCCTGCCGATTCTCCGACCTGGCGGGGGAGTGGGAGAATCCCGCCCCTGGTCACTGCAGTTTATTGGGTTCAACCAAGGACAGCAGGGCTGGGATTCTCCGACCCAACACCGTGTTGGAGAATCCCTGGGGGGGGGGGGGGGGGGGGTATGAGAATCGCGCCCCGATGCCGGCCTTCCTCTTCTCCGGCGCAGTCTTTTGGGCGCCGGTGGGATTGCCACCACGACGGTCAGAGGCCGTTGACAGTGGCCTCCGGCGATTCTCCGGGCCCCGATGGGCGAACGGCCGACGTGTTTGGTCCAGTCCCGCCACCGTGGATTACTCACCTCACACACGGTGGGACCTGGAGGGTAAGTGTGCGGGGGCCGTCCTGAGGGAGGGGGGATCCGACCCTGCGGGGCCCCACGGTGGCCTGTCCCGCAATTGGGGTTTACCGATCAGCGGGTGGGCTGGTTCCATGGGTGCCTACTTTACTCCGTGCTGGGCCGCTGTATGGCTCCAGGGGCCGGCGCGGAGAAGGGAACCCCGCGCATGCGCGGAAATACGCCGGCCATTGTCCGCATCCATGGAAATACCCCGGCCATTCCGTGCATGTACGGACTCGCACGGGCCGTTCGCTGCCGGCTGGAGCTGCGGGGACCACTCCAGCAGCAACCTAGCCCCCTAGAATGGAGAGAAATCCTCACTTTCAGGGGCCGTTGATGCCGGAGTCATTGCTGCCGGTTTTCCCGCGGGCGTGGGGGCATAGCCCCATTTTTAGAGAATCCTGCCCCTTGTATTTAAAATTAAATCTAATTTCACTTGTGTTGTGACTCCGGACCATGAGAGGTTGGAATTGACCACGCATTAATCCAAGGTGTTGTGCCAAACTTGAGACTAACAATACAATCATTCAGACAAGGTGAGTATACCAAATATGTGTGTTGCCCACCTTGATCGGAACGGGCATGGGCAGGTGCCAAATTGCAATTCGCTTGCCCAAAATGCAGGAGCTCAAAAATTGCTTGTATGCTAGTGTGAATTTCCTGCTAGTGTACAACATGATGGCTTGGGAAACCCACTTGAGGCCTGTGAGAAACTGACTTGCATCCCAAAATCTTCCTCCACACCCGATTCTCCGTGACATCAGCTGGAAAATATGCCAGTCCAGAACACATCTGGAACGACGTGTCACATGGGCTGGGGGGGGTGGAGGGGTCATGAAAGTCAAGGAGCTGGGCGTAATGGGCTGGGACCCCTCACCACTCTCTCCCAGTCAACACATGGCAGTGTGCAGACCTCTCCTCGCTTTGGCGATGCCGACCTGGACAGTGTTATGGGAACGATGTTTTCAGAACCCCAAAATGTATCATGGAGTTCAACCAACCTCTCCCTTTAATGTATTGTTGCTTTTGAAGCACACGGCTTGGTCTCCAGGTGTGGTATTACAATTATGGACACAGGGGTTTTTAAACACAAAACAAAGTTTATTCCATGAATTCAACTTAACCTTTTTAAATAAACAATGGATCCCTTAACACCCCTTACTTCAAAGATAACCCCGAAAATAATACAACACTAAATAATCCCTCAAAATGTTCCTTCAAACCTCCAAAAGACTTAACACCTTTAAACAGAAACACATCAGGTTAAAGACATTACTATTATGAGTTTAAATCACCCAAATGATTCAGAGATAGTCTTTCATGGCAGAGATCACAGCAGATCCAGCTCACTGCAAACACAGACACACCCAAGCTATTTTTCTTCGTGCAGCTCTCAGCAAACCAGCCAGACACTTTTCAGCTGCTCTCTCAAAACTAAAACTAAACACTGCAAAATGGCTGAGCTAAAAACCCAGCTCCACCCACACTCTGACATCACTTCAGTAATATGAGCTGCCTCATTTCTTAAAGGTACATTGCTTAAACATCCATTTCTTAAAGGTACTCTCACATGACAACAGGCTTCTTGATGCCATTGATGTGAGGTGGGAAATCCTGTTCCTGTGAGGGGGTCAAAGGACCAGCATCAGGGTCAACAATGCTGTTTGGGAGGCAGCTGAAGAACACTGAGTGGGCACTGAGTGGGGGATAACTTTAGCTGCTGCTCCAAGGTAGCCTACTGCTGCAAAACCTCGTGTACCAAGTTACTCTTTATTAATAAGTGGTGCAGTGATTAGCGCTGCTGCCTCACTGCACCGAGGACCCGGGTTCAATCCCGTCCCAGCACCCTGTCCGTGTGGAGTTTGCACATTCTCCCAATATCTGCGTAGGTCTCACTCCCACAACCCAAAATGATGTGCAGGGTGGGTGAATTGGCCACACTAAATTACCCCTTAATTGTAAAAAAAAGATTTGGGTACTCTAAATTAAAAAAAAAAAAGTCTTGTTGGAATTGTACTGGGCCTTGGTGAAACCACACACATAAACGGTTTGGGTCTTCTTATTTAAGAAGGGACAGGAAACAGAGTTTCATGGATGTTTTGTAGACTGGAGAAAGGTTAATAGTGGAGTATCCCAGGGTTCAGCATTAGGACTCCTGCCCCTCCTGATGAATGTCAATGACCAAGACCTTGGTGTAAAGAGCAGAAATTCTAAATTTGAAGATTGTACAAAACGGATTGTGAACTGTGAGAGAGATAGTGTAGAACTTCAAAAGGTTGGTGGAATGGGTAGACAAATGTCACCTGAGATTTAACACAGAGGAGTGTGAAGTGATTCATTTTGGTAAAGAACGTGGAGAGACAATATAAAATAGAGTGCATCCTAAAGGGGACATAGGAACAGAGGGACCAGGGTGTATATGTGCATAAATCACTGAAGGTGGCAGGATAGATGAGGGCCCGGATCATTTAAGGTGGAGATGAGGAGGAATTTAAGAGTCAAACACATTGCTGTGGATCTGAGTCACATGCAGGCCACACGAGATAAGGATGGCAGATTTCCTTCCAGATGTGTTTTTACAAAAATCGACAATGGTTTCATGGCCATCATTGGACTTTCGTTTCTAGTTCCAGATTTTTCTTTATTGAATTCAAAGTTCATCATCTGTCGTGGTGGGATTTGAACCCAGGTCCCCAGAGAACTATCTGAGCTTCTGGATTACTAGTACAGTGACAATACCACTACGCCACCGTTCCCCAGTACGCCACCACCTCCTCCGTGACCAAATACCTACTTCCCCACCAGTTACCCTCCTCTCTCATTTAACTGAGGGCTGCTGCTCGTGATACAATATCTTGACCTCTACTTGGCTTCAGTAGGGAAGCTGCTGCTCATAAACAGCAGTTTGTCCACTTCATGGAAATGAGGCCTGAAAAATTATATTGCATTTACAGTGCTGAAGGAGGCCATTTGGCCCATCGAGTCTGCACAGGCCCTTGGAAAATGCACCCCATTTAAGCCCACCCCCATCCGCATAACCCAGTAACCCCACCTAACCTTTTTTGACACTAAGGACAATTTGGCATGGCCAATCCACCTAATCCGCACATCTTTGGACTGTGGGAGGAAACCGGAGCACCCGGAGGAAACCCACGCACACACAGGGAGAATGTTCCGGCTCCGCACAGACAGTGACCCAAGCTGTGAATCGAGCCTGGGACCCTGGAACTGTGAAGCAACTGTGCTAACCACTGTGCTACCGTGCTCCCCAAGAAAAGCACCTCAGGCTTCTTCATTCAGCTGCATGGACCCCGCACCTCATTCACTATGTGTTCAAACATTGTCAATCCCGAAATTCTAAACTATGTGGTTGACTACAGAATGCAGTAAATTAATTAAGAAAATAGAAATGCTATCTGCATATTGGCACCCAGCCAAATTCAAATGCATTTCAGCAATGAAATCCACCTTTGAAATGGAGCTTTGGCAACTTCAAATTCAGGCGAAATGGATGGTTGGTTTTCTAAAAGATATCAAATGGCAAGATCCAGTGTCACTTCACAATTCCAAATGCCTACCAATTGTGGAAGGGGGAGATTTATGAAAGTAAAATAATTTGCTACTTATTCAAGGAAAGACTAAACCTCCAGCCCTCCAGATTAGTTTTAATTGTATCAAAGCTTGCCCTGATCACATCTATCAACTGTCCGTCTCTGAAATCTGGGCTTGTGGTTAGAAAATCAGCTGTGGTTGAATAGCGCTATTTTAAATGCTAGAGCTGCTTTCAGCTCATTGTGCATGTATCACAGACAAATCAAACCATCCGTTCCAGGTGACAAGAGATTCCCATGTTGGTTTGCCACTGTAAGTGTAAATTTGTCTTGTCAACTTCTATTAATCTGGTTGGCAAATTAGGAATCACCCCTTTTTACCTCTATTTCTATGTTCATTCTTCTCCATTCAAACCAACTTCAAAACTGACAGGTAGACATATTTATCTACCTCTACTGAATATACAAACTGGCACGGAGGAAAATACCAGCTGGTCCATCAAGCCTACCCAACAACATGAGAGAGCGTGGTGATAGAGCCAGAGAATTGTAACTAAACATGTTTCGCTCTGCCTCCAATGTACCGCCCTCTCTCGAACACAGCATCGTCACTGCACAGAAGCTCTGATAACCTCTGTTCTTATTAATAGACTTTACTTGCAACATATAGTGTTCCAGGATTCCTTGTACTGAATCTACTGGTTTGTCTGATGATTTGCTGGCTCTTGGGAGGTTTGAATCAGCTTGGAGTGTCCACTTTGAAGGCAATCAATGATCTGAGTGCAAATTGCACCCAAAGTGACACTAATTTTGAGAAGAATTTTTTCCCCCTCAAGGTTATGCTCAACTCATTACCATATTATCGAACATAACATCTGCCAGGAATCAATGCAATCAGGCAGTGTATAGAACATAATTTTTTTAAATGCAATTTTTGCTTTCAAAAATATTCCTCAGTATAGTTAAGGATGGTAACTTATCGAATTTTATAGCACAGAAAGATGCTCTTCGGCCACTGTGTCTGCACCAGCCATCACGTACCTAGGAATTCTAATCCTGTTTTCCAGCACTTGGTCCGTAGCCTTGTGGGCTATGGTGTTTCAACTGCTCATCAAAATGCTTCTTAAATGTGAGGGTTGATGTGTTATGTACTCTGGGATAACACAGGCTGCAACTTTGACCAAAAGATACTCCAGATGGTTCAATGTGATTTATTGAACTATTAGCACAGTTCGACTCTCCTGCTAATCTTGCTATGGTAACTCAGTCTAACTAACCCGTCTGCTCTAAGCCACATGGTGGGTGTGATGCTTCTGATCGGCCCCTGTCCTACTCTCTAAGTGTCTGTCTGTGGAAAGAGACAGAGCATGTGTGCTCTGTCCTTTTATAGATGGGTTTTGTAATGCCCCCTTGTAGTAATGCCACCTCTGGGTGTCTTGACTGCTCATTGGTCGTGTCCTATTCTATGTGTTCATTAGCTGTATGTCTGCATGTCATGACATCTCTGGTGCTCCTTCTAGTGTTTACTTAGTTGTAGTGTATTTATATTAACCCCTTGTAAATATACAGTGATGCATATCACCACAAGGGTTCCCGCCTCTACGATCCTTTCAGGCAGTGAGTTCCAAATTCAAACCACTCTGGATGGAAAGATTTTTCCTCAGATCCCCTCTAAAAATCTTGCCCCTTACCTTAAATCTACGCCCCTTGATTATTGACCCCTCTACGAAGGAGAAAGGTTTCTTCTAATCTGTCTGATCTATGTCCTTCATAATTTTTTATATCTGAAAATCAGGTCCCCTCTCAGCCTTCTCCGCTCTAAGGAAAACAACCCTAGCCTGTCCAGCCTCTTCTAATATCTGAATCGCTCCTGCCCAGAAAACATCCTGGTGGATCTGCTCTGCACCCTTTCTATTGCAATCACATCCTTCCTATAATGTAGCAACCAGAACTTCACACATGCATTTTTATTATTAAAGCCAACACTTTATCACAAAAACAAAACATTTTTGAGGATTGCTAGTCCCAGTCCAAGTACAAGTAACACGATTTAAAATAACCATCAGAAGTTTGGATTGGATTTGTTTATTTCTGCAACCAGCTCAACAGATCATTAAGTACATGGGAAGAAAAGGGAATAAAAGAAAATACATAATAGGGCAACACAAGATATACAATGTAACTACATAAGCACCGGCATCGGGTGAAGCATACAGGGTGTAGTGTTAATCAGGTCAGTCCATAAGAGGGTCATTTAGGGGTCTGGTAACAGTAGGGAAGAAGCTGTTTTTTGAGTCTGTTCATGCGTGTTCTCAAACTTCTGTATCTCTTGCCCGATGGAAGAAGTTGGAAGAGTGAGTAAGCCGGGTGGGAGAGGTCTTTGATTATGTACTCGCAAAAATGATAAATTTGATTTGGAACACAGCCAATGGGACTAAAACACTGTGTTCAAACCAGTGCTAAAGATCACGGAGACCGGGGGTGGAATCCTCCTCTCCCACCAGGTTGAGAAAGTTGGAGATATTCCCACTGGGGAGTGGTGTAGGCTTTTAAATGCAATTGTATACTCCCCGCCTCATTAGTTATGTATGTGCACATTCCGTGTCGACTCTCATGATTGTATCGACTCTCATGACTCTCATGACTGAGCAGGCAGGAAGTCAGATATCCCACCATCATGTCCGAATGCATCCAGAGAGCTCTTCACTAATGAGAAAAAGGAAAGGATAAGCAGGGGAAGGCGGCAAGCCACAGTTCCCTGCTTCAACATCCCTGGAGCATATCCTGAAGGTAGGTCAAGAACAGCGGGATGTACTATTCCCTGGGATGGCCACAGGAGGCCATCCCTGCTGACTACTGTGGCCAGGGAAGAGGTAGCCAGGGCAGCCAGTGCCTGGTGGGTGTAGAGGAGGACCATTCTACAGTGCAAGAAAAAGGTCACCGATTTAGCCTGTGCTGCTATGGTAAATGAACCTTCAACCGTTTCAAACCACCTTACCTCTCAGTTGTATTTGTCTCATGGACATGGGCACCACTGGCAAAACCAGTATTGGTGTTGGAGGGATGGGGTGGAATTTACCAGCAGTTCACGCCAGCGGGATATTCAGGTCCATCGACAGCGCACCCCCGCCTTGGGTTTCCCGGCAATGAAGGGTCATTCAATGGCAAATCCCTTTGACAACAGCGGACCAGAAGATCCCGCTGGCTTGACTCCTCTACCGTTGGAAAACACGCGGTTATTGCGCAGAAAATCCCGCCCAAAATGTAGAGGACGTTGGATGGAGCGTCGATCAAGCAGGCTGCTTTCTCCTACTTGCTGTCCAGCTTTCTGAGTGTTCTCAGAGCTGCACCCTCCAGGTAACTGGAGACTATTCCATCTCACTCCTCAATTGTCCCATGGTTTTGGGGAGTCATGAGGTCAGTTATCAGCCACAGAATTAGCAGCATGTGACCTCTTCTTTCATTATTGTGCTCACAATCCATCTATCTGTCTTTATGCAAGAGAAGACACCACACAAAATGAGGGAGAGGAAAGAATCAAGAGGGGAACGCCTAAGCTCAGGCTCCTCAAACAATTTGGAGAGCAGGCTGCAGAGCTGACAGGAGAGGACCATGACCATACCTCTGCCCATGGTGAAGTCGGCCTCCTTCAATCATCCAGTGAGGAAGCATGCATAATTCCTTGGAGAACCTTGGAAAATCTAGGTGATTGATGAGTGCAATGTTTGAACCAGCCTCGGCAGTCACTCATTCCATCCAGTCTCCAGTTTAGGTGCCAGCAGGAAGCTGCTGAGGCCGGCCCTCACACCAGAACTCAGCCCCAGGCTGCAGGAGACCTCAGAGAAACCCAAGGACTGCTTCACACCTGGAGAGCTCTAACTGCGTTTGCCTGCACCCTTCACCAGCCCAGAGATACATACCTCGGTGGCTCTTATATCTCGTTTAGTCTCAGGCTCACACTGGTCATCATACAGATATGTGTTTGCAGCAGGAGGAGGCAGTAAGAGCAAAGGTCTCTGGCATCCGGAGGACTGATGGAGAAGAGGCCTCTGCTAAGTCTGAGTCAGATGACAAACATCTGAAAGCGGCCACAGAAAAGATGCTGGAGTATCAACAAGACGGAGCGGAACATCAGGCTGTGGCGTCAGAGATCTTCAACGCAGTGGTGCATGAGGCAGAGGAGTCCATCTGCATGCCCTCAGAGTGGCTCTGATATGTGAGCACATCACAGTCTCCATGGGGAGGATGGCAGGTGCCATGGAGAACCTGATCACCTCCCAAGATTCCAATGTCCACTCAGCTGACCCCTCATAACACTCTTGCCTCACCCTAACCTCTCCCTCCCATCTCCCTCATGCCTTCATTCCCTCTCCTTCCCTTCCTTCCCTCCCCTTCATACCTTCCCTGCTCCCTCACTCTAGCCACACCACCCTCCTCTTCTTCTCCTCTGACACCCTCCCTTCATGTCATGTACCCTCCCCCCTTGTCTCTTCCAGGACTCCCCACTTCACATCTGCGTGCAGCATACTGCGGTCAGCTCCAGTGGTACAGCCAGCTTTGTCTCCAAGGTAAGCATTCAAAATTATCCCTTGGCAGGTGCACACCACAAATATCCAGTCAGGTTACAGAATGGCATCAATTTGCACTGGTGGGGCTAAAACTTTGACAACAGTGGACAATTCCGGTCCATTGAGGTTTTAATGAGCATGCGGAACATGCAAAATGTGTTCTCGCCATCAACCCGCCATGAAAGTCAGGAGGGAACAATCCCGACCAGGTTTCCCAACATCAGGAAAACGATATTTCACTCCCTGATATCTCCTGGCCCCGCCCACCACAAATCCCATTGATGGCAGAAGGGGACGATTCCACCTCAGATTTGCAGTGAATGCAATTTATGGTGGAAATTCCATCATGTTTTGCATTGATGATTTCCACACTAATTGCACTGCAAAAGTTAGAACAACTGACCTGGAAACTCCTACCCAGTCTCAACAGAATTGTGGAGCAGATTTGCATTCAACAGCAAATTTGAATTATGAATTGATGCCCATTTTAAAAAGTAAACTACGATGATTGTTAAACTTTTAAATGATCCAGAAAACCCACCTTGACACTTGTGTGAAACTCAGCAGATTTCCAACCTGTTTGTAAACAAGCACAGTGGCTTCACATCCGAATAGCAATTCCCGGAAATCACTGCCATTGCTTGCTTTTCCAAGAAACAGTTTTCCCTTTCCTTTTTCAGCAGGTGGCAGGCAACAAGAGTAAAAGAAGGTGTTTGGAAGACACCCGTGTGTGTGGCACCTCTGTACCTTTTCTTTTTGTGGTACATCGAAAATATAAGACAAACAGTCCCATTCCTGGGGATTAAATTGTCTCAAATGTCTTGGTGGATAAGGAAATTAAAAAATAAATTGAATAGTCCTGTAATATGTTTACTACTTCTGCTAAAGTAAAAGAGGATTTTTTTGTTCTTTGTCGTTTGGTCTAATTTCACCAGTTCTATATTTAGCTTTAGAGGTGTGCAATGACGGAATACGCATTCAAAGCTCTGAATCAACCCTTTCCTGATATAATGGAAAAGCCTTTCTCAGACAACCGACAAGATATCAGCAGCTATTGTATATATCCTTCATGTCAGCTATGGAACAGTGATTAATTGCAGCGAATGATTTAAAGCCTGTATGTCAGGACAGGCAAAATGTAGTCTATTAGTCAGCAGGTCACAGGTCAGATTTGGAGTAGTTCCTTCACTACTACATAAGTAATCCCAGAGAAAATGTTAAAAAGTGGCTGATACTTTTCAAAACAGTCATATTAAATTGGCAACTCTGAGGGCTTTGACCCGACGCAACCATAACATGGAAATAGCACAAACCGTTTGTTTTATTTAGTTGAACTGTCAGCTTAAAAGAAAGGGGAAAAAACAAAAAGCACTAAGTAATCGCCAATTATTTTTAGTCATCCAATCAGTTCCCCAACCAATCGCAATCATCCAAGAAAAATGATCCAACAGAATGACATATATTGAAAATAAAATCATGTTTCAAAGTCATTCCAAATTAAGTTTTGAGCTTTTCCCAACAAGTACTTGCAATTGAGAATGGGAGATAACCTCCGTGGGGGTTCCTCAACTTCCTGCCACAACTTCGAGAGAAACACGAGAACAAAGGGTAATTTCTCCAATAAGAAGTCTTACAACACCAGGTTAAAGTCCAACAGGTTTGTTTCAAACACGAGCTTTCGGAGCACGGCTCCTTCTTCAGGTGAATGGAAAGGCTTGTTCCAGAAATGTTTATATAGACACAGTCAGAGATGCCCCGGAATGCGAGCACCTGCAGGCAATCAAATCATCAAAGATGCAGAGAGAGAGGTAACTCCAGGTTAAAGAGGTGTGAATTGTCCCAAGCCAGTTCAGTCGGTAGGCCTCTGCAAGTCCAGGCTTGTTGGTGGGGGCCGAATGTAATGCGACATGAATCCCAGATCCCGGTTGAGTCCGCATTCATGCGTGCGGAACTTAGCTATAAGTTTTTGCTCAGCAATTTTGCGTTGTCGCGTCTCCTGAAGGCCTCCTTGTAGAATGCTGACCCGGAGATCAGAGGCTGAATGTCCTTGACTGCTGAAGTGTTCCCCAACTGGAAGGGAACAGTCCTGCCTGTTGATAGTCGCACGATGCCCGTTTATTCGTTGTCGCAGTGTCTGCATGGTTAATAACGGGCATCGTGCGACTATCAACAGGCAGGACTGTTCCCTTCCAGTTGGGGAACACTTCAGCAGTCAAGGACATTCAGCCTCTGATCTCCGGGTCAGCATTCTACAAGGAGGCCTTCAGGAGACGCGACAACGCAAAATTGCTGAGCAAAAACTTATAGCTAAGTTCCGCACGCATGAATGCGGACTCAACCGGGATCTGGGATTCATGTCGCATTACATTCGGCCCCCACCAACAAGCCTGGACTTGCAGAGGCCTACCGACTGAACTGGCTTGGGACAATTCACACCTCTTTAACCTGGAGTTACCTCTCTCTCTGCATCTTTGATGATTTGATTGCCTGCAGGTGCTCGCATTCCGGGGCATCTCTGACTGTGTCTATATAAACATTTCTGGAACAAGCCTTTCCATTCACCTGAAGAAGGAGCCGTGCTCCGAAAGCTCGTGTTTGAAACAAACCTGTTGGACTTTAACCTGGTGTTGTAAGACTTCTTACTGTGCTCACCCCAGTCCAACGCCGGCATCTCCACATCATTTCTCCAAGTCACTTGATCGTCAAACTTACACCTAGAGTTTGAAACAAATCATGTCCAAATTCCAGGTCACTCCCTCTCCTTTGATTCGATTTCTTCTCTCACTCCCCGTAACAGAAGTCATCATACGGAATGAGCATAGCTGGAAGCTTTATTTTATGTTTGCCATTTCTGCATTTGCTGAAGCTCAATTTTCCTCCATTTCATTTTCTGTGTGATGCGCTATCAATTGTACTAAAGACACGAATGGGTACAAGAGAGGCTTTATTACAGTTAGATGTTTATCCTCCGACTGCAGCTGGTAGAATGGCTGCTCAGGAGAACTCATACATATTTATACGGCTCCCTGTGGGCGGAGGTAGCCAGCAGGGGCTACCGGCGAACCTGTAGTACAGGTACTGCTGTACATCCCCTAATATAGGCACACACACAATTACACAGTGGATAACCACATTCACCCCTGTTAAAAATGAGGGGGTGGCGTGGAACTATATACAAAATTATGAATTATTTACAGAGGGGAGGGAAAAGAATTATGTGTCCATCTTGTAACCCGGTGCCCATCAGAGATCAGGTCTGTCCGGTGGTCTGA
The DNA here is from genome assembly GCF_902713615.1 of Scyliorhinus canicula. Classification (NCBI taxonomy): domain Eukaryota; kingdom Metazoa; phylum Chordata; class Chondrichthyes; order Carcharhiniformes; family Scyliorhinidae; genus Scyliorhinus; species Scyliorhinus canicula. The sequence goes on from NC_052150.1 coordinate 142,106,829, forward strand.
CGGTTCGCTGGGAGCGACGTAACAGTGGTGGCGATGTCTGTACAGGCAGTGGCGGCATCAACGGCATCGGTGCTGGCGCTGTTGGTGCTGGCGGTGTTGGTGGTGTTGGTGCTGGCCAGTAGCTGGATGACTCCGGGAGCGTGCCGAAATCTTCCTCATCCTCTAGCGTGGGCAGGGGAAGGAGGGATGGACCTGGTGGGGCTGGTGTTGGGAGCGCGGGTGGCGCGTGGGTGGGAGGTGTATGGGAGTGGGATTGGCACCTGAGGGAGCCAGGTCCCTGAGCGAGACCGTATCCTGGCGGCCGTTGGGGAACTCCACGTAGGTATACTGGGGGTTTGCGTGGAGCAGGCGTACCCTGTCCACCAAGGGGTCCGCCTTGTGGAGTCGGACATGCCTACGCAGTAGAACCGGCTCTGGAGCTGCGAGCCAAGTCGGGAGCGACACCCCGGATGTGGACTTCCTAGGGAAGGTAAAGACACGTTCATGGGGTGTGTTATTCATGGCAGTGCACAGTAGAGACCGGATGGAGTGCAATGCATCCGGGAGGACCTCCTGCCAGCGAGCGGCTGGGAGGTTTCTGGCCCGTAGGGCTAGTTGGACGGCCCTCCAAACCGTCCCGTTCTCCTTCTCTACCTGCCCATTTCCCCGGGGGTTGTAGCTGGTCGTCCTGCTGGAGGCGATACCCCTGCTGAGCTGGAACTGACGCAGCTCATCGCTCATGAATGAGGATCCCCTGTCGCTGTGGATGTAGTCGGGGAAACCGAACAGAGCGAATATGGAATCGAGGGTCTTGATGACGGTGGCAGTCATCATATCCAGGCATGGGATGGCAAATGGGAACATAGAGAATTCATCGACCACACTAAGGATGTAGGTGTTGCGGTCGGTGGAGGGGAGGGGCCCTTTGAAATCCACACTGAGGTGTTCAAAGGGGCGGGACGCTTTCACCAGGTGCGCGCGGTCTGGCCGGTAGAAGTGCGGCTTGCACTCCGCACAGACCTGGCAGACTCTGGTGACTGTCCGTACTTCCTCAACGGAGTAGGGCAGATTGCGGGCTTTGACGAGGTGGTACAACCGAGTGACCCCCGGGTGGAAAAGGCTGTCGTGCAGGGCACGAAGCTCGTCTACTTGTGCGCTGGCACATGTACCTCGGGAGAGGGCGTCTGGGGGCTCGTTGAGCTTGCCGGGACGATACAAGATCTCGTAATTATAGGTGGAGAGCTCGATTCTCCACCTCAAGATTTTATCATTTTTGATCTCGCCCCGCTGAGTGTTGTTGAACATGAAGGCTACCGACCATTGGTCAGTGAGGAGAGTGAATCTCCTGCCGGCCAGGTAATGCCTCCAGTGCCGCACCGCTTCAACGATTGCCTGGGCCTCCTTTTCAACGGACGAATGTCGAATTTCGGAGGCATGGAGGGTGCGGGAAAAGAATGCCACGGGTCTGCCAGCCTGGTTTAGAGTGGCGGCAAGGGCGACATCTGAAGCGTCGCTCTCTACTTGAAAGGGCAGTATCTCGTCTACTGCATGCATCCCGGCCTTGGCTATGTCTGCTCTAATACGGGTGAAGGCCTGTTGTGACTCGGCCGTGAGGGGAAATTGAGTCGACTGTATCAGTGGGCTGGCCTTGTCCGCGTATTGTGGGACCCACTGGGCGTAGTAGGAGAAGAACCCCAGGCAGCGTTTGAGGGCCTTGGGGCAGTGGGGAAGGGTGAACTCCATGAGGGGGTGCATGCGGTTGGGATCGGGCCCCAGGAGTCTGTTTTGGACTACGTAGCCGAGGATGGCCAAGCGGTTAGTGCTCAACATGCACTTCTTGTTGTAAGTGAGGTTGAGGAGAGATGCGGTGTGGAGAAATTTGGCAAAGTTGGTGTCGTGGTCCTGCTGGTCATGGCCGCAGATGGTGACATTATCTAAGTACGGAAACATGGCCCGCAGTCCGTACCAGTCAACCATTCGGTCCATTTCTCTTTGGAATACCGAGACCCCGTTAGTGACGCCGAAGGGAACCCTAAGAAATTGATAGAGGCGACCGTCCGCCTCGAAGGCAGTGTATGAACGGTCCGATTTGCGGATGGGGAGCTGGTGGTTGGTGGATTTAAGGTCAATCGTCGAGAAGACCCGGAACTGTGCAATCTGATTGACCATATCAGATATGCGAGGGATGGGGTACGCGTCGAGCTGCGTGTACCGATTGATGGTCTGGCTGTAGTCCACGACCAACCTGTGTTTCTCCCCAGTTTTAATCACTACCACTTGGGCTCTCCAAGGGCTATTGCTGGCCTCGATGATACCCTCCCGAAGCAGCCGCTGGACTTCGGACCTGATGAAGGTCTTGTCCTGGGTGCTGTACCGTCTGCTCCTGGTGGCGACGGGCTTGCAATCTGCAGTCAGATTGGCAAATAGGGAGGGAGGGTCAACCTTAAGGGTCGTGAGGCCGCAAACGGTGAGTGGGGGTAGGGGCCTGCCGAATTTGAGTGTGAGACTCTGGAGGTTACATTGAAAATCCAGGCCCAGTAATAGTGTAGCACAGAGATTGGGGAGAACGTACAGGTGGAAACCGCTGAATTCAACGCCTTACACGGTGAGGTTGACCACACAGAAACACCGGATCGGGACAGAGTGGGATCCGGAGGCCAGGGAGATCCGCTGGTTGGCAGGATGGACCTCGAGGGAGTAGCGCCTTACCGTGTCCGGGTGGATGAGGCTATCGGTGCTCCCGGAATCTAGTAGGCAGGAGGTTGCGTGGCCGTTGATTAGCACCGTCATCGAAGCGGTAGGCAGGTTGTGAGGACGGGACTGGTCCAGCGTCATGGAGGCGAGTAGAGGGCGATCGTCCGAGGAGTCCGATGAGGAGCGGCAGCGACCTGGGTCCAGCGGTCCAGTCCCGAGGGGGAGACAAAATGGCGGCGTCCGAAGGACCTGTGGGGAGAAGATGGCGGCGCCCATGCAGCTCACGTTGCGGGCATGGGGCAAGATGGCGGTGCCCATCGTGCGCACGTTGTGGGGGCGGGGCAAGATGGCGGTGCCCACTGGCCGCACGTGGACCTGGTGGGGGGAAGATGGCGGGGCCCATGGTGCGCACGTTGTGGGGGTGACCCAAGATGGCGCCGCCCACGGGCCGCACGTGGACCTGAGGGGGAGAAGATGGCGGTGCCCACTGGTCGCACGTGGCCCCGGGAGCAGAGGATGGCGGCGCCCATTGTGCGATCGGCTGAAGGAAGGGAGAGAAATCGGGCGCGATAGCGGCAACTGCGCGGACCTGGCACACTGCCGCAAAGTGGCCCTTCTTGCCGCAGGATTTGCAGGTGGCGGCGCGGGCTGGGCAGCACTGGCGGGGTTGCTTCTGTTGGCCGCAGAAGTAGCATGGGGACCCCCAGAGTGCGCGGTGTGGTGGGATATTACAGGCATATTGTGCAGGAGCGGCCCCAGTCGGGGGGGTCGGTTGCGGGGTCCACGAGGGGTAGGATGGGTGGGCCACGGGTCAAGCGGGGTAGGACTGAACATTACGAGAAGTCATGGAGAGCTCTAAAGCTTTCGCTAAAGTTAGGTCGAGCGCGGCCCCTTCCAGCAGTCATTGCCGGATGGGGTCCGATGCAATCCCCGTCACGAATGCATCAAGCATGAGGAGATTGCAATGTTCCGTGGCCGTGACGGCCTGGCAGCCGCAGTCCCATACGAGATGGATGAGGGCCCGCCAGAAGTCTTCAATTGACTCACCAGGTAGTTGTACGCGAGTGGCGAGTACATGCCTTGCAAATAGAGTGTTTGTCTTCTGGACGTAGTTTTCTTTAAGGCGTTCCATGGCGCCTGCGTAATTCGGCGCGTCCTGTATCAGCGGGAACACGCTGGAGCTCAACCTGGATTTTCTGAGCTTCCGTCGGCTCGGGTGTCGCTGAGTTGATATAGGCCTCGAAGCAAGCCAGCCAGTGATTAAAGTCCTTTCTGGCGTTCGGCGATTGCGGATCCAGCTGAAAGCGATCTGGTTTGATCCTGATGTCCATGATGCGGAAAATCTAACTGTAATAAATTGATGCGCTATCAATTGTACTAAAGACACGAATGGGTACAAGAGAGGCTTTATTACAGTTAGATGTTTATCCTCCGACTGCAGCTGTTAGAATGGCTGCTCAGGAGAACTCATATATATTTATACCGCTCCTTGTGGGTGGAGCTAGCCGGCAGGGGCTACCAACAAATCTGTAATGCAGGTACTGCTGTACATCCCCTAATACAGGCACACACACAATTACACAGTGGACCACCACACTGTCTAGTTGTGGAAATCAGAATCACAGAATTGTTACAGCACAGAAGGAGGCCATTTGGCATATCGTGCCTGTAGGAGGAATTTACCGAGTGCTATTCCCCTGCCTTCTCCCCGTAGCCTTGCTCGTTCTTCCTTTTCAGTTAACAACCCAATTCCGCCTTCAAAGTCTCAATTGACCTGCCTCCACCGGGCACTCAGGCAGTGCAGTCTGGATCCTAACCACTCACTGCATGGAAATGTTTCCTTCATTGTTGCCATTGTTTCTTTTGCCAATTACCTTACAATTTGTGCCCTCGTGTTTTTAATCCTTCCACACCGGCCTTTTAGTGCAATTGTGCCAAAAATGGCTGTAGATGTTTTAAAATACCAAGTTCAAAGAAAAATGGGGATCATGCAATGTTACAGTGAATGGGGAAGGAACGTTTATGTAAATCAGGAGCCTTTAAACCAACAAAATGTAAACTGGGAATATCCATATAGTCTTGAACCTGAGGGTGCAAAATATTTCTCATCTGCATACACCAACTTTCACACTCCTGGCCCATGCAAAATCCCACTTCAGTGAACATAGCTGATGATTTAAATGCTCAACTGCCACCATGAAGGTGGCTGGTTTAGCACAGTGGGCTACACTAGCAAGGGGGCTGGTTTAGCACAGTGGGCTAAATTGCTGGCTTGTAATACAGAACAATGCCAGCAGCGCGGGTTCAATTCCCGTACCGGCCTCTCCGAACAGGCGCTGGAATGTGGCAAATAGGTCTTTTCACAGTAACTTCATTGACGCCTACTCATGACAATAAGCTATTATTATTATAAACTATGGCAGTTTAATACTACAACCAGATCAGGCAGGATTTGGAGGCTGTTGCTTGGGAGAGGCTGTTTGAGGGTAAATCCATATTTGGCATGTTTTAAGGAGCAGTTGATGGGAGTGCTGGACAGGCATGTGCCGGTAAAAAGGAAGGACGGTAACGGCAGGGTTCGAGAACCTAGGATGACCAGAGAAATTGAGAATCTTGTCTAAAAGAAAAAAGATGCATAAATGAGGTACAGGCAACTTAAAACAGATTAAGAACTTGAGGAATAGAAGGAAAGTACAAAAGAGCTCAATCAGGGAGGTAGGAGGGCAAAAAGGGTCACGTAATGCCTTTCGCAGGCAGAAATAAGGAGAATCCCAAGGCATTTTATACGTATTTTAGGAACAAGATGGTAGTTAGAGAAAGAGTTGGTCCACTCAGGGACAAAGGAGGGAAATTATGTGTAGAACCAGAGGAAGTTGAAGAGGTCCTTAATGAGTATTTTTCGCCAGTATTCACAAAGGAGAGAGACACGTTGATTGGTGCTGTCTCAGAGGGATGTGTAAACACTTCAGAACAGGTCGTTATTATGAGGGAGGAAGTGTTAGGTGTGTTAAAAAGCATTAAGGTAGACAAATATCCAGGGCCAGATGGCATCTATCCCAGATTACTGAGGAAGGCAAGGGATGAATTTGTCGGCCTCTAACAGAAATCTTTGTGTCCTCGTTGGCCACAGGTGAGATCCCAGAAAATTGGAGGATAGCCAAAGTTGCATCGTTATTCAAGAAGGTTTGCAAGGATAATCCGGGTAATTATAGGCCAGTGAGCTTGATGGGCAGCACGGTAGCACAGTGGTTCATACTGTTGCTTCACAGCCCCAGGGTCCCAGGTTTGATTTCTGGCTTCCATGTGGAGTTTGCAAGTTCTCCCTGTGTCTGCATGGGTTGCCTCCGGGTGCTCCAGTTTCCTCCCACAGCCCAAAGATGTGCAGGTTATGTAGATTGGCCATGATAAATTTCCCTTAGTGTCCAAAAGGGTTAGGTGGGGTTACAGGGTTACGGGGGAACGGGGTAGAGGAGTGGGCTTGGGTTGGTGCTCTTTCCAAGGGCTGGTGCAGACTCGATGGGCGAATGGCCTCCTTCTGCACTGTAAATTCTATGATTCTATGATGGTGAAATTGTTGGAAAAGATTCTCATCGATAAGATCTATGTACATTTGGAAGTGAATGGTCTTATTAGCGACAGACAGCATGGTTTTGTACGAGGGAGGTCATGTCTCACTAATTTAATTGAATTTTTTGAGGAGATGACAAAAATGATAGACAAGAAAAGGGCTGTGGATGTTGACTACATGGACTTTAATAAAGCATTTGATAAGGTCCCTCATGGCAGGCTGGTGCAAAAGATTAAGTCACATGGGGTCAGGGGTGAACTAGCTGGATGGATTCAGAACTGGCTTGGCCATAGAAGACAGAGGGTAGCTGTGGAAGGGTGTTTTTCCGAATGGAGGTCTGTAACTAGCGGTGTTCCACAGGGATCAGTTCTGGGACCTCTGCTCTTTGTAATATTTATTAATGACTTGGAAGAAAACGTGGCGGGTCTGATTAGCAGGTTTGTGGATGATACTAAGATTGCAGGAGTTGCAGATAGTGATGAAGATTGTCAGAGGATATAGATAGGCTGAAAAATTGGGCAGAGAAGAATGGCAGATGGAATTTAACCTGGACAAATGCAAGGTGATGCATTTTTGTAGCTCCAATTCAGGTGGGAGCTTTAAAATAAATGGCAGAACCATTAGGAGCGTAGACACACAGAGAGATCTGGACATGCAGGCCCACAGATCCTTAAAAGTGGCAGCACAGGTGGAAATTGTGGTAAAGAAAGCATATGGCATGCTTGCCTTCATAGGACGGGGTATCGAGTATAAAAGCTCTAAAATTATGTTACAGTTATATTGGAATACACAGTGTTTGCAATACTGTGCCCAATTCTGGTACTACGAGAAGGACGTGGAGGCTTTGGAGAGAGTACAGAAAAGGTTTACCAAGATGTTGCCTGGTACGGAGGGTATTAGCTGTGAGGAGAGATTGAATAAACTGGGATTGTTCTCCCTCGAGAGACAGAGTCTGAGGAGCAATATGATAGAAGTTTATAAACTTATTAGAGGTATAAATAGGGTGAACAGTTGGAGGCTTTTCCCAGGGCGGAAATGACAATTACAAGGAGCAGAAGTACAAGGTGAGGGGGGAAAGGTTCAGTGGAGATGTGCGGGGGATGTTTTTTACACAGAGTGTGGTGGTGGCCTGGAATGCACTGCCAGTTGTAGTTCATTATATTCGGCAACGCCAACGCTTCTGCTCCTCATCCCGCTCCACACCTGCACGGTCTTCCCCACCCATACAAATGCTGAGATCAGCACATTAACCTTTTTAAAGAATGGTTTGGGACAAGGATTGTGAGGTTCTGAAACATAAACAGGAATCTTGTCAGCTCCATCATCTTTACTGTCTGAACTCATCCAGCCAACAAGAGTGACAGCACATCACACCTCTTGAAGTCTCCCTTTATCTGCTCCACCAGCCGAGTCAAATTTAATTTATGTAGTTATGCCCAGCCCCGCCTCACTGGAATGCCCAGGCATCTAAAACTCGTCCAACTACCTTAAACGGCAACTCCCTGTGGTGATCTCTACCACTGTATATATGAGTGTGCGTGCATTAGGGGATGTATGACAGTATTTGTATTACAGGTTTGCTGGTAAGCCCCTGCCGGCTAGCTCCGCCCCCAGGGAGCAGTATAAATATGCATGAGCTTCACTGAGATACCATTCTACAGCTGCAGCCAGAGGAATAGCATCTCACTGTAATAAAGCCTCTCTTGTACCTTATCGAGTCTTTTGTGTGCAATTGTTAGCGCCACAATTTATTACAGTGCGATTTTCCCAAAACCATGGACATCAGAATCAAGCCTGATCGTCTGCAGCTGGGTCCGCAGTCGCCACACACCAGGAAAGACTTCAACCACTGGATGACTGTGTTCGAGGCCTACATCTCCTCAGCGGACCCTGAACCATCGGAGGCTCAGAAGGTACAACTCCTTTACTCCAGACTGAGCTCCAGCATTTTCCCGCTGATCCAGGACGCGCCTAATTACGCCCGGGCCATGGAACTGCTCAAAGAAAATTACGCACAATTGACGAACACTTTGTTTGCGAGGCATGTACTCTCCACTCGTGTTCAACAACCGGGTGAGTCGATTGAGGACTTCTGGTGGGCCCTTATCCCTCTAGTACGGGACTGCGACTGCCAGGCCGTTCTGGCCGCAGAACATTCGAATCTACTCATGCGGGATGCATTTGTTACGGGTATTGCATCGGGCCCCATCCGGCAATGACTGCTGGAAGGGGCCGCTCTCGAACAAAGACCTTAGCGCTCTCAATGACGGCCGCTTCCCGTAATGTGCAACCTTACCCCGCCAGCCGCGCGGTCCACCCATCCTACCCCTCGTGGACACCTCAACCGACCACCCCGACTGGAGCCACTCCCGCGCAGTATGCCTGCGCTGCTCGCCGCACCGCGCACCCTGGGGGTCCCCACTGCTACTTTTGCGGTCAGCAGAAGCACCCCTGCCAGCGCTGCCCGGCCCGCAACGTGACCTGCAAGTCTTGTGCCAAGAAAGGCCACTATGCAGCGGTGTGTCAGTCCCGCGCAGTTGCCGCTATCGCGCCCGAACTCCCCCCCTCGCTGCAGCCGATCGCGCAATGGGCCCTGCCGTCCGCCGCCCCCGGGGCCACGTGCGATCAGTGGGCGCCGCCATTCTCCTTCCCCGACTTCACGTGCGATCGGTGGGCGCCGCCCATCTTTCACCGCCCCTGCCATGTGCGCACCATGGGCGCCGCCATCTTCATCCTCCGACGCATGTGCATTCCTTGGTCGCTGCCATCTTTCCCCGCCCCCGCAACGTGCGCTACATGGGCACCGCCATCTTCTTCTCCGCAGGTACTCCAGGCGCCGCCATTTTGTCCTCCCCTCGGAACTGGACCACGGGACCCGGGTCGCAGCCGCTATTCATCGGACTCGTCGGACTCTTCAGTCGATCGCCCGCTACTCGCCTCAACGACGCTCGACCAATCCCGTCCTCGCAACCTGGCCACCGCTTCCACAACGGTGCTTGTCAACGGCCACACGACCTCCTGCCTCATCGGCTCCGGCAGCACGGACAGCTTCATCCATCCGGACACGGTAAGGCGCTGCTCCCTCACGGTCCATCCCGCCAACCAGCCGATCTCCCTGGCTTCCGGATCCCACTCTGTCCCAATCCGGGGCTTCTGTCTGGTTAAACTCACCATACAGGGCATTGGATTTAACCGTTTCTGCCTGTACGTTCTCCCCAACCTCTGTGTGACACTTTTACTGGGCCTGGACTTCCAATGTAACCTCCAGAGCATCACCCTCAAATTCAGCGGACCCCTACCTCCCCTCATCGTTTGTGGCCTCACAACCCGCAAGGCTGACCCTCCCTCCCTCTTTGCCAATCTGACTGCAGATTGCAACCCCGTCGCCACCAGGAGCAGATGGTACAGCACCCAGGACAAGACCTTCAACAGGTCCGGGGTCCAGCGGCTGCTTCGGGAGGGTATTATCGAGGCCAGCAACAGTCCCTGGAGAGCCCAAGTGGTGGTGGTTAAAACTGGGGAGAAACACAGGATGGTCGTGGACTACAGCCAGACCATCAACCGGTACACACAGCTCGACACGTACCCCCTCCCTTGCATATCTGATATGGTCAATCATATTGCGCAGTACCGGGTCTTCTCGACAATTGACCTGAAATTCGCCTACCACCAGCTCCCCATCCGTAAATCCGACCATCCCTATACTGCCTTTGAGGCGGATGGCCGACTGTATCAATTTCAGCAAGATATGGACCGAATGGTTGACCGGTACGGACTGCGGGCCACGTTTCCGTACATAGACAATGTCACCATCTGCGGCCATGACCAGCAGGACCATGACGCCAACCTTTCTAAATTTCTCCACACCGCATCTCTCCTTAACCTCACGTATAACAAGGAGAAGTGCGTGTTCCGCACAGACCGCTTAGCCATCCTCGGCTACGTAGTCCAGAACGGACTACTGGGGCCCGATCCCGACCGCATGCGCCCCCTCATGGAGCACCCCCTCCCCCCACTGCCCCAAGGCTCTCAAACGCTGCCTGGGGTTCTTTTCTTACTACGCCCAGTGGGTCCCACCATACGCGGACAAGGCCCACCCACTAATCTAGTCCACACAATTTCCACTCACGGCCGAGGCACAATAGGCCTTCACTCGTATTCACTCTGACATAGCCAAGGCCGGGATGCACGCAGTAGACGAGACGCTGCCCTTCCAAGTAGAAAGCGACGCTTCAGATGTCGCCCTTGCCGCCACGCTGAACCAGGCAGGCAGACCTGTGGCATTCTTTTCCCGCACCCTCCATGCCTCTGAAATTCGACATTCATCTGTTGAAAAGGAGGCCCAGGCAATCGTTGAAGCGGTGCGGCACTGGAGGCATTACCTGGCCGGCAGGAGATTCACTCTCCTCACTGACCAACGGTCGGTAGCCTTCATGTTCAACAACACGCAGTGGGGCAAGATCAAAAATGATAAAATCTTGAGGTGGAGAATCGAGCTCTCCACCTTTAACTACGAGATCTTGTATCGCCCCGGCAAACTCAACGAGCCCCCAGACGCCCTCTCCCGAGGTACATGTGCCAGCGCACAAGTAGACCAGCTTTGTGCCCTGCACGACAGCCTTTGCCACCCGGGGGTCACTCGGAACCATCTGGTCAAAGCCCGTAATCTGCCCTACTCCGTCGAGGAAGTACGGACAGTCACCAGAGACTGCCAGGTCTGTGCTGAGTGCAAGCCGCAGTTCTACCGGCCAGACCGTGTGCGCCTGGTGAAAGCGTCCCACCCCTTTGAACGCCTCAGCATGGATTTCAAAGGGCCCCTCCCCTCCACCGACCGCAACACCTATATCCTTAGTGTGGTCGATGAATTCTCTAGGTTCCACTTCGCCATCCCATGCCCGGATATGACGTCTGCCACCGTCATCAAGGCCCTTGATTCCATATTTGCTCTGTTCGGTTTCCCCGACTATATCCACAGTGACAGGGGATCCTCGTTCATGAGTGATAAGCTGCGTCAGTTCCTGCTCAGCAGGGGTATCGCCTCCAGCAGGATGACCAGCTACAACCCCCGGTGTAACGGGCAGGTAGAGAGGGAGAACGGAACGGTATGGAGGGCCGTCCAGCTGACCCTACGGTCCAGGAACCTCCCAGCCGCTCGCTGGCAGGCGGTGCTCCCTTACGCGCTCCATTCCATTCGGTCAGTGCTGTGCACCGCAACTAACAATACACCCCATGAACGTGTTTTTGCCTTCCCTAGGAAGTCCACATCCGGGGTGTCGCTCCCGACTTGGCTCACGACTCAGGGCCCAGTCCTTCTCCGTAGGCATGTCCGGCACCACAAGGCGGAACCCCTGGTGGACAAGGTACGCCTGCTCCACGCGAACCCCCAATATGCCTACGTGGAGTTCCCCGACGGCCGCCAGGATACAGTCTCGCTCAGGGACCTGGCTCCCGCGGGTGCCGATCCCATGCCCATGCCCCTCCCTACCCACGCGCCACCCTCCTTTTCCCTGGCGCCCCCGAATTCAGCCCCATCAGGTCCAGCCCTTGTCCCCCTGCCTACACTGGAGGACATGGAGGATTCCGGCTCGCTCCCGGAGACATCCCGCCACTGGCCAGCACCAACGCCGTCAGCACATACGCCATCGTCGCCGACACCGACACCACTACTGCGTCGCTCGCAACGGAACGTTCGACCGCCGATCCGACTCAATCTGTGACGGGCACTGGGTTGCCGATGGACTCTTGATTTCCCCCCCCCTCTGTAATTATATCACTTCTATGTATTATAGTTTCACGTCACCCCCGCTGGACTCATTTTTTACAGGGGGTGAATGTGGTGATCTCTACCACTGTATGTATGAGTGTGCGTGCATTAGGGGATGTATGACAGTACCTGTATTATAGGTTTGCTGATAAGCCCCTTCCAGCTAGCTCTGCCCCCAGGGAGCAGTATAAATATGCATGAGCTTCACTGAGATACCATTCTACAGCTGCAGCCAGAGGAATAGCATCTCACTGTAATAAAGCCTCTCTTGTGCTTTATCGAGTCTTTTGTGGCAATTGTTAGCGCCACACTCCCCAACCTCCTCTCCTGCCCTCTGGTCTCAATCTTGAACATCTCGCTCTTTCCATTTTCAACTTGTATCTGAAGAACCGGCCAAAGTCCCCCAAAATCACCATAGTGGCCTCAATACCACCCAGCGGGTCCAAAATATATAACCACAGGTCATCCACATACAGCGACACCTTGTGCTCAACGCTCCCCCTGCACAATCACTTTCTAATCCCTCGACGCTCTAAGACCCATTGCCAGTCCCTCTATAGTGAAGGCAAAAAGCAATGGGGTGAACGGGCACCCCTGCCTCATCCTGCGATGCAGCCCAAAATATCCCGAACTCAACCGGTGCCTTGTACAGCAACCGGACCCAGTCCACAGACCCAAACCAAAACCCCCCCCAGCATCTTCCACAGATATTCCCACTCCACCTGGTTGAAAGCCTTCTCCGCATCCATCGCCACTGCCACCTCCACCTCCTGCCCCTCCGGACACATCATAATCACATTAAGCAGCCTCCTCACATTTGTCGACAACTGTCTTCCTTTCACAAACCCCATTTGGTCCTCACTTATTAACCCCGGGGTGCAGATTGGATTCGCAAAGCGAACACCTTCGCCAGCAACTTGCCATCCACATTCAACAGCGATATTGGACGGTACAATCCACACTGCTCCGGATCCTTGTCCTTTTTCAATATCAGGGAGATGGATGCCTGTGATAGTGTAGTGGGGAGCTCCCTTCTCCCCCTAGCCTTGTTGTCTGCCCTCACCAACAACAGCCCCAGGTCCTCCCCTTTTTATAAAACTCCACATCTGGGCCCAGGGCCTTCCTGCCTGCATCGCCCCATATTCTCTATCACCTCCAACAATCTGATAGGGCCGATGATCCCTGCACAAACTGCTCGTCCACCCTAGGAAACTCCAACCTGTCCAGGGGCTGTCGCATTCCCTCCATCCTGGCCGGATGCTCCGAATCATGCAATCTCTTGTAAAAAGCCTCAAATACCCCATTCACCCCCACCGGGTCCAGCACTACCCTTCCTATCTCGTCCTGTATTCTATCAATCTCCCTCGGCGCCTCCTGCTTCCTCAGCTGGTGGGCCGGCATTCTGCTCGTCTTCTCTCCATACTCATACGCCGCAGCTCTGGCCCTCCACAACTGCCCCACTGCCATCCCAATGGACACTAATATGAGCTCCATCTGGAGCCTCTGCCTCTCCTTCAGCAGCCCTGCCTCCGAATCCTCCGAACACCTTCTTCCAACCCTCAGGATCGCATTTACCAGCCTTGCTATCTCCTCACATTCCAACTTCTCCATATGCGCCGAATTGAAATAAAGTTCCCATGAACCACCGCCTTGAGTGCCTCGCACAGTGTGGTGGCCGTGACCTCCTGCGTGTCATTGACCTCCCTCAAATGGCAGCCCTCATCCGCTCACACACCTCCTCATCTGCCAATAACCCCACATACATTGGACAGGATTCTCCGGTCCCCGACGGCGAAATCACATTCATTGATCGGCCGGAGAATCCCCGTTGGCGCTAAAATCGGGGGCTGCGCTGCTTTTGTGATGCTCCGCCCCCTCCAAAACGGCGTACTCACAGATCACGCCTCACACCGTCAGGAAAGACTCAGGACATCACCTGAGGACTTCCACCAATGCTCCACCCCAGATGAGCTGAGTTCCCGACGGCGTGGGGTGCGTGTGCTATTTTTTTTTCAGAAACCCACGTGCTGGCTGCGGACTGAGTCCAGCGCCGCCACAGTTGAGTGGGAGCCGTTCTGCGGCAGGCGGGACTTTGGCGGGGGCTGGGGGATGGTCCGGGGGTGGCGAGCCTGGTCAAAGGGGACATTATTTAGCAGACGGGGTCCGCTGCATGCCTGCCAGCCCCCCACCAGACGGAGGATCGGTGCAGCTTTTGCGCCATTTTTTCAGGTGGAACCGACATTGTTCTCACGCCGGCGTCAGTACATAGTCTCTCAAACGGAGAATCCAGCCCATTGTGTACCTTGTGTTGCCCTATTATGTATTTTCTTTTCATGTACTAAATGATCTTTTTGAGCTGGACGCAGAAAAATACTTTTCACTGTACCTCGGTACACGTGACAATAAACAAATCCAATCCAATCCAACCTCCACTGCGGGCGATGGTCCTCGCCATCCCGGGCCACACGCAAATCCACCCTGTGCAGCGCATGGCTGGAGACCACGATCGCTGAACGCTACGAGTCGACCGACCCGCCAGTAACGCCTTATCCACCACAAATAAATCAATCCGGGAGTACACCCGGCGCACGTGGGAGAAATATGAAAATTCCTTCACCGTCGACATCCCAAACCTCCATGGGTCCACCCCCATATGCTCCATAAACCCCTTCAGCTCCTTCACCACTGCTGACACCTTCCCCGACCTCAGGCTTGACCGGTCCAGGCTTGGCTCTACAACTGTATTAAAATCCCCCTCCATAATCAACCAGTGCGAGTCTAGGTCAGGAATCTTCCCAGCACCTGACTCAAGAAATCTACATCATCCCAATTTAGGGAATAAATGTTTAACAGGACCATTGGCATTCCCTCCAGCTTCCCACTACCCATCATGAACCTCCCCCCCAATTGGCCACAGTGTTTCTCACCTCCAGCGCCACCCGCTTATTCACCAATACTGCCACCCGACTCATCTTTGTATCCAGTCCCGAGTGGAACACCTGCCCCACCCATCCTTTCTCCAACCTCGGCTGACACTAGCATGGGAACAGTGGCATTTTAAGGCAGAAAAAACGGCGCAAAAGCTGCACCGATCCTTCGTTTGGTGGGGTGCTAGCAGACACGCAGCATAAAGCCCCGGCTTTACCTGTGGATACGGCCGGAGCATTGCCGGGTCTGTGGCCGCCCATGCGCACAGGGGTGACCTGCAGCAGCCGCACCGTGCAGCATGGCGCCGGCCACACACGGACCCGTCCTGCCACATACTGTCCCCTAGTAACCCCCCCTCGCCACTCCTGGACCACCCCGCACCAATGCCCCAGACACCGCTAAAGCCCCCTCCCTGCCCACGGATCAGCTCCCCCCGACTTTGGCAGCGCTAGACTCAGTCCGCGGCCGCCACGCTGGGTTCATGAAAAAAAAAGCATGTGTGAACTCGGCCTATCAGGGACAGAGCATCGGGGGAGGGCCTCAGGTGACGTCCTGAGGCCATCCACACCACGTGCGGCATACTCAGTCTGCAGCCCCCAGCCCATGTAATGCGACTCTCCCGGTCCACCTTCAGATGTCCACCCTCATCACTCCTTTTCCATCTGCGCCACAGCAACCACACCCTTGTCATCAATGCCTCTCCCGCTTCCCCAAACAAAACAACAATCCCATCCCCCTCCCCTACATCTGTTTTCTGACAACCCCCCACTGCACGCCCGTTAACTAGTCCACCCAGCTAGCATGGCAGCCCCTACCCAAGGCATCCAAACCTACTTGTTTAATTTATATTGTCATCACAATTCAACAGCTGCCACCAGGATGATTTTTCAATTGATCAAAAAAACAATAAACCAAGTGAAATACCATTAAAGACATTCTAACAAGTGATTGGACTGGGGTGAGCACAGTAAGAAGTCTTACAACACCAGGTTAAAGTCTAACAGTTTTGTTTGGAATCACTAGCCCAGAAAGCTAGTCATTCGAAACAAACCTGTTGGACTTCAACCTGGTGTTGTAGGACGTCTTACTATACTAATAAGTATACAGGATGCATATATATACTAAGAACTAGTAAAATATCCCAAATAAACCTGATTCTTAATAGATTAATAAACCAATTTGAAACAAAGTAAGTAAAATAGGAATATATTTTGAAGTATACTTCCAAATAGAACCGAAAGAAATAGTTTCCTGAAAATGGTGGGGAATGACTTACCAACCTATTCTCATCATTGCTGTGGCCACTGCAGTCTCCCTTCAGATCTACCACTGGGAGGTTGGAGAGCGCCCTAGAGTCAGGAGAGTGATGTGTGATCTGTGTTGGTCTAACATCGACTGCAACTAGATGCAGTAAAACGAGAAACAGGCTTCCGATACAGGTGATGGTCCAACATTGTTTTATTGAACCTGTTGATTGCTATACATAATCTGCTGTGGGTTGGCACTCTATTAACCTAACTGATAACCTCCTACTGGCTTGAGCAGACTGGCTCTCTATCACATGGTGATGATGTTCATTGGCTTGTGCACTGCGACTATCTCCCAAGCCGTGTTCAGTGAGAGATGGAGAGCCTTAATGCCCTGTAGGCTTTATAGTGGTGGTGTCCTGTCTGGTGATTGGTTGTTCTGTGTCGTGTGTGTTCATTGGTTATCCTGTGTGTCAATCACTGCCTGTCTGCATCTCATGATATACATGAGTGGATATTGTGACAGAGAGAGGCCCATTTAAATTGAAAATCAAGTTTCTATAATGTACACAGAACTTTGGTTTTTCCATTTTAAAGAGTAAAGCACGCACATTGCATGCTCCAGCTTGTGTCAGCTGCTGGTCCATCCAATGAAGAGTCCATCAGTAAGTTTGATTGTGTTTTTGTGGTAACAGGAGAAGGAAGTGTGCTTAGCTAGGCCCTACCAAAATTAGACTTGATTTATTGATCACGATCCTCCTGTCACAATAGGGTGACTTCTGTTTTGTTATGCTCTTGACGTAGCATAAGCTGCTTCCTTGATGTGCACTCTGACAAAGGAAGGTTCAGACTTGGAGATAGCTTTAACACATTTGTTTAACTGTTAACAATTCTCCTACTTGGATTCGACTCTCCTGTTAATCCTGCTATAGCTACTCAGACTGACGAACCAGTCTGCTACAATCCACGTGGTGGGTGTGATGTGTTTCAAATCAACCCTGTGTACTCACTGAGTGTCGCCACTGGAAAGAGGAAGATCATGTGTGCTGTGTCCTTTTATATGGGTTGGTGTAATGCCCTCCTGTGGTTGTGTCACCTCTGTGTGTGTCGTGAATGCCCATTGGTCGTGTCCTATCTTACTGGCCTATTGGTTGAATGTCTGTGTGTCATGTCTCTGGTGCTCCCTCTAGTGTCTGGCTAGTCTACGTGTATTTACATTAACCCCTTGTGTATTTACAGTGAAGCATATCACCACAACTTCAACTATACTCAGAGGCTGAGTGTGTATATTAGAAATTTGGTTCAAAGCAGGAATTTGGTGTATAATGATGCTTTAGGTAAGGCGGGATTCTCCGTTGGCTGACGCCGAAATTGGGAAAAGCGATTGGGCGGATGATAGGTTCCTACCCTAAAATCGGAGAATACTGGATCGGGCCCGCTAATGATATGCAAACAATGTTTACTGTACATGCGTTCCGGACCTCATTGACGCGGCTGATGGAAAATAGTGATTTGGAGTCAAATCGGCGCCCGCTGCAATTTTAGCTCGGAACCTATTCTCCGGCCAATCGTATTTCACGATTTTGATGCAAACGGACAATCCCGCCCCAGATATAATGAGACTCGTGCTGCTATTCGTACTTTTGTGTTGCTGTTCTGTTGAAAATAAATGAAATAATAGGCTTCGCTGCATCATTTAGGACATCTGAAAAACCAAATTCATTGACGTTGGAAATGTCCCCTGAATTTATCAAAGATATAAGACCACCACCGTGGTTCACTGGAATAGTGATATTCCAGTGTTGAAGTGTTGAAGTTTGACTGCAGAGGCGCTTGGAAATATAATGTTTGTTGCCAAAATCGAGGGTGTGTCTAACCTTCCTTTCGGCTATTTAATAACCCGGGCATTCTATTTTAGTATGTCTTCATTCTTTCATTAAATCCATAACCCAAGAGCCCTGAAGGCAATCCTCATCGAAAGTGGAAAATAAATCAATGGTGTAAGTTTAAAAATACATTCATATCATGTTTTTCACAAGCTCAGGATATCTCAAAACCTTTACAGCCAATAAAGTATTGTTGATGTGTTGTAACATGGGGGCTGGATTCTCCGCTCCCCAACGCCGAAATCACGTTCGTCGGCAAGGCAGAGAATCCGTTTTGACGCCCATATCAGGAGCGGCACCGGTTTTTGTATTCTCCGCCTCCTGAAAAGCGGCCTCAGGCCATTGTCTGAGGCCGCACGCAATGCTCTATCCCCAGCTGGCCGAGTTCCCGACGGCGTGGGTTACATGTGTTCACACCGTCCGGGAACCTCGCGTGGCAGCTGTGGACTCAGTCCGGGGAGGTCTGATCCGCGGGTAGGGGCGACTTATTGTGGGGCTGGAGATACTGTGGGAGGGCGGTCCGGGGAGCACGAGCAGCCGAAGTGGGGCACTACATTTGCGGTCCGGGTCCGTGGGCTGAGTCCGCCATGGAGCAGACGCTGCCATGCGCTTGCGGGATTTCAGAACGGGAAGTGTTCGGGGCCATGTCGGCAGCTAGAGCTGAAAGCTCTACGCTGCCTCCCTGCTAGCCCCCAGCAAAACGGGAAATCGGTGGCATTTTACACCAGTTTTCCTGGTCACTGCCGGCCACTGCTGGTAGCAGAGTTCATGATGCGGCGGAGAATCCAGCATCAGCCAAAAAACAGCGCCAATCCCATTCTGATGCTCCGGTCCCTCACTGGCAGCAGCATCAAGGTTCACTACCCACGCCAGCGGGAGGATGCAAATGAACTAAGTTGACCCATTTGCATTCTCTTAACAGCCTGAATACCAGACTCTCCAAGCCTGCGTGATTCACAGGTATTTCCCACTGTGGCCCTGGAATGGTGAACCTCGTGGTGAGCCAAGGGGGTAACTCTTTTAGGGAGTTCCCCCAATGTTCATCGGAGGGGCACCCTCCCCACCCACAATGCAAATCTTGCCCACTGCACCTCCACCGTCCCCCCACTTGATACCACACATAAGAGAGACCCCTACCAGACACCCCCATTACTGAGACTCCCACCAGAAACCCCCCCATAAGGGAGACCTGAACCCAAACACTGCACCTGCCCCCCTCCGCCCTCCATTACAGAGATCCCTACCGGGAAGATCCTTATTAGAGAGACTCCTACCTGGAAGCCCCCCATTATAAACACCACTGCCTGGAAACCCACTATTACAGAGTATTGCCTGGTAGCCCCCCATTAAAGAGACTCCCGCCTGGAAGCCAGAGAGCAGTCCAGTCAGATTTAGTGAAAAAAATCACTGTTTTAAAACTCACCTGTGCAATACACCTGCTGGCTCAGGCAGAGAAAGCAGCAGCTGTCAATTCCTAAAAAGTGAAAACCACATCAGCTGGGTTTAAACCCCTTGAGATCTTTTATCTGCAAGGTTTTCATTCGCATCAATCTGAAATTGATTTTACTCATCTGTGATTGACAGCCTGCACAGACAGTTTAATCTCATTTCCCTTCACATGTAAGTGAATTTCAAGTAGCACCTATGAAACTAAACACAGTTTTTATAAACATCTAGCTATGATTGGCAGCTCTTGGACCACATAGAAGCCAGTTAAGGTCTCTCAGGACCTCTTTTTCTCTCTGAAAGCTCTTAACTACCTTTGATGTGGTCCAAGAGCTGTCAATCAGAGTGAGATGGGAGGTTTCCAGACAGGGATCCCTGTAATTAGGGGTTTCCAGGCAGGGGTCTCTGTAATTGGAGGATTCCAGGCAGGGGTTTCTGTAATGGGGGCTTCCAAACAGGGGTCTCTGAAATGAAATGAAATTCGCTTAGTGTCACGAGTAGGCTTCAATGAAGTTACTGTGAAAAGCCCCTAGTCGGCACATTCCGGCGCCTGTTCGGGGAGGCTGGTACGGGAATCGAACCGTGCTGCTGGCCTGCCTTGGTCTGCTTTAAAAGCCAGCGATTTAGCCTAATGAGCTAAACCAGCGAGGAGCTTCCAGTTAGGAGCTCTGTAATTAGGGGCTTCCAAGCAGGGGCTCTGTAATGAGAGGTCTTAAGTGGGGTTCTCTCTCATGGGGAGTGTTTATGGTGGGAGGTTGTTCTTATGGAGGTTCTCTGATGGTGTGTGTGGTGGGGGGGGGGGGGGTTGTCTGGCGGGGGTGGGATGGGCAGGATTTGCATTGTGGGGGTGAGGGTGGCCCTCTGATGGACTTTGGGGCCAACCCCTTAAAACAGTTACCCTCTCGACCCACAGCGAGGTCCACCGCGCGAGGGCCACGCTGGAAAATAACTACACCAATTCTCACCCACGCGAATCCCGATCCAAAGGGCAGGTGATTCGTGCAGGCTTGGAGAATCCAGTGCCCTACCCATTGGCGTGGGGCATGAACCTCGATGCTACCACCAGCAGGAGACTGGAGCATCGGAAACGGATCGGCACCCCGATCCTGCTTTTTGGTCGACATTGGATTCTCTGCTGCATTGGGAACTCCGCTGCCAGTGACAGGCAGTAGAGAATCCAGCCCAGTCGTTTTATTTGCGAGGATGTCTCTGAAATGCTGCTGGAGTAGGCTAGATAACTGCAAGTTAGATAACATTGCAGATTAACTAGCCTTGCGATGTGATGAAACCTCATCCTGCATTGTGAGGCAACCCTATGGTTGGCTGAGGTTGCATTGAAACCCTCAGGCACCTTTCCCCGCTCAGACAATGACTATGTTCAGAAACCCCCTGCCTTGCACTGGAGTGTCTCCC
Source organism: Scyliorhinus canicula (assembly GCF_902713615.1). Lineage (NCBI taxonomy): Eukaryota > Metazoa > Chordata > Chondrichthyes > Carcharhiniformes > Scyliorhinidae > Scyliorhinus > Scyliorhinus canicula. The sequence continues at coordinate 142,127,754 of NC_052150.1, forward strand.
TTTCTTTCTCCAAGCTTCAAACTGCAACACCTCCACGGTTGTATCAGTAAACCTGGCAGTCCCTGACCAAATGCTGCTATGCCCCTCCCTCTCCACATCGATGGAGGTTATTTCCACATGGAAACACCTTTCTCTGGGAAACAGGTGACCCCTCTTTAACTGTCTGCAGCCCTTTAATTAATGTATCAGAACTGAATCCGCCTTCTTCCCAGGGGCAATAATTATATCAGGCACAGCATGACTGATGCAAATCCATGTTGCATGTATAATTAGAAAGAGAAATTGCAGCATGTGAGCAGCAGATTAACATTGCCCGGTGGAATTTTCACAAATCCACTGATTCTATTGCAGATTAACCCAAATATCACCCAGATGGGAAAGGATCACAGATTTAACAATCCTAAAAAATATTCTGTCCGATTTCTGTCCTTGGAAAACTGGAAATTCTGAACTTTCTTTCTCCCATTTGAAACAAATCATTTAAAAGAAGACATGTTATTTTTCACATTGCAAAGTGCTGACATAGCCCTCACGGGGGTTAACAATAATTACAACATGCTGGGGACTAATTTGAATAAATGAAATTCAGATTTGAAAATCAGCAACATGGAAAATGAAAGAATTAAAGTACAGTATGCTGCTGATGGAGAATACTGGCCAGAAGTCATGCAGCCTCAGATCACTGAGCAGTCTGGCATTAAGACACAGAAACAGAAGCTTAATTCATTCTATTTAGATACAACTTGCTATTCTTTTGCTCCATCATCCTTGAGTTTAAAAGGGGAGTAAATGCCTTTACGGTGCACTCTCCCTCAACACTTGCAGCAGCGGCAACTATCTCGCATCGGGATCTGCAAAACAAAAATTAATCTTTTAATCCATGAAGTCCAGATTCTGAAATTCTAAGTGAATATGTCAAATGTAATGAATCAGGGATGGTTAGAGAGAACATCAGAGTAAGAGCCTGGAGTTCACAACAATAGAAGTTGTAACATCAGAAAAGAACAAGCCAGGACTGGATGGGGCGACAATATCAGAAACTGGGTAATGGTGGAATGACAGCGATGTGCATATTCTCTAATCTTCTTCCTTCCAACCTATGTTTGGAAGTCTACCTCCTTACAGGAGGCAGTCACCTATAGTTTGTGCATTCAGTTTAAAGGCTTGTACTTAATCAAATACATCCAACATGCTATTAGAAGAGACAGTTGTTTCTGCCTCTGAGGACAATAGGGACATTGGGAACAGGAAGATCAGAGGGCTTTTTCAATCTCACCCGATAGTAACATTCACTGATTTACCCTTTTATATACTGGCATGCAGCATAAGATACCGCAAGCTTTGAGTCAAGGAGTGGTTTACTATCAACTTCAAATATACATTCAATCCTCTGGATGCTGAAGAGGAAAAGGAGACAAAGAGTGGGTATTCCTCCAAGAAAAATTGGCAAGTGTTAAAATGGGCAGGACCTGGTGTGTCAGATCTCTCCCTGTTTCCTGCTCCCGCCTAGCTAAATACCATCTTAAAATCCGATAGTATTCATAGGGGAGGTCAGGTTACTGGAAATGGCACACATTATTGTTCAGCATTAGTGTATCCACACTTAATTCTGTTTATTTAATAGGAAGGACTGGATAAATGGAATATTTTAGTCACAGAGGGCTGCTTCCTTTCTTTGGGAAAAACTCTATTGTATGAGGGAGAATTTGAAGCATTTGGTTGAATTAATAAATCAGGTGAAGGACACTCAAAGGAGGTATAAGTTGGAAATTCACATTGTTGGCCTATTTTCAAGTTTCCCTGCAGCAGTAAAAGCCACGTGTATTTCTAAGTTGCTTCAGTACTGTATTGCTACTTCTTGGAAACTGCTTACGAGTTCAAATATGCAAGAGTAACAACAGTAAAACTTATTTTTAATATCTCGGCTAGCCTGAAGCAGTAACGTTGGTAAAACTTCAAACAAGCTCTGAGGCAGATGCGAAGGATCAGAATAACTTATTTCTCTTGCAGATAAAAGATTAAAGGACAATCTAAGTGAAACGTTTAAGATGACTGAAATAGCTGATAGGGCAGGGCGGAAAGGAACTATTTCCTCTGTTGGGGGAGTCCAGAACAAGGGAGCACGATACAAAATTAGAGCTCGGCCAGTCAAGGAGGACATCAGGAAGTTCTTGTTCACACCAATTTCAGTACAAATCTCCAAAATGCTGTTGAGTTGGGGGTCAATTGAAAATTTCAGCACTGAAATTGAGAAAGGCCGGAATTTTCCCAAAAAATTACTACGTTTCATTTCAGCCAGGAAAATTGGTGCGAATTGCGTCAGTTGTTCCAACACAACTCCCATCACGGGTGCAATTTAACAAAAAAGTTTCAAAATGTGGTAGTGAGCAAGAACCGCTGCGTGCTTCCCAACCTGTGGCCCGGCGAGGCGATCACCACTGCAAAATGTTAATTCGTCCACTTCACAAAGCGACATGGACTCCTCACCGCAAATCATGGTCACACCGGCTGATTCACCAGGATCGCGCTCGCCAGTCCTCTGTCAACGAGGGAGAGCAGCATTTAAACCAACCCTGCAGAGCCAATCCCACTCAGCTCACAACCATGCCACCTAGACGATCAGGCCCACGAATAGCAATGCCGACCTTGGGCAGACTGTTGGATGCGGTGCAGACCAGACGAGATGTCCTGTTCCCCCGAGAGTCACAAAGAGTCAGCCACAAGACAGCCACTGCCACCTGGGAGGAAGTGACAGCGGCAGTCAGCTTGGGGAGGGTGGCCAGGCAGACCGGCAGTCAACGGCCTTCACCACTCAGGGGAGTTAGCACTCGACCATCGACTCACCCCCACATACTCTCCCCTCATAATCACCCCCCATACTCCCCATCCACCCACCATATTTCCCCAATCCTCCTCCCACAACCCAATGCGCCCCTCAACATGCAAGTAAACACACATACGGCTAACAATGCCCCCACTGTGTCCCTGCAGGAAAAGATGGCCCGTAATCAATGGGAGAGGGCCTGGATGGGCGGCTGGATGCTGGACATCAGAAACCTCACCTCATATGAGGAACGGACCCTGGAGGTTGTGGGGGTGGCCAAGGACAGATCAGTGACCACTGTGGAGGTTGGCACACGACGCAGATGTGAGGATCCACCAGCCCCCATCCAGATGATCTGTCAAACGTGAGTTGTGAATGCCATAAACACTGACCCATTCCTCCCACTGACCACATGTCAGGGGCTGGTTTAGCTCACAAGGCTAAATCGCTGGCTTTTAAAGCAGACCAAGCGGGTCAGCAGCACGGTTCGATTCCCGTACCAGCCTCCCCGGACAGGCGCCGGAATGTGGCGACTAGGGGCTTTTCACAGTAACTTCATTGAAGCCTACTCGTGACAATAAGCGATTTTCATTTCATTTCATTTCATTTCATTTTTCATTTCCATTCTCCAGCAGGGCCTACAGCTGACGGTGCTGGCCCATCCAGGGTGCCCCGGCCTCCCAAGAGAACACTATGGAGGAGAGCTATCAGCCCCAACCTCCACCAGCACAGCGACACGCACCAAAGTGGGCAAAAGTAGTGGACAGGCGTCTGGTGCACGTTCTGGTGAGCACCACACAGTTGCAGGTGCACATCATGTGGAGGCAGGAACACCCAGGCGTGACAGCAGTCCGAGGTCTGCTGGATCCCAGGACCCAACTGGGTCCCAGTCATAAACTGAGCCCCTGGACCAAGTTTACCCGGAGCTGATGTAGATGAGAGGATGTGGCCGTGAGATTTAGAGGAGGATGTCAGCGACCCTCCAGCAGGTCAATAGCCGATTGGAGGAGACACAGAGGCAACCGGTGCAGGAGATGGCGCCAGCAATGCGTGGCACAGAGGTCAACACTGCTAGGGTGGTGGCCTAGTAGTGACACAAACAATCCTTCGTCAATTGTCCCATCATATTGTTTTCCTTCTCTCCACAGTGGAGGGTCTGGTGCACAACATCAGCAGCATGAGTGGAGGTGTCCAAGGCGTGGCTCAATCAGTGACAGCCATGGCTGAGGGCCTCACCAGGATGTACCAGTCACTGAGGGACGTGACCCAGTACCAGGTGAACATTTATGAAGCACTGCGGAGCATGTCCCAGTCCTGGATGGGCATAGCCAAGGCGCTGCAGAGCATGTCCTGGTCGTTGGGAGATGGGCATTGCCGGGGCACTCCAGGTATATCCCAGTCACTGAGGAGCATCGCCGAGGGCGTCGACACTCTGCTGTAGAACCAGATGATGCAGGGGCAACCGGGGCTCGATCCAGCTGACCCTCCGGCCTGAGGTGAACCCCACGGCTCTACGGGAACCAACCAGGAGGAGGGGGCACTGGGTGTCAACCCGCAACTATCCTATAGAGTGGCAACGGGGGTCACCAGCTCCCCCAAGTTCCATCACCCTGACAACAGCGCGTCTCGCAGTCAGCACCTGGTACAGTGCGGCATGGTGGGGCATGTGCCGCCGGCAAGTGCACTGGGGCTCTTCGGCCCCAGAGTCTGGGACAGAGCACTCCTCCGGCAGTCCCCCTGGTATCAGGACACCGTGTGGTGCCACCCTTGCTCATGTTTTTGGAGCTTGGGGAGTTTATCACTGAGTACTCCCACACTTAAGGCGCAATTCAGTGGAAATAAATCAAAGTCCACTTTTGAGCGTGTTTGGCAGGATGTTTCTCGGCAGCTGCGTCGGCAAGATCCCCCCGCATTTCACCGGCACTTTGTCTGTTTTTTGGGACCCGAGACATTTCTCCCTGCCGAGGTCAGACTTAAATAGATTTCCTGAACTGGCAAGCTGAGCTCGCCAGCAGGACCAGATCCTCGCAGATCGGGGCGCCATTTTGGCCGGCTGTCCCAATCAGTACATCCCTCCTTTCGGGCCCCATTCCTTTTCTGGACCCCCCCCGCGCCCCCGTTTTATGGAGCCTCCCCCGCAACCAGTAGACACCCAACCCCCCACTCGCAGGCATCAGACCTGCCCCCTCCTACCCACCCCTCCCATCACTGGCAGCACCATCCCACCAAAGTGAATGACACACCGCTAAGGGCCACCAAAAGCCCCCATTTAATTCTCCTTCTTCATGCCCCCCAGTCATGCCCCCTTCAGTTCTCCCCTCAGTTCCTCCCCCTTTCATGGCCATGTCCCCTCTCAGGCCCCGCCCCTTGGCAGTCCCCCATTGGCACCATGGAACACTGACAGGACCACTCAAGTGTTCCAGTGGCCTTCGTGCCCCCTGGCATGATCATGAGGTCTGGTCTCCGTTCATGGAGACTAGTAATGAACCCGCCAGTCTCAGGCTGTGGTGGAGGGGTGGAGTATCTTGAGAGCTGGGAGACTCCGACTTTGAATAGGTTGAGCATACTTAAATGAGTGCTGCGGGCTGGGAGCACCGCGCTGCGTTTGGCACCTGCTTAGGGGCTCTCCTGCAGTTCTCCATGAATAGCGCGGGGTGCAGCAGGCGTAATGTGGCCGGAAGATCGCCACCAGATTTTTGAAATAAGAACAGAAAAAGCTCAGTGGATCTGGCAGCATCTGTGAAGCAATGTGACACTTTATCAGAACTCATAGATTTTTGTGAGGTACAAGTTAGAAAATTAAGGTGGCTAAATGGAATTACATACAGATCAGCCATGGTAATTGAAAGTTGGAATAGGTATGAGGGGCTGAATGGCCTAATTCTGTTCCTATGTTCCTAAATCACATCCTCATTGCAAATATCTGAGAACGATTTAGTACAGTTCCACAAGCTGAATTTCCGAATAGGTAAACTTCCTGATCAGCCAATGTAGTTGCTTTGACTACACACCTTCAGACTCTGGGAGACCAGTTGCAGAGAATGGAAAATAATTTCAGAGTATCAGGGCACAATATCTCTTTGTCTGTAGCATCTGACTGACACCATTATTCTGACTGTTAAATCCAGGATCCTGCACAAATGTCATGATGGGAAACTGTCATCGTGCTGTCATCCTTTTTCCTGATGACAACTCATGTGGCATTTCACCTTAGATGTCTGCCAACACACAGCACCAGACAAGTATCGTTGTACTGTAAATGGAAGAATACCTAGGACAGCAACTTTTACCCCTTGCACTTGACATTTGCACATAGCCACCATTTTAGGGGTGGCCAGCTCCTGTGCAGGCAGTCAATACTACTGGAATTTAGAACTCTTGTGTACCTGACCTTTGCCCCAAATTGCAGTTCCCATGGTCAGAACGACACTATTTTTTGCACAAAGAACAGTTCAATTCCCAAGCCTGTGACTTACAGCTCCTCAGTGCTGATCTCCAGCCATAACTTTATCAGGAGGCAGGTAAAAAGCCCACTATAAATGGCTGAAACCCACAGTTACTCCTTTGCTTTGATTTTCCACCCCACTCTCACCAATGTTATGATGAGGCACAGGGAGAATTCCTGTGTCCTTCAGGGCATGGGTTTGTATTTATCATACTAGAGATTCGAGAGGTTTACAGCCCATTGTATTATTGGAACTTTTGACATCACTGTTTCTTATTCAAAGTCTCTTTGGAAAATTTACAAAATGGTTTTCTTAAAATCACAAAATTTAAAGAAGAATATTTTTCCTGCGATTGTAGATTTACAGAAAATCTACTTTCCCTTCTTAGCAGATACGGGCTTGAACCTTAATAATTGGGATATATTCTATGCAGCAGTCACCATTTACATGATTCAAAAAACAGATTGAAATAACGCAGGAGGGGCGGCACGGTGGCCTAGTGGTTAGCACAACCGCCTCACGGCGCTGAGGTCCCAGGTTCGATCCCGGCTCTGGGTCACTGTCCATGTGGAGTTTGCACATTCTCTCTGTATTTGCGTGGGTTTCACCCCCACAACCCAAAAATGTGCAGAGTAGGTGGATTGGCCACGCTAAATTGCCCCTTAATAGAAAAAATAATTGGGTAATCTAAATTTATAAAAAAAAAAGAAATAACGCAGGAATATTTGTGCCAGGACAGGTGGGAGAGCAACGTGAAATGTTTAAGTCCTAGCAGCAGTCAGGGGATGATAATCATGTCATGTGAGAGTGCCTTTAAGAAATGGATGTTTAAGCAATGTACCTTTAAGAAATGCAGTGATGTTAGAGTGTGGGTGGAGCTGGACTTTAGCTCAGCCATTTTGAAGTTTTTAGTTTCAGTTTGAGGAGAAAGCTGGGAGTGCCTGTGTGTTTGGCCGAGGGCTGCTTGAAAGGAGAAAGCCGGTCCTGAGAAAGCATTTTGAGAAGTGCCTGTGTTGGCTGTGTGCTGCATGAAAACATGCTGGGACTGCAGGCTGATATATCTTTCCCATCCAGCAGAAAATATATATTAACTGTAACCTGGTGTTACTGTTTTTGTGAAGGTGAAGTTGTTTGGATGTGTATAGGAACAGTGTGCAGGATTAGGTAGTGTTGTATTATTTTCAGGGTTATCTTTGAAGTAAGGGGTGTTAAGAAATCCATTGTTTATTTTAAAAGGTTAAGTTGAGTTCCTGGAATAAACATTGTTTTGTTTTAAAAACCACATGTCCATAATTGTCATACCACACCTAGGGAACAAGCCATGTGCTTCAAAAGCAACAATCCATTAAAGGGGGGGGAACTCCATGATACATTTTGGGGTTCTGAAAACACCTCTCCCAAAAGTTGGAAGGCCGGGTGATTATTTTTCCTTTCCTCGTGCCAGTTTCAGCAGCTTGAATGCCATCTGCCCCCATCCACATCCCCCAACGCGAGCTGGGACCAGCTACCTCAGCACGGTACACAAAACTCAAAACGTTTGTTTTCAGTCACCCGTCTGCGACAGGCGAATATTTTCAAGGAGTGAACTGACATTTAGAGCGTTGAAACCAGGCAATGCCTTTGTAAATGAATGCACGCAGAGAGGAAGAATTAAGAATCCAAACCAATATAATAAAGACTTCTGCTCAGTTGCAGTTGATATTGATTGGCGAACCATTTCTGCAGCTAAAGTAGAAAAGATCCTTTGAAAATCTACTGGCTCTCTGCCCAACACCCAACAGCTCCACACTCCCTCCTCATTTCCCACATCACTTTAGTGTTGCCCCTTCGCATTCCCTGTGGTACCAGAGGTCAGCTTCTGCAGTGGTTCAAGGAAGCACATTATTTCTAACATTAGCACATTCACCATCGGGATCCCAAGAGTCATTAATAAACATTTTCTGCCTTACAGTGATCCAGGCAATATTAACGCTTGAAATTCTTTACTGGGACCTAATGTCATTCTGAAAATAATTTGAGTATCATTTGGGAAAAAAAAGAATATATATTATTCACGCTTCATCGCTAGATCAAATCATTATCGTTTCTCAGGAGATTGAAATTCTATTAGTGGGAGTTAAGTATTCCTCTGACAAAAAGGATTCCACCACATAACGGGGAATTTGATCTACAGCTGTAATTGGCATTGCATCTGCTACTGAATTCTAAATGGAGCTGTGAATCACATTGATCCTCGCAGTTTGCTAGGCATAGAAAGTTCAATTTCCTATTTATTTCCCCAGTGTCTATAATTACATCATGCCACATGTTGTTAGAGTCACAACTAGAATGTGTGATATTATAATAAGTACATGAAAACTTCCGAAAAAATTGAAAACCTTTAAATACTGCATTATAGGGTACATTTTATAATTTAGTGCTCCTGCCACACAAAGCTATGCTGGAAGCATTAAATCTAAAACTGCAGCCCCTAAATATTTAAGAATATAAAGATTTGCTTTCAGAATAACCGTTTGAGAACTGAGTGAGGAATGATGTGATGCTCTGGATGCCCCTCTTGATGCGTCCACCAAAAACATGGTTGTAGACATATAGCAGCAGCTCCCTTGGAATCTGCCAAAGCTAACCACAGAAGCTTGTTTATGTTGAGAGCCACAACTTTGCTGCTGCATTTGACCACTCGGCGCAGGGTGAAGTCGAGACATCCTGAGTGAGAGGCAGCCAGAGTGGGGATTAGAATTTGGTAATTTGGTGCAGTGAGGTAATTCGGTGCAGATGGGGAGGAGGAGCTTTTTCCCTATCATTTTGTTTTCTTTCTTCTGTTAATCTGCAGGGAGAGATCCAGAGAGCATCCCGGGAAGGTAAGTGATTTTATTACCTTTTCAAATTGTGTGTGGGGGGGGGGGGGGATAAAAGCTTTAGTGACATCACAGTAAAGCTGTGAACTGGTTGGCTGGTTGGGAATCTGTTCAATTTGAAAAAAATAATAATATTGCAAAACAAATCTAATTGATTAATGAGATAGTGGAGTAACAAACCTGAGGGCAGAGATCAGTATTTAGCATTTAATTTTGCAGTAAAAATCTAGTGTCAGGGCCATATAGTTAATTGTAACTCAATCTAACAATAATTCAAGTGTTTATTTCAAATTAATTAACTAGAGCTCAAATGTCACTCAGCGGGGTGCAGTATCCAACTGTGAGATGTGGCAGATCTGTGACACTTCCAGCGTTCCGGTCGACTACATCTGCAGCAAGTGCAACCAATGGCAGCTCCTCACTGACCGCGTGGTTCGGTTGGAGCAGTAGTTGGATGCACGTAGGAGCATGCAGGTAGCGGAAAGCATCATAGATAGGTGTTATAGAGATGTGGTCACACCCAAGGTGCAGGCAGAGAGATGAGTGACCACCAGAAGGGGCAGGCAGTCAGTGCAGGAATCCCCTGTGGTTGTCCCCCTCTAGAACAGGCATACCGCTTTGGACACTGTTGGGGGGAATAGCCTATCAGGGGAAAACAGCAGCAACAAGAGCAGTGGCACCACGACTGGCTCTGATGTTCAGCAGGGAGGTTCAAAGCGCAGAAAAGCAATAATCATAGGGGCCCTGTAGTCAGGGCCACAGATAGGCGCTTCTGTGGACGTGAAAAAGACTCCAGGATGGTATCTTTACATGGACATAAAAAGCAAGAGGGTAGCCAGGGAAAGGTTTGGCCCACTGAAGAACAGGGGAGGGAATCCATATGTGGAGCCAGAGGAAATGGGCGAGGTACTAAATGAATGCTGTGTATCAGTATTCACCAAAGAGAAGGAATTGGTGGATTTTGAGTCTGGAGAAGGGTGTGTAGATAGCCTGGGTCACATTGAGATCAAAAAGATGAGATGTTAGGCGTCTTGAAAAATATTAAGGTAGATAAGTCCCCAGGGCCTGATGGGATCTACCCCAGAATACTGAAGGAGGCAAGAGAGGAATTTGCTGAGGCCATGACATAAATCTCTGGATCCTCATTGTCTTCAGGTGATGTCCTGGAGGACTAGAGAATAGCCAATGTTGTTCCTTTGTTTAAGAAGGGTAGCAAGGATAATCCAGGGAACTACAGAGCCTCACGACAGTGGTAGGGAAATTACTGGAAAAAATTCTTCGAGACAGGATCTACTCCCATTTGGAAGGAAGTGGACATATTAGCGAGAGGCAGCACGGTTTTGTGAAGGGGAGGTCGTATCTCACTAACTTGATAGAGTTTTTCGAGGAGGTCACAAAAATGATTGTTGCAGGTAGGGCAGTGGATGTTGTCTATATGGACTTCAGTAAGGCCTTTGACAAGGTCGTTCATGGCAGACTGGTACAAAAGGTGAAGTCACATGGGCAAGATTGATACAGAACTGGCTAGGTCAGATAAGGCAGAGAGGAGTAATGGGAGGTGGCTTTTCTGATTGGAGGGCTTTGATTACTGGTGTTCCGCAGGGATCAGTGCTGGGACCTTTGTTGTTCGTAGTATATATCAATGATTTGGAGGAAAATGTAACTAGTCTGATTAGTAAGTTTGTGGATGACACAAAGGTTGGTGGAATTGCGGATAGCGATACAACAGGATTTAGATCGTCTGGAGAGTTGGGCGGAGAGATGGCAGATGAAGTTTAATCCAGACAAATATGAGGTAATGCATTTTGGAAAGTCAGAGACTTTTTCCCAGGGTAGAGGGGTCAATTAGTAGGGGGCATAGGTTTAGGGCACGGGGGGCAAGGTTTAGAGGAGATGCCGAGGCAAGTTTTTTTACACAGAGGGAAGTGGGTGCCTGGAACCCGCTGCCGGAGGAGGTTGTGGAAGCAGGGACGATAGTGACGTTTAAGGGGCACCTTGACAAATACATGAACAGGATGGGAATAGAGGGATACGGACCCCGGAACTGTAGAAGATTTTAGTTAAAACGGGCAGCATGGTCGGCGCAAGCTTGGAGGGCCGAAGGGCCTGTTCCTGCTCCTGTACTTCTCTTTGTTATTTGTTCTTTTGGCCCAGGTTGGGCAGGATAGTCTCCAGGCTTTGGATGCAGCCTTGGTGCAAGTTTGAGTTGGGGTCCTCCATGCTCTCTGACAGGCTGCCCAGTGCAACTTGTGAAATGAAGAGGAAAAGGAGAGCATTGCAGGTAATTAACTTGTGTAGGTGCAAGCAGAGAATAAGAGAGAGCAGGATCTCCTTCCTCCTGTCCAGCGGCTCCTTCAGGTCCTCCAATATGGTATCAAGGAGCCTGGACATTCTCTCTTGGACTCTTGCAGCCACTGCAAAGTTGCATAAGAACATAGGACTTAGGAGCAGGAGAGCTTGTTGGCTGCAGCCAGTGTCACCTCCCCTTTAAGAAGTGTAAGCTGTCTTCATATTGGGCAAGTCAAGCCTGATTTCCCAATTCCTAAATTACTATGTACCCATTAGTGCAGGCTACATGCCTGCGAGCATCAATTTCTGGTGCCCCTCACAAGGACTTGTAATCGCCCAACAGCTGGGTACACTCTGCATTGCAGTAACAGGGCATGCTATAATGCTGCCATTTTCACAATCTTGTCCACTTCACAAATATTAAGTTATATTTCATGACTCCACGATCCCAGCGCTGAGCTTGATGTGACAGGAATGCATATTGGGAATTCAGCCCCAGAGGGCAGTGAGCCCCACGAGAACTTGCATCCATCAGTTATTTTATTTTTTTGCCAGAAGCACAGGTTTGAAAAACATCTGCTGTCAAAAATGGTATTTTATTTTAGGAAACTAGGACATGTTTGCTTGAGTAATCAAGATTCTGATGAAAAAGACTATTGTGAATTATTGCTCTAATTGTTGAGCTGGAAAGCCATTTTTTGAAATATATGTATTTGTTTTTAAAAACTGTTTCTCATATACAAAGCCAAGTTATTTATCAGCAAGTCGTAAATTGTTACGATGACTATGATATTTGCTGAGGGAAGTTTTAAAATTAGAGCATTAGTCCAAGTAAGAGAAATGCTGCATATTTTTTAACATTCCTCTCTAGTCTCCATTTTTCTCCCTCTTCAGTTTTATTTCCATGTTTCAGGTCTTAGAAACTGCCCATCCCGCAATTATCCACACCATGTGTAAAAGCTGCGACTGATTTTCGACTCCCCTCTACCAACAAGCTGCCTCAGGGGGTTCAGAAGTTTGCCAGCTTGATAATAATGAGAGCTGCAAAACAATAACACATGTGCCTCAGGTCTCTACATGCAGGTTTGGAGTCTGTTCTCTTTGCCACCAGCAAATGATTTTGGGTGTTCTTAAATTTTTCAGACTATGTTTTAAGGTTTCAGAAGGAGTATTTACAAGAAATCTTTATTTGACAAGCAGTGCATCTTATATCAATCTCACATTGCAAACCCCTCTCTTCAAAGCATTTGCAGCGCGCATAAACACGCGTTTAACAAAATCCTTGTTTAAGAGCTTTTTTCTGCATTATGATGCACCGAGCCCTACAATTCAGTAAATGTCAACTGTTGATATTATGATCGCCCTTTGTTTTGATATGTCACAACGACAGATGGTCAATGGCACAGACAGATTCGGAGTGTGGAAAGGGAAGAATTCACAGATGGTGCATTCATTTGATCAGCTTGCCTTTCAGAGGTGTTGTTCAAGGAAGCAAATGTTGTTTGACCAGAATAGGAGCTAACAGAATACTTTGACAGGGTAATCTTTGGTTTTGGGGTTTTGGACTCACCAGCAGGAAGCCCCACCTGCCAGTTACTGCGCATCAAAAGTTCAGGCATATGCCAGGCTTGACTTTCCATTCATTTAAGTTAATTGGTCAGCAAACTGTGTACCGTATGCATCCAAATTTCCAATATCAGGAGCTGTGGGGAAGGTGGAGGGAGGGGTTAGTCAATCCACCAAAAATGTGAAGTCAAAATAATGTGTCACCGCCAATGGAATGATTGTAGTTCTCACTTTCTGGTGGAGCGACCAGTGCTATTCACTGATGGATGATTTTTGCTGCCATAAATATTCAATTATAAAATAATATAATACAATATTAAATATTTTGGCACCATGATCAGTTAATTATCATTGCCAGTCCTGTATTAGACAGGAAGGCAATGGATGAGGAATTAACTGAAAACTACATAAACGGTTTGCATTTTTTGTGCCCATTATGAGTTAACATTATTCTTTCTTTGGCCAGCAACATACAGTGTGTGGCCCGATCCCTAAACAACAGCCGCAGATGCTAAGAGGTTGGCCAATGTTTTTCTTCATATCTGGCCATTATTGAATTATCTTTACAAAAAGACTTCCTGCCTAGTCCAGAATTAGAAAGAAAAAATTAACCATGTCTTCTGCCTGGATAGTTGATATATGCATCTCTGTCGATAATCTCTCAATCAGCTCTGGCATGAGAACTGATGCGGCCCACTACTCCTAGGGGGTTAGTTGGATAGAGGAATATGATCCTCCTACTATTTGCAGCGAGCTTCATTTTAACTGAGCTGCCTGCTTAGCCCCCTTTACTTCACATCATTCAACATTGTTGAGATATATTTAGCTCCTTTTGCTGGATTCCGTGAAAAGTTCAACAGTTTCTGGATTCAGCTTGTGGGCCCATGACTTCAACTGTTCCGTAACAATGTTAACCAGGAGCATCGCCCACAGGGAATAAAGTGTAATGAGCAAGGGGAAAACATTCAAAGAGTTGGAACTGAACCTTTAGGTGGCAGTTAATGGAGCTCTGAGGAGCGGGGAGGGAGGTGGTGGGATCACGAGGAGTCATAAGGGAAGGCAGGGCAGGCCAAATTTCCTTTATTTTCTCAACTACGTCGAATACTCTTAGTAGTAGGGAAGGTAGAGGGTAGCCTTCCCACCAGGAGTTCAACTGAGGCACTTAAGTGGCCAATGTAAGGCCACTTAAGGGGCACTTCCCACTGGGCTGGCATTCTACAGGCAGTGGAGAACCCTCCGCCATGTCGGGAGGCCACCCGGTAAATCCTGGATGTTCCCCAGTGGGTTGGGGAGGGAGGACGACCTAACCGAAAGCAAGGGTCACCCTCCCAGAAATAAAACCATCGCTCTCATCATTTACCATCAACCCCTCAATGGGACCTACCTGACTGGCTCAAACCACCCCAACACCATTTACTTCAGTCCCAGGATGGTGACCATAATGCTGCTCCAGGTTGGGTGCAGCCTACTGTGGCTCAGGATTGACTGGCGACACTGAGAGGCAGGATATTATCACTTTTGTGATAAAAAAGAGGAATAGTCATCTACCGCTATTAATATTGCTATTTCAGTTTTTCTTCCCATTCATTGTTTTTTTTTCTTAAATTTAGAGTGCCCAATTAATTTTTTCCAATTAAGGGGCAATTTAGCGTGGCCAATCCACTTACCCTGCACATCTTTGGGTTGTGGGTGCGAAACCCACGCAGACACGGGGAGAACGTGCAAACTCCACACGGACAGTGACCCAGAGCCGGGATCGAACCTGGGACCTCAGTGCCGTGAGGCAACAGGGCTAACCCACTGCGCCACCGTGCTGCCCTTCTTCCCATTCATAAAGGACCACACGAACAGAAATGAAAACATTTTTTTTTTTAAATATTTGCTTATCGCCTATTAATGAGCTTACTACCATTCAACTTCACACCAATGTTCTCGCAGTCAGTGTCACAGTAAAGTATCCTCATGTGTAATATTTGCAAAATGTCTGGGGACTGAGTCCTCACAGCCAATGTCACAGTGAGCAGTCTGGGAACTGAGTCCTCGGAATCAGTGTCACAGTGAAGCAGTCTGCGAACTGTGTCCTAGTAGTCAGTGTCACAGTGACCCAGTCTAGGAACTGTGTCCTCGCAGTCAGTGTCACAGTAAAGCAGTCTGGGAACCGTGTCCTCGCAGTCAGCGTCACAGTGAAGCAGTCTGGGAACCGTGTCCTTGCAGTCAGTGTCACAGTGAAGGAGTCTGGGAACCGTGTCCTTGTAGTCAGTGTTACAGTGAAACAGCCTGGGAACTGTGTCAGTCAGTGTCACAGTGAAGCAGTCTGGGAACTGTATCATTGCAGTCAGTGTCATAGTGAGGCAGTCTGGAAACTTTGTCCTCGCAGTCAGTGTCACAGTGAAGCAGTCTGGGAACCGTGTCCTCGCAGTCAGTGTCACAGTGAAGGGGTCTGGGAACCGTGTCCTCGTAGTCAGTGTCACAGTGAAACAGCCTGGGAACTGTGTCGTCGCAGTCAGTGTCACAGTGAGGCATTCTGGGAACAGTGTCCTCAAAGTGAGTGCCACAGTGAAGCAGTCTGGGAACTGTGTACTTGCAGTCAGTAACACAGTGAAGCAGTCTGGGAACTGTGTCAGTCAGTGTCACAGTGAAGCAGTCTGGGAACTGTGTCCTTGCAGTCAGTGTCACAGTGAAGCAGTCTGGGAACCGTGTCCTTGCAGTCAGTGTCACAGTGAAGGGGTCTGGGAACCGTGTCCTCGTAGTCAGTGTCACAGTGAAACAGCCTGGGAACTGTGTCGTCGCAGTCAGTGTCACAGTGAGGCATTCTGGGAACAGTGTCCTCAAAGTGAGTGCCACAGTGAAGCAGTCTGGGAACTGTGTACTTGCAGTCAGTAACACAGTGAAGCAGTCTGGGAACTGTGTCCTTGCAGTCAGAGTAACACAGTGAAACAGTCTGGGAAGTATGTCCTCACAGTCAGTGTCAGAGTGAAGCAGTCTGGGAACAGTATCCTTGCAGTCAGTGTCACAGTGAAGCAGTCTGGGATCTGTATCCTCGCGGTCACTTTCACAGTGAAGCAGTCTGGGTACTGTGCCCTCGCAGTTGCCATCACAGTGTTGCAGTCTGGGAACTATATCCTCATAGTTGGTATCACAGCAAAGCAGTCTGAGACCTAGATCCTCGCAGTCAGTGTCACAGTGAAGCAGTCTGGGAACTGTGTCCTCGCAGTCAATGTCATAGTGATGCAGTCTGGGAACTGCATCCTCACAGTCAGTGTCTCAGTGAAGCAGTCTGGGAACTGTGTCCTCGCAGTCAGCGTCACAATGAAGCAGTCTGGGAACTGCATCCTCACAGTCAGTGTCACGGTGAAGCAGTCTGGGAACTGTGTCCTCGCAGTCAGCGTCACAGTGAAGCAGTCAGGAAACTATGTCCTTGCAGTCAGTAAGACAGTGAAGCAGTCTGGGAACTATGTCCTCCCAGTCAGTGTCAGTGTGAAGCAGTCTGGGAACACTGTCCTCGCAGTCAGTAACACAGTGAAGAAGTCTGGGAACTGTGTCCCATATTCAGTTCACAGTAAAGCAGTCTGGGAACTGTCTCCTTGCTCACAGGAACACAGTTAAGCAGTCAGGGATTTGCGTCGTCTCAGTCAGTGTCACAGTGAAGCAGTCTGGGAACTGTGTCCTCATAGTCAGTGTCACAGTGAGGTAGTCCGGGAACTGTGTCCTTGCAGTCAGCGTCAGAGTGAAGAAATCTGAGAACTGTGCACTCGCAGTCGGTGTCACAATGAAGTAGTCTGGGATCTATATCCTCGCAGTCAGTGTCACAGTGAGGCAGTCTGGGAACTGTGTCTTCGCAGTCAGTGTCACAGTGAGGCAGTCTGGGAACTGTGTACTCGCGGTCAGCGGCACGGTGAGGCAGTCTGGGAACTGTGTCCTTGAAGTCGGTCTCACAGTGAAGCAGTCTGGGAACTGTGTGATCGCAGTCAGTGTCACAGTGAGGCAGTCTGGGAACAGAGTCCTCAAAGTGAGTGCCACAGTGAAGCACTCTGGGAACTGTGTCCTCGCATTCGTTGTCACACTGACGCAGTCTGGGAACAGTGTCGTCGCAGTCAGTGTCACAGTGAGGCAGTCTGGGAACTGTGTACTCGCAGTCAGTGTCACAGTGAGGCAGTCTGGGAACTGTGTGATCGCAGTCAGTGTCACAGTGAAGCACTCCGGGAACTGTGTCCTCGCATTCGTTGTCACAGTGAGGCAGTCTGGGAACAGTGTCGTTGCAGTCAGTGTCACAGTGAGGCAGTCTGGGAACTGTGTACTCGCAGTCAGTGTCACAGTGAGGCAGTCTGGGAACTGTGTGATCGCAGTCAGTGTCACAGTGAAGCAGTCTGGAAACTGTGTCCGCGCAGTCAGTATCACAGTGAAGCATTCCGGGAACTGTGTCCTTGCAGTTAGCGCCACAGTGAAGCAGTCTGGGAACTGTGTCCGTGCAGTCAGTATCACAGTGAAGAAGTCTGGGAACTGTGTCTGTACAGTCAGCATCACAGTGAAGTAGTCTGGGAACTGTGTCCTCGCACTCAGTGTCACAGTGAAGCAGTCTGGGAATTGTGTCCTCACAGTCGGTGTCACAGTGAAGCAGTCTGGGAACTGTGTCCTCACAGGCGGTGTCACAGTGAAGCAGCCTGGGAACTGTGTCCTCGCAGTCAGTGTCACAGTGAAGCAGTCTGGGAATTGTGTCCTCACAGTCGGTGTCTCAGTGAAGCAGTCTGGGAACTGTGTCCTCGCAGTCAGTGTCACAGTGAAGCAGTCTGGGAACTGTGTCCGCGCAGTCAGTATCACAGTGAAGTAGTCTGGGAACTGTGTCCTTGCAGTCAGTGTCACAGTGTGGTAGTCGGCATTAGGGGTATGACGGTATCCAGGTTGATGCTGTAAGACCATTGGTGTGGGAGGTACCTGAGACAGCAATATCATTGGTGAAGCCTGCCTGCTGATTCCGCCTTGTAAGGCGGAGTATAAGGGTCTGTGTTTCCCTAGCAGCTGCATTCTGTACCTGCGCTGCTGGGGGAAACATCCAGTCCAATAAAGCCTTCAATTGTCCAATCTCGCTTCTGGAGTCATTGATCGAACATCAATTTATTGGACTAGATTTTAAAGAATGGAGCTCCGAATCAAACTGGCGTGTCTGCAACTCAGCCCCCACGCGGCAAACCTTCAAACACTGGCTGACATGCTTCAACGGGTACCTCAGGACGGCCACAGCTACACCCATGGAGGACCAAAAGATGCAAGTTCTCCACTCGAGGGTGAGCCCAGAGATCTACACCCTCATCGAGGATGCGGACAATTTTGAGGCTGCGATGGCCCTGTTGAAAGGACACTACATTCGCCCAGTAAACCATGTCTACGCCCGACATCTGCTAGCGATGAGGCAACAAATCCCCGGGGAATCGCTGGATGAATTCTATCGTGCGCTCCTGATGTTAGGTAGGAACTGTGACTGCCCGCAAGTTTCAGCCAGCGACCACACAGAACTTTTAATCCGGGACGCATTCGTTGCTAGTATGCTGTCCCCCCAAATCCGTCAGTGGTTGCTAGAGAAAGAGACACTGAGCCTCAAGGAGACAAGGGCCCTTGCTAGCTCCCTGGACGTCCCCGACCGCGAGGCAGCCCATTGGGCAGTGTGGAACCCCCCCTCCGCGGCCGACACCGATGCATCCCCCATACCCCCACAAGCTTGTGCCGCGCGGCTACCAGGCAACCCCGGGGGCCCGGCTGTTATTTTTGGGGGCAAGCCAAGCACCCCCGGCAGCGCTGCCCGGCCCGCTCCTCCACCTGCAAAGGGTGCGTCAAAAAGGGCTATTTCATGGCTGTACGTCAGGCCCGGGCGGTTGCCGCAGTCTCTGGGGGCGAACCAGGACCGCCATCACAACTCCCTCCACGAGCCACGGCAGCCAGCGGGCGCCGCCATCTTGTTCCCCAGGGACCACGTGTGGCAGATGGGTGCCGCCATCTTGCACACCTCCAGCCATGTGCGGGCAGTGGGCACCGCCATCTTGGCTGGAGCCTCAGGACCCTGATTCGGATGACCACACACCGCCCGTGTTAAATCTCGAACTTTTACCACGACTCGTCTCGGTGACCCTGGACCCCGAACGCTCTCAACCGCGAAGATGACCGTGCTCATCAACGGGGGCGAATGATCCTGCCTGATCGATTCCGGGAGAACAGGGAGCTTCATACACCCCAACACGGTAAGGTGCTGTTCTCTTACCATCCACCCTGGCCTCCGGGTCTCACTCTGTAGAGATCAAAGGGTTCTGTGTAGCGAACCTCACGGTCCAGGGAAGGGAATTTAAACATTTCCGGCTTTACATCCTCCCTCACCTCTGCGCTGCCACGCTCCTCGGGATAGACTTCCAATGTAACCTCCAGAGTTTAACTTTTAAATTTGGCGGCCTTATACGCCCCCCCCCCCCCCCCCCCCCTCACTGTCTGCAGCCTCGTGACCCTCAAGGTCGATCCACCTTCCCTTTTTGCGAACCTCACCCCGGATTGCAAACCCGTCGCCACCAGGAGCAGACGGTACAGTGCCCAGGACCGGACCTTCATTAGGTCGCAAGTCCAGCGGTTACTGAAGAAAGGTATTATTGAGGCTAGCAACAGCCCCTGGAGAGCTCAAGTAGTTGTTGTAAAGACCGGGGAGAAGCATAGGTTGGTCATCGATTATAGTCACACCATCAACAGGTATACGCAGCGCGACGCGTACCCTCTCCCCCGCTTATCTGATTTGGTCAATCAGATTGAACAATACAAGGTCCACAGTGGATCTTAAGACCGCCTACCACCAGCTCCCCAACTGCCCTAGCGACTGCAAATACACTGCATTCGAAGCAGATGGGCGGCTCTACCACTTCCTAAAGGTTCCCTTCGGTGTCACAAATGGAGTCTCGGTCTTCCAACGGGAGATGGACCGAATGATTGCCCGGTACAGTTTGGGGGCCACGTTTCCGTACCTTGATAACGTCACCATCTGCTGGACCAGAACACCAACCTCCGAAAATTCCTCCACACCGCAAAAATCCTTAATCTATCCTACAACAAGGACAAATACGTGTTCAGTACCGACCGTCTAGCCATCCTCGGCTACGTAGTGCATAATGGAGTTATAGGCCCAGATCCCGAACGCATGCGCACCCTCATGGAATTTCCCCTCCCCCACTGCTCAAGGCCCTAAAACGCTGCCTGGGATTTTTTTCATATTATGCCCAGTGGTCCCCAACTATGCGGACAAGGCCCGCCCACTAATTCAACCCACAGTTTTTCCCCTGTTGGCAGAGGCCCGCCAGGCCTTCAGCCGCATCAAAGCGGACATCGCAAAGGCCACAATGCACGCAATCGTGAATCCCTTCCCTTCTAAGTCGAGACCAACGCGTCCGACGTAGCTCTGGCGGCCACCCTCAACCAAGCGGGCAGGCCCGTGGCCTTCTTCTCACGCACCCTCCACGCTTCAGATATCCGCCATTCCTCCGTTGAAAAGGAGGCCCAGGCCATAGTAGAAGCTGTGCGGCACTGGATGCATTCCCTGGCCGGCAGGAGATTCACTCTCCTCACTGACCAACAGTCATTTGCCTTCATGTTCGATAATGCACAGCCGGGCAAGATAAAGAATGATAAGATCTTACAGTGGAGGATCGAGCTCTCCACCTACAACTATGAGATCTTGTATCGTCCCGGGAAGTTAAACGAGCCTCCTGATACCCTATCCCACGGCACATGTGCCAACGCACAAGTGGACCGACTCTGCACCCTTCACGAGGACCTCTGCCACTCGGGGGTCACTCGATTCTTCCATTTCATCAAGACCCCGCAACCTGCCCTACTCCATCGAGGAGGTCAGGACAGCTGATGTACCATCAATTGGACGCGAGACACGATGAAGGTCCAAACCTAGGCTTTAATCAGCTAGATGTTAGCCCGGTGGTCGACTACAGTGAAAGGCCGACCGCCGGGAACTCTGGGTACTTATATCCCGCCTCCGAGGCGGGGTCTACTTGCCTCTCGACCAATTGGTGAGCAGTCACATGACTAGTCCCAGCCAATCAGCCGAGAGGCACATGACCAGCCAGAGCCAATGGGAAACCAGTGCTCTGCACCAATGGCAGTGCTCCTATTCATACCACCACATTCACCCCTTGTGGAGAAAGAAGCCGGGGTGGGGTGGGTGTTGTAAGGGGAAGAGAGGGAGTGAGAGGGGGGGGGCGAGGACTAGTGGTATGAGTAGAGACAATCGAGAAGATGGGAGCTTCCCACTGACTCATGGCAAAAGTGAACAAAACCGAATACAGTTGGGTGCAAAAAATATTACAGTAGAGTCCAATAACGTCCCATGATTGCATCAGATGGACACGATCAGCCTGTCGGGTGCCCGTGGTGTTCTGGTGGACCGTCGCAGTGGAGCCGGTGACGTCGGGCCAGTGGTCGTCCTTGCCACCGGGAGTGTCGGTCGTAGATGTGTCTCCGTACCCCGGGCCGGTGGTGGAGACGCTGTGATCGGGGAAGGGGGGGTCTGTGCGCTGGGTCGTGGGGGTGCAGGGGGCGGTGGGGGGAATCGGGATTGGGGGGGGAGATGTTGATGGAGGGGAGAAGGCCGCACGCCGGCGGGTGCCAGGTCCCGAAGCGAGACTGTATCCTGCCGACCGTCGGGATACTCCACGTACGCATATTGCGGGTTGGCGTGGAGTAACTGGACTCGCTCAACCAACGGGTCGGACTTGTGCACCCGCACATGCTTCCGGAGCAAGATGGGCCCGGGGGTGGCCAGCCAGGTCGGGAGAGGGGATTCTGAGGACGACTTCCTAGGGAAAACAAGAAGATGTTTATGAGGTGTTTGATCAGTGGTAGTACAGAGGAGAGACCGGATTGAATGCAGGGCGTCGGGGATGACCTCTTACCAACGGGGGATACGGAGGTCTCTGGACCGTAGGGCCAGCAGGATGGTCTTCCAAATGGTGCCATTCTCCCGCTCGACCTGCCCGTTACCCCGAGGGTTATAACTGGTCGTCCTGCTAGAGGCTATGCCCTTGATGAGCAGGAATTGACGCAGTTCGTCACGCATAAAGGAGGACCCCCGGTCGCTGTGGATGTATGCGGGGTAACCGAACAGGGAGAAAATGGACAGGAGGGCCTTTATGACGGTTGTTGTAGTCATGTCGGGGCAGGGGGTGGCGAAAGGGAAGCGGGAGTACTCGTCAATAACACTCAGGAAATATGTGTTGCGGTTGTTGGAGGGGAGGGGACCCTTGAAGTCTATACTGAGACGCTCGAAGGGGCGGGACGCCTTGATCAGATGCGCTTGCTAAGGCGGTAGAAGTGCGGTTTGCACTCTGCGCAGATGTGGCAGTCCCTGGTGACGGTCCTGACTTCCTCAACGGAGTAGGGCAGGTTGCGGGTCTTGATAAAGTGGTAAAAACGGGTTACCCCTGGATGGCAGAGGTCCGTGTGGAGGGAGTGGAGGCGGTCAATCTGCGCGCTGGCGCAGGTACCGTGGGATAGGACATCGGGAGGCTCGTTGAGCTTTCCAGGACGATACAAGATATCGTAGTTGTACGTGGACAACTCGATCCGCCATCACAAGATCTTGTCGTTCTTGATCTTGCCCCTCTGTGCATTATCGAACATGAAGGCTACTGACCGTTGGTCCGTGAGGAGGGTAAACTTCCTGCCGGCCAGATAGTGCCTCCAATATCGCACAGCTTCAACTATGGCCTGTGCCTCCTTTTCCACCGAGGAATGGCGGATTTCGGAAGCGTGGAGGGTCCGGGAGAAGAAGGCCACAGGTCTGCCCGCTTGGTTCAGGGTGGCCGCCAGAGCTACATAGGACGTGTCGCTCTCGACCTGGAAAGGGAGGGACTCGTCGATAGCTCACATCGTGGCCTTTGCGATATCCGCTTTGATGCGGCTAAAGGCTTGGCGGGCCTCCATCGACAGGGGAAAGGAGGTGGACTGGATGAGGAGGCGGGCTTTGTCGGCGTAGTTGGGGACCCACTGGGCGTAATAGGAGAAGAAGCCCTGGCAGCGTTTGAGGGATTTGAGGGTGTTGGGGAGAGGGAGTTCCATTAGGGGGCGCATGCATTCGGGATCGGGGCCTACCACTCCATTACGCACTACGTAGCCAAGGATGGCTAGACGGTAGTGCTAAACATGCACTTATCCTTATTGTAGGTTAAATTAAGGAGTTCTGTGGTTCGGAGGAATTTTTGAAGGTTGATGTCATGGTCCTGCTGGTCATGGCCACAGATGGTGACATTATCGAGATACGGGAAGGTAGCCCGTAAACCGTACTTGTCGACCATTCGGTCCATCTCCCGTTGGAAGACCGAGACCCCATTTGTGACACCGAATGGAACCCTGAGGAAGTGGTAGAGGCGCCCATCTGCCTCAAACGCAGTGTACTTGTGGTCACTCGCGCAAATAGGGAGCTGGTGGTAGGCGGACTTAAGGTCCCCCATGGAAAAGACTTTGTATTTCGCGATCCTGTTAACCAGATCGGAAATACGGGGGAGAGGATACGCGTCCAGCTGCGTAAACCTGTTGATGGTCTGACTGTAATCGATGACCATCCGGTTTTTCTCCCCAGTCTAAACTACCAGCACTTGAGCTCGCCAGTGACTGTTACTGGCCTCGATCACTCCTTCCTTTTTTTTTTAAATAATTTTTATTGAAAGAGTTTTTCCATACAAACATTTACCCCTACTAATTTTTAAATTATTTACAACACAATCCCTCTAGGCAAATATCCCTCCCTCGCCCGCCCTCTCGCGCGCACCAGTCCCCCCCCCCCCCCCCCCCCAAGCAACAACTTAACAAACAAGGCAGCCTACAGTTTCAGACATGAGCAGCGAGCAGACTTGCCCGCGTTACAGTCGTGCATGTCCCCCCACGACCCTTGCTGCCCCCCCCCTCCCCCCCCCCCCCTCCCCCCCCCCCCCCCCGGGTTGCTGCTGCCACGACCCCGAACGTCTATCTCTGATCTAAAAAGTCAAGGAAAGGTTGCCACCGCCTGGAGAATCCCTGTACCGACCCTCTCAGGGCAAATTTGATCCTTTCTAGCTGAATATAGCTAGCCATATCGTTAATCCAAGTTTCAACGCTTGGAGGCCTCGCGTCCTTCCATTGAATTAATATCCTTCGTCGAGCCACTAGGGACGCAAAGGCCAGTATTCCGGCCTCCCTAGCCTCCTGTACCCCCGGTTCTACCCCGACCCCAAAGATCGCAAGCCCCCATCCTGGTTTGACCCTGGACCCCACCACCTTCGACACCGTCCTTGCCACCCCCTTCCAGAACCCTTCCAGCACCGGACATGCCCAGAACATATGCACATGGTTCGCTGGGCTTCCCAGACATCTGACACACCTGTCCTCACCCCCAAAGAACCGGCTCATCCTTGTCCCCGTCATGTGAGCTCTATGCAGCACCTTAAATTGAATGAGGCTCAGCCTCGCACACGAGGAGGAAGAATTGACCTTCTCCAGTGCATCCGCCCACGTCCCGTCTTCTATCTGCTCTCCCAGCTCCCCTTCCCACTTGGCTTTCAGCTCCTCCCCTGATGCTTCTTCCGCCTCCTGCATTATCTTGTAGATGTCTGATATCTTCCCCCCTCCGACCCAGACCCCCGAGAGCACCCTATCACTCGCCCCCTTACTGGGGAGCAGGGGGAACCCCTCCACCTGCCGCCTAGCAAATGCCTTCACTTGTAAATATCTGAACATGTTTCCCGGGGGGAGCTCAAACTTCTCCTCCAGCCCTCCCAGGCTCGCAAACCTCCCCTCTATAAACAGGTCCTTCAGCTGCCGTATGCCCACCCTGTACCAGCTCTGAAATCCCCCGTTGATGTTCCCCGGGATGAATCTATGGTTCCCTCTTATTGGCGCCGCCAACAGACCTCCCATTTCCCCATGTGTCGCCTCCACTGCCCCCATATCTTGAGGGTGGCCGCCACCACCGGGCTCGTGGTGTACCTCGTGGGGGGGAGCGGCCATGGTGCCGTTACTAGGGCCCCCAGGCTTGTGTTGCCACAGGACGCCCTCTCCATTCGTTTCCAAGCTGCCCCCTCCCCTTCCATCATCCACTTGCGCACCATTGACACATTTGCCGCCCAGTAATACCCCGAGAGATTGGGTAGTGCCAGCCCTCCACTGTCCCTACTCCGCTCCAAAAAGACCCTCCTCACCCTTGGGGTGCCGTGCGCCCACACATAGCTCATGATGCTACTCGTCACCTTTTTGAAGAAGGCCCTAGGGAGGAAGATGGGCAAGCACTGAAATAAAAACAGGAACCTTGGGAGGACCGTCATTTTGATTGACTGCACCCTCCCCGCCAGCGACAGCAGTACCATGTCCCACCTCTTAAATTCCTCCTCCATCTGTTCCACCAGCCTGGAAAAGTTCAACTTGTGGAGGGTCCCCCAGTTCCTTGCCACCTGCACCCCTAAGTACCTAAAGCTCTTTCCTGCTCGCTTGAAGGGGAGTCTCCCAATACCCTCTCCCTGGTCCCCCGGGTGTATCACAAAAACCTCGCTTTTGCCCAAATTTAGTTTGTACCCCGAAAAGTCCCCAAACTCTGCTAATAGTTCCATTATCTCCGGCATTCCCCCTTCTGGGTCTGCCACGTACAGCAGTAGATCATCCGCATACAGCGATACCCTATGTTCCTCCCCTCCCCTAGTCAGTCCTCTCCACCCCCCTGAACCCCTCAGTGCCATCGCCAACGGTTCAATCGCCAGTGCGAAAAGTAAGGGGGATAGGGGACATCCCTGCCTGGTCCCTCGGTGGAGCCCGAAATACTCCGACCTCCTCCCGTTTGTCACTACACTCGCCGTCGGGACCGAGTAGAGCAACTTCACCCACTTAATAAACCCTTCCCCAAACCCAAACCGTTCCAACGTCTCCCACAGGTACTCCCACTCCACCCTATCGAATGCCTTCTCCGCGTCCAGCGCTACCACTATCTCAGCCTCCCCCTCCACTGCCGGCATCATAATTACATTCAGCAATCTCCGCACATTCGTGTTGAGCTGCCGCCCCTTCACGAACCCCGTCTGGTCCTCATGGATTACCCCTGGCACACAATCCTCTATTCTAGCTGCCAGGATCTTTGCCAGCAACTTGGCATCCACGTTCAGAAGCAAGATAGGCCTGTAGGACCCGCACTGCACGGGGTCTTTATCCCGCTTCAATATCAGGGAGATCAGAGCCTGCGACATTGTCGGGGGCAGAACCCCCCCTCTCGCGCCTCATTAAAGGCTCGTACCAGTACCGGTCCCACCAAGTCCACATTTTTCTTGTAGAATTCCACCGGGAACCCATCTGGCCCCGGCGCCTTCCCCGCTTGCATCTGACCTATTCCCTTGACTAGCTCCTCTAGCCCTATTGGCGCCCCCAGCCCTTCTGCCAGCCCCTCCTGGACCCTTGGGAACCTCAATTTGTTTAGGAAGTCCTCCATTCCCCCTCTCCTCGTCGGCGGCTCAGACCGATACAACTCCTTGTAAAAATCCCTGAAGACCCCATTCACTTCTTGCCCCTTCTGCACTACCTTCCCGCCCCTCTCCTTCACTCCCCCAATCTCCCTAGCCGCATCTCGTTTGCGAAGCTGGTGTGCCAGCATCCTGCTCGCCTTTTCCCCATACTCATAGACCGCGCCCTGTGCCCTTCTCCACTGCGTCTCTGCCTTCCTGGTGGTCAGCAGGTCGAACTTGACCTGCAGGCTGCGCCGTTCTCCCAGCAGCCCCTCCTCTGGTGCCTCCGCATATCTCCTATCCACTTCCAATAGCTCCCCCACCAGCCTCTCCCTCTCCTGCCTCTCCTTTCTTTCTCTGTGTGCCCTTATGGAGATCAGCTCTCCCCTGATCACTGCCTTCAGGGCCTCCCAGACCATCCCCACCTGCACCTCACCCGTGTCATTCAAGTCCAGATAGCTCTCAATGCTCTTCCGGACCCTTTTACACACCTCGTCGTCCGCTAACAGCCCCACATCCAGCCGCCACAGCGGGCGCTGGTCCCGCGCCTCCCCCATTTCCACATCCACCCAATGTGGTGCATGATCAGAGATCGCAATGGCCGAGTACTCAGCTTCCCGTACCCTCGGGATCAGCCCCCTGCTCAACACGAAGAAATCGATTCTGGAGTACACTCTATGGACGTGGGAGAAAAAGGAATACTCCCTCGCCCTCGGCCTACCAAACCTCCATGGGTCTACTCCTCCCATCTGCTCCATGTACCCCCTCAGCACTTCTGCCGCTGCCGGCCTCCTATTGGTCCTTGAGCTCGATCTGTCTAGCCCGGGGTCCAGCACTGTGTTAAAGTCCCCCCCCATGATCAAGCCCCCTGCCTCCAGTCCCGGAATGAGGCCCAATAGGCGCCTCATAAAACCCGCGTCATCCCAGTTCGGGGCATATACGTTGACCATCACCGCTTTCTCCCCCTGCAGCTTACCCTTCACCATCACATACCTACCCTCCTTATCCGCCACCACCTCCTCCGCCACGAACGACACCCTCTTTCCCACCAGAATCGCCACCCCCCCGGTTCTTTGCGTCCAATCCAGAGTGGAACACCTGTCCCACCCACCCCCTTCTCAGGCGAACCTGGTCCACTACTTCAAATGGGTCTCCTGTAACATTGCTACATCAGCCTTCAGTCCCTTCAGGTGTGAGAATACCCTTGATCTCTTGACCGGCCCATTCAGCCCCCTCACGTTCCAAGTGATCAGCCGGGTCGCGGGACGACCCGCCCCCTTCCCCTGCCGATTAGCCATGTCCTGTTCCCTGCCCGCCCCGGGTCGACCCTCCCCTTCTGACCCGCTCCCCATGGCGATGGCCCCCTCACCCCACCTCTCCAGTCCTCCACTTCCCGTTTCTGGTCTTTCCAGCAGCAACCCGGTGTCCCTCCCTAACCCCCCCCCCCCCTCCCCCCCCCCCCCAGGCTAGGACCCCTCCTAGCCGCGATGTACCCTCCATCGTACTCCCGTAAGTCAGCTGGTTAACGCTGACCCGGCTGCTCCTGCCACACCGACTCCCCCGGCTCGGGGGGGGGGGCCTCCCCCCCCTTGCCACTCCTCCCTGGCCCCGCTCCAACGCGGGAAAGGTCGCCATTGCTAGCCACGCCCCGCACTCCTCCCCTCCCCCCTCCTCTGCCCCGCGCGCGGGAAAACAGAGGAAAGCCCGCGCTTTCGCCCTGCCACACCCCACCCCGCCATCTTCAGTTCCACCCCCGTCCCCGTCCATGCCTGTAAAGAACCCCCCCTAGGAGCCCATATCCCCGATCTGCTCTCCCCCCCGTCCCGCCTCCCCAACTTAACATTATAAATAACAGATAGATAACAAATAACAATGTACTTAACAGTCGCCCTCTACCAAACAGTATAAATAACCATAAATAACCATGAATAACCACAATAACAATAACTAAGGGAAGTTGGCCAAGGGGGGAAAAAACATCAGAAGAAAAACCCAAAGCAAGAGTTCAAGATCCAAACAAGGAAAGAAGAAAAAAAAAGGAAACCGTTCCAATAAGAGTTGCCCAGTTCCGACCCAGCCGAAAAAAAAAACCGCTTGTTCAGCTGAAAGTACCCGAGCGGCTACGGCCGCCAAGTATCCCCTGGGTCTAATTCGAGTCCAGTTTCTCTTCCTGTACAAAGGCCCACGCCTCCTCTGGGGACTCAAAATAGTGGTGTTGGTTCCTGTAGGTGACCCACAAGCGCGCTGGCTGCAGCATTCCGAACCTGATCCGTTTTGCATGTAGCACCGCCTTCGTCCGGTTGTACCGGGCCCGCCGCTTAGCCACCTCCGCACTCCAGTCCTGGTAGACCCTCACCGTCGAATTCTCCCACTTGCTGTTCCCTTCCCTCTTGGCCCA
This sequence comes from Scyliorhinus canicula, assembly GCF_902713615.1. Taxonomy (NCBI): domain Eukaryota; kingdom Metazoa; phylum Chordata; class Chondrichthyes; order Carcharhiniformes; family Scyliorhinidae; genus Scyliorhinus; species Scyliorhinus canicula. The sequence goes on from NC_052150.1 coordinate 142,156,628, forward strand.
CTCCAGCACTCTCTCACGATCGCTGAGTCGCTGGAACCGCACCAGCACCGCCCTCGGGGGCTCATTTGCTCTTGGCTTCCTAGCCATGACCCTGTAGGCCTCTTCCAGCTCCAGGGGCGAAGGGACGGCCCCTGCCCCCATCAGGGAGCTCAGCATTTCTGCTACGTATCCCGGGAGGTCTGACCCCTCCAGGCCTTCTGCCAGGCCCAAGATCCTCAGGTTCTTCCGCCTCATTCGGGTATCCAGCTCCTCAAAACGGCTCTGCCATTTCAGGTGGAGTGCCTCGTGCACCTCTACCTTTCCCACGAGGACCGTGGCCTCCTCCTCCCTAACAGTCATCTCCTGCTGCAGCTCCCGAATCGACGCCTCTTGGGTCGCCTGGGCTCCCATCAGCCTGGTGGTCGTCGCATTCATTGACTCCAAGAGCTCCATTTTCAGCTCCGTAAAGAAGCGCAGGAGAGCGGCCTGCTGCTCCTCCGCCCATTTCCTCCATTCCTCGGGTGCGCCACCGGCCGCCATTTTGGTCTTCTTCCCCCACTTTTTTTGGGGAGCTGCTGTTGCTTTCTTTACCACCCCACTCCGGGTACCGACCATAAAGTTGGTCTGGTTCTCCTCAGGGAGCCTTCCCCCACCGGGATTTGTCCTTACAGCGCCGTTGGGGCCCTCCAATCGGCCCGAAAACACCTTTGTAGCAGGAGCCGCCAAACGTGCGACTTAGCTGGTCATAGCCGCAACCGGAAGTCCGATCACTCCTTCCTTAAGGAGCCTCTGGACCTCGGACCCGATGAAGGTCCGGTCCTGGGCACTGTATCGTCTGCTCCTAGTGGCGACAGGTTTACAATCTGGGGTGAGATTAGCAAACAAGGAAGGGGGTCCACTTTGAGGGACGCGAGGCTGCAAACAGTAAGGGGGGGAATAGGGCCACCGAATTGGAAGGTCAAGCTCTGCAGGTTGCACTGGAAATCCAGGCCCAAGAGTGCCGGAGACGCATAGACGGGGGAGGATGAGGAGTTTGTAGTTTTTGAAAACCCTCCCCTGGACCGTGAGGTCCGCTATGCAGCACCCGGTGATCTGGACAGAGTGCGAACCCGAGGCTAACTCAATCTTATTTTTGACTGGGTGGATGGGAAGCGCACAGCGTCTTACCGTGTCGGGGTGGACAAAACTTTCTGTGCTCCCGGAGTCCAGTAGGCATTTCGTCTCAGGCCCATTGAGCTGGATCGACGTCGTTGTCTTGGTGAGCGTGCGTGGTCGCGACTGGTCGAGCGTGATGGAAGCAAATCGTGGCGAGAGTTCCAGATCATCCTCGGTAGCAGAGTACTCAGTAATCGCTGGCAGGGCCTTCCGTGTTGGCCCAAGATGGCTGCGCCCACGACCCGCACGTGGAGCCGGGGCCCCAAGATGGCGGTGCCCAGGACCCGCACGTGGAGTCGGAGCCCCAAAATGGCGGTGCCCGAGGCCCACACGCGGTGTCCAGGGCCCAAGATGGCGGTGCCCGTGGGACCCTCGTGGCGGCTGGGGGCAGGGTCAGCGGCATCTGCGGGCCGTCCAGGGCAGCCGGGAGCGGGGGTAGGGAGGACCGTGGGCCTGTTGCGGGGGCCGGGAGGCGGGCCGGAGAAGTCGGTGCGCGGCGCTGGGCCCTGGGAGGGCCCGGGGCGGGGGGGGGGGCGATCCGCGGTTGCTGCGCGGAACAGCAGCGACCGACTTGGTCTGGCAGACCACAGCGTAATGGCCCTTCTTCCCGCTGCTCTTACACAGAGCGGAGCGGGCCGGGCAGCGCGGGCGGGGATGTTTTGAGAGGCCGCAAAAATAGCAGCGGGGCCCCGTTAGCTTGTCGGAGCGTCCCGCAGTGCAGGCCTGGGGGGGGGGGGGGGGGTCGGGGTCAGCAGAGGACGGAGGTGGATGTGGAGTTTCTGCTCCTTGGTGAGCTTGTTGGCTGCAGTTGTCAGGTAACTGTTGAAGCACGCCAGCCAATGTTTAAAGGTTGCAGGCGCGTTCGAAGCATGTGGGCTGATGCGGAGGCTGTCAGGCTTGATGCGTAGCTCCATTTCAAAATTCTAGCTGATTAAATTGATGTACCATCAATTGGACGCGAGACACGATGAAGGTCCAAACTTAGGCTTTAATCAGCTAGATGTTAGCCCGGTGGTCAACTACAGTGAAAGGCCGACCGCCGGGAACTCTGGGTACTTATACCCCTCCTCCGAGCCCTCTCGACCAATTGGTGAGCAGTCACATAACTAGTCCCAGCCAATCAGCCGAGTGGCGCCATGACCAGCCAGAGCCAACGGGAAACCAGTGCTCTGCACCAATGGCAGTGCTCCTATTCATACCACCACAACAGCCACCAGGAACTGCCAAATCTGCGCAGAATGCAAGTCACACTTGTATAGGCCAGAGAAAGCGCACCTGATAAAGGCTTTCCGTCCCTTTGAACTCCTCAGTATGGACTTCAAAGGGCCCCTGCCGTCCACCGACTGCAACACGTATTTCCTGAACGTGATGGACGAGTACTCCCGGTTCCCATTCACCATCCCCTGCCCCGACATGACCGTAGCCACCGTCATAAAAGCCCTCCACAGTATCTTTACACTGTTCGGTTTCCCCGTCTACATACACAGCGATAGGGGGTCCTCCTTTATGAGCGATGAATTGCGTCAATTCCTGCTCAGCAAGGACATTGCCTCGAGCAGGACGACCAGTTACAACCCCCGGGGAAACGGACAGGTAGAGAGGGAGAACGGAACGGTCTGAAAGTCCGACCTACTGGTCCTACGGTCAGGAATCTCCCAGTCTCCCGCTGGCAGGAGGTCCTTCCGGATGCTCTCCACTCCACCCGATCACTGCTGTGTACCACGACAAACGAAACACCTCATGAACGTCTCCTTGTCTTCTCTAGGAAGTCCTTCTCTGGGACCTCGCTCCCAAACTGGCTGACAGCTCCTGGACCCATCCTGCTCCGCAAACACGTGCGGGTGCACAAGTCGGACCCATTGGTCGAGAGGGTCCACCTCCTTCACACTAACCCTCAGTACGCCTACGTGGCGTTACCCCGACGGCCAACAGGATACGGTCTCCCTACGGGACCTGGCGCCCGCTGGATCCCCACCCACACACCCCCACCACCAACCCCACCCTCCCTCCCACCGGCGCACCCCACAGCCGACCCTTCCCAGGTGGATCGGTCCTCCCACTGGTCCCATCTAAGGGTGATGAAGCTACCGAAGAAGCCGAAGCCACGCTCCCGGAGCCATAGATGCCCGAGCTGGCGCCTGCATCACCGCCGAAACTGCGACGATCGCAGAGGATGACCAGGGCTACGATCGACTAATCGCTTCATTTTGACACATGAATGTAAATAAATACTGGAAATAGTTGCGACATGTAACAAGGCAAAACACTGTACTAATGTGTACCAGGTACCACCATAACCTCAACCTCTACCACTGTATAACGCGAGACCACCACCCCTGCCGGACTCTTTTTTAACAGGGGGTGAATGTGGCAGTCGGTATTAGGGGAATTACGGTACCCAGGTCGATGCTGTAAGACCATTGGTGTGGGAGGTACGTGAGACAGCAAGTTTATTGGTGAAGCCTCTCTGCTGGGTGCGCCCAGTAAGGCAGAGTAAAAGAGCCCATGTCTCCACAGCTGCTGCATTCTGTACCTGCGCTGCTGAGGGAAACATCTAGTCCAATAAAACCTTCAATTGTCTTCCAATCTCGCTTCTGGAGTCATTGATCGAGCATCACACAGTAAAGCAGTCTGGGAACTGTGTCCCCACAGTCAGTGTCACAGTGAATCTGTCTGGGAACTGTGTCCTCGCAGCCAGTGTCACAGTGAAGCAGTTTAGGAACTGTGTCCTCGCAATCAGTGTCACAGTGAAGCAGTCTGTAAACTATATCCTCACAGCCGGTGTCACAGTGAAGCAGTCTGGGAACTGTGTCCTCACAGTCAGTTCACAGTTAAGCAGTCTGGGAACTGTGTCCTCGCAGTCGGTGTCACAGTGAAGCAGTCTGGGAACTATATCCTCGCAGTCAGTGTCACAGTGAAGCAGTCTGGGAACTGTGTACTCGCAGTCAGTGTCACAGTGAGGCAGTCTGGGAACTGTGTCCTTGCAGTCAGTGTCACAGTGAGGCAGTCTGGGAACTGTGTCCTCGCAGTCAGTGTCACAGTGAGGCAGTATGGGAACTGTGTCCTCACAGTCAGTGTCACAGTGAAGCAGCCTGTGAACTGTGTGCTCGCAGTCAGTGTCACAGTGAAGCAGTCTGGGAACTGTGTCCTCGCAGTCAGTGTCACAGTGAAGCAGTCTGGGAACTGTGTCCTCACAGTCAGTGTCACAGTGAAGCAGCCTGTGAACTGTGTCCTTGCAGTCAGTGTCACAGTGAGGCAGTATGGGAACTGTGTCCTCACAGTCAGTATCACAGTGAAGCAGCCTGTGAACTGCGTCCTTGCAGTCAGTGTCACAGTGATGCAGTCTGGGAACTGTGTGCTCGCAGTCGGTGTCATATTGAAGCAGTCTGGGAACTGTGTGCTCGCAGTCGGTGTCATATTGAAGCAGTCTGGGAACCGTGTCCTCGCAGTCAGTGTCACAGTGAGGCTGTCTGGGAACTGTGTCCTCGCAGTCGGTGTCATATTGAAGCAGTCTGGGATCCGTGCCCTAGCAGTCGGTGTCACAGTGAAGCAGTCTGTGAACGACATCCTCACAGTCAGTGTCACAGTGAAGCAGCCTGGGAACTGTTCCTCGCATTCAGTGTCACGGTGAAGGTGTCTGGGAACTGTGCGTTCATAGTCGGTGTCACAAGGAAGCAGTCTGGGAACTGTTTCCCCAGCCGTCCGTGTCACAGTGAAGCAGTCTGGGAACTGTGTCCTTACAGTCACATTCACAGTGAAGCAGTCTGGAAACTATGTCCTCACAGGCAGTGTTACGGTGAAGGTGTCTGGGGCTTCTCGGCCTTTTGGCTAAGATCAAGTGTCTCTCTTGTGGGGACCATGAATTGGATTTAATTTAAATTTGAATTGGTTTTTGGAGCAGGCAAGGAGCTGGATTAGGGGTTTGCCCTGACCCACACTCTGAGCTCTGGCTTTGTAACTGAGATAAAGTAATTTTTTTGAAAAAGAAGGTGTCTGGGTACTGTGCTCTTGCAGTCAGTGTCACAGTGGAGCAGTGAATGGAACTGTGACCTCGCAGTCAGTGTCACAGTGAAGCAGTCTGGGAACTGTGTCCTCGCAATCAGTGTCACAGTGAAGCAGTCTGTAAACTATATCCTCACAGCCGGTGTCACAGTGAAGCAGTCTGGGTACTGTGTCTTCACTGTCGGTGTCACAGTGAAGCAGTCTGGGAACTGTGTCCTCGCAGTCAGTTCACAGTTAAGCAGTCTGGGAACTGTGTCCTCGCAGTCAGTGTCACAGTGAAGCAGTCTGGGAACTCTATCCTCACAGTCAGTTCACAATTAAGCAGTCTGGGAACTGTGTCCTCGCAGTCGGTGTCACAGTGAAGCAGTCTGTGAACTATATCCTCGCAGTCAGTGTCACAGTGAAGCAGTCTGGGAACTGTGTACTCGCAGTCAGTGTCACAGTGAGGCAGTCTGGGAACTGTGTCCTTGCAGTTAGTGTCACAGTGAGGCAGTCTGGGAACTGTGTCCTCGCAGTCAGTGTCACAGTGAGGCAGTATGGGAACTGTGTCCTCACAGTCAGTGTCACAGTGAAGCAGCCTGTGAACTGTGTGCTCGCAGTCAGTGTCACAGTGAAGCAGTCTGGGAACTGTGTCCTTGCAGTCAGTGTCACAGTGAGGCAGTATGGGAACTGTGTCCTCACAGTCAGTGTCACAGTGAAGCAGCCTGTGAACTGTGTCCTTGCAGTCAGTGTCACAGTGATGCAGTCTGGGAACTGTGTGCTCGCAGTCGGTGTCATATTGAAGCAGTCTGGGAACCGTGTCCTCGCAGTCAGTGTCACAGTGAGGCTGTCTGGGAACTGTGTCCTCGCAGTCGGTGTCATATTGAAGCAGTCTGGGATCCGTGCCCTAGCAGTCGGTGTCACAGTGAAGCAGTCTGTGAACAACATCCTCACAGTCAGTGTCACAGTGAAGCAGCCTGGGAACTGTTCCTCGAATTCAGTGTCACGGTGAAGGTGTCCGGGAACTGTGCGTTCATAGTCGGTGTCACAAGGAAGCAGTCTGGGAACTGTTTCCCCAGCCGTCAGTGTCACAGTGAAGCAGTCTGGGAACTGTGTCCTTACAGTCACATTCACAGTGAAGTAGTCTGGAAACTATGTCCTCACAGGCAGTGTTACGGTGAAGGTGTCTGGGGCTTCTCGGCCTTTTGGCTAAGATCAAGTGTCTCTCTTGTGGGGACCATGAATTGGATTTAATTTAAATTTGAATTGGTTTTTGGAGCAGGCAAGGAGCTGGATTAGGGGTTTGCCCTGACCCACACTCTGAGCTCTGGCTTTTTAACTGAGATAAAGTAATTTTTAAAAAAAAGAAGGTGTCTGGGTACTGTGCTCTTGCAGTCAGTGTCACAGTGGAGCAGTGAATGGAACTGTGACCTCGCAGTCAGTGTCACAGTGAAGCAGTCTGGGAACTGTGTCCTCGCAGTCAGTGTCACAGTGAAGCAGTCTGGGAACTGTGTCCTCGCAGTCAGTGTCACAGTGAAGCAGTCTGGGAACTGTGTCCTCGCAGTCAGTGTCACAGTGAGGCAGTCTGGGAACTGTGTCCTCGCAGTCAGTGTCACAGTGAAGCAGTCTGGGAACTGTGTCCTCGCAGTCAGTGTCACAGTGAAGCAGTCTGGGAACTGTGTCCTCGCAGTCAGTGTCACAGTGAAGCAGTCTGGGAACTGTGTCCTCGCAGTCAGTGACCCAGTGAAGCAGTCTGGGAACTGTGTCCTCGCAGTCAGTGTCACAGTGAGGCAGTCTGGGAACTGTGTCATTGCAGTTAGTGTCACAGTGAAGCAGTCTGGGAACTGTGTCATTGCAGTCAGTGTCACAGTGAAGCAGTCTGGGAACTGTGTCCTCGCAGTCAGTGTCACAGTGAGGCAGTCTGGGAACTGTGTCATTGCAGTTAGTGTCACAGTGAAGCAGTCTGGGAACTGTGTCCTCGCAGTCAGTGTCACAGTGAAGCAGTCTGGGAACTGTGTCCTCGCAGTCAGTGTCACAGTGAAGCAGTTTGGGAACTGTGTCATTGCAGTCAGTGTCACAGTGAGGCAGTCTGGGAACTGTGTCATTGCAGTTAGTGTCACAGTGAAGCAGTCTGGGAACTGTGTCATTGCAGTTAGTGTCACAGTGAAGCAGTCTGGGAACTGTGTCCTCGCAGTCAGTGTCACAGTGAAGCAGTCTGGGAACTGTGTCCTCGCAGTCACTTTCACAGTGAAACTGTCTGGGACCTGTGTCCTTGCAGTCAGTGTCACAGTGAAGCAGTCATGATTTTAAAAAGTCATTTTGTAAAGGTAGCAGCATTCTTAAATAAGTAAGGAGCTTATGGGTAGTCATGCACCTTCCTGTCTTTGTGGAAAATCATGGAAGCTTCAGTTTTCCCTGTTGACCACATGTGCATGATGTATGTCCAACTGCAGCTACTGGCTAACCGCATTTCAGAGCTGACACCATGGGTGGATTTATTGTGACACATCCACGGTGCTGAGAGTGTCGTGGACATCACGATCAGTGAGGTTGTCTCGCAGCAAGTGAAGATGGAATAGGCAGCAAGAACATGGGTGACCACCAGGCAGGGTAGTGGAAGGCAGGTAATGTGGGAGTCCCCTGAGGCCATCGGCCTTTCAACATATCGGGCGTGATTCCCCAGGGAGAGGAGCGAATCCCGCCCTGACGCCGGCTGCCCTATTCTCCAGCTTGCCGGATTCCCGCCACGCCAGTCGGGGGTCGTTGACAGTGGCCCTCCCGGCGATTCTCCAGGCCCTGATAGGCCGAGTGGCCGTAAAGTTTTGCCCAGTCCCGCCGGCATGGATTACTCACCTCACACATGGCGGGACCTGGCAAGTAAGTGTGCAAGGGCAGTTCTGGGGTGGAAGGGCGGGGGGATCTGACCCCGGGGTGGCACCTAAGGTGTCCTGGCCTGCGATCGGGGCATAACAATCTGCGGGCGGGCTGCTTCCGTGGGGGGCCTTCTTTCCTCCGCTTCGGGCCCATGTCGGGCTCCGCCATATTGTCCGGGAGCTGGCGCGGAGAAGGGAACCCTGGCACATGCAAGGAAATATGCCGGCCGGTCCGCGCATGCGCGAGATCACGCTGGCCATTGCGCGCACATGCAAACTTGCACTGGCCCTTCAGCGTCGGTTGGAGCTGGGGGAACCACTCCGGCATCAACCTAGCCCCCGAGAAAGGTGAGAATTCCTCAATTTCCCATGACCGCCTAAATAAAACGACACCCACAGAGACCCCCGAAATAAAGAGATCACCCACAAGGACTTCCAAAATAAGGAGACCCTTCCCCAAAGCTCTCTCAGAAGAGAGACCCTTTTCAGGAAGTCCCCAAGAAGAGAGAACCCCCCTGCCTGGGAGATAGAGAGCAGTCCAGAGAGAGCCAGTGAAAAATAATACTGCTTTAACACTTAGTCTGTGAGGGAACTCTTTCTACTTAGGGGGTCTGTGTGGGGGGGGGGTCTCTTTATTTAAGGGGTCTCTGGCCCAGAGAACAGGAGAATCACGCGGGCTTGGAGAATATGGTGCCCTGCCCACAGGGCACGAACTTCAATCCCAACGGCAGTGGGAAGAGGGATGCTGGAGCATCGGGCGCTGACCCCATTTCTCTCCGACGCTGGATTCTCCGCTTTCTCGATAGCGTGGCCAATCCACCTAACCTGCACATCTTTGGGTTGTGGGGGTCAAACCCATGCAGACATGGGGAGAATGTGCAAACTCCACATGGACAGTGACCCAGGGCCGGGCTTCAAACCCGGGTCCTCAGCGCTGCAGTCCAGTGCTAACCACTGCGCCACATGCCGCTCCTGGAAGGTTCCAATGTACTTACCTGAATAGTAACCCCGAGGAGTCGGTCTGGCCAGTGAGTTCAGTTCCCCAGTGATGAAAATAATTCTAAGGGGGGGATTTACCGTCCACCCCACCCTGTGTTTTTTGGCGGGGCAGGCGGCCCACCAGTGGGATCTACTGATCGCGCCGTTGTCAATGGGGTTTCCCACTGACATCACCCCTCACCACTAGGATATCCGAGGGACTGGAATTTCCTACCAGCGTGAACAGCCGGTAAATCCTGCCAAGAGTGGGCTTGACTGGAGTGCAGCTCCCCAGGGTCCAAAAAAGTGACGTAAGGGCATGATCATTCCAAAAGGGGACAAAGTATCCACGCGAGCACGTTTAGCCGCGTGTTTCCCGGCACTTGCAATGCCAAGAAAGATATTCAATGCGACTCGATTTGAATAAGGGTCCCAAAAGGGGTACACTCGGCCGAGGCTACACATAGCCCCATTTTTTGCAATGGTGAGGTCCACTTGCTAGAACTCTGTTGTAGCGAGAGATCGGAACACCATGGCACCCGGATCTTTGAGGCCCACAAAAGAATCCCTGATTTCCCCCCCCAGCCCAAACGCAACATGGGAGGGTCCCCCTGGTTAGGCTATCTGGAGATGTAGCCCCTCGTGGTCACATGATAAGTGAGAAGTCATTGCCATTCCATAGGAGATGAATGTGACTGATCACACTTGCTTGAGGCAAAATGATTTCTCTGCAGCTCTTTGTTAAGTGCTGAGCTTGGAGACATTTTATCTGTGGGGGGGGGGGGGGGGGGGGGGGTGATTGATTTTGAGCTCCTTTTCATGCCCATAAAATAGGGCTGTATTTTCACAAGTGATTTTACATTTTGAATGTATTTTTAAGGGAGAAAATTTCACCCAAAGGCACAAAATACATTTTCATTACTTTCCAGAAGCATGTTCAGACATGAGCTTATCCTTTGTGCAGAAACCAGAAAAGGTCACCTGCCCTATAATGGCCATCCTTGAGACATGTTGTCCACTTTTTGAGGTCAATGTATGTTATAAACAGTCTCAATTGGATCAAGTCCATGGGGCGCAAATCTCTGGTTTTGAAACTAAGTGCTCCCGCCAGCAGAGAATCGGGACTGTGTCCCACTGTGTCGCTAAAGTGGGATTCTCATACCTTTACTATACTAAATTATGCATAGCAGCAGGCATGCTGGTATCCCGGCGCTTACCAATCTCAGGCCGCCATTTTGAATGGTGCCCCGATCCGAGCGCCAGACACAGAATCCCCCCCACGGCGCAAATGTTGACACCCACCCTGTTGACAAAAGGAGCACCCTCAACCCCTCATCAAGGAGGAGCATTCTCCCCCACCACAGGAATAATGGGTCACCCCCATATCACGGATGCATCAGGGTGACCTGTCCCCTCCACCCAACCCACCCCCTCCCCCCTCAGCCATCCACCCCTTCAGGCCCCACCTTCAGGCCATTTCCTGGCATTGCCAGCGGTGCATTCCCTCCTGGGATCATGGCACCGACACCCTGGCAATAACACCCTAGCCAAGTGCTCTGGACCCCAAGTGGGATCAAAGAGGTAAATCCATGTGTCCCCCTGCCAGGCTGCAGAGGGAGAGTCCCCCAACGGTCCTGGGAGTTGGGTGGGCTGGGGCTTGGGCTATGGGGTTGACCTCTGGATCCTCCCATGGGATGAGGGTCCCATGCCTGGACTACTCCTTCTAGCCCCGGGCAACCTGAAGAGCACCCTTGGCATGGTGATCTCAGGCTTCCTTCTGTTCAATATAATCATCCCTGTCTGTGCACTGTTTAAACCTTAAAGTGACCGTCTCAATTTGAACTGTTCTGCCTGACAGCTGATGAGCAGATCAGACAGCTCATTGAAGGTTCAAGCCAGGAAGCTGCAAGGACTTTGCCTTTTTTCAAATCAGCTCTCTCACCCCTATGCTTTTAACACTGCTGATTCTTAACCAGTCGGAGCTTTCCCAGAAAGCATGTAACACTTGAAAAGTTTTGAAAACCCCTGAGATCCTTTGAAATGTTTTTACATTCATTCAATTTCACAGTGAAGTACCTTTAACTAGACTTTGATTGACAGATTAATGGTTTAAACACAGCAAGCAGGTGGTTTGTTTATTCACCCTTGAATTAACCTTAAGTACTCTCCACTGATCCGATCCACAATGTGTATAAATACGCTTGTTCCGATTGATAGCTGCTGGCCTCTTCAGAAATGTTAAGTGCTTTCACTTCCTCTGTTATAACCACAGAAAGCACTTGGAATTGTTGAAGTAGCCAGCAGCTGTCAATCATGACACTGTTCACAAATTGGGATGATGATTTTGAACAGAGAGTTGCCTGAGATCACTATGCCAGGAGTGATCTTCAGGTTGCCCTGGGCTAGAAAGGGCAGTTCAGACATGGGGACCCCACCCCGGGGGAAGGCTCCAACGCCAATCCCTTATCCCCAGCCCGAGCCCAACCAAGCCCCCAGGACCCTTGGGGAACTCTCCCTCTGCAACTTGATTCGCCGCTGGTGGGAGCACTTAGTTTCAAAACCAGAGATCTGTGTCCGATAACTTTACCGGTCATGACATGCCCCCATCATGCAAAAAGAATGAAATTTCAATGGCACTAGTTGTACATTGTTTTCAGAGTAAAGAGTAACCATTAATCCACCCTCATTCCAGACATTAATCTTACCATAGCTTCAGCTTCCATGCCTGCAACAGCCTTTTTCTTTTATGAAGCTTAAGGTTTTCATCACCCTTTACAAAAGCAAATAACTGCGGATCTGAAACCAAAGGCTGGAAAATCTCAGCAAGTCTCGCAGCATCTGTAGGGAGAGAAAAGAGGTAACGTTTCGAATCCAGATGACTCTTTGTCAAAATTAAGTGTCAGAGAAAATGGGAAATATTTATACTGTGGAATGAGAAGTTTAGAGAATATCAGGACCAATATGGTGTGAAAATAGACAACCTGGATCAGCTTAAGGAGATGAAGAAAATTGGGGACCTCCAGTAACAAGACCCTGGAACAAAACACACAGCAGTGGGTGCAGCATCAACTACGTGGATCGTATCTGCGCAGCAACATCCAGCAGGTTGATGTTCTTGGCGCACCAATTTCACCCAGGGTTCAGATCAAAGACTATGGGGCTATGAGGCATCACCTTGTCATGTTGCTACTGGGGTCCATGTACCCTGTGTCATTCACTGAGGTGGGTGTGAGGAGTTCAGGGTTCACTTACCTGTGTAGCGGATGGGAAAATCAATGCTTTTGCAGAATTACACGGTATTCCCACACTGGAAACCTGGGCACTGACTGCTTTGGAGATTTCTTCCCATGCAAAGTTTGTCTCCCTACTCAGCCTCTCCTCCCATCCTGTGCACAGAGGACATCCCTCCTGGACTCCACTTACTTGAGCAGGATGCCTAGGGAAGCATTGCTGAATAAAAGTGCTGGAGCTCCCAGTCCTCTTCTGGTGATCTCCTCCCGCGGCGTGCCATCCAGCCTACCTTGTAGTGAAAAACATTGGGAAACCCCTGACTGCGTAATTAATTAGGCTCAGGTCATGTGATCCGGCACAAATTCCAGGCAGCCTGCCCAGCAGGAAACACTCCACGTCCCCACCCCAACCACAGGACCTAGCCCCGGAAAGGACCATTCTGCCCACAGGGCGTAACTTTCCTTTCTGGAAACTAAGACCAGTGGTGGGTGGGAAAGTTGGCATGATATCCATTGGATAGTGGGGCAGTTGCCACTCCAGATCATCTGCTTTTCAGCTCAGTATTTATGCTTAAATGAGCAACTCGTTCAATCTCATGGTGGGGAGAGCTGGGATTTGTCCACCCCTCCATTATCTCATGGGGCTGAAGGTCCAATCTCCATATTTTGACATCACCCCGACACACTCTGTTCACTCTCTGCAACCCAGGCCTTATAAGTGAAGCAATGACCCTAAGAATAAACAAGCACTCTGTCCCTATCTTCAGTGACAGCTCCCTGGAGAGACTCCTCCAGCCAGTCCCAGACCAGCAGGAGGCCTTCCATCCTTGTGACAGAAGCCAGAGGTCCAATAGCCTCAGCACACCAGCTTGGTTTCTAGGGAGTCTAGGGCCTGTGGGCCATACAAGTGGACTGCTGTGCAATGCAGAAATAGGGTAAATGTCAGTCTTCTCTTCACTCTCAACCCATACTCACATAAGGCCATCAGGCATTTGCAGGGTTCCTCCCATTCCTATAATCTATCAGTGTCTCTTTGTAATGTTTGCTTCCATGTACACTGCTTAAAGTGTTGCCAATCTTTGTGTCACCAGCAAATTTGAATACATGACTTTCCATCCTGTCATTTAAGTCACAGTAAGTATGGTGAATGACTGAGAGTCCAATACACATCCTTACTGAATATTTCCATTTCCGCAAAGATAAAAACAAATCATTGCGGATGCTGGAATCTGAAACAGAAATAAAAAATACTGGTCAATCTCAGCAGGTCTGACAGCATTTGTGGAGAGAAAAAGGATCCGATGTTTTGAGTCTGGATGAATCTTTGTCAAAGCTGACAAAGAGTCATCCAGTCGCAAAACGTTAGCTCCCTTTTCTCTCCACAGATGCTGTCAGGCCTGCTGAGATTGTCCAGTACTTTCTGTTTTTGTTTTGATTACCGTTCGCATCTTGCCAATCAAAGTACCTGTTTGTTATCCCGACTCTGTTTCCTGCCCCTCAGACAATTTTCTAACAGTCAATAAATGACCTTCAATTCCATGAACTTCAACTTTTGTTGAAAGTCTTTTGTGAGGGTTTTTTTTCAAATCCCTTCTGGAAATCCATATAAATAACACCCGTAACACTCACTGTCAAAACATTCAGTCAGGTTTGTCAGGCATGATTAATAAGGGGATCAGGGGTTATGGGGAGAAGGCAGGAGAATGGGGATGAGAAAATATCAGCCATGATTGAATTGTGGAGCAGACACGATGGGCCGAGTGGCCTAATTCTGCTCCTATATCTTATGGTCTTATGACCCAGCCTTTGCAAATCCATGCTAACTCATTCTGATGAGCTGAACATTTTCATGATGCTCAGTTTCTCTATACTTAATTAACCCTTGTTAGTTCTGGACAACAGCTGTTAGGCTAAATGTGTATAACTGTGGTGTTTTTAACTGTGGTTTCATGCACCTTTCTTAAACAACAATGTGATAAGATCAATATTCTGCTCTAAAGGAATCGTTCCTAAATCAAAGGAACTTTGGAAGATTATAGATTGGGCATTTGCAATTTTTGCATCTACTTCTTTAAAAACCCTAAGGTGAGAGCCAGCTGGTCCTGGGGATTTGTCACTGTTTAATGTTTTTTTTCACTACTGTTATTTTGTTTTTATTAATTTTATGCTGTCCTAGCAAGGCCGTTTGATTGCTTTCCCTTCCACAATCCCTTCACCACTGACAAACAGTGGCAGATATGTGTACCATCTACAAGATGCGCAACAGGAACTCACCAATGTTCCTCAGACAGCACCTCCCAAACCCACAACCACTACCATCTAGAAGGACAAGAGCAACAGACACCTGGAAACACCACCACCTTGAGGTTACCCTCCAAATCACTGACCGTCCTGACTTGGAAATATATTGCCATTCCTTCACTGTCGCTGGGGCAACATCCTGGAACTCCTTCCCTAACAGTGCTGTGGGTGTACCTATACCTCAGGGACTGTGGCAGTTCAAGAAGGCAGCTCACCCCCACATTCTGAAGGGCAACTAGGGATGGACAAAAAATGCTGGCCTAGCCAACGACACCCACGTCCCGTAAATGAATTAAAAAAAGACACATGCAAAGCCATCAAAATGCTGAAGTGAAAGACTTTGTGAGTGTTACTGATAAGTTCTGCCTGCAGCTTTTGGGAGAATGACTGCAATCAGCTGACATCTGAACAAAGCAAGACTGTTTCAATCATAAGGGATTCATCATGTAGTGATAATGCTAAATGTTCTTGGAGTTTCTCTTTTGTCCGTTTCTGGGCTTTGTCTAATGGAGCTGAAACCTGTCATCCAGTCCTAGCGATGGGATCTTTCCGAATGTGACAAGAATGCAAGGAAAACAGAAAGGAGGAAAAGAGCTGAACCGGAAAGTGGATACTGGCCAAAAGAATATTAAAATACCTGATAGATAAAATTAAAAACAGTGAAACATAATAAATTAATGGCAACAAAAGCAAACTGTGTAACAACTAACAGTTGAATATAATTAAATAAGAGATAGAAGGCTATGGGCGAAATTCTCCGCCCCCCACGACGGGTGGGAGAATAGCGGGAGGGCCTTCCCGACATTTTTGCCGCCCTCCCGCTATTCTCCACCCCCCCCGCCGAAGTCCCGACCAGAATCTCAGCTGTTAGATGGGCCGAAGTCCCAGCCCTTTCCGCCGTTTTTACGAACGGCAAACACACCCGGTCTTGCCGTACGTAAAAACGGCGTCACAAAATCGCTATTAATAACCATGGCACCGATTGGCACGGCCGTACCACGGGCGTGCCAAGGGTGCCATGGGCCCGCGATCGGTGGGCACCGATCGCGGGCAGCGGGCCCGATGCCCGCGCACTACTTGTCCTTCCGCCGCCCCGCAGTATCCATTCGCGGGGCGGCTGAGGGGCAACCCGGCCCGCGCATGCGCGGGTTTCGCGCAAAAACGCGATGACGTCACCCGCGCATGCGCGGGTTGGAGTCTTCCAAACTGCGCATGCGCAGCTGACGTCATATGACGCGTCAGCCGGCGCTAACTCCGGCAAGCGGGCTTAACGAAAATTGTTAAGCCCGTCTTGCCGGAGCCTACGGCGTCGGGCTGCTAGCCCCGACCGGGGACCAGAATTGGTCCCCGGTCGGGAAGGGGCGCGCTGCCGTAAAACCCGCCCGGGTTTTACGGCAGCTTTACGATTTCTCCCGTTTTGGGAGAATCGTGCCCTATAAGTCCCATCAGTGAAAGTGCTTATATTGATAGAAGCTGTACAAGGGAAGGTTGGAAAATGACAGCATTGAAACTGTATCCCTCGCTTCAGAGCTCCCCAGCATCGGATTTGGGGAGGTAAACCAAAGCTGAACTGGGGATTCCTTCCAGGATGTTCAAAGGCAAGGGTTTGCATGGTAATTGTCAAGAAGTGCATACTTAATCATCTTTATTAATGTCACAAGTAGTGGTCACACAAGTAATGTCACAGGGTGGAGGCGGTGGTGTAATGGCACTGTCACTGGACTAGTAATCCAGAGACTCAGGCTAAAGTTCTGGGGACGAAGGTTCAAATCCCACCATGGCAGCTGGTGGGCGTTCAAATTCAATTAATAATCTGCATTTGAAAAGCTAGTCTCAGTAATAATAACCATGAAACTATTGTTGACCGTTGTAAAAAGTCATTAATAATATCCATGAGGGAAAGAAATATGCCATTCTTACCAAGTCTGGCCTACGTGTGACTCCAGATCCACAGCAATGTAATTGACTTTTGTATGGGAAGGCAGTAGTATAGTGGTATTGTCACTGGACTAGTAACCCAGAGACTCAGGGGACAGGGGTTCTAATCCCACCATAGCAGATAGTGAAATTTGAATTTATTCTGTAAATCTGGAATTAAAGGTATGATGATCACCCTGAAACCATTGCCGACGATTGCATAAAACCTATCTAGTTCACTCGTGTCCCAATCTGCCATCCATTGCTGGTCTGAGCTGTTCGTTTCCCAGTTAATTTTTGGCAGCATGGTAGCATTGTGGATAGCACAATCGCTTCACAGCTCCAGGGTCCCAGGTTCAATTCCGGCTTGGGTCACTGTCTGTGCGGAGTCTGCACATCCTCCCCGTGTGTGCGTGGGTTTCCTCCGGGTGCTCCGGTTTCCTCCCACAGTCCAAAGATGTGCAGGTTAGGTGGATTGGCCATGATAAATTGCCCTTAGTGTCCAAAATTGCCCTTAGTGTTGGGTGGGGTTACTGGGTTATGGGGATAGGGTCGGGTGCTCTTTCCAAGAGCCGGTGCAGACTTGATGGGCTGAATGGCCTCCTTCTGTACTGTAAATTCTATGAAATTAACACAGCAATGAGGTTACTGTGAAAGCCCCTAGTCGCCACATTCCGGTGCCTTTTTGGGTACACTGAAGGAGATTTCAGAATGTCCAATTCATCTAACAAGCACATCTTTCGGGACTTGTGGGAGGAAACTGGAGCACCCAGAGGAAATCCACGCAGAAACAGGGAGAACATGCAGACTCCGCACAGACAGTAACCCAAGCCGGGAATCGAACCTGGGACCTGGCGCTGTGAAGCAACAATGCTAACCACTTAATTTGAACAATTGCCTTGCACTGGCAAACATCAGAAAATGCGAATAAAATCACACACTACACTAAATTCCTTTGCTGGTTATCTACCATAGTCCACTCGGTCATAGTGAAAGTGAATCAACTTGGGTTCTCCATTAAATACAAGCTTCTTGATAGCTGTACTTGCCTGCTGGAAAGGCATTCCTTAACACTGTGACAGTCATTTCTATTTTGTTGTCTTTCAACCACAAATTTTGGAGATTGTTTACGGAGCATGCCCTCAATTCGAAGGAAGAGAACAATAAAATACAACGGCCAGCTGAGATAGTAGGAGCCGGCCAAGTCAGATTGATGTAGTTGCTGTTATGTCACCAACCTTTACAACAGATCTACATACATACAACAACAAAGGTAAACTCTCTCCGCAGGCTCCAATTCAATAAGGAGACAGTTACAGAAAATTCCATCGTCACCACATTCCGGCACCTGTCCAGGTACATGGAGGGAGAATTCAGAAAGTTCAAATTACCTAACAGCATGGGCGCGATTCTCCGCCCCCCCATGCCAGGTGGGAGAATAGCGGGAGGGCCTCCCGACATTTTTCACACGCTCCCGCTATTCCCCGCCCCCCCCCCACGCCCGAACCACGCCACGAATCGCCGCTCGTCATTTTTTACGGCGAGCGGCGATTCTCCTAGGCCGATGGGCCGAGCGGCCGGGTCTTCACGCCCGTTTCAACACGGCAGCAAACACAACTGCTTGCTGCTGTCGTGAAACGGGCGCCAGATGCCCGTTTGGGGCACCTAGAGGCCCGATTGGCACGGGAGCACCACGACTGTGCTCAGGAGGGGACAGGCCCGCGATCGGTGCCCACCGATCATCGGGCCAGCTTCCAAAACGGACGCACTCTTTCCCCTCCGCTGCCCGGCAAGATCAAGCCACCACGTCTTGCCGGGCGGCTGAGGAGAAAGACGCCAACTGCGCATGCGCGGGTTGGCGTTGTCCAACATGCGCATGCGCGGCTGACGTCATCGGCCGCGTCAGCCGCCGTGACGCTTGACGTGCGGCCTTGACGACCGTCGTCAAGACCGCGCTGCCATGACGCACGGTGCCGTGCTCCTAGCCCCGCCTGGGGGGGAGAATCGGCCCCGGATGTGGCCGTGAAAGCTGCCGTGGGTCACGGCCTGTCCCACGGCAGCCTTTACGATTTTCCGCATTTGCGGAGAATCTCGCCCCATGTCTTTCGGGACTCGTGGGAGGAAACTGTTATATTTTAAATAATGATTTATCTAAAATATATATATTACTCTTGAATCCACCAGGATGGTAAAATGACCAATAGTCTTCTTGTTGAAAGATTAACTCTTTGATGAGTAATAAAATAATAAACTGTGAGTCCTTTTACTCAATACTAAACTAACAATAAAGAATTAAAGTACAATACAGATAACTATATAACTATACATTATTATAACAAACTAGTTCTAACTTCTCTCATTCTAGCTATTTTATGTCTTGCTTGTTCAATGTTCTGAATCACACCATCATGATCACCTGACTCAGAAAAGGTGGGAAACCAGTTCTTATAGTATCTGACTGTGAGCCATCTAGTGTTGAAATGACTGTACTACATTTACATACATTGATCATGTATATTGATATCTGAATATCACTACAGAAACCAGAGCGCCTGGAGGAAACCCACTCAGACACAGGGAGAACATGCAGACTCCACACAGGCAGTGACCCAAGCCGGGAATCGAACCTGGGACCCTGGAACTGTGAAGCAATAGTGCTAACCACTGTGCTGCTGTGGGGGGAGGGGATGGATGGTGGTCTTTGATATCACAACCTTTCCTTTCTGCTTTGGTTTGCCTGCCCTTGCTTAACACTCCCAGGACCATTATTTCCTCTGGTGCTCCAGTTTCCTCCCACAAGTCCCGAAAGTGAGATGAATTGGACATTCTGAAATCTCCTTCAGTGTACCCGAAAAGGCACTGGAATGTGGCGACTAGGGGCTTTTCACAGTAACCTCATTGCAGTGTTTCACTGCCCATATATGTTTGTTTGACCTGATGAGTGCTTCTTCAGAATGTTCTGTTTTATCTGCTAAAGGAGGCCAACACAGGAACAACACGCTGAGTAAGTATCCATGTGCCAGATGTTACCATAGCAAAAAAGCAAGACTCAATTTTATGTCCTCATATGCACGCTCACCTTTAATTGACTGGATGCCTTTAAATTTAATCACCATGTGCAAGCAGGCTTTAAAAGCTGCTTGCACATAAATTTTGCCACTCTCGCTAGATAACTTGCAGTGTTCAGCCCTATATCAATAAGGCGCTCAAACATACTGTGTAAATAAAATATATCTCAATAAACCAGTGTACTAATTGTCAGTGATGTGATACTGGAGGTGTAATCTGAAAATCTACCCAAGGCACATTGACAAAATAGATTGTAGCAAATCACTTCCTTGCGTCCTTTTGTGCACTGTGAGTTAGGAACTCAGGTGCAGATGAGGTCACCAGACCATGCACAGTTTTCTGCTCATTGACTTTAATGGACAGAAAATTCTGCAGAGGTACTGAACCCTGCGCCAAACTTCCTGATTTACACTCCAGTGGTGTAGATTCACAAAATGTTCTCTTTGTAAATAAATGCAGACATTAAAATAATTGCTAGAAATATCATGTAATTAGTTCACTACAATCCAGAGATCTGAGTAGAATGGGTAAAATTTCATTGAGCGTCACATCAGAAAATATTGGTCAAATTACAATATAACGAAAGGAAGTAAATGATAAACTACATTCCAACTCCCCAGTGAACTTGCTTCCTGTTAACAGAATCACATGAACTACTTGTACAACATAAGTTTAGCCTTTCACCTTTTTGAATTTTGCACAATGCACAAGGTTATGAAATGTTTCCTTCACTATTTCAAAGCTAAAATTGCAGACAAAGCACAGCTATATTGCTGCTTCAAAAATTGATGCCATGCTCAGCAAAATGGATTTCCTCAAGATATTTACTCTGTACTGTAACCTTTCCAGCTTTCATTTCATTTTTTGACAAATATTGAATTGTCAAGTTAAGGGTATCATTGCTGGAACGTTTTCCTTTCTTTCGTAGACAGCAACTGTTATAAGGATGATCAGGTCAGGTACGTTTGTCAGTGAAACAAAGGCCTGGATCTCCAGAGCAGCATAAATAATCATCAGATTGCTGCTACATTCGTAAAATTCTCCCAATCCAACACTGCTGGTTATTTCTTCCAGGGCCGTCCGATCCCACAGAAATATGCAGTGCAACATCCTCAGGGAACTCTGTTGGATAGCATCACAGCCAGGGGAAGACAAGATATCCTTCCTTTTTATGACGCGTGGTAAGTTAAATGTACAGTTAAATGTTAGTGACTGGATGAATGAATTGGTGCATGGATGATGAGTAAGGTGGGTAGATGGGTGAGGTTGGTGACATAAATGGGTAGGTGGGTGAGGTGGGTAGGATTGGTAGAGTGGAGATGGTGGTTGAGTGAATAGGTGTGTGAGGTGGGTAAGTGGGTTGGTAGATAAATGGGTAGGTGCATGAAGTAGGTAGGTGGTTGAGGTGGGGAAGTTGGGTAAGTGGTTAGCATGGGTAGGAGTAAGGTAGGTGGTATGTAGGTGGGAAGTGGGTAGATAGTTAAATGAACACGGTGGGTGCTGGGTAGCTGGATAGGGTGGGTGGTAGCCAGGTTGTGTCGAGGAGGTGATTTGGATTTTGATTTTGTTTATTTTCACATGTACCGAGGTACAGTAAAAAGTATTTTTCTGCGAGCAGCTCAACAGATCATTAAGTACATGAAAAGAAAAGGAAATAAAAGAAAATACATAATAGGGCAGCACAAGGTACACAATGTAACTACATAACACCGGCATCAGGTGAAGCATACAGGGGTGTAGTGTTAATGAGGTCAGTCCATAAGAGGGTCGTTTAGGAGTCTGGTAGCAGCGGGGAAGAAGCTGTTTTTGAGTCTGTTTGTAAATCTGGATGGGAATATAGTGGGAGTAGTCAGGTCGAGAGTTTAGTCAGGTTTGGGAAATAGTTGGACAGGTCAGGGTAGTTAGGTGGTCAGGGGGATAGACGGGTCGGGTTGGGAGGCAGTTAGGGGATCGGAGGGGTAGTAGAGTAGTCATGGGAGTGGTCTGGGGGTCAGTGTATGTGAGTGCAGGTCAGTTCTGGAGTTACCCATGCGTTAGACCAGGTTTTAATCTGTTGAACGTTTTCAAGGTTACCATACAGGTAAGTACATCAGAACCTTCCAAAGCATTCAGTTTCACTCAGAGTCAGAGACATTTTCAGAGGAGATGGGAAATTGGCTTTTGGAAGTTGAAACTTTCCAGACAATTCCTTGGGAGGCCATGGAGATTAGCACGCCAGGATTTCCACAGACTCCGACAGGCATCTCCAGTCATATGTCGAAATTCAGAAAAGTTCTGAAGTATCAATGTGCCATTTTCATTCCCTTTCAAGTCTTCTAGTTGACGATTGTGACGTTTAATTTAACACCAGATTACTACTGAAGAAATTTACAATACAGAAAGAGGCCGTAAAGTCCAGCATGCCTGCACCAGCTCTTTGCAGCCATTCAATTAGTCCCACTCCTCTGCGCTTTCCCCATACCACAGCAATTTCTTCCTTTTCAATCCTACTGAACACCATTAGGAAGAAGCACTAAGTGTAACAAGGGTACAGAATGTACTCTGGTTTGGTGATGTCAATGGCCATCATCAAAGTGAGCGCGCTCGTACCGCTCCTGACCAAGCTGGCAAAGCTCAAAATACAATTTCTGCCAGATTGTGCCTACAAAAGGAGGTGAGCGAGCCAGTGAAGGAAAAAAAAGTCTTGATATCACCCTCACAATCTACCTGTGCAGATACATCTGTCCATGGTGGTTTTGGTAGTTATGACCACCTTTGTGGCCAGTCTATAGAATAGAGAGGTGTTTGATGGCTGGCACAGACATGATGGGCCGAAAGGCCTCCTTCTGTGGTGTAAAACTCTTTGTCCCGACAAAGTTCTGCCTCCACGCTGATGATACCTTCCATTGTGTTGTGTGGCATTACGAACATGGTAAATGGTATAGGCGTAGAACAAATCTAGCAGCTCAAACCTAGACATCCCTGAGACACTGTGGACCATCAACAGCAGCAGAATTATATTAGGACAGAATCTGTTACCTCATGGCCTTGGCATATACCTCACTGTTACCATTACCATAAAACCAGGGGGTCAAAATAAAAGCTTAAAACTCTGGATGCTGGAAATCTGAAATAAAAATAGAAAATGCTGGAAATACTCAGCAGGTCTGGCAGCATCTGTAGAGAGAAATAGAGATAATGGGCGGAATTCTCCATTCCTGAGGCTAAGTGCTGGCACCAACGGAGAATTCACGGGTGATTCACGATGGGAAAATCGGCGCAAACCTCTCACCGATTTGGGTACCGGTGAGGGTCGAGCACCGGAGCCACGTGGAACACCCACGGATCAGATGAAAAACTGCCGGAGAATCGCCGGGTCCCGGGCCGCACATGAGCAGGGCTGACAAGCTGCATCGGTCACACCGGCAAACATGGCGCCGGCCATGCTGAAACGCTAACCTGCCCATCTCGACTCCACAGCCCCCCCCCCCCCCCACCAACCCGCCAGCCCCAGCAGCAGCCCACCGACCAGCGGCATGGAACCCGGATGAGTGTGCTGGCTTGGGGAGGATCCTGTACGCGGTGGAGACCAGGAGAGATGTCCTGTTCCCCCAAGGGTCCAGGAGTGTCAGCCATAGGCAGCCAGTGCCGTCTGGGATGAGGTGGCGGCAGCTGTCAGCTCAGGGAGTGTGACCAGGAGAACTGGCATCCAGCGCAGGAAGAAGGTCAATTACTAACGCGGGGCAGCACGAATGAGGAGACACCACGCATACCAACCCACATTCCCTTCCACCCCCCCGAAACCTCTTCCCCAACCCACACAGAAGCGTCCACTCCCCATCCCCCTTACACCCCCCACCTTTCCTCCACCACCTCCCCCCTTCAACATCCCCCCCAAGCCTTCCTTCACACACCCCCTGCCACCACTGTGAACCAGTCATGTGGCTATTGATGCTCTCTCTGTGTCTCCTCAGGAAAAGCTCTCCCAAATTGCCAGGAGAGGGCCCAGATTGTCGAAGGTGTGCCAGACATCAGGATCCTCACCATCTTCAAGGAGCGGGCCCTGGAGGTGACCAGTGTGGCCGAGGACAGGGCGGTCACTAATGCGGAGGCTTGTGGACGCCACAGAGGTGAGGAACTGCCGGACCTCAACCGGAGCACCTCTCAAACATGAGTTGTTATTGGCTTACTGACTGACCAACCCCTCCCTCTGGCCACGGGCGGAATTCTCCCACCCCCCGGGAGGACAGAGAATCGCACGGGGCCGGCGTCAATCCCGCCCCCGCCGTGCCCCGAATTCTCCTTCCCCGAGATTGGGTGGGGTCGGGAATCACGCCGCGCCGGTCGGCGGGCCCCCCGTGGCGATTCTCTGGGCCGCAATGGGCCGAAGTCCTGCCGCTGACAGGCCTTTCCCGCTGGCGTGGTTTAAACCACCTCTGGTACTGGCGGGATAGGTGGCGCGCGCGGCATCCGGGGTCCTGGGGCGATCTGACCCCAGGGGGTGCCCCCACGGTGGCCTGGCCCGCGATCCTCTATGGCCTTCACCATGGCGGGGGCTAAAGAGACCCTTTCCCCTGCGCATGCGCTGGTATGACATCAGCAGCTGCTGATGTTCCGGCGCATGCGCGGACTTACGCCGGCCGGCAAAGTCCTTTCAGCCCCGGCTGGCGTGGCGCCAAAGGCCGTTCACGCCAGCCGGCGGAGTGGAAACCACTCCGGCACGGGCCTAGCTCCTAAAGGTGCGGAGAATTCCGCACCTTTGGGGCTGCCCGATGCCGGAGTGGTTCACACCACCCTGACACGCCGGGAACCCCCCGGCCCGCCGGGTAGGGGAGAATCCCAGCCCACATATCCATTTTCCTGCAGCTTCTCCAGCCGACAGCTCCGGCCCATCCCGAGCGGCACCCTCTCCAGCATCCCAGTAATCCACCTCAGGGGAGGGCTCCGAGAATGCCACCATACTAGCCGGGTCACTGCTGGCACCCCACCCTCCATCAGCGCAGGTATGTTAGTGGTCAGACCTCTGCCGCACAATCTGATGAGCACCACACTGCTGTTGATGTAGATCAGATGGAGACAGAAATCCTCAGGCAAGACAGCAGTTTGAAGATCCCAGGACCCAGCTGTATCCCAGCCTGATGCAGAGCCTGTGGAAGAGGTCATCCCGGAGCTGATGGAGATGATAGGGAGCGGCCGGGACATTCAGAGGGAGATGTCAGCATCATTCCAGCAGATCCATAGCCGCTTGGAGGAATCCCAGGGGCTACAGGCGCAAGAGATGTCGCCGGAATGCATGACACCGAAACCAACACTGCGAGGGTGGCAACTTGTCCAAATCACAGGTGGACATTGCCGGGGTACTGCAGAGCATGGCCCAGTCACTGAGGAGCATCACTGAGGGCGTTGGCACAATGCCAGCACTAGTAGTGCCAGATGATGCAGGAGCCGCGGGGTTCGAACCAGCTGACCCTCCATCCCAAGATGAACCCCAGGGCCCTATGGCCACCAACCGGTTGGAGGGGGCGCTGAGTGCCAACCCGGACCCGTCCCATGGAGTGGCGATGGTGGCCACCAGATCCCACGAGTTCCATCCCTCTGATGAGGCCGCGTCTCAAAGTCAGCTCCCGGAACAGGGCGGCACGGCTGTGCATGTGACGCCGACAAATGAGCCAGGGCCCTCTGGCCCCAGAGCCCCCACCCGTGGCACTCACCCACCTTCCGACCGTAGACATGTCCCCGGAGCTGTGTCCCATCCCCTGGGTGTTCGGATGTTGGCTGATGTGTGTGTGGTGTTGCCTCCCGCAGTATCCAGGCACTGTGTCCATTTATCGAGGTGTCATTGGGATACTAGGCAATGACTCACATGCTGTATGGCCCGCCCACCCACAGGGATCCACTGAGTTGTGTGAAGTGCTCACTTAACCACTATTGCCAATTCCCCATTAACAATAGCCTTCAGCCATATAGCCAGAGATCTCGGCAGTCAATAAGGGTTATGGGTGACCGGTGGGGAAGACAGGCAAGGACAAGGAATGCACCAGGAACAGGTACACAATGCAGGGATTGGCATGTGGTGCCACACGCAGCTGCCCCCCAGTTGCCCTCCCAGCGCCACCCCCACACTTCAATGGATGGCTCACCCTTGCGGAGGGTCCCCCACCCCCAGCCGAGGGTCCCCCACGCACCGAGCACTGAGATGGAAAGCCCAGCACTCCCAGGCTCTTTGCCTGTCAGCTAAGATGGCTACTCACCTCCTCGGCTCCCCACAAAAGCCCTTCCTCAGGTTCACGTTTTTCAAAAGGTGTACTCGTCGACACCAGCCCACTTGCTGCGGAGGCTGATGAATGACAGGAGGCCGTTGGATAAGGAGTGGCTTCCGTTAATTGTATGGAAATGGGGCTTAAGTGGTGATAATTGGTTTTTCACTCTGCTATGATGAGATTCTGATTTTGCCAATGGGAGCGGGCTGGTTGCATCACAAACTGTTTGGCGTCTGGCGTGGCTGTTGTTTTTGGCCTCTCCCACTATTCACCGGCCTCGTTTCGCTTTAACAAGAGCATAACGAGGCCGGAGAATCGTGCCCTTGGACTCCAAGAGCTAAATCATGAGGTGAGTTTACACAAACTGTATTCCCTGTAATTTAAAAGGTTAAGGGGTAATTTGATTAAAACTTTCAAGATATCAAAGCAGCACGGTGGCGCAGCGGTTAGCATTGCTGCCTCACGGTGTCGAGGTCCCAGGTTCGATCCCGGCTCTGGGTCACAGTCCGTGTGGAGTTTGCACATTCTCCCCGTGTTTGCGTGGGTTTCGCCCCCACAACCCAAAGATGTGCAGGGTAGGTGGATTGGCCACACTGAATTGCCCCTTAATTGGAAACAATGAATTGGATACTCTAAAATTAAAAAAATAACCTTTCAAGATATTAAGGAGAATAGATAGGGTAGATGGGGAGAAACAATTTCAACTGGTTGGGGTGTCTCGAACCAGGGAACATGATCTAAAAAGCAAAGCCAGACACGCCAGGTAAAATTCAGAAATGTTTCTACACACAAGGAATGATAGAAATTTGGACATTTTTTTCACAAATGGCAATTATTGCTAGATTATTTGTCAATTTTAAACCTGAGATAGACTTTTGGGCAAAGGTGTCAAGAGATAATGAGCAAAGGCACATGGAGTATATGGCTTGAGGTCACAGATCAGCAATGATCTTACTGAATGGCAGTACAGACTTGAGGGGCTAAATAGTTACTCCTATTCCAATATTCCTGGACTACCTCCAACCATGCCTTCATTGTGGCACCACAGGTCTCTTCCTCCCATTACTTACTGCAGCCAGCAATGCATCAAGTGATGCAACATTACATCAAGACATAGCCTATGACCATCCTGAAAACATGATGAGACTTCTTCCTCTCTTGTTCCAATCTTCTAAATCCTCCAAAGTGCATGTTAAAATGTCACAGACAGATGCCCGAAAAGTTCAGAGCTTTCCAATGCAATATTGCTCCCTTCAATTCCAAACAGATTTCCA
The DNA here is from genome assembly GCF_902713615.1 of Scyliorhinus canicula. Lineage (NCBI taxonomy): Eukaryota > Metazoa > Chordata > Chondrichthyes > Carcharhiniformes > Scyliorhinidae > Scyliorhinus > Scyliorhinus canicula. The sequence goes on from NC_052150.1 coordinate 142,183,624, forward strand.
CATTAATATCGGAGCTAATGGCTGGGGCTCGGCACAATTCTCCACCATATCCACCTAAGTCATGTTAGACGTTTAGCTGCTGTTGTGTAAAGAGTCCTGCTCCTTTTCATAAACACCTTTATTTTACTTCAACAGACTCTGCACAAAACTCTAACATCACATCACCTGACACAAAGGCCACCTTAAGCCCCTTTACTTATCAGTGTCAATTAACATAATTAACATAAATGAGCCAACTAATTGGAATGTCTCTCAACCCATTACTTAACAGTCTCCCCTTCCTTGGAGAAAAAAAAATAATTAGATGAAAACAAAATTACAAGAAACTGAGAAACACGCACGCAATTTCCCCCCTTCTGTTTTTTTCTTTTTTTTGGAAGAACAAAAAAAAACAGTCACAGAAACAGGCGCCCTTCATGAACAATATCCAAAAGTTTCTGTGAACTAGCCCCTCTTTTTGTAAAACAGTCTGACAATTGATAGCTACTGTCGACCCATTTAATTTTTGCTATTTCCCCTCTGTCCAACAGCTGCTTCAAACTTAGGGGATTCTCCCAGCCCTGGGCGCAGCGGAGAATCCCCGTGAAAAGGCCATGCCGCCTCGACGCCAGCATGCGCCAGAATCGCGCCATTCGCACCAGCGTGGTTGGCGCGGCGCCAGTCGCGGGCCGCTCTACGCGGCCGGCCCGCCAATTCTCCGGCCCGGATGGGCCAAGCGGCCGTAAGAAAAAAGCCGAGTCCCACCAGCGCCGTTCTAACCTGCTCTGGGCCGGCGGGACATCTGCGTGGAAGGGTCGGGTGGCGGCCTGTGGGGGGAGGGGAGTTCCAGCCCCGGGGGAGGGGGGGCTTCCAATCGGCGGACAAGCCTCTGTGGCTGGGGGCCTCCTTTCCTATGCGCCGGCCCCTGTAATCCTGCGCCATGTTGCATCGGGGCCACGGCATTGATGGAGGCCACATGCGCGCGTTGGTGCCGGCACCACAGCGCATGTCCTCATTGGCGCCGGCGCAACTGTGCATGCGCGGATCCCGCGGCGCACAATTCACGCCGGGATCGGTAGCTGGAGCGGTGCGAACCGCTCCAACGCTGTGCTGGCCCCCTGTAGGGGCCAGAATTAGTACTGGGAGCGGCCTGTTCACGCCGTCATAAAACGTGATGGCGTTTACGACGGTGTGGACACTGCCGTGGGAGTGGAGAATCCGGCCCGCGATATCTATCCTTAACCTTTTTTCATTGACACTTTTTGTAGAGTGCACATTTTCCCACAGGGATTTATTGTCAATATGACATTCAATAGGTATATTACCCAAATCCACTAATCCCAAAATTTATGTCAATATCTGAGATATTTTAAAAAGCTATATCCACCGCTTAATGTCTCAGCAGCCAAAGTGCTTTTGACCATTCTCCTTATTTTCTTTGTTTCCCACACAAGAGTGCAACATTTACCATTGTTCCCCAAAAGGAAAATTATAAAACCTCCTGCGCTTGAAACCCCATCACACAAATTTGCATAGGACGCATCACTATAAACTATGAGTTTCAAGGGCCTAAGGTCACCTAAAACCAGGAACCTCAAAACACACTCCTGCATTTTTAGTTTGACCAATGCTTTATGTGCGCTTATTATGTCTTCCACTTTGGGATCATTCATTTTCGTACTCGACTCTAAGACATCAATACTCATGTCCGGTCTAGTCTGTCTACCTAACCAATTCAGTTGCCCAATTAAACTTCGCAGTTGCTCTTTTTCCATCTTTGAAACCATTGCATCTTTTTGTGAAACCCGGCCATGACTAATTGCTGTGGGGCTGATGCTTTCCAAATAAGATTACTGACGTAAAGTTGTCCCTAACTTAGTCTGTCCGATTTCCAGTCCAATATATTTAAATGTACCGGAAGCCTGACTTCCAATGTTGAATTCTTTCCTCAAACCAGAGATTACAATAGCTTTGAAATCACTAGACACACCCCTCAAAAAATCATTGACCTGCATCATAAAGATCCCAGAAAGATTTCCTTTATAAACATTGCCGGATCTGCTTTCAACTGGCAATTTAACTGGCAGTTTAACAAAACTGACCTTACCAAAAAATACCAGACACTAGACACTTCATTTAATCCATAAATCATTTCTTCAACTTCCAGAGTACCCCTTCTGTATGAGCTGCCTCTTTAGGAGGACGGAGAAAAATGACTCTCTGGAGCTGATGCCCCTGCAAAAAGGCAGGTTTTATATCTATAGATTTGCATTCCCATGCCTTTGTGGCTAATAGAGCTAAGAATACCTTTAAAATAACCTTTCCTGCCATAGGTGAATCTACCCTTAAATTCTGATCTTCTAAGTTTTCTTCAAATCCCCTTGCCACAAGCCTGGCCTTTGCCTTATAAGTTTCATCCAGAAGAATCTTTCCCGTGCAAATCCATCTGTGGGATAGAGCTCTTTGTCCCCTATCCGGTTCTTCCGTTTATATCTCAAATTCACTCCAACTATGCAGATCTTGCTGTTTGGCATCTTTGATAACTTTTTCATCTAATTTATTGGAAGCCACCAAAATCTCACGTGCATCTGGGTTTCTACTCCTATTAGTATTCGTAGTCTTACTCATGTTCCGAGACCTTGATAAACTGCGTCCCCTCTCCCACCTGGTATCTCGTTCGATACTGCTCCTGCTAATATTTCCCTTCTGCTGTGGGATCTCCTTTCAATAGTTCTCGACCTTTTCCTGCGGACCTGTTCACTATCCGATGTAATATCTGAACTGGCACTGCATTTCTGTGCCCTCAAATTTTTAACTTGACTCCCTCCCCCCTGAATGCTGTACATTCAACCAATGTTTATACTTTCCAGTGGCCTTCCCTGCTCAACTAATAACAGTCGCATCCTTCCATTGACTGGACCCTTCAGGCAAGTATGTCACTTTTGTACCACATTTTGGCAGTTGTCCTTTCGGAAAAATAAGAATTGTCTCTCTTATAGTATACTGTGTCCCCTTGCTGAAAAACGCTATTTGATGGCCTTACATTATGCCTTAAAGCTCTACGAATTCTTTTAGAGACTTCTGCTTCCAAAAAAGCTTTTCCACTGCTATGTAATGCATTTAAATGCTCAGCAAAGGCAGAGCTAATTGTAGTCCCTTCCCATGCTGGAGGCTGGTCATCCAAAACGGACGGAATTTTAGGATTTCTGCCAAACACTAATGAAATGAAAATTAAAAGAAAATCGCTTATTGTCACGAGTAGGCTTCAATGAAGTTACTGTGAAAAGCCCCTAGTTGCCACATTCCAGCGCCTGTTCGGGCAGGTTGGTACGGGAATTGAACCGTGCTGCTGGCCTGCCTTGGTCTGCTTTAAAAGCCAGCGATTTAGCCCCATGTGCTAAACCAGCCCAGTGTGCTAAACCATTGATAAGGACTATAGACCCCAACCATCTGCAATGAATTATTTACATGTACCACCCAAGCTAAAGCTGACTTTAGCTTGCAGTTTGGTCTATCTGCCAAAATTTTCTGGACCATGTCATCTATTACCGCATGGTTTCTTTCACACACACCATTACTAAATGGGCTTTCTACAGCCGTATTCAGAACTGTGATATTCACGTTTTCACACATATCCCAAAACTCATCATTAGCAAATTCTCCCCCATTGTCCGTAAGGAATTTTGCCGGTGGGCCCATTCCAGTCCCTGTCCATTTTTCCACGATTTGATCCAGAATTACTTTCTTTTCTTTACTTTGTACAATCGTTGATTGACTAAATCTGGTTGCTAAATCTACAAAATGCTTTATCCCAGATCTTAAGGTCCATCGCCACAATGTCGTTAAAATCCCTGGCCAAAGGTAGGGTTACTATCGGTCGTGCTGGTGTCCTTCTGTACTTCCTAAAAACTGCACAGCGATCACTAACCTGTTCAATCAGCTTAGTATAGTCTTCATCCCTTACTCCTGCAACCTTTAATAAATTTTTCAGCCTCCGAGGAGACAGATGCTCAAATTGCGTATGCAGTTTTTTATCAGCATGCAGCTTTTTATCAGCTAACGTCCCATTTTCAACTGCTATTAACACATCCTTAACAACTGTACTTGAACTATTATTTGTCAGTAATGGATACAATAGTGTCCCAACTGTCTAAATTATAAGTCCATCGTTTTTTCAAAAACTGTTGCGTTATCCTGTTCCATATCCAGTTTCATGTATGCTTTCTTCATCAACTGTCTGCTCAGAAGCAAAAGTTTCTCACTTGATACAACATCCATGCTAATGAAATGGTTCACTCCGACAATATTGCAGGGGATCAATACTTTTTTCAGCGATTTCACGGTATTATCATCCCCAAACCTGAAACTTCTGGAACTTTCAAATTCCTTAACCTTGTTACGATTTTCAGCATTCAAGGAGTCCAAGTAACATTTTAACCAGTCAATTCCACACACAGTAGATGAGCAGCCACTGTCCAATACAGCACAACTGAGGGATTCTGCAACCAACACCCTCAACACCCTCATAAAACTGCTTGTTAATAGGACAATGCCTTCTTTCTGGTCACTATCTTTTTCCTCTTCTGACTCTTGCGTGTCATGTGTCGCTTCAAACACTATTATAACATGTTGGACAGTTGAAAGCATAATGGTATTGAGAGTTACATTGAAAAAATTGATTTATCATACCGCGTGCATTTCTGGGGATCATCTTCCTATTGTAGGATCTAACTGGGTTTCTGTCTTCATCATTTCCGGGTCCCAATCTCCTTCTATAGTCTTGGAACCTGTTTGTAGCCGTACGATTTCGCCATCCTGTTAGTAGTGTGTCTTCCATATTCTGCTTTATTGCAGACTGACGTATTTGGATCATCAGAGCCATCAGAATCAAATGTTTCCCTAGAAACTTTTATAAAGCTTCTGTCATCTGTCATCCTTATCCATAAATTGAACTCCTGTCAAAACCAGGAGCCTATCAATGTTGCTCACTCAAGCACAATCAAGTAATTTAAAGGCCAACACAGACTCTGAAAATTCCAGGTTGTGTTTCTGCAGCCTTTTATATAGTCTACCAAGTTCCATTATAGTCTTCAATGGAGAAATCCTCTATTTTCCGGAACTTATCAAAATCCGACCATGCTTCATACACACTTAACAAGTCATCCTTTTTATAAATCTTATCCATATCACATAATAGAGTCTGCAGACCTTCGTCTGAGTCTAACTCTTCCAATTCCACCTCAGAAAACGCTTTGCTCAGGATTTTACTGTCATAGGGTAGAGAAAGAGCCAATGCCATACCTTGTTTTCTCTTTCCCGTGGCCTTAGTCCACGTAACTACTGCACTTCTCCATTGGTCGTACGATCCCCTTTCAGAAAATAAGGGGGGATAGTCATAGCCGGCCACCTTTACCCTAGTTTCAGCCATGTATCATTTTCTTTTCTTCTCACTCACTCCTGGGTTTGGTCTGGAAAAGTTGTATCTTTCAACCCTTCACATTTGCACAACAACCTTCCTCTGCTACCATTTGTTAGATGTTTAGCTGCTGTTGTATAAAGACTCAAAGGTTCTGCTCCTTTTCACAAACACCTTTATTTTACTTTAACAGACTCTACACAAAACTCTCTCATCACATCACCTGACACAAAGGCCACCTGAAGCCCCTTTACATAATCAGTGTCAATTATTGGATACTTAACATAAATGAGACAACTAATTGGAATGTCTCTGAACCCAATACTTAACAAGTCATGCTGAAAAACTGATGGCTCAATTCTCCGCACCCCAACGCTGAAATCGCGACCAGCGCCAGGGCAGAGAATCCATTTCCCCGCATGGAATCGGGACCGGTGCCGGTTCCCCAATTCCCCAGGCCCCGAAAAGCCGAGTACGCCACGCCACATATCCCTTGCCTGCGGCATTGCTGGAGGCCAGCCCCATCATTCTCCACCCCCCCACCAGCCGAAGTCCCAACGGCATGGACCACTCATGGTCCAACCGGTCAGGATACTAGCGTGACAGCTGCGGACTCAGTTCACAGCCGCCATGGTCGGGGGCGGGCCGATCAGAGGGCGGGGGGACCCTCATATGGACCCGGGGTATTTTTGGTGGGCAGTCAGGGTCAGGCGCACGGCCGATCGGGGGCACTATGTTTAAGGTCCAGCTCCGCGATCTGAGTCTGCCATGGAGCACGGCACAATCACTGGAGGCCGACGCCGTGCGCATGCACGGCCTCTGACCCGGAAGCGCTGCTAGCCCCTGCAGGGCTATGAATATATGACCCTTGTAAGGCCACAGTTTTTACGACAGCGTGGGGATATAGTCCCAAAAACAGAGAATCCAGCCCAGAGTAACTCAGTCACAAGTAAAACCTTCCCTACTGCAATGTGTTTGAGGAAACAGCTCACATGACAATGAACCTTCCTTCCACCATAAGCTCAGAAGCAGGGATGTTCGCTGATTATTGCACAATGTTAAGGCACTATTTGTAGCTCCTCAGATCCAGAAGTAGTCCATGCCCAAATGCAACAAGAACTGGACTATATTCTGTTTGGGCTGACAAGTGGTAAGTAACATTTGAGCCACACAAGTGCTAGGCGGCGATCCTCTACACAAGAGAGAATCTAATCATCGTCTCTTGACATTCAATGGCTTTTATATCACTGAATCCACCACTATCGACATCCTAGGGGTTACCATTACCAGAAACTGAACTGGACAAGTCATATTAATATCATGGCGAAAAGAGCCGGTCAGCGAATAGGAATCCTGTGGTGAATAACTCACCTCCTGACTCCCCGAAGCCTGTCCACAATCTACAAGACAACAGTCAGGAGTGTGATGGCTGCAGCTCCAACAGCATTCAAAAGGTTTGACACCATCAGGACAAAGCAGCCTGCTTGATTGACATCACTTCCACAAGTGTTCACCTCCTCCACCACTGAGGCCGAGTGGCAGCAGTATGTTCCACCTACAAGATAGAACATAGAACATAGAACACTACAGCGCAGTACGGGCCCTTTGGCCCTCGATGTTGCGCCGACCTGTGAAACCATCTGAAGCCTATCTGACCTACACTATTCCATTTTCATCCATATGTCTATCCAGTGACCACTTAAATGCCCTTAAAGTTGGCGAGTCTACTACTGTTGCAGGCAGGGCGTTCCACACCCCTACTACTCTCTGAGTAAAGAAACTGCCTCTGACATCTGTCCTATATCTATCACCCCTCAATTTAAAGCTATGTCCCCTCGTGTTGGTCATCACCATCTGAGGAAAAAGACTCTCACTGTCCACCCTATCTAACCCTCTGACTATCTTATATGTCTCTATTAAGTCACCTCTCAGCCTTCTCCTCTCTAACGAAAACAACCTCAAGTCCTTGAGCCTTTCCTCGTAAGACCTTCCCTCCATACCAGGCAACATCCTAGTAAATCTCCTCTGAACCCTTTCCAAAGTTTCCACATCCTTCCTATAGTGTGGTGACCAGAACTGCACGCAGTACTCCAGGTGCGGCCGCACCAGAGTTATGTACAGCTGCAGCATGACCTTGTGGCTCCGAAACTCAATCCCCCTGCTGATAAAGGCTAGCACACCATATGCCTTCTTAACAGCCCTATTAACCTGGGTGGCAACTTTCAGGGATTTATGTACCTGGATGCCGAGATCTCTCTGTTCATCTACACTACCAAGAATCTTGCCATTAGCCCAGTACTCTGCATTCCTGTTACTCCTTCCAAAGTGAACCACCTCACACTTTTCCGCATTAAACTCCATCTGCCACCTCTCAGCCCAGCTCTGCAGCTTATCTATGTCCCTCTGTATCCTATAATATCCTTCAGCACTATCCACAACTCCACCGACCTTCGTGTCATCTGCAAATTTACTAACCCATCCTTCTACACACTCTTCCAGGTCATTTATAAAAATGACAAACAGCAGTGCCCCCAAAACAGATCCTTGCGGTACACCACTAGTAACTGAACTCCAGGATGAACATTTGCCATCAACCACCACCCTCTGTCTTCTTTCAGCTAGCCAATTACTGATCCAAACCGCTAAATCACCTTCAATCCCATACTTCCTTATTTTCTGCAATGGCCTACCGTGGGGAACCTTATCAAATGCCTTACTGAAATCCATATACACCACATCAACCGCTTTACCCTGATCCACCTGTTTGGTCACCTTCTTAAAAAACTCAATAAGGTTTGTGTGGCATGACCTACCCTTCACAAAACCGTGTTGACTATCGCTAATCAACTTGTTCTTTTCAAGATGATTATAAACCCTATCTCTTATAACCTTTTCCAACATTTTACCCACCACCGAAGTAAGGCTCACAGGTCTATAATTACCAGGGTTGTCTCTACTCCCCTTCTTGAACAAGGGGACAACATTTGCTATCCTCCAGTCTTCCGGCACTATTCCTGTCGACAAAGATGACATAAAGATCAAGGTCAAAGGCGCTGCAATCTCCTCCCTGGCTTCCCAGAGAATCCTAGGATAAATCCCATCTGGCCCAGGGGACTTATCTATTTTGACATTTTCCAAAATTGCTGACACCTCCTCCTTTTCAACCTCAATTCCATCTAGCCTGGTCGACTGAACCTGAGTGTTCTCGACAACATTGTCTTTCTCCAGTGTAAACACTGACGAAAAATATCCATTTAACGCTTCCCCTATCTCCTCTGATTCCACACACAACTTTCCACTACTATCCTTGATTGGCCCTAATCTTACTCTAGTCATTCTTTTGTTCCTGATATACCTATAGAAAGCCTTAGGGTTTTCCTTGATCCTATCCGCCAACAACTTTTCGCGTCCTCTCCTCGCTCTTCTTAACTCTCCCTTTAGGTCCTTCCTGGCTAACTTGTAACTCTCAAGTGCCCTAACTGAGCCTTCATGTCTCATCCTAACATAAGCCTTCTTCTTCCTCTTGACAAGTGCTTCAACTTCCTTAGTAAACCACGGTTCCCTTGCTCGACAACTTCCTCCCTGCCTGACAGGTACATACTTATCAAGGACACGCAGTAGCTGTTCCTTGAAAAAGCTCCACATTTCGATTGTACCCATCCCCTGAGTTTCCTTCCCCATCCTATACATGGGATCCTATGTATCCTATACATAGATGCACTGGACGAACACACCAAGGCTCCTTAGGCAGCATATTCCAAACCATGACTACTATCTTCCAGAAGTATAAGGCAGCAGATACATAGAAATACCACCACCTCCAAGATCCCTCCAAGCCACTCACCATCCTGACTTGGAAAAATATTTCCATTCCTTCACTGTCGCTGGGTCAAAATTCTGGAGCTCTCTCCCTAACAGCACTATGGGTTTGCCTCCCCAGCTGGGACTGCATTCGTTCAAGAGGCAGCTCTCCACCCTCTCAAGGGCAATCAGGGATGGGAAATGAATTTAGGCCTAGCCAGCGAAGCCCACGCCCCATGAATGAATAATAAAAAATAACCAAATCTTCACACAATCACCCTATCCATCTTTTGTCTCAACGTCCTATGAAAATATGTAGCCATCTGGGATGGCCACTTACAAAGGGAAACATGGCCACTTGCAAAGAATTACGGGAAATATGGCCAATGCAGGATCCAGACGAACTCAGGGCTTAAGTGTATATTTGCCACTAGATAACCAGACACTATTGAAACCCCCAGCCGATTTGCATTCTAATGGCCCATTTCCCCAGAACAAAAGACTTGTACTCAGGTATCAGATACAGATCCAGACTCATCGGCGCCACTCCCTTCACCCAGGAAGCCCAAACAGCCAAGTTCAATGACCGCTCAGGACACGCCCAGCCATCAAGGCACGCGCCCCTTTATTGAGTAAAATCAAAGGCAGTAATCAAAACCTGGCAAATTATTGGGTCCAAAGCTAAGGGCCTCCCAAAAGATTACGAAACCCCCAAAGGATAAAAAGAGACACTGCCATATGTTCAGTCTCTTTTGGCCCCAGCGCACCGGCACTCTTGGCCCCAGCTTGTGCCCAAAACCAATTGCAGCATCACGACCAGAAACAAGTTCAAGACCAACGATCGCTACCAGACGCATAAGCCCAGCAGAAACAAAGTCACTTCTTCAGACCCTGCCATGTCAGATCCGAACAAAGGCCTTGTTCCTCTGCATAAAGCCGGGTGTCTGAAGTTAAGTACAGGTTGTTGTAGTGTTAGGTGCAATTTAGCTTGTAGTGTTTTATGTTGCATGTCGAAGTAATTCTTGTGTGTAAATAAACTCTGTTTGAACTTGAACTAACCAACTGGTTGTTGGGTCTTTGATCGCTATCCGGCTAAACCTTGTGGTGGTATCCTTTGATACCTGGCGACTCTGAAAGCAATATCCTCATTAATAACGGTCAGATTAATATCTGACTAAAGTAGATACCCCAGACTTGGCAATATTATTGGCGTCTCTGGTGCGAATTGGCAACATTATTGGTGACGCTGGTGGGATAGTATTCCACTCATTAAAAAGAGCAACAAATAGAATCTTAAACCTGCACTAATCAATGGGCAGAGCAACAGTTGAATACCTCTGTCTGAAGAAGTGGATATGTTTAAGAAAACTTTAATATATATTTACCTCCTGTCCAGCAATCTTACACAACTATTCGCCACAGAATATTTCACATTTAACATCCAGAAAGCCAGGCAACGGCGTGAAGAATAGACAAGCACAGTGCAGAAGGAGGCCATTCGGCCCATCGAGTCTACACCGGCCCCTGAAAGAGCATCCTACCTAAGCCCACACCTCTACCCTATCCCCATAACCCAACAACTCCACCTAACTTTTGGACACTACGGGACAATTTAGCATGACCAATCCACCTAACCTGCACATCTTTGGACTGTGGGAGGAAACCGGAGCACCCAGAAGAAACGCACGCAGACACGGGGAGAACGTGTAGACTCCTCACAGACAGTGACCGAAGCTGGGAATCAAATTAGGTTGATTCCAGAGATGAGGAGCTTGTTGTATGAAGAGTGATTGAACAGTTTAGGCCTTTACTCTCCAGAGTTTAGAAGAATGGGGGTTGATCAAATTGAAGTATACAAGATGATAAATGGCATGGATAAAGTAGGCATGGAGTGGATACTTTATGTTGTGGGGCATTCTAGAACGAGAGGTCATAGTCTTAGGATAAGAGGCAGCAAATTTAAAAGAGAGTTGAGGAGAAACTACTTCTCCCAAAGGGTTGTGAATCTGTGGAATTTGCTACCCAAGATTGTGGTAGGTGCTAGGACAGTGAGTAAATTTAAGGAGTTAGACAGATTTTTAATGGGTTGAAGGGTTTGGAAAATGGGCAGGATGGTGGAGTTAAGGCCAGAATGGTGGAACAGACTCGATGGGTCAAATGGCCTAATTCTGCTCCTATATCTTAAGAACTTATGAATATGGGAATGAAGCACCCAGCAGTTTGAAATGCTTTCTTTCACTATTTCTTGTCCCACCCACCAGAAAGTACATTAGAGAGCAAAGTGAATGGAATTCCAGTTGCCACGGTATGCATCTGGGTACGGAAGACCTAGGGTGATATTCTTTTCCCCAAAATCATTGTTATTACGGATCTGCATTTGCAACTGCCTTTGCTAGTTGATTGTATCGAATGAAATGCGAGGCCAACCAAATGATAAAATGTTTGCCAGTTAACAGCAAGAATCGGTTCTTTCAAGAATTTCCAAGATGCCGGATTTCCTGCTGTGCTGGTATAAAAAATGTTTCTTCTTGACTTCCCCTCGTGCCATTGTGGCTTCTGTAGCTTTGATCTTCTTTCAACTTCACTTAGCCGATGAGCTGATAAAAATCAGTCTCCATCAATCATTTTGTTTTGAAGATCTTGTTTCTTGAAAGCTTACACCGGGACAGGCGCCTGAATGAGGCGACTAGGGGCTTTTCACAGTAACTTCATTTGAAGCCTACTTGTGACAATTAGCAATTTTCATTTAATTTAATTTCACTTTCCACTAATTTAGTGATTGTTTCTTAAGGGAAGAAGCAATACTTCTATTTTGTAACATTTCAATTCTGCATTTCGTTTACCTACACTTTTGTAAACTCTCTAAAATAACCCAGTTTTTTTGCAATTCCAAGTATCGGTTTTCAGGCTTTCACGGGATGAGGTTGTTGCTGACAAGGCCTGCATTTGTTTCCCATCCCTGATTGTCCTTGAGGTCAAAATTAATTGCCTTCTTGAGCCATTACAGTTCATTTGTTATACCTACAGTGCTGTTAGAGAGGGAGTTCTGGATTTATTGAGTTTTTATATGACAAATGATTAAACTTAAAAACAAAATCAAAATATTACAGATGTTGGAAATCTGAAATAAAAACAGAAAATGCAGGATATATTCAGCAGGCTTGACAGCATCTGTGGCGAGAGAAAGAGAGTTAATGGCCAGGATTTTCTGGCTCTGCTGAAAGTCAATGGACTTTTAGCTGGCCAGCCACATTCCCCATAGCAATTCCCACCAGGCCAGGGAAGGAAAATCTCAGTCAACATTTCAGATCTTTCTTTAGAGCTGGGATAAACTTGAAATTTAACAAACGTGACTGGGGACGAATTTCATCTTTGTAGCACCACTAGAGACAGCACTGCAGGAGCCAATCCCGCTCGTGCACTGCCCCATTGTCCTCCAATGAACTGGTTAATAAACCATCTTTGACCTCTGGCCTGGCTGCAGCCCTCTGATGTCTGGTGTTTCACTACGTGCTGATCTCATCTCTATACCGACATCTAAGCTATGTGCAGTGCCAATATTTGAGCTGTGTCAGATCAGAATTGCAGAAACAGTATTCAGTAGTCACAGTCTTCTGGGATTCAGTGCAGTTTCCTTTGAAGAGGAACAGACTGCCTTTGAGAACAGAAGGCAGCCTGCTCCACATGACTTCAGAAAAATACTGTTCAAACTCATAATCAACACAAATGCAGCCAGCAATGTGGGAACTGCTTGACATGACATGTAAATGTGGTGGTAGCACCACATTTACATACTGCCTACCTGCATCAGATATGGTACAGGCAGGCCGCAAATTGTGGCCCCATGCCCAAAAAGCGAGGCAAACCTATTGCCTAATGCAAGCCTAATGCAGACTAATAATAAGACTGTACCACTGCATAGTTTAGACTGAGTTTTTAATAATGTAAGAATTAACTCAATTTACAAAAGGTAATCTCATTTCAGGGTAATAGAATTATACTATGAAAGATAAGCAGCTGAATAACATAAGAAATAGAATGTAATAACCTTCAGTATAGGTTAAAGAGTGAGACCCATATGAAACTCGTTGGCATGAATGGAGGCCTTTCAGATGGTTACTATCGAGCACTTTTCCAGGAGACACATCCGGAGTGAGACTCATACAGAGTGAGAGATTTAAACTTGGTAATTTGGTGCAGTGAGGTAATTCGGTGCAGAGTGTGAGGAGGTGCTTTTTAACCCTGGTAAGTGACTGGTAAGTAGTCTCTCTTTTTGTTTTCATTGTCTAATTTATTTATTTTTATTTTGAAATTGTAGCTGTTTAAGTTTACCAAGGGTTTAAGACATGGCAGGAGATCCCAGACCCGTGTCATGCTCCTCGTGTGCGATGTGGGAGCTCAGGGACACGTCCACTGTCCCTGGCTCCTTCACATGCAAGAAGTGTGTTCAGTTGCAGCTCTTGTTAGACCGCTTGACGGCTCTGGAGCTGCGGATGGACTCACTTTGGAGCATCCGCGATGCTGAGGAGGTCGTGGATAGCACGTTTAGCGAGTTGGTCACACCGCAGGTGAAGGTTACTGAGGGAGATAGAAAATGGGTGACCAAAAGAAAGAGCAAGAGTAGGAAGGCAGTGCAGGTGTCCCCTGCGGTCATCTCCCTGCAAAACAGATATACCGCTTTGGATACTGTTGAGGGAGATGGCTCACCAGGGGAAGGCAGCAGCAGCCAGGTTTATGGCACCGTGGCTGGCTCTGCTGCACAGCAGGGCAGGAAGAAAAATGGCAGGGCTATAGTGATAGGGGACTCGATCGTAAGGGGAATAGACAGGCGGTTCTGTGGACGCAATCGAGACTCCAGGATGGTATGTTGCCTCCCTGGTGCAAGGGTCAAGGATGTCTCGGAGCGGCTGCAGGACATTCTGGGGGGGGAGGGTGAACAGCCAGCTGTCGTGGTGCACATAGGCACCAACGATATAGGTAAAAAACGGGATGAGGTCCTACAAGCGGAATTCAGGGAGTTAGGAGTTAAACTAAAAAGTAGGACCTCAAAGGTAGTAATCTCAGGATTGCTACCAGTGCCACGAGCTAGTCAGAGTAGGAATGTCAGGATAGATAGGATGAATGCGTGGCTCGAGAGATGGTGCAAGAGGGAGGGATTCAAATTCCTGGGGCATTGGGACCGGTTCTGGGGGAGGTGGGACCAGTACAAACCGGACGGTCTGCACTTGGGCAGGACTGGAACCGATGTCCTGGGGGGGGTGTTTGCTAGAGCTGTTGGGGAGGGTTTAAACTAATGTGGCAGGGGGATGGGAACCAATGCTGGAAGTTGGAAGGTAGTAAAACAGGGACAGAAACAAAAGGAAGTAAGGGGAAAAGTGCAAGGCAGAGAAGACATAGTCAGAAATCCATAAGGGCGACAGTACAAGGTACAGTGACTGAGGGGAGCACAGTGAATAGGCCCAGTAATAACAAAAGGAATAAAACTGGAGATGTTAAGATTCAAAACAGAGGTAAAAAAACCAACATAAGTGTACTTTACCTGAATGCTCGTAGTATTCGGAATAAAGTAAATGAGTTGGTGGCACAAATCATCGTAAATGACTATGATTTAGTGGCCATTACTGAAACATGGTTAAAGGATGGTCACGACTGGGAGTTAAATATCCGAGGGTATCAAACTATTCGGAAGGACAGAGTGGATGGTAAGGGAGGTGGTGTTGCTCTGTTATTTAAGGATGACATCCGGGCAATAGTAAGGGATGACATCGGTGCTATGGAGGATAAGGTTGAATCCATTTGGGTGGAAATCAGGAATAGTAAGGCGAAAAAGTCACTGATAGGAGTAGTCTATCGGCCACCAAATAGTAACGATATGGTGGGGCAGGCAATAAACAAAGAAATAACTGATGCATGTAGAAATGGTACAGCAGTTATCATGGGGGATTTTAATCTACATGTCGATTGGTTTAACCAGGTCGGTCAAGGCAACCGTGAGGAGGAGTTTATAGAATGTATCCGCGATAGTTTCCTAGAACAGTATGTAATGGAACCTACGAGGGAACAAGCGGTCCTAGATCTTGTCCTGTGTAATGAGACAGGATTGATTCATGATCTCATAGTTAGGGATCCTCTCGGAAGGAGCGATCACAATATGGTGGAATTTAAAATACAGATGGAGGGTGAGAAAGTAAAATCAAATACTAGTGTTTTGTGTTTAAACAAAGGAGATTACAAGGGGATGAGAGAAGAACTAGCTAAGGTAGTCTGGGAGCTAAGACTTTATGGTGGAACAGTTGAGGAACAGTGGAGAACCTTCCAAGCGATTTTTCACAGTGCTCAGCAAAGGTTTATACCAACAAAAAGGAAGGATGGAAGAAAGAGGGAAAATCGACCGTGGATATCTAAGGAAATAAGGGAGAGTATCAAATTGAAGGAAAAAGCATATAAAGTGGCAAAGATTGCTGGGAGATTAGAGGACTGGGAAATCTTTAGGGGGCAACAGAAAGATACTAAAAAAGCTATAAAGAAGAGTAAGATAGAGTATGAGAGTAAACTTGCTCAGAATATAAAAACAGACAGTAAAAGTTTTTACAAATATATAAGACAAAAAAGAGTGGCTAAGGTAAATATTGGTCCTTTAGAGGATGAGAAGGGAGTTTTAATAATGGGAAATGAGGAAATGGCTGAGGAACTGAACAGGTTTTTTGGGTCGGTCTTCACAGTGGAAGACACAAATAACATGCCAGCGACTGATAGAAATGAGGCTATGACAGGTGAGGACCTTGAGAGGATTGTTATCACTAAGGAGGGAGTGATGGGCAAGTTAATGGAGCTAAAGGTAGACAAGTCTCCTGGCCCTGATGGAATGCATCCCAGAGTGCTAAAAGAGATGGCTAGGGAAATTGCAGATGCACTAGTGATAATTTACCGAAATTCACTAGACTCTGGGGTGGTCCCGGTGGATTGGAAATTAGCAAACGTGACGCCACTGTTTAAAAAAGGAGGTAGGCAGAAAGCAGGAAATTATAGGCCAGTGAGTTTAACTTCGGTAATAGGGAAGATGCTGGAATCCATCATCAAGGAAGAAATTGCGAGGCATCTGGATAGAAATTGTCCCATTGGGCAGACGCAGCATGGGTTCGTTAAAGGCAGGTCATGCCTAACTAATTTAGTGGAATTTATTGAGGACATTACCAGTGCAGTAGATAACGGGGAGCCGATGGATGTGGTATATCTGGATTTCCAGAAAGCCTTTGACAAGGTGCCACACAAAAGGTTGCTGCATAAGATAAAGATGCATGGCATTAAGGGTAAAGTAGTAGCATGGATAGAGGATTGGTTAATTAATAGAAAGCAAAGAGTTGGGATAAATGGGTGTTTCTCTGGTTGGCAATCAGTAGCTAGTGGTGTCCCTCAGGGATCCGTGTTGGGCCCACAATTGTTCACAATTTACATTGATGATTTGGAGTTGGGGACCAAGGGCAATGTGTCCAAGTTTGCAGATGACACTAAGATGAGTGGTAAAGCGAAAAGTGCAGAGGATCCTGGAAGTCTGCAGAGGGATTTGGATAGGTTAAGTGAATGGGCTTGGGTCTGGCAGATGGAATACAATGTTGACAAATGTGAGGTTATCCATTTTGGTAGGAATAACAGCAAACGGGATTATTATTTAAACGATAAAATATTAAAGCATGCCGCTGTTCAGAGAGACTTGGGTGTGCTAGTGCATGAGTCACAGAAGGTTGGTTTACAAGTGCAACAGGTGATTAAGAAGGCAAATGGAATTTTGTCCTTCATTGCTAGAGGGATGGAGTTTAAGACTAGGGAGGTTATGTTGCAATTGTATAAGGTGTTAGTGCGGCCACACCTGGAGTATTGTGTTCAGTTTTGGTCTCCTTACTTGAGAAAGGACGTACTGGCACTGGAGGGTGTGCAGAGGAGATTCACTAGGTTAATCCCAGAGCTGAAGGGGTTGGATTATGAGGAGAGGTTGAGTAGACTGGGACTGTACTCGTTGGAATTTAGAAGGATGAGAGGGGGATCTTATAGAAACATTTAAAATTATGAAGGGAATAGATAGGATAGATGCGGGCATGTTGTTTCCACTGGCGGGTGACAGCAGAACTAGGGGGCATAGCCTCAAAATAAGGGGAAGTAGATTTAGGACTGAGTTTAGGAGGAACGTCTTCACCCAAAGGGTTGTGAATCTATGGAATTCCTTGCCCAGTGAAGCAGTTGAGGCTCCTTCATTACATGTTTTTAAGGTAAAGATAGATAGTTTTTTGAAGAATAAAGGGATTAAGGGTTATGGTGTTCGGGCTGGAAAGTGGAGCTGAGTCCACAAAAGATCAGCCATGATCTAATTGAATGGCGGAGCAGGCTCGAGGGGCCAGATGGCCTACTCCTGCTCCTAGTTCTTATGTTCTTATGTTCTTATGTTCTTATGATATAAATAAGAGAAATTCAGTTGTGCTCTGCAATTTCAGAACTGTGACCTATTCCATTTTGATTGTCTGATTCAACTGAAGGGTCCCAGATAATGAGTATGACCTTATAATCTGAGTGGGTTGTATAGCTATGAGATCTAACTCCACATGGTACTTTCCTGTGTCATATGTGAACTGTGGACTTAATAAAGCTATACATCAAGCTGTAATGTGTTGGAGATTCCTTGATCATACAAGGTGAACTCACACATTCTTCCAACAGTGTAGAGCAGTGTTTTTCAAACTTTTGTCTGGGGACACATTTTTACCAACCTGCCAACCTTCAGGACCCACGCCGGCCGACCTTCGTGACCCATGCCGGCCTACCTTTGGGACCCAACGCGGCTTACCTTCGTGGCCCACCTCGGCCGACCTTCGCGACCCACACCGGCTGACCTTCGTGACCCACGCTGGCCGTCATTCGCGACCCATCATTTCCTCTCACCTTTAATGCGAGAGGTGAGCCTGCTGGGCCCTCACAATCTCACTCTAATCCGATTCACAGGAGGAGAGGGCTATGCACATATCGGGTGCAGGATTCAGCCGGTTCCTTTGTGCCGTCTTCATCTTTACGAGGACGGAAAATCCAACCTCACACATGTAGGTCATTGTGATGGGCAAATGCAACAAATGCTTGATTTACTCAGCTCTGGATATTCCTCAGAGATACTGATAGAGCCATCAATTCACCAGACACGTGCTTTCCGATATGAACAGTGGTTTTATTCTACTTACTACAGAGCCAGCCTGTTACCCGTTGATGAACTCTCGGTGAACTGCAGGCTGACTCTGGACAAGGGTATTCATACAGCAGCACAAGGGGGAGGAGTCGTGGGCGGAGCCAAGGGTGGAGCCCTGTACAGACTCCTGCGCATTCCCAGAGCTACTCCCCCTAGTGGTCGGATAACGCTACTGCGCTTACAAAGATACAGTGTGAATTACCAAGTTACATTCACCACAGACACTACTCCAGAATGCTGGTAGCATCATTAACTTGTGCCGTGTTTTTAATGTGCTGTCAAAGCTGAATTGCAGAAGTTCAGTTTTTTCATTTGGAGTCAGCTGCAAGTTAAGAACTGATTCTGGGGTCTCAAACTCAAAGGGATTTTTCACACACACCCCCCCCCCCCCCCCCCCCCCCCCACTTCTTTCAAAATCTTAAACTTCTCCTTTGAAAAAAATCAAGAGGTTTATCATTGAACTTGCCATGCTTAGTCTTTAAATGCCTTTGAAGTTTTGAGGGTTTTAAACTTTAATTTACCAGTACTTCCCTGCATATAACACACAGGACCTTGCATCCTGATTTCCATTGGCACAATTAATAAATCCATACCTTAAAAAATCATCTTTATACTGCTTTGTGTCTGATTTCAGCTTGTTAATAGCTGTTCACCAGAGGCCCTGGAGTTCACACCTGCACTGCTTTGTCCTGTTGTGGACTCTCCTGTATAGCTCACACCACCATTGCTTTGCCCAGTTGTGGATTCCCCTGAGCCACTCTCTCCAGCAGATTTAGTTGTGAGATCCTGGCCTGTTTGTGTCTCTGGCCCTCTCTTCCTTTTTGCAAAATGATCCATTTTAAATTTTACTTGTTTGATGCTGACAAAATGGAAGATTTGCAATCACACCCAAAGCATGTAAGGTCAGCGTTCAGGCCGTGTGACCTGCTCTCTGCCTCGCTTCAGGCAAGAAGATTGCATTGCATTTTTAAAAAATCTTCTCCTGGGTCAGCGCCCTGGCATCAGGAGGTGGCGGTGTTTCTCGCTGGGCTCCGCGCATCCGCACTGATGAGCGAACACGTATGTGCAGTGCATCCACATTTTTTTAGCTGGTCTTGGCCGTCATTTTCAAAGCCGCTCGCAGCCGACATTGTTAAAAGCCAGCTGCTGTGGCTGTTGCGCAAGAATTCCCGCGATCGGAAAATTTGCGATGGATTGCTCCGCGACCCTTCTGACAGCCGCCCGTGACCCACCCGCGGGTCACGACCCCCACTTTGAAAATGCCTAGTGTAGAGGAGTGAAATCTTTGTAGCCATGTCCTTGGCAGCCTATCACTGACATGTGGCAAATTCCCATAAGGTCTAAAGGTGCAGTGTTGGGGTTGACAGCTCCATTTAAAACAATGCAAGTCAATGAACTGCAGACAGATCTTCAGGGACGCGTCTTCAGTTCATGACAAATAAAGAGAACATGGCTGCATTGGAGTTCCTCCCATCAATTTGTGATTCTGTTTGTCCCAGAACCCCTTCTGGAGCTGGTAACGTTAATCTGCAAAGTCTCCAGCGTTAAATGATAAGTGGGCAGTTTAAACCACGGTCAGCCTCTGTAGTGCTGACCGGACGATTAGGCCAAATTAAATTCTATAATCAACATTTATGCAGCAAAGGTAATTCAAATAAGTTTGAAAAATCCAGTACATTTGTGATGCTACAGAGTATTTTGCAGGCTCATTAAAAATTGCAATAGCATCAAAGACCCAAGCACTTTCCTGATTCCCACTGCAAGAAATCACGCTCTCTCAGATTGCCACATTAAACCATGTTCCAGAAGGCAAAGATCATTGTCCCTGCCTCCAGCATAAATATGATGGCATTTCACAATTGTCCGACCTCAGTTTGCATACTGCCAGCTGGAAGTTAGTTTGTCACAAAGTGTCAGTGAGCACACTCGGTTAGATTGGAGGTACCAGGGGTGGGGCAGGGGAGTCGGTTGTCTTGTAATTTAGAAGACCTCCAGAATTCGGTGTAATCATCCTGAGTCTTAACCTTTTCAAGGTAATTAGACACAAAAGGAAAGAAAAGCCAGAAAAACAGAAATGAAGGCTAGAACTGTATTATTTTATTAACTCTGGCTAGAAACTAATTTAATCAGGTTATTGTCCGTGGGAGCTATTTTAGATTTTGGAATTAAATGTAAATACAGATACTTTATTCCATTGTTTTTCGAGCACTGTTCACATTTTCCCTCAGTTGCTGGGGAGAGACTATAAACATTACATTGATAAATAGGCATCAATCAAACAAACAATTAAGATTGCCATAGGTTTTGTACTCTGCCGCCTTTGCTTCAGAACCCAGAGCAGTTCGTGGAATATTTAGAAATGAATTTTTATGTCAACAGAGTATGGGAAATAATTCATTTTTAAAACAAAATAAATTATTTTGCTATGTTTAAACAAAAAGAAAATATAATTAATTTAACCTTTTGTACCTTAATCTTTAATGGTCGAATGATCTAATTTGTTCCTTTACATGGTTCCTAATTTGAGTGGCATCAACGCACAAGCTGTTAATTTTTCTGCAGCTGCGAGAAAAGATTGGAAATATGAATTGCACCATGGCAGTCCCAGAGTCTCCTCAGAGCGAAATTGGCTTAGTGTGGGAGTAAGCCATCTGCCCACCTTAGTAGTAGGGGACAGAGGGATGTGAGGACGGGAGAATAACATTTGGTATAAAATTATGTAAAAAGGCATTCTGTCCCTCACAGCGCGTGACTGGCCTCCTGATCAGTGCTACCATTTTGAGTGACATTTCTCACTTCTTTTCAGCTCTCTGGAATCATTCCCCAGTGTCTGGTACAAGGTTTTGCACAATGCGATGCAGTCACACCGAAGTCACCCCTCACAGCTCTCCAAGGGATCCATTATGAATTGTCATAATGTATTAAGGTCAATGTCAGAAGGATAAGCCATTATAGTCTCCTAGCAAGAGTATGTGTGGTGGCTCGAGGCAATACACTGGAGATTTTCAGTGAAGGGGCTTTATTAACAATAGGCAAAGATAATTAATTACAGGCATAGAGCAACGACGACTAGGTCTTCAATCTCTGGCTCCAGGGTTCACACTACCTGGGCCTCTGCTCCTAGGCCCCACACTTCCTCTCCATTTAACAGGGCTCATGCACCCCAATGCAATTGGCCCGAGTTGGTCAGATGGACCACAGTACCATCCCTTAAAGTGACCACGCTATTACATTACTCCCCCTTATGTCTCTAGATTATATTTACAAAACAAGCCATATATAAGTATGATATACATGTGAAAAGATCAAGAGACATAAGGGAAAAGGTTGAGGTTGGAAAATTTCTGTCCATCCTGTCCACACGACTGGGAAGCTTCCTCCTGACAAGGTGAAGGATGGTGACGATGAAGCTGGGGAAAAGGGTGGGGGGCACTGACGGTTCCCTGCTTGGCTCCACTTTTGACGTCAATAGTTTCTGTCTTATTTCCGTCGGTAAGGACTGTCACCGACATCTTGTCATGGAGAAGTCAGGGAATGTTTTTTTTTTATAAATTTAGATTACCCAATTATTTTTTCCAATTAAGGGGCAATTTAGCGTGGCCAATCCACCTACTCTGCACATTTTTGGGTTGTGGGGGCGAAACCCACGCAGACACGGGGAGAATGTGCAAACTCCACACGGACAGTGACCCAGAGCCGGGATCGAACCTGGGACCTCAGCGCCGTGAGGCGGATGTGCTAACCACTAGGCTACCGTGCTGCCCTGAAGTCAGGGAATGTTGACGAATTTCTCCAGACAGCCGTCCTTTGACAGAGTCTTGCATAGCACTTCCTGACTGACTAAGTCAAAAGCCTTGGTCAGATCGATGAAGGCAATGTAGAGCAGCTGATGTTGCTCCTGGCATTTCTCTTGAAGTTGAAGAGCAGTCAAGAAATACTTAATTGACGGGCAGCACAGTGGCGCAGTGGTTAGCTGCCTCACAGTGCCGAGGACCCAGGTTCGATCTGGGCCCCGGGACACTGTCCATGTGAACTTTGCACATTTTCCCCGTGTCTGCGTGGATTTCCTTCGGGTGCTCCGGTTTCCTCCCACAGTCCAAAAATGTTCATGTTAGTTGGCTTAGCCACACTGAATTGCCCCTTAGTGTCCAGGGATCTGCAGGTTAGGTTAAGGGTCATTGGGACAGAGCAGGTAAGTGGGCTTGGGTGGAGTGCTCTGTCAGAGGGTCAGTGCAGACTCGATGGGCCAAATAGCCTCCTTCTACACTGTAGGGATTCTGTAATTCTAACCAGATTTAAAGTGGGGCAGCAGCCTTCAAATGTAAATCAAACCTCTGATGCAATTTTTATAATCGAGAGTTAAAGCAATTGTGAGCAGTTTGCACAGCAACTAAGACTAAGAAATCCTAAAGGGGTGGATGTAAAATCCTGGACTGGATTCGCTGTTAAAAGTTAAGCGGATGCTTTGGACTGGATTTTGGAATGCAAATTGCTCAGAAAAAACATTATTTTGAGAAAATAATTTAAAGCTCGTTTTGGGAGTGGATTTTGGATGTCCTCATGTTACAGTCATCTGGGAGGATTCTGAGGAAAAGTCCACAGACACGAACTTGGGTTCAGAGTGGAAAGTGCATTTGATGACAAACAATCTGTGTGCTTTGATGCACGGTCAATTACACAAAGGAGGATGAAATTGAGGCTTTATTACACAAAGATGTGTGGCCTCCTACAGTAGCCGGCGAAATGGCTGCTGTACTGGGAGCACACATATTTATACTCCACATACTGGGCGGAGCTAGCAGTAGCTACTACCCCCGTACCTGTAGTGCAGCGCCTTACCACAAAACACCTACACCAACATCCTCTATATATGTACATCAGTGGTGACTACCACATTCTTAAAGGGACTTTTGTGTTAATGAGACCATTGTAGCTCAAAGTGTACTTTACAATCTGTGTCAATCTTTAAATCTGTGTTGTGATGTGACGAGGCTTTAAATCTGTGTGTAATGGTTAAGCTCAAGGGGGAGTAAAAGAGTATTGTATTATAATCCAATTTTATCATGTTTAATAAATGTTTTTTTCTTGTTGTCAAAACTATTTAATGATCCTGTGACTGTTCCTTCATGTTTTATTAAAAAAAGTAGAAGCTAAAAGTAGAGCCAAAATTTGATTCTGGGATCTTTTCGTCCAATTATACCATCAACTGGGATCGTAACACATGGAAGGCACTTTCATAATCCGGCCAACAGGTTGAACATTAACATGCCAATGGCGAAAAGTAATAGTGGGAGAGACTCCTGGTCAGTCATGATTGATGTAGAATGGCGCTCTTCAAGCTGTAAACCTCTGGTGACAGGCTAGTGACCTTTTCCAGGAAAAACCATGCTATGAAATCTGATGAAAGTCTGACTTTGTAGTAAATTTGCAGATGACACTAAAGTCAGTGGAGTTGTGGACAGTGCGGAAGGATGTTGCAGGTTACAGAGGGGCATAGATAAGCTGCAGAGCTGGGCTGAGAGGTGGCAAATGGAGTTGAATGCAGAAAAGTGTGAGATGATTCATTTTGGAAGGAATAACAGGAAAACAGAGTACTGGGCTAATGGTAAGATTCTTGGTAGTGTGGATGAGCTCTCGGTGTCCATGTACATAGATCCCTGAAAGTTGCCACCCAAGTTGATGGGGTTGTTAAGAAGGCGTACGGTGTGTTAACTTTTATTGGTTGAGGGATTGAGTTTCGGAGCCATGAGGTCATGTTGCAGCTGTACAAAACTGTGGTGCGGCCGCCTTTGGAATATTGCGGCAGTTCTGGTCGCCGCATTATAGGAAGAATATGGAAGTATTGGAAAGGGTGCAGAGGAGATTTACCAGGATGTTGCCTGGCATGGAGGGAAAGTCTTATGAGGAAAGGCTGAGGGACTTAAGGCTGTTTTCGTTAGAGAGAAGAAGGTTAAGAGGTGACTTAATTGAGGCATACAAGATGATCAGAGGATTAGATAGGGTGGACAGTGAGAACCTTTTTCCTCGGATGGTGATGGCTAGCACAAAGGGACATAGCTCTAAATTGAGGGAAGATATATATAGGACAGATGTCAGAGGTAGGTTCTTTACTCCGAGAGTAGTAAGGGCGTGGAATGCCCTGCCTGCAACAGTAGTGGACTCGCCAACATTAAGGTCATTTAAATGGTCATTAGATAAGCATATGGATGATAAGGGAATAGTGTAGATGGGCTTTAGAGTGGTTTCACAGGTCGGCGCAACATCAAGGGCCGAAGGGCCTGTACTGCACTGTAATGTTCTGTGTTCTATGACTTGTACATATCCAGGCGCGGGAAGAGAAACAGACAAGAGGGAAGGGGACCTGACTCTCCCGGAGGGTGAGATTCCAGCAGAGGAACCAGATCCCGCTGTCCCCATGGGGATTGTGCACTCTGGAGGAAGCTCCCCAATGAGGAGGAAATGAGGAGAGTGAGAGAGAGGAGGACAACTGTCCAGGAACAGGTAGGTCATCCTGTCCAGGCAGATAAGGGAGATGCTGGCACAAGGGCCAGAACAAGATAGACATCAACAACAGCCGGGTCATTGGTAGGAGAAGATACTTCCTGCACAGAGTCTGACAGGCAATGGAGTTTCAGCTCCCTAAGCACCTGTGTCTCAGCAGCCTGCATCTATTCAGGGAGACAGTGACCTGCATTGGTGAATTGCTAGATGGGGACATCTGTTCAAATTATTTAGTTTGCCACCTGATAGGGTTCGTAGTCACGATAACTGTGGCCTTGAACATTTATGCATCAGGGTCATTCCAGGCACGATCCAGAGACTTTTGCTGCAACCACATGCCTCAGCACACAATTACATAAAGGTAGTGGCAAATGGAATGTTTAGGTGAGCAAATTACTTCATTTCATTCACCACAGATAACGTTAATCAGCTGTAAAGAGTCAGAGTGTGAGGAATGTAGGAATTTCAGATATTTTCAGCGGGATTCTCCGAACCCCCACCGGGTCGGAAAATCCCCGGGTGGGCGGCACAACTCCCACCCTGCCAGCTGCTGTATTCTCCGCCGCCGTTTTTCGGGCGGGGGCGGGGTTCATGCCACGCCGGTTGGGGGCCATTGGCAGCGCCCCCAGCCCCAGCAAATCTCCGGACCCCGATGGACTGAGCGGTGGGCGGGCCTGTACCGTGGGGACACTCCTTCCTTCCACGCCGGCCCCTTTAGGGCTTCGCCATAGCCGGCGCGGTGAAGAAAAAGCCCTTCACACGCGCCAAAACACGTCGGCGGTTCCGCACATGCGTGAGATCACACCGGCCCTTTAGCACATGCATAAACACGGGCAGTCTCTTCGGCGCCGGCTGGAGCGGCGCCAACCCCTCTGACATCCACCTAGCCCCCGGAAGTGTGGAGAATTCCGCACTTTCGGGGGCTGTTGACGCCGGAGTGGTTGGCGGCGGTTTTCCCGCCGGCGGGGAGGACTTAGTCTCCGGAAAGGAGAATCCCGGCCATTGTATTATATGTATTGGGGGAAGTAAGGGTTAAAAACCTGGGTCAGTGTGTGTGTGACTACTGCAGTCATGTTTTTTTAAATCCTGGTTTGAAATACATCTCGGCTTTTTTGAGCCTAAGGTGCAGTTAAAACATCGTAAAAGTTTGGACTGATGGACTTTTATTTATATTAAAAAGGTTCCCATCCAGCTCGGCTAGCGGTCAGCAGCACCACCCAAAGCTGCAGACTCGCTGTCCGACCTCTCAGAATCTCTCCAAATGGAGAAAATCAAATTCGCCATCCGAGGGTCAGACGACGGATTCCACAGAACGTGGGAGCCATTCACCCAATTGTTCCGGGACCTGTTTGTGGCCAACGAACAAGCAGAAGAATAGCCAGGTAGCCAAGAATCAGGGGAAAGTAGCCAAGGCATGAGAGGGAGGGATAGACCTGGGGCGGGGGAGGAACAGCTAAACCTAAGAGAAAAGAAAGGTGAACCACAGGAGAAGGGGAAGTGGGGAAGGGGGCAGAAGGGGGGGAGAAGGGGGAGAAGAGGGAACAATAGAGGGAAACCAGTGAGGTGGGGGGGAGGCAGGGGAATGACAGCCGGAAGGGGGGCACGGAAAGCGATAACAAACTTGGCATCTACAGGGACAGAGAGCAAGGAAAATCCGGGCGAAAGACGGGACGAACGGCTGAAGCGGAGGTGAATGCGAGACGACAACAGCAGCGAAATCCGTCCGGGAGAAGCAAGTGACAACACAAACACCAGATCATTCACATATTGCCCCCTGTAATTGTTTCTCCGGCACCCAAACCTCCCCAGTTCCCCCCCCCCCCCCCCCTCGCCCACAAACAGATACCTACTAACGTGTTAAAAATAATATTGTTAATTGTACAGAGTTGCTGCTGTTGAGCTGGTGCATAATCCCCTACCAGTTATATTATTTAATTTTTTGGGTTTTTTTGGTATGTTTGTGCGTGCTCTTTTCTATATATATATGTATAATATATATTATTCCGTGTACATAACAGTAAATATACTTTGTTCAATACCCAATAAAAAGAATTTGTAAAAAAAAAATGTTCCCTGCAGAGTAGTTAATTGTAGACCCTGGGCTGGATTTTCATGTTGCCGACACTGAAATCACGTTTGGCGATCGGCCAGAGAATATCCGATTCCGACCAAATCGGAGACAATGCCGCTTTCGCGATGCTCCGCCCCTTTCAAAGCGGCATATTCTAGGAGTTCACCGCACGCTGTATCGACAGCCTCACGACATTGCATGAGCCCCTCCCCCCGATGCTCCGCCTCCACCCGGCCGAGTTCCCGACGGCATGGGTCTCTCATGGTCTCACCTTTCGGGAACTCAGCGTGACGGCTGCGGACTCAGTCCAGCACCGCCCACAGTCGGGGGTGGGCCAATCGGCGGGCAGGGGGGACTTTGTCAGGGGCTGGGGACACTGTTGGGGGGGGGGGGGTGATCCGGGGCAAGCGAGCCGGCACAAGGGGGATACTATTTTGCAGGCTGGGTCCGCGAGTGGTCGGCGCCATGTTGCACGGCACAGCCACTGCAGGCTGCCGCTGTGCGCATGCGCAGCCATGGACCTGGCAATTCTCCGGGCATATCGGCAGCAAGAGCCGGGTGCTCTGCGCTGCTCAGCTGAAAGCCCCCAGCCAACCGTAGGATCGGTGACTGTTTTACACCGAATTTTCGGTCGTAAAATGCCACCGCTGGCGTGGGGACATAGCCTCAGAATCGGAGAATCCAGCCCATTGCATTCAGTTTAGTAAGATGGTGTAGTTAATGGGAGAAGCTAGGAGTTGAAGCAGTCGGGTGTTGAGGTTTTCAGTTTTAGTTTTTGGCTGGAAGATGAGCTGAGAATATTTTTGAAGAACAACTGCCAGAGATTCTGCATTATTCTGACAGGGGAAGGCAATCTCAAAAGATCTTTCTTTCTCAAAGTGGAGTGTATGAGACATCGCTGTAAAGCAAGTATTCCTGAGTCTGCTAACTGTATTTACAAATGGATTGTGACTTGAGATGATTTTGTTGTTTTAGTGGAAATGAAGATAGCAGTTAAGGATTATTGTGTCGCTGTGCCAGTGTCACTGTGCCACCCTGTCAGAACGAGGCTGTTGAATATCGCGAGAGAGAGAGAGAGACCTTGCCATGGCACCGTTTAGCACTGGTGTCCCCAAATGTGGACCAATCGTAATGGCACAGGCGGGGTCTCCCAGGACATTAGAGACCCCGGGTGGTCATGGGAAGATCAGAGTGGTATCCTGGCACTCTCTCTGGCACCCGCGCCACTTGACACTGCCAGCCTGACACCATGGCAGAGTCACCCAGGCACCCTGGCAGTGCCAGGGATCGGGCCTGGGGGGGCCTTAGCAGGTGGACGGGGGGGGGGGGGGGGGGGGGTGAGGGTGTATTCCCATGGTCCTCCCTGAGGTTGGGGGGAAGGGGGATGAAAAACGCGGCGGTGAAAGGTGATGTGTTATGTACTCTGGGATAACACAGGCTGCAACTAGATGCAGCTTTAACCAAAAGATACTCCAGACCTTGAAGTTAGTTCCATCTTATTTATTGAACCAGTAGCACAGTTAGCACAGTTCTCTATGAGTTCGACTCTCTGCCAACCTAAGTGTGGTTCCTCTGTCTGACTGAACCAGACTAGTTCTTAGCCACGTGCTGGAGGTGTGATACTGTACATACACCCTGACTCACTCTGTAGATGTTCATCAGTGGAAAGAGATGGAGTGTGAGTGCCTCATGCCTTTTATAGTGAGATACCACCCGAGTGTCCTACCTGCTCATTGGTCATGTCCTGTTCTCTGTGTTCATTAGCTGCCTTTCCGTGCCTATCTGTATATCAATATCAGCATGTCTGCATATCATAACAAAAGGGTGTCAGGAAACATCAGTGCAGCCAGACAAAATGGCACCCATATATGCGAGGTGCCTTTTCTGCTTGGCTCGCCTTCATGAAAGGAAATGACTTAAGTGCGTCCTCGATGGAGCCCCTAAAACCAAAAAAAAAGCAAAGTGCTGTTGAATAATGGGGTGTTTCACGGTGCTGCAGCCACCAAGTAATATCCCGCTGAACGCATCCTAAAACCAAACGTAGATTTTTTTTCAGTTGAATCGCGCCCACTGGCAAATTGTGGTCACTGCCAGGACTGCAAGAAGAAAGCCCAGGAATCTAAGGAACAGTTAAGCCCTGTACAGGGTCTTGGGAAGGAAGGATTGTGGCTGATCAGGGAATGAGAGGGTTTTTAGGCTGAGGTTTTCGAAGAAGGGGGGTGTTCATTTTAAGGGGCTGTGGGGGCAGGGGGGGGGGGGTAGGCTGCCCCTCATCCACAAAAGCCAGCCCCCAAAGTTTGAACCCTCCCCTTCCTTCCCATCCTCTAATGAAGTTGAAACATTTGACTGCCCACTCCCACCCATCTTTCCATACCAAATATTTTATGGTGTGGGTAGTGTATATTGATTACCTATTTGAATATGACAGGCGAGCTGTCAATTCTGGCATCCGCCCGACCTGTTTTATGGGAGTGAGTTCAGGGAAGGGTAGGAAGGTGATGGGGTGGACAGCCACCCTATTATATGAGCCCCCCTGGCCGAAAGACCACCCGGCAGGAAAGCTTAAATGCAGCCCCACATGTTGGGTTTCTGGCTACAATTGCAAATTCTTAAAATCAATTCCAAGCACCACATACTTTGGAACTTTGTTCCTTAGTGCTGAGCACAGTTTGACAATGGCAAATAAATATTAATGTTCTTGCTTAAATTAATTCCATGTCAGCTTGCTGGGGTTACAACAGAGAAAAAGAACAAAAGGGCCTCAAACTTCAGATAATTTCTAGGGCCTTTCTCTCCCCAGATAATAACAATAACAAACCAAACAGATCATAAAATTTCACGATATAATTGCACCACTGCCATTAAGAGTCCTTTTAAATCCGTTGTGTCATTATAAGAAGTTTGGACTGAGACCATTGTCCATGCATTAATTATTTAACATTGTGGTGACTGCCTCAAGTACTATGATGTGACTTCACTGTACATGACCTCCTGGAGGATACTTCATCAGTTAATTGATTGAAAAAGTTTAGGTTCAAGACACTCTATAGGTAGCATTTCCCACTGGGCATGCATGATCAGTGGCGGAACCAGAAACACCCACGAATCCCGGTTGCACCCAAGTCTCATTAAACATTTTAGTTTCACTGCGGTTTGGCCTTTCACACCTTTTGTTCTTTCTGGGGACTGCCATTAGCACTCTTTCCCCTTGGTTTCTGTGGCTATTAACACTCTTTCCCCTTGGTTTCTGTGGCTATTAACACTCTTTCCCCTTGGTTTCTGTGGCTATTAACACTCTTTCCCCTTGGTTTCTGTGGCTATTAACACTCTTTTCCCTTGGTTTCTGTGGCTATGACTCATCTTTCATTCCCTCACCCTACAGTAGAAATATCTCCCACTTTTTATATCTTTTAGCTTTGACAAAGGGTCATCTGGACTCGAAACGTTAGCTCTTTTCTCTCCCTACAGATGCTGTCAGACCCGCTGAGATTTTCCAGCATTTTCTCTTTTGGTTTCAGATTCCAGCATCCACAGTAATTTGCTTTTAAACATTTGCGATATTTTGCTGGCTGTTAAACGAATCACGCTTGCATTGAATGGGCGTGGCGATGGGATGAGCGCGCAGCTGGATCTGTGTCCAATGGCAGCCTGCCATGAACTTTAAAAGAAGTAGCCACAGATGAATCCATACCTGCAGAATGGCCACTGCAGGCAGCCCCAGCAGGTGGTAGGGAAACTCCAGCAGCCAGCCGTCCGCCATTTCCTTCACCACTGTCACAGAGCTCTGGTGGAGGCTATAATGGAAAGGAGAAACATCCTGATGCCAGGCAATGGAGGGACGAGGCTACCCCATCATACGAAGAAGGCCTGGACTAAGGTGGCAAGGGAGATCAACGCACATGACCTTGCCTGGCGAACCTGGGACCAGTGCCAGAAAAGGTTCAATGGCCAGTGATGGGGCATTGTGCAGAGTGGGAGATGGAGGAGAGTGGCCATCCATTGTTGCAAACATGCGTGTGGGTGTCAGGAAGTCTCAGGACACGCGTATGGTGATGAATCAGCAGCCTTGGTCCATCAAAGGGTTAAAAAGGGGTGGTAACATTCTCAAACCTATTGGGGGTGTTGTGGGTTGGGTGGTAGCATGGTATGGCGTTGAAGGTGAAGGTTTCAGAACTCAATGGAGCCCTGCACTGACTTCCAGGAGAAATGTGAGCAATCTGCCACTGGTGGTAGATGCCAAACCTGGCAATCCTCACCAGCCAGGAATTGGGAACCCCAGAGATCGAAGATGAACGAGGAGACAGGTCATCATGCCATGGCGAGGCTGAAGTCCCTGAGGAAGGTAAGAGTCCAGTGGGCTGAAGTGTGACAGAATGAGGTTGAAAGTGATGAATGAGCATTTTGTCCATCAAAACGACCTCAGCTATGCACCAGTGACTGAGACACATCAATACAACAGAGGCCAAACGCAATTGCCAGTATGTGCTGAGAAATTAATCTGTATGTTATATATTTTACCCTTTGTTTTCATCCCTCAGACGAGCCTTCCACCAGAGCCAGCCAAAAGGCCCACGACTCTCC
Organism: Scyliorhinus canicula; assembly: GCF_902713615.1. Lineage (NCBI taxonomy): Eukaryota > Metazoa > Chordata > Chondrichthyes > Carcharhiniformes > Scyliorhinidae > Scyliorhinus > Scyliorhinus canicula. The sequence continues at coordinate 142,215,199 of NC_052150.1, forward strand.
CTTGAACCTCAGACATCAAGGGAAGGTCCTGTGAGATACCATCTCTCAGATCCAGCACAGATACTGGCATGCTGGTGGTCGTGACCATTTTGGATGAGTTATTAGGACACAGCACTGAGAGCACATCACACTCATTGGGGCAGATGGTGTCCCAGTGCATGAGCAGTCACAGCCACCTTTTCAGCAGATAATCCAATCAACCACCTGTCGAGGCGAGCTGGAGCAGCGAGCAGCCTGGGCACCTGCGAGTGGTGAAAAATGTTTGCATCATGTGAGCTGTCAGGATACCTTGCACATACCTGCAGAATCTAGGTCTGAACTTTCATCGAGTGAAACCCTTCCATGTTTACAGAAGCACCTGATTGGCCAGCTGGCGTCTTGATGGCCACATAGGTGCAATCAATGATGCACTGGATGCAGGGGAACCTTGCAATGGCAACAAATCCTCTCACCTGCTCATCCTGGCTTATCTGGTATGTCCTGAAATGAATGAATCTGCCTAACCAGGGCGTCAGTGACCAATTTGACACAGCTGTGTGCAACTGACTGAGAGACTCCACAGAGATTACCCACAGCCCACAGGAGGCATAATGGTTTAGTGCCACAGTGACCTTCAGAGGCACAGGCATTGGCTGTCCTCCCACACACAATTGGAGTCTCTCTCCAGCCAAATCATCTCACAGATACCCATCACTGCTTCCCTTGAAAGCCGGAGCTTCCTGCGGCACTAGACCTCTGTCATGTCAAATAGTTTGTTCACTGTCTGTACACGCTGTCAGCTAGACAGTGGCATCTTCTGTGTGGGAGTGGTACTTGCCATCCCTGCTGGCTCTGATCATCCAGTGTCTGCACCTCTGTCCAGGGCCATGACTGTGACCACCTGCTGTGACTGGTGGCCCCCTCTCTTTATTCCCTCTCCTCCTCAGAGGACGATGTGGTCCCAAATAAAATCAAATTACTGCGGATGCTGGAATCTGAAACAAAAGAGAAAAAGCTGGAAAATCTCAGCAGGTCTGGCAGCATCTGTAGGGAGAGAAAAGAGCTAACTCTCCCTAACTGTAGGGAGAGAAAAGAGATGACTCTTTGTCAAAGCTAACAGACAGAGAAAGTGGGAAATATTTATACTGTGGAGTGAGAATGAAAGATGAGTCATAGCCACGGAAACCCAGGGAAACAGGGTGCTAATGGCTGCAGAAATCAAGGGGAAAGAGTGTTAATGGCAGACCCCAGAGAGAACAAAAGATGTGAAAGGCCAAACAGCAGAGAAACTAACATCAGAGGATGAACTGTAGATGTGGGGCGGGGGGGGGGGGGGGGGGGGGGGGAAGCAAAGAGGAGAAAGGATAAGGAAAGGTGGATAGGATGGGGGGCGGAGTTAAATGTATATTAAGAAAGACAAGAAAGAAAGAAATGGTAAAAGACAGTTAAAATGAAATTATCCTCATCTTCACACCTGGTCACAGGCTCAAAAAGTCAATCAAGTTTGTTAGGCATTACCTCCCTCTGACAAAACCATGCTCACTATTCCTGATCAAAGCTTGCCTCTCTAAGTGGAGATAGATTCTCTCCTTCAGAATTTTCTCCAATAGTTTCCATACCTCTGACGTGAGACTCACTGGTCTGTAGTTCCCTGGCCTATCCCTCCTACAATAGTGGGACTACATTAGCTGTTCTCCAGTGCTCTGGCACATCCCCCGTGGCCAGAGAGGAATTAAAAATTTGGGTCCGAGCCCCTGCAATCTCCTCCCTCACTTCCCATAGCATCCTGGGACACAATTAATCTGGACCTGGAGACTTGTCCACTTTTAAGTCTGCCAACACCTCCAATACTTGTCACTCTCTATGACAATTTGCTCAAGAACCTCACTATCCCCCTCCCTGAGTTCCATATCTACCTCCTCAATCTCTTGGGTGAAGACAGCTGTGAAGTATTCCTTCAATACCCTACCAATGTTCTCTGTCTCCACCCACAGATTTCCCCCTTGTTTCCCGAATGGGACCTATGTTTTCCCTGGGTACTTACAGAATATCATGGGATTTTCCTGACTTTTACCAGCCAGAACTTTCTCATATCCCCTCTTTGCTCTCCCAATTGCTTTCTGAAGCTCCATTCTGCACTTTCTGTACTCCACTAATGTCTTTGTTGATTTGCTCCCCTTGTACTTGCTTTAAGCCTCGCTTTTCCTTCTCATCAAATCCTGAATGTCTCTGGTAATCCATCATTCTCTGTTTTGTTCCTCCTTCCTATTACTCGAGGGGGAACATGTTGGGCTGTACCCTCCCCTTTACCTTTTTGAACACCTCCGTACTGGTCTTCTGTAGATTTCCCCACAAGTAACTCTTTCCAGTCTACCTTGGCCAGATCCTGCCTTATTTTATTCAAATCCGGTCTCCCCGATCCAATACATTTTTTGCAACCCTGTCTATTTCTTTGTCCATAACAAACTTAAATTGTACCATATTGTGGTCGCTATCATCAAAATGCTCACCACCAACACGTCAACCACCTGTCCAGCTTTGTGCCCCAGAATTAGGTCCAGCACTGCACCGTCCCTTGTTGGATCCTCTACATATTGAGCTAAAAAGTTCTTAGAACTCCATTCCATCTAAGCCCTTTACATGATGACTATCCCAATTAACGTTGGGAAAGTTGAAATCACGTAATACCTCTATGAATTGTGCACATATTTGCTCCTCAATTTCCCACTGACTATCTGGAGGTCTATAATAAACACCTAGCAATGTGGCTGTCCCTTTTTTTATTCCTAAACTCGACCCTAAAAGCTTCATTAGTGCTCCTTCCAAAATATCATCTCTCCTTACTGCAATAACTGACTCCTTAACTAATAGTGCAGTGCCCCCCCCCCCCCCCCTCTTTCTCTGTCTCACCTGAAGATTCTATATCCCAGGCTGTTGAGCTGCCAATCCTTCCCCTCCCTCAACCATGTCTCCATGATAGCTGCTATATCATAATTCCACGTGCCAATCCTCACCCTTTACTCATCCATTTTACCAGTAATACTCCAGGCATTAAAGTCGAGGACTTCCAGCCTTGTCTGACTCCCATGAAACTTACTACCGCAGTATTCCCTCTGACCTGATTACTTTTCCATGTTATGCTGTGTCCCTATTCTGCTAACAGTCTGTGTCCACTCCCCCTGCCGAATTAGTTTGAACTCCTCCCAACAGCACTAGAAAACCCACCAGCAAGGATATTAGTCTTGCTGTTCAGATGTAGATTGTCCCGCTTGTACAGATCGCTTAAGCCATGAATTCATCTGCACTATTCTCCTATTTCTATACTCGCTAGCGCATGCACTGGGAGTAATCCAGAGATTACAACCCGAGAGGTCCTGGTTTTTTGTCTACTGTCTAACTCCCTGAATTCTTGGTGCAAGACCTCATCCCTCTTTCTACCTATGTCATTGGTACCAATATGTACCATTAGCCTTATCACCCTCCCCCTTCAGGATTCCCTGCAGACATTCAGTGACATCTTGGATCCTGGCATCAAGGAGGCAATGCACCATCCTGGAGTCACACTGACGGCGACAGTAGAGCCTATCTGTTCCGCTGACTTTAGAATCCTCTATTACTATTGCTCTTCCTCTCTTTCTCCCCCACCTGTGCAGACAGGTTGCTTGTGGGGCCAGAAGCTTGGATATGACCACACTCCTTGGAGGAACTAGCCTCAACAGCCTCAAAATGGAATACCGATTTGTGAGTGGGACCCCAGGGGACTCCTGAACTACCTGCCTATTTCTCTTGGACTGCCTGGTGGTTACCCATTCCCTTCCTTCTTCAAGTCCCTTCAGCTGCAGTGTGACCACCTCTCTAAACATGCTAGCCACGATGCTCTGAGTCGCAGATACTCCACAGTGCCTCCAGCAGCCGCTCCAGCTCTGAAATCCGAGCTTCCAGGAGCTGCAGCTGGACGCACCTCCTGCACACATGTTGATCCCGGGGACTGGAAATGTTCCCAGATTCCCATAGAAGCAAGAGGAGCAAACCACAGCTTTGAGCTCTCCTGCCATGACTAAACCCTTTAAATTTAAAACTTTGGATGACTACTATGTGCTGTACTGTTCTATGTTCTATGTTCTAACTAAGTCCCTACTCTTCTTAAAACAATAACTTACAATTCCATCCAGTTAAAAAATATCCACCAGAACTTACCAGTCAGCTGCACTCTTTGTAAACTCTCAGCTCCTCTTTGAGGACAGTAAGGAAATGGAAGAAGCACCTCACTTCCTCCTCACCGAACTCATTCAGTTACCAAACTCCCACTTTAACACTCTATTGCAGCCCAAAGTCAGCACTCCAGTGAAACAAAGTCCGACTGTAAGATGGTTGGTGCGGCATGGTGGCGCAATGATTAACACTGCTGCCTCGTGGTGAAGAGGACCAGGATTCAACCCTGGCCCCGAGTCACTGTCCGTGTGGAATTTGCACATTCTCCCCCTGCCTGCGTGGGTCTCACCCCGACAACCCAAAGATGTTCAGGGTAGGTGTATTGGCCACGCTAAATGAAAGAAAATGAAATGGAAATCGCTTATTGTCACGAGTAGGCTTCGATTAAGTTACTGTGAAAAGCCCCTAGTCGCCACATTCCGGCGCCTGTCCGGGGAGGCTGGTACGGGAATCGAACCGTGCTGCTGGCCTGCTTGGTCTGCTTTAAAAGCCAGTGATTTAGCCCAGTGAGCTCAATTGAAATCTTTTTTTAAAAAGCACTATAAGATGTCTCACTTTTATACTGTCTGACTCTAGCCTCTGAAAGCTGGTTTAAGCCAGTTATCTAATTAACAAATTGCAGCTGCAAGCAAGCCTGTAGGAAACCCTGCTGTCACATAGCAACATGCAGATGAGACATTGTGTATAAACATCTTGGTCCTGCAGGTTTACTTTGTTATTTTTCCCGTTTTATTCATTGGTGAAAGCTTGGGTATGCCATTCCAATGCATTTACAGATCTCTTAATCAAGAGATAGTGTGACTGTCTCTGCAGATCCAAGGTAGCAGAATTGATGATCACTTCCAGTATTCTGTTGTTAAGTGTGATCACAGGCAGACATCACGCCATGTCCCACAACTACAGTTTTCTTGACACCGATGGTGATGGAGGACACAGGCATGAGCCTGTGCTTTGTAAGCCTTTGGAATTGATCTTCAGCCCATGGAACTGAGGCAAAACCATCAGCGACTAATAAACTGAGATATTACTTCACTGGTCAAATGTCATCAGATCACAAGAAGTGGTCCAGAAATTCTTAAGACCTGCACTCTCTCTCATAGCAGCGGTTAACTGACTTTTGCACTGATTGCAATCAGCAATAACACAGGTACTCTGATTTTTCTCCACAATTCAGTCAGGTTTTTAATAGTCTCCATGCATCAATTTAGTACTTAGCAGCACAAAATCTCCAACCTTTTTAACTGTCTTGTAATTACTTAAACAGGAGTTCACAAAATTGATAATGAAGCCTTAACACAGTAGTTTCAGAAATTATCAAGATGAGTAATTATTCCTTTTTTCTCTCACTGTGTTGGATAATCTATCCTGTTCCACTATCAAACGTGAGGCTTATTCAAATATTTCTTCTTGATTCCTGATACTGACAATTCAACTGCAGTGTCCGGAAAGGGGTGTGTGCTTTCTCTCACAGGCTGCTAAAGCTAAGCAAACATTGCCTGAAAGCAGCTAACCTTTCACACGATCCTAAAATCTTTTTTAGTTTCAAAGTTGCAGAGCCAATGCTTTCTAGGAATAACGATTATTTTCATTTAAGCAGCCTTCTTAATCACATAAACAAATCTGACAGGTTTCCTCTGCAGCCCTCGGCAGCCAACCCACACCCATTACAATCCCAGTGGGTAAAGACTCAGTTAGTAATAACCCATAACCAGAGACACAGATACAAACAGGAGAGAAAATTAATGATCGCAGAAGGAGAGGGTGTGATTCCTTAAGGAACTGACAAACAAAAGCATGACAATTAGGATATTTAGTTCTATGAACAGACCTTTCTAAAATTGTAATTGGTGAGCAGTTGCAGATTTGAAAGGTGCAATCTTTAGAAGCAGAAGAAATTAAATGTTCTTTCGAGTAGGCCATAGTTATCAGAACAATCGATCTGTAAAGTGCTAATTTGATATGAAATATACTATTTTGACCGAAATTGTCAGTTCAACATCAGCTAATAACAATTCAGAATCTATTAGGATTTTTGTTTCTAGATTCATCCAGTGTTGTTTATTTTAATACAATGCATTGTCAGTTAAGATGTATGTGCCTTTGGAAATGTTCAGAAGGCTGGAGCAGATACAAGAGAGGTCTCCTGGGTTGGATTGGATTGGATTTTATTTATTGTCACGTGTACCGAGGTACAGTGAAAAGTATTTTTCTGCGAGCAGCTCAACAGATCATTAAGTACATGGGAAGAAAAGGGAATAAAAGAAAATACATAATAGGGCAACACAAGGTATACAATGTAACTACATAAGCTCCGGCATCGGATGAAGTATACAGGGTGTAGTGTTAATCAGATCAGTCCATAAGAGGGTCATTTAGGATTCTGGTAACAGCGGGGAAGAAGTTGTTATTGAGTCTGTTCGTGCGTGTTCTCATACTTCTGTATCTCCTGCCCGATGGAAGAAGTTGGAAGAACATAGAACATAGAACATAGAACAGTACAGCACAGAACAGGCCCTTCGGCCCTCAATGTTGTGCCGAGCCATGATCACCCTACTCAACCCACGCATCCACCCTATACCCGTAACCCAACAACCACCCCTAACCTTATTTTTATTAGGACACTACGGGCAATTTACCATGGCCAATCCACCTAACCCGCACATCTTTGGTCAGTGGGAGGAAACCGGAGCACCCGGAGGAAACCCACACACACACAGGGGGAGGACGTGCAGACTCCACACAGACAGTGACCCAGCCGGGAATCGAACCTGGGACCCTGGAGCTGTGAAGCATTTATGCTAACCACCATGCTACCCTGCTGCCCTGGGTAAGCCGGGTGGGAGGGGTCTTTGATTATGCTGCCGGCTTTCCCCAGGCAGCGGGAGGTGTAGATGGAGTCAATGGATGGGAGGCAGGTTTGTGTGATGGACTGGGCGGTGTTCACGACTCTCTGAAGTTTCTTGCGGTCCTGGGCCTAGCAGTTGCCATTCCAGGCTGTGATGCAGCCCGATAGGATGCTTTCTATGGTGCATCTGTAAAAGCTGGTAAGGGTTAATGTGGACATGCCAAATTTCCTTAGTTTCCTGAGGAAGTATAGGCGCTGTTGTGCTTTCTTGGTGGTAGCATCGACGTGGGATTATTTCCAGAGAGATAATGCCAGCGCTGAGGTGATAACAGAGAATTTGGAAACTTTTCAGGAGGACAGAGAAGGTAAGAAGAGGTTTGAGAACGTAACGAGGGAAAATTATTTCCATTGTTCAAGAGTGAATAATCGGGGGGGGCAAAATTTGAGATCACTGTCAAAAGAACATAGAGGAAAGTTAGGATAATTGGTTGACAAAGAGTATTGTCAGGATGGGGAATGACTGACCAGAAACAGTGGTGAAAACAACAGCTATAATAGCTTTTAAAAGGAAATTTGAGAAATGTTTGAAAAAAATGATGTGGTGAAAAGGGTAGGGAATTGCAAGTAAGATGATAGCTTCTTCAGAGACTTAGCACAGAATCATTGGGTCAAATGGTATCCTTCGGTGCTGCTAAATTTCATGATGTTATATCATATCAAAAACAAATCAAATGCAGAATGTGATGCATAGGAGTCAAATACACAACCACTTGGGCTACCAGGCTAACATGAAGCTAACATTTAATTAAGACTGAAAATGCTCATGTATTAGTTTCCTAGGTAACTGATTTGTCATTTATCTGTGTATTACATTTTCAATCTAAGCTTCTTCTTCTGTTCCTGAAATTCATTCAGCCTGAACCCATGCTTGAAATCATTATTCCACAATAAAAATGTCTTCTCCTAAAGTCACGTGAACATATCATTAATATAAATGCAACTCTGAAGTGTAGACTGATAATTGCTGCCCCACCCTCATATTCAGGTCTTGAAAAATATAACACTTAGATCTGGATGACATCATAAACATTTTCTGTAATCAGAAACCATGAAGGAAACCCTGATAGTTTCAGAGTGAGGGGTCTTATAGAAACATATAAAATGATGAAGGGAATAGATAGGATAGATGCGGGCAGGTTGTTTCCACTGGCGGGTGAAAGCAGAACTAGGGGGCATAGCCTCAAAATAAGGGGAAGTAGATTTAGGACTCAGTTTAGGAGGAACTTCTTCACCCAAAGGGTTGTGAATCTATGGAATTCCTTGCCCAGTGAAGGAGTTGAGGCTCCTTCATTAAATGTTTTTAAGATAAAGATAGATGGTTTTTTTGAAGAATAAAGGGCGAGATTCTCCGGACTCACGACGGTTCGGAGAATAGCGGGCATCGGAAATTTTTACGGCGACGCTGTTCCGACGCCCTCCCGCTATTCTCCGAACCCCGCAAAATGTCGGAGTCGCCATTCCCGACAAACGCCTCCTTCCCGCCCCTGACACGACCAGAATCGCCACTGATAGCCCCCCCCGCTATTCACCGGCCCGGATGGGCCGAAGTCCCGACGTCATGGCGCCCTGTTTGCACGTCGTGAAACACACCTGCTTTTTAAATTCGTCAACCAGTCGGCCTGGCTGACGACAGCTTGGAGGAGGTCAGGGCACCACTCTGCGCACCGCTCAGCGCACCGCTCAGCGCACCGCTCGAGTCTGGCCACAACGGGGAAGGCATCCCTGAGAACGGGAGGGGGCCCAGAGCGGGGGGAGTGTGGGGCGACGGGGGAGGTAGTGGGGGAGACGGGGGAGACGGGGGAGGCAGTGGGGGAGACGGGGAGGCAGTGGGGGAGACGGGGGAGGCAGTGGGGGAGACGGGGGAGGCAGTGGGGGGAGACGGGGGAGGCAGTGGGGGAGACGGGGGAGGAGGTGGGGGAGACGTGGAGGCAGTGGGGGAGACGGGGGAGGCAGTGGGGGAGGCAGTGGGGGAGACGGGGAGGCAGTGGGGGAGACGGGGGAGGCAGTGGGGGAGACGGGGGAGGCAGTGGGGGAGACGGGGAGGCAGTGGGGGAGACGGGGGAGGCAGTGGGGGAGACAGGGGAGGCAGTGGGGGAGACGAGGGAGGCAGTGGGGGGCGACGGGGGAGGCAGTGGGGGGCGACGGAGGGGGGGGGTTAGGTAGAGAGTGAGCCGTCCAACCCCGTAACAAAATGTCTGCCAGCATGCCATGGTTTGCCGGTGACGAGGACACGGCCGCTGGTTCCCCTGTGGCTTCCGGACACAGGCCACTGACGCACCCGTGAGGAGGCCATAGTTTACTGGCCGTTGGATGCAGAAAGTGACCAGGGGTTAGGCTGACCGCGTGTCAGCAGCGCGACCAGGCCACCGGGACACACTGGTATCCCATGGCTGGCGGCTGCCGAGGTGTCGACTAACCTCCGTCTAACATGTCCCGTTTCTCTGCCTCCCACCACCCTTCTGTAGGTTAGCACGATGTATGGGAACAGAACGGCGATGTTCTGCGCAGTGGTTGGGGCCGCTCTACTGGATTTGGAGATGCAGCAGCATCCACACCCACAACCCGCAGTGGCTGCAGGGCCAGCTGCAGCAACAGAGGGAAGGGCCGAGGAGTTGCCAGTCGTCGAGCAGCATGGGGGGGGGGGGGGGGGGGGGGGGGGAGGAGGAGGAGGAAGAGGAAGAGGAGAGAGTGAGGATGCAGCCACGGCGCCAGAGGCGACGACCAAAGCCGAGGGTGTACCGTGTCCGGGTCTCTTTCCTAACAATGCCGGACATCACCTGCAGGAGAAGACTCCGGCTGAGTAGGCAGACGGTGATACATATCTGCCAACTCCTGTCGCACCTCGCCCCACGTGGAACGGGGGGAGGACACGCGATCCCGGTTGCCATCAAGGTGACGGTCGCTCTGAACTTCTATGCTACCGGCTCCTTCCAGTCTCCGAGCGGGGACGTCTCCGGGATCTCCCAGTCATCGGTTCACAGGTGCATCCGGGATGTGACCGACGCCCTCTATGCCATCGCGGACCGCTACATCACCTTTCCCGAGGACCAAGCAAGTCAAGACTCATGAGCCCGTGGATTTGCCAGTGTGGCCGGGATACCGAGGGTTCAGGGGTCAATCAACTGTGTTCATGTCCCCATGCGCCCGCCTGCTGTGGACAAGGAAGTGTTCACAAACAGCAGGGGGACATACTCCATTAATGTCCAGGTGGTATGCGACCCCCACATGAGGTTCATGAACGTCTGTGCAAGGTCCCCAGGGAGTGTGCATGACTCCTACATACTAGCGCAGTCGTTCATCCCTGCGATGTTTGAGGGACGTCCCCCCTGGCTGAGGGGCTGGTTGCTAGGCGACAGGGGTTATCCGCTGAGGTCTTGGCTGATGACGCCTATACGGAGGCCTCAGACCAATGCGGAAACACGATACAACGAGGCCCATGCAGCAACCAGAGGTGTGGTGGAGCGCTGCCTTGGCCTCCTGAAGATGAGATTCAGGTGCCTGGACCGCTCCGGAGGGGCCCTGCAGTACCAGGCCGACAGGGTCGCTCGCATTGTAGTGGTCTGCTGTGCGCTGCACAACATCGCGATGCAGAGGGGAGATGACCTGCTGCAGGAGGCGGAGGGAGAAGCTAGTGGCAGTGGTGCCAGCACAGAGGAGGAGGAGGAGGAGGAGGAGGCGAGGGAGGAGGAGGAGGAGGAGGAGGAGGCGAGGGAGGAGGAGGAGGAGGAGGAGGAGGAAGAGGAGGAGGCTGGCGGAGTGGCGGGCGCAGAATGCAGACACGACCCAGGTGCTGGTGATGTCCAGGAGGCGGCACGATGGACCCGGCAAGGACGGCGGGCACGCGACGCCCTGGTGGCAGCACGGTTCACGCATCGCATGTGACGCCCCCGATGAACACCAAACCACCACCTGCATCGCTAGTCATGCAGAGGGTCACCACACAACTGCCACCACCACAACCCCCCCCCCCCCCCCCCTCAGTGTACACTGCTCCACTTCGACATGACGCTTATCACTGGGTACAGACGGAATGGCACAACATTGATGGCTGTGTCAGCGGGTGTGATCAGTGCCATGTGGAATGATGACAGCCCGCTCTGCGAAGAGCTGTGAGCTCAGAATCGTTAGAGAGAGTCTGACCCATGGCAATAGCTGAACCATCCACCTTGGTGGCCGCTGAGTTCGTCACTGACACTCCATCACGTGCCCGCGTGGGCTAGCTGTGGGAGGGGGTAGGGGCAGGGACTGCACACCCGACCGAGGTTTCACCACCCGTCACCCCCAGCGACACTCGGTCACCATCACGATTCCTGTGGCTGTGGAACAATCACACGGTATTACAAGTAAGCAGCGCCGGCCCTAGGGTTGCTGGCGCCCCGGGCAAGCTGAACTTCGGCGCCCTTTGGGGGGGGGGGGGGGGGCGGGGCCAGGGGGGGGGGGCGGGGCCGGGGGGGGGCGGGGCCGGGGGGGGGGGGGCGGGGCCGGGGGGGGGGGGGGGGGGGCGGGGCCGGGGGGGGGGGCCGGGGGGGGGGGGGGCCGGGGGGGGGGACCCGAGGGGGGGGGCGGGACCCGGGGGGGGGCGGGACGGGACCCGGGGGGGGGGGCGGGGCGGGACCCGGGGGGGGCGGGGCGGGACCCGGGGGGGGGGGGGGCGGCGGCGGCGGCAGCGGGGGGGGGGACCCGAGGGGGGGGGCGGGACCCGAGGGGGGGGCGGGACCCGGGGGGGGGCGGGACCCGGGGGGGGGGCCGGGACCCGCGGGGGGGGCGGGGCGGGACCCGGGGGGGGCGGGGCGGGACCCGGGGGGGGCGGGAAACCTCCTCCTGCCTGCTCCAACCCACATTGTTGAATTCTCCACAATGGAAGTGAATACAACTCTCGGCACCAAGTTTAAGATTGGAGCCTCATATTCAACTGGGTCAGAAACCCGCAGCTTTTCAATGCTGAGCTGGTACAATTAACATTTAGTCATATTCCCGCCGAAATCCCGTCCACCCAGAGCCAGTTAGCCCGTCTGCTCCCACTTCAATCCCAGTTTCTGCTCCATCCCCACACACCTCCCCTCCCAGACGGTTGGACAATTTCCTAACCTCACTCCAGCTGAACGAGACAAACTCATGTGTTGGGCTTTGAGTTGTGAGGCGGGCTTTCTCCGCCCGGGTTCCTGTCTCACACACACTTCTCCCTGAATCTGTGAAAAGGAAACGAGCTGAAACTGAGAGAGCAGCCGGACATATCCCCAGTTGCAATGGGGCCCGGACATCCCTGTGTTTTATTACAGAGTGAGGGAGATGCTGGGTACAGCGCATGTCAGTGAGAAACCGGCAACCTTCCATTTCATATCAATCATTTCTATCTGAAATCTGCTCCCAGCGCCGGCACAGGGGCGGGGCCGAGGGGGGGCGGGGCGGGGCCGAGGGGGGGCGGGGCGGGCGGGGGACCCGAGGCGGGGCGGACCCGCGGGGGGGGGGACCGAGGGGGCGGAGGCGGACAGCGGGGGAGGGCGGCCACCGCGCATGCGCTGGTTGGCACCGGCCCAACTGCGCATGCGCGGGACCCGAGTCTCTGGCGCCCCCTAGCACATGGCGCCCCGGGCGACTGCCCGAGTTGCCGGTGCCTTGAGCCGGCCCTGCAAGTAAGGTGGAACAGTGCGTTTAATATTAACAATTATTTACAGGTGCCCTAGCCCCTACAACTAAACTGTGCCCTTCACCCGTGCCAACTTACTCAGTGTCTATCTTAGTTGCCTTACGGGCCCTACCACTACGTCTAAGTGACTCCCCAGATGATACAGCAGGAGTGGAGGAGGATTGCTGCAAATCGCCCCCCTCGACTCGTTTCTCCTTGGCTAAGCGTTTCCTGGGGCGACCAGGCCTTGATGGGCCAGGCTGCTCTGCGGGCGTCTCGGGTGACATTGTGCCACCCTGCTCTGCCTGCTGCCCACCCGATGCACCAGAGATGGGACGGGGGGAGGCCGAGAATTCCGGGACGTCCCGTGATGGAGTTAATGGGACGGGCCCCGAAACCTCCTCCTCCCTCGGGGAGCCCGGTGGCCCCCGGGCCTCACTTTGGGACAGAGGTGCGAGCGGGGAGGTGCCCCGTCGCACCACCGACACCTGGCGCTGCCAGTCCTGGAGGCCTGCAACGGTATCCACCAGGATCCGAAGGTTTGCAGAGACGGAGTCCAGGGAGTTAAACATTCCCACCAGGGACTGTGCGACCTCAACCTGTGTGTGCATCCAGCACATGTGTCAGGCGGTTGATGGTCTCCGCGACCGACTGCTGCGACTGTGCTATCGACTGCTGGGACTGTGCCATGGCGTGCTGCGACTGGGCCATGACCTGCTGAGACTCGGCCATGGCCCGCAGGGCGCCGGCAATGTCGTTTTGGCTCTGGCACATTGCTGCCTGTGAGAGGGCAACCCTGTCCAGGGCCGAGGATGACGCGTGCACATTAACCCCAACGTCTTGCATAACCTGACCCATTGCCTCCACCGCGGATGTCACCCGTGCGGTGTCGGACTGGGTCTCTGCCATGAGCGGCACCACTCCCTGCTCTTGAATGCGGTTCGACTCCTCTAACAGCGTCTGCAGAGCCAGGAAGGCTGCCCTCCTCCTGCCATTGTTTCCCTGGGTTTCCTGAGGCATCGGCTGTGCGGGTGGGTTGATAAACTCCAGGAACTCAGAAAACGTCTGGGAGCCAGCTGCATCCTGGGCCTGGTCTGGCCTCCGCGAGTCCGGGCCCTCTGTTGCTCCGACCTCCACCTGCTGTACCTGCTCAGCTGTGATGTGCCAACCAGACTGTGCCCCAGGAGACTCATCACTAAATAGGCCCGCCGGGGTGTGTGTCTCTGGGATGATGGATGTGGTGGGAGAAAGCAGTGCCGCAAGCCCGACGCTCTCAATGTTTAGGGCCTCCTCCAGGGTGTGGGGCTGCTCAGCGACAGGAGGGTTGTCCCTGGCCATTTCTGGTGGTGGTGGTGGACTTCGAACCCTCTGTGCGTCCTGGTCCGCAGATTGGGTTGGGGCGGATAGGGCTGCCCGCTGATCGGGCACCCTCTGTTGTGAGGCCCCGGGTGAGGTGGCGGCAGATTCCTGTCCCCGTCTGGAGGCAGACGGCCCTGGTTGTTCGGCATCACATCCTAGGGAAGAGAATGAGACGGGTTATTTTGATTTGCTCGGCAGGCCGCTGGACGGTCCCAGTGGGCAGGGTTTGTGAAGGGACAGAGGATGGGGGAGGTGTCCCAGTGGGCAGGGTGTGTGAAGGGACAGAGGATGGGGGAGGTGTCCCAGTGGGCAGGGTGTGTGAAGGGACAGAGGATGGGGGAGGTGTCCCAGTGGGCAGGGTGTGTGAAGGGACAGAGGATGGGGGAGGGGTGAGTGTTTGTCAGGGAGGGTTGTCTCACTTGCTGCAGTTCCGCCAACCTCGCATTGCGCGATATCGGGGGTGGCAGACCCCCCAACAAGGTCCAGGGCCCTCTGTTCAAAGGTGCTGAGGGGGTGCAGGTTGGGCGAACCCCCTCCAGTCTTGTGCCGCTCACGGTGGTTATGAGCGGCCTTGGCCTGTTGGGGGAGGGAACATAGGTAGATCATTACAAAACGGTAGGTATCAGCAGTCCGTTCAGATACTGGCACAGTTTGGGGGGGGCAAGTTGTCATAAGACGATTGCATCTCTCCTCGGGGCCAGAGCGCTGGGTCTGTGACAACTTTGTGAACCACCCTCAAATAACTCTGCCCCAATCCCTCCCCCCCCCCCCCTCCCGTGCCGGGGGGGGGGGGGGGGGGGGGGGTGCTTAAGTTAAGGGGGAGGGATGGTTGTGACTAGGGGGCACCCTCATGGCACTTACCCTGGCAGACCTGGTGAGGCCGTGTAGCTTCTTCCTACATTGCTCTGCTGAGCGAGGGGTCTGCCCCACAGCACTGACGGCAGCAGCCACGTCACGCCAGGCCTGGCGTACCGCGTTGGCAGGTTGGCGATGCCCTCTCCGCGGGCGGATGATGCCCCTCCTCTGCTCCACGGCATCGAGCAGCGCCTCAACGTCAGCATCTACAAAGCGAGGAGCAGCTCTCCTCGGCTCCGACATCCTGCCCGACAGATTCTGTGGTCGCCCGCGCCTTTTTACGGCGTCGGGCGGCGTCACGTGGGCGTGATCGTGTCGTCGTCGCGTTCCGTCGTCATCACGCACGTAATTGACGCGGCCGCGCTACTAGCCCATTTCCAGGAAGTGAATCCGTCGGGAAATGAAGCCTTCGCGACCGTCGTAAAACGCTCCCGATTTTTACGACGGTTTTACGACTTTCCGCGGGTGCGGAGAATTTCGCCCAAAGGGATTAAGGGTTATGGTGTTCAGGTGGGAAAGTGGAGCTGAGTCCACAAAAGATCAGCCATGATCTAATTGAATGGCGGAGCATGCTCAAGGGGCCAGATGGCCTACTCCTGCTCCTAGTTCTTATGTGAGCTGTTTTTCTTTAAGCTACATTACCGTCATGGTTAAAATCTACTTTGACTATTAAAACCTGCAATCAGATAAGAAGCATTTCTGCTCTTCATGATGTAAACAACAGTTTGCTGCAAATTCATAATGAATTCAGGAGCACAATTTCCATTTCAATAATATCTGATGTATTAATTAGCATAAAAATCTTATTATGGTAAGTCGTACATCAGCAAAACCTTCCACAAGCACGAGTGTGCAGGAGCTTAGGCAGGAACCAGCTGCAGAGAACAGCAGATTGACTTTGAGGGTTGACAGGATAGGAAAGTATTTGGAAGGAGTAATTGCATTTCATGGGACACTGGCAGGAAGGAGCTGCACTGCTGGAATAGGTTCTCCAATTGTATCCTTCAGCATAGATCCAACGTATACCTTCCATGTCTGTAGAACTCTGTAGACACAAAGCTGTGCGTGTGTGTGGGGGGGGGGGGGGGGGGGGGGAGGATGCAGAGATGCCTCAGTGTGATTTGGACAAGCCAAGTGAGTGGGCAAATGAATGGCAGATGCAGTATATGTGGATAAATGGGAGGTTATCCACTTTGGTAGCAAAAACAGGAAGGCATATTATTATCTGAATGATTATATATTGAAAGAGAGGAATGTGCAATGAGACCTGGGTGCCCTTGAACACCAGTCACTGACGGTAAGCATGCAGGTGTAGCAGGCGGCAAAGAAGGCAAATGGTATGTTGGCCTCCACAGTGAGAGGTTTCGAGTACAGGAGCAGGGATGACTTGCTGCAGTTATATAGGGCATTGTGAGTCCACACCTGGAATCTTGTGAGCAGTTTAGGTCTCCTTATCTCATAGAATCATAAAATTATAGAATTTACAGTGCAGCAGGAGGCCATTTGGCTTATCGAGTCTGCAGCAGCCCTTGGAAAGAGAACTCTACTCAAGCCCACACCTCCATCCTATCCCATAACCCAGTAACCCCACTTAACCTTTTTTGGACACAAAGGGCAATTTATCATGGCCAATCCACCTAACCCGCACATCTTTGGACTGTGGGAGGAAACCAGAGCACCCAGAGGAAGCCCACGTAGACACAGGGAGAACGTGCAGACTCCGCACAGTGACCCAAGCTGGGAATCAAACCAGTGACCCTGGAGCTGTGAAGCAACTGTGCTAACCACTGTGCTACCATATGTGCCCACATCTGAGAAAGGATGTTCTTACTATAGAAGGAGTGCAACAAAGGTTTACCAAGCTGATTCCTGGGATAATGGGACTGACATATGAGGAGAGATTGAGTCGGTTAGGATTATATTCGCTGGAGTGCAGAAGAATGGAAGGGGGGGGATCACATTGAAACCTTTAAAGTTCTATCAGGACGGGACAGGGTAGATGCAGGAAGGGTGTTCCCAATGATGAGGGAGTCCATATAGGTCTGAGATGAGGATACATTTCTTCACCCAGAGAGTGCTAAGCCTGTGGAATTTTCCACCACAGAAAGTAGTTGAAGCCAAAATATTGTATGTTTTCAAGAAGTTAGATATAGCTCTTGGGCTGAAGGCGGCAATAGACTATTGAGTTGGATGATCAGCCATGATCATAATGAATAGCAGAGCAGGCTCAAAGGGTCGAATGGCTTACTCCTATTTTCTATGTTTAACTCAAGTCCTGTGCACTGACCACTTGAACCATCCAGCGCGTTTCTTGTTGATTCCTTCTCGATAAATATCTGGGAATTATTTCACAATCTTTCTGGACAATCAACTTCCTTCATATCTCACTGACACAAACCACATATGGACAGTTAGCCAGAAAGAAAAAGCCCCAAATAGATTGTAACATTCTGTGGATTTTTTTAAAGCTTCAAATGTATGTTAGAAGCCTCCTAAACTTTACGCTCATGATTTATGATATCAGTTGAACCTAGCAAGCTATGACCTTTAAATCCTGATTCATTCTTTTTTTTCTCTTATTTTAAATTACTAATGGATTTCTTGTGGGATCAGTGGATATACTGCACTACTGATGTGACTCCATTAAATGCTAACAACAAGTTCTGCCCCCAACCAGAGATATCACCTCACCCATAAAAATGTTTATATTTCCCCACCATCACTTTCTTGTTTATTAGTGGAGCTGAATTTGGACTATAGATCAGATGCATAGTTAATCCTCATTTACAAGTACTACATAAAAATATACCCCCTCATGACATATAGTTGATTATTTTGCATTACATTATTCTGAATTCAATAACTATAGTTATCAAATCTTGTGTAGCATTGCAAAGAACATAGAACATACAGTGCAGAAGGAGGCCATTCAGCCCATCGAGGCTGCACCGACCCACTTAAACTATCACTTCCACCCTATTCCCATAACCCAATAACCCCTCCTAATATTTTTGGGCACTAAGGGCAATTTATCATGGCCAATCCACCTAACCTGCACGTCTTTGGACTGTGGGAGGAAACCGGAGCACCCGGAGGAAACCCACGCAGACACGGGGAGAAGGTGCAGACTCCGCACAGACAGTGACCCAGTGAAGTTAGATGTAATGGATTTTTAAATTTAAGCATGCTTTTCTTTTAATTATGTACATGCTAAAATATTATGCTGTAGAATTGAGCTATTATTTCCAGTATGTGGCAGACTGCACTGTGTCAACAATGTATAGTCAAAATTATTGCATTTGTCAATTTGGGTATTTTTGATACGTTTACATTTTTTGTGTAAAATTGGGGAATCAGTATCCCGATTTTGCACCTCTCCTGGTTTTGATTTTTATTTCTACCGACTTTAAAAAATGGGAAATGGCGATCAACTTACTATCATATGTTTTGCACTGTCGTGCAATTTACTATTTGAAAGAGTTCTTATTATTTCTGGAAACACTGTCATGTACTGGAAAGTCAGCAATCAATTGGGTAATCTCAGTTACAGATCCAGTGACTAGATACTTCTGCTGCCACTCTTCTGGACCACACAAATAGTCAACTAATAAAAAGTTAAAAGCACACTTTGGCACGAGATTTAGAAAGTCAAAGCATTATGCCAGTCATATTAAATGAAAACAACAATGGGATTGAATTCTCAATGCAGCCCATTTTTGAATCACAACATGTGAGATTGGGCACTTTCCCAGAGAAAAGAAGCACGTTCGTGGGAACTCTGGGTGCATGACTCCAGTGAAGATGCTGCTTTCCTGGCATTGAGGTTCAGAATATGTGAAATGCAGGAAGTGTTACTGAGGTGAACTTTGAAGTCAACATCAGACAAGATTTATCTTGGAAAAATGCCACAACTTGTTAGCCAAACATATATAAAAAGAGATTACTTTCAAAGGAGTAAACACGCGTGTCTGCTTGCTTTCAATTAGTTTGTGCAAAATCTCTCATTCTTAAATTGTTTCTTTCACTTTTTAATTTTTCACTTGACACTCATCAACATGTGGAATTTCCCAAAGTCTCTTGGGTTTTATGAGTAAACGTTTCTGGAATGAATACTTTGTGCTTTTAATTTCTGTGTGTCTGTTTTTTGTAGAGTTCAAAGCCCATTCTTAGAGTTTGGGGTGGTCTGTAGCTTTTTACACATAAAGGACTACATCATCTCATTCTGTTTTCTCAGTTACATTTTGTTAGTGTTCCTATCAAAGAGCAAGTTACAATAAAAGCAAGTGAAAGCTACGGGGCGGGATTCTCCGTTCCCGAGGCTAAGTGTTGACACCGGGGCAGAATTTGTGGACTTTCTTGACAGCCTAACTGCCGCCGAACATGGACCGATTCGGCAACTGTGGAGGGGCTAGCACCGGTGCCACGTGGAACACGATCGATTCCAATGAAAAACGGTGCAGGATTCGGCAGGTCGGTGATTGACACTCAGGAGGTTGACAGGTTGCAGCCACATATACACACTACAATCCCACACACACATCTCCCAGCCAACAAGATGGTACTGGTTGGACTGGAGTGCGCCCATGCAGCTAATGGGTCCGCTGGGGCCAGAGGGCACCTAGGAGGGTGCCCTGGGGGACACCGATACAGCCTGTAGCCCTAAGTTCACAGTGGGTTGTCAGCGGTGTGCACAGCTACATAGCTGCCTTTCCGGCTGAGGCAATGGTGCTCCATGCTAGTCCTCAACGACTCCACAGCCCACCCCCCACCCTCCATCCCTGGCAGAAGCCCCCCAGCCTGCATCATAACTGTCAGCACACTATGGCGATGCTGGGCACTTTTCGGACCTCCTCTCTCTCCCTCAGCAGTCACGACGCCGGTTTCACGATTTCCAGAAGCGCAAGTGAACCGCGCAATTGGGAACTCGGCCCATCGGAGGCGGAGCATCACTGAGGCCCCGGGGAATACCGAGTCGGGTCTGCTAATGACATGCAAATGGTGTTTGCTGTATGTGCATTCCAGATCACATTGACACCACTCTTGCGGTGATGGAGATTTGCGATTTGGCGTCAAATTTGTCCCTGCTGTGATTTGACATCGGAACCTATTCTCCGCCCGATTGCATTTCGCGATTTTGGCATCGCCCAACGGAGAATCACGCCCATGATTTGTTTGTCAGGAATAATTAATATTTTATTTATTCGCAGGGTATGTGCATCACAGACAATCCCAGCATTTTCTGCCCACCCCATTTACCCTGGAAAAAGTGATGGTGAGACAGCAAAGCCATTACAGTTCATTTCGTCAATGAGCTCCCAGCTGACTATTAGTTCCAGAATTTGGTCCCAGCAATGATGATGTAACTTGCCTCCAAGTCAGGATTATGTGCGATTCTCTCTTCTGAACACATGATAACTATCCAACACTTCCTGTGTTTCACTAGATGCATTCCCCAATTTCTCAGATAAAATCTCTATCGCCTTCAATTCCCACTCTGTTGCCATGGTAATCCTAGGATTCACTTAAGTTATATCAAAACTGCTGGATGAAACTCTCCACCTCTCCACAGTGCAAACGCGAACCGCAATCAGGTGGAAAAGCAGGCATCCGTCCAAAATCGAGGTCTGTGCCCGACGCTGATTCAGGCGCCATGCTTCCGTCCCTCGCTGGTGGTAATAACGAGGTTTGCGTCCCCATGCCAGCAGCGGCATGCAAAACCGGCATTTGCGTGCATTTAAATGTGATTAGCGGGTTGGACACAGTGTGCTCCATCCTTCCATGATGCCCCGCTCCTCTCAGGCAGAAATGCTACAGGCGTAAATTACTACACGTATTGACAAATGTGGAGTGGGCACCATGGCTGTGGACGGGGAACGAGAGGCTAAAGAAACACTGAAAAACCATTAAAAACTCTCGGGCTTGCTGGGGGGTGGCTGCTCAGGCCGTGGTCAGTAGCGGGTAGTGACTTGATGTCATGTCCGTGGACTTGGGGTGTCCCCCTGGGGATCGGGGTGGCCTGGCTAAGACCACCATTGCTGCAGTCTGTCTTTAAAATGCACCCCTTTGGTGATACTTTCGGCTCCTGGTTGCTCATACTGCTGAGTGCTGCCTGTGTCCTTTAAATGCTCAGAAGGCCTCTGGCCATCTGGGAGCCCACCCAGGCCACCCCTCTGGACACCCTCATATGACAGCTGTACCATCAAGGGCCAAGCTCAGTCACTGCTCAGAAGCTCTGCCCCTTTGCAGAGGAAGCAGGTGATCAACAGAGCTCACCCCACCCAGAGGACACCAGCACCACAGCCTTTGGAACCCTCCCTGGTTCTCTACCCTGCCTCAGGGCAGAGAACTCACCAATGACCACCCCTCCCAATCACCAGCTGTCTCCTCCTAGTGAGACTGGCAGTGCTGACTGCCTCCGCCACCACCTCCCAGGCAGTATTCCGGAGGGCAGGCTTGAGTCTGCGGCCCACCCTGGGGAAGAGGGTGTCCCTCCGTTCCTCACTGGCATGGAGCTGTGGTCCCACCTTGGACTTCCGACCTTGGGGAGCAGGTCTTCTCTGAGCCATCCTGGTGGCTGCAGTGAGTGTGTGGTAAGTGGAGCACTTTAAAACAGCTCCATCTGCCAGGCTCTTTGGCGCTAATCCTGGCCCCAGCGGTTAGAATGCCCGCTGGGCCGGGAATTGCTCAGATCCTGCGCGAGCAGAGTGATGGCCCATTATCATGTCCTGAATTCCTCCTTGAATAGCACTCTAAAGGGAACGCGAGCCGCGTGCAATTCAGTCCCGGTGTCAACAATCCCAAATGGAGAATTTTACTCCTGGTGTTCCTGAAAACAACATTGTTCAAATCCACCATCTGCTACTAGGCAAATTTTTTAAAATTGACTAAAACAGAAATAAATGGGAACATTGGGAGGAAACATCATTCACACGCAAGAACGATGCTAACAGAGATGCTCTGCAGGGAGAGCTCAAGGTGTTGATTGCTGGTGGAGAGCGAGTTGAGTGATGGCTGGAAGGCAGCCCATGTAGCTTGATTTCCATGTAGTAGCATTCCTGCTCTTCCTGGTTCCACACTCAGGTGAATAATTTAAATAAATTTATCTTTTTGGTGGCAGCCTTTTGTTACAACCCACAGGTTATGATGGCAGGAAGAGGAGTGCAGCAATTGCTGACAAAATGTATCCAACATTGAACTTTGGAGATGTTAATGTGGGGTATTTGGGTCTGTACGCCAGGCGGCTTGGTGTATTTAATGTGTCTGGGTGTGGAGTGTGTAAGTGTGTTTTACTGTTCTTGGGGCATTGCGGGTGAAGGGTGGCTGGGGGGAAAGGGGTCGGCGGCCGTTTTGAGTGCGGGCCACCATGCTAGCTGGTTGGCTAGTTAGCGGAAGTGAAGTGGTGGGCGATCTGTGAAGGGAGTGGGGGAGACAGGCAGTGGTTGGGTTTCCCTTTTCTTTGTTCATGGGGGGAGGGCGTGCTGATGTGCGTAGAGTTGGTATGGCACAGATGGTTGAGGGGAGATGGTGGCAGACATCTTGGGGAGGACTCGAGGGAGAGTGAAGCGTGGGCCTGGGGGAGCTGGTTAAGGAGGGGCAACAGCTGATCAGCGAGGGGTGGGGTTGGAGCTCCCTGACCCGGTTGAGTGCCCCTCTTAAAAGGTTTCATGTTTTTGCGCATTTAAGGGGTTTGAAGGCAGACGTGGTGTTTCTTCAGGAGACACATCTGAAGCGCGGGGACCAGGTGGGGCTGAGGAAGGGTTGGGTGGGGCTTCGGGGTTGGATATGAAGACAAGTGGGGTGGCAGTGCTTATCTATAAGTGGGTGGTTTTTGAGGTGGGAAGTATTGTAAGTGACATAAGGTGTGGTGGGGTAGGTTTGTGATGGTGAGTTGGAAGCTGGCGGGGATGCCGGTGGTGCTAGTGAATGTGTATGTGCCAAATTGGGACGATGTGGATTTTCTGAGACTGGTTTTAGCAAAGATTTCAGACCTGAACACAAACCAGCTGATATGGAGGGGTGAATTTTAATATGGTGCTGGATCCTCGGTTGAACCGGTCATGTCCCAGGTCCTGGAAGGTTTCGGCCATGGCAAAGGAGCTGCAGCGGTTTATGGAACAGATGGTGGGGGTCACCCGTAATGGTTTGGGAGTCCGAGGGCGAAGCAGTTTTCATATTTTTTTCACGTGCTCTGGATTAATTTAGTTACCTTGGATATGCCGGGGGTGACTGGATCGGAATTGGGTGGACTTGCGGGTGGTGAAGGGTGAGGCTCAGCGGCCGCAGTGGAGGTTGGATGTGGGATTGTTGACGAACACAGGGGTTTGCAAAAGGGTGAGTCAATGATGAGGGAGGAGCTCCCCCCGCACCCCTCCCATGCTGTCTCAGGCTTTGATATCACACGTTCGAAAGAAGGACAAGGGCCCGGAGCAATGTGGATCGTACTGCCCGATCTCGCTGTTGAATGTGGATGCCAAGTTGCTGGTGAAGGTGCTGGCAACACGGATAGAGGATTGTGGGCTGGGGGTGATAGGTGAGGGCCAGACGGGGTTAGTGAAGGGGCGGCAGTTGGCAGAAAACATGTGAAGATTGCCTAATGTTGTAACGATGCCCTCGGAGGGCCAGGAAGTGGAAGTGATTAAGACAATGGATGCGGAGAAGGCATTCAACCAGATCGAGTGGGCGTATTTGTTTGAAGTGTTGGGGCAGTTTGGATTTGGGCAGGGATTTGTGAATTCAGTGCGGTTGTTGTATAATGTGCCTAAGGGAGTGTTCGGAAGAACAAGGCCATAGAATCATAGAATTTACAGTGCAGAAGGAGGCCATTCAGTCCATCGGGTCTGCACTGGCCCTTACAAAAATGCCCTACTGAAGCCCGCATATCTACCCTATCCCCGTAACCCCCACTTAATATTTTTTGGACACTAAGGGCAATTTAGCATGACCAATCCAGCTAACCCGCACATCTTTGGACTGTGGGAGGAAACGTGCAGACTCCGCACAGACAGTGACCCAGACGGGAATCAAATCTGGGACCCTAGAGCTGTGAAGCAACTGTGCTAACCACTATGCTACCGTGCTGCCCTCAGTTTGGATTATTTTGCCTTACAAGAAAAGGCAGGGGTGTCCGCTCTCTCCGCTGCTCTTTGTCCTGACAATTCAGGCGCTGGCAATGGCGCTTAGGGGCTCAAGGGAGTGGAGGGTTATGGAGTATGGGGGTTGGAGCTCCGAGTTTATTGTACACAAGTGATCTCCTGTTGTATATTTCGGAGCTGGTCGGCAGCTTTGATAAGATTTTGGAGGAGTTTGGTCATTTTCCGGGGTACAAGCTTATATATTCCCAATTAATGCACAAGGACAGGAGAGGAGGTTGGGAGAATTCCCGTTTCAGTTGGTGGGGGTGAGCTTTCACTATCTTGGGATACAGATGGCGCGGAGTTGGACCCAGTTGCATAAGGTGAACTTGGCGCAGCTGGTGGAGAGAGTGAAGGCAGACTTTAAGAGGTGGGAAGTGTCACTCTTGTTGTAGGCTGGTCCGGGCCAGACGCTAAAGGTGACGATATTGCCAAAGTATTTGTTTGTGTTTCAAAACTTTCTGATTTTTGTGACCAAGTCCTTTATTAGGAAGGTTAATGGGATAATCTTGAGGTATGTGTGGGAGGGGAAGGCTTTGTGGGTTAGAAGGGCGTTTTTGAAGAGGGATCGACGGGGAAGGTGGGGGGGGGGGGGGGAGTGGGATTGGTTAGCGTCGTCGACCTTGTTGAACTACTACTGGGCAGTAAATATGCAATGGTTCGGAAATGGGCTGTGGAGGGGTGGCCGGTTTAGTACGAATGGAGGTGGCCTTTAAAAAGCAGTTATACAGTTCCATGGGCAGGGTGGGTATAGAGGGGTATGGGTCGAATGCAGGCAAGTGGGACTAGCTTAGTGATAGAAACTGAGCGGCATGGACAAGCAGGGCCGAAGGGCCTGTTTCCATGCTGTAAATATCCATGATTCTATGATCCAGATTGGCCACAACTGGGCAAGGATCCACAAGTGGAACCTGGCCAGTCTGGCGGAGGAAGTAGAAAAGGACCAACAGAGATGGGATACATTCTCGCTGGAAGGGGGGGCATAGTTGAGCAAGATGAACGTACTACCCAGGTTCCGCTGCCTGTTCAGGTCCATACCAAGCTACATCCCCAAGACCTTTTTCAACTCAATAGACAAGATGATTATGGCGTTTGTGCTTGTGTATGTGTATGTGTGCGTGTGTCTGTGTGTGTGTGTGTGTGTGTGTGTGGGGGGGGGGGGGGTGGTGATAAATCAAGTATCCCAAAGAAAAGTCCTACAGAGAAGAAACAACAGGGGGGCCTGTTCCTCCTGAACCTACAATACTACCACTGGGCAGCCACGGCAGAAAGAGTAAGGGTGGGTGAAGGAGCCAAACATGGAATGGGTGAGGATGGGGGAGACTTCCTGTACAGGAATGACCCTCTGGGCCCTGGCCACGGCAGCGCTCCCACCCCCGCCAACAACGCGCTCAACAGCCTGCTGATGGTCGCTACTCTGCGAATTTGGAACCAGTTGAGGCAACACTTCGGTCTGACCGAAATATCCATGATGGCTCCCATCTGCGGCAACCATAGTTTCGTACCAGCCATGCTTGCCGCCACCTTCAAGAGGTGCAGACACGACGGGGAGTAACTAACAGAGACTTTTACACTGAGGACAGGCTAGCGACCCTAGAGGAACTGACAAAGAGACTGGAACTATCAAATGGAAATGAACTCCAACATCTATGGGTGAAAAACGTTCTCCGCAAGGAGATGACAGATTACCCATAGATCCTGAAAAGCAGCATGCTAGAAGAGATGCTGGACACGGACAATCTGGGGAATGGAAACTGTGGGGATCGATACAGACGACTATTAGATAGGATCCACTTCCCACTGGATGAGACAAGGGAAAAATGGGAAGAAGAGCTTGGGACAGAATAGGATGGGGATTCTGGAGTGAAGTACTCAGTATGGCCAACTCCACCTCCTCATGCAGCTGAAAGTGATGCACAGAGTGCACCGACAAGAACTGAAATGAACGGGTTCTTCCCGAAGGTGGAAGACAAGTGTGAACGATGCAAGGGAGGCCCGGCCAACAACGCCCACATGTTCTGTTCATGCCCCAGACTTGTCGGGTTTTGCTCTTCGATGCAATGTCCAAGGTGGCAGTGGTAAGGGTGGAGCCGTGCCCAAGAGTGGCAGTTTTTGGGTCTCCGACTAGTCAGAACTATTCATGGGAAAGAGGGCCGATGCCCTTGCCTTTGTTTCTCTAATCATCCGCCGGAGAATTCTGCTAGGCTGGCGATCACCTGCACCACACACATCTGCAGACTGGCTGGCAGACCTGTTGGAATTTCTCCACCTGGCGAAGATTAAGTTCACCACCCAAGGGTCAGAGGTTGGCTTCAACTAAGCATGGAGGCCATTCACCAACACATTTCAGAACGTGCTGAACTCAACAGCCAATAGAATGGGGGGAGGGGGTATGCACGGGAGCCAACAGGACCACAGCAATCAGATGGGAAAGGGAGGGGAGTAGGGGTTGGGGTGGTGGGGGGGGGGGGGGGGGGGAGAAGGGGGGGGGGGGGTGAGACCAGAGAAAAGGGAGAGGGAGGCTGGAAAATGGCTGAATCATTGATCAGGAGGCCTAGAATAAGGCCACATGAAATGGAACCCTCAGAGAAATGCCAAAAACAGGAAGGGAGGGGGAGAGAAGAAGGAGGTGAGGCCAATCGGCAAAAGGGAGGGGAGGGAAGGGGAAGATACCACACATATAAGTAGCAGATAACTGGCCATTGGACAGTAAATGACCCAGAAAATGACCCCAAGCCAACAAATGATGGGGGCAGGGGTGGGGGACCAAGGTGGGGAGGAAGAGGGATTTGGTACAGAGGAAAATGACTTGTAGATTGTAACCGGCGCATATATCCTTACCAAATGTACAGTGTATAAAATGTAAAAACTTCAATACATACATTCAAAAAAAGCAGTCTTCAGATTCGATGGACCCAAGGCTGGCTTGTTTCCTATTTTGCTACAGGACCAGCCCACACGCAGTGACCAGGGAGGCCCCGGTTGAATGCTGATGTGGTGCACCCATACCAAATACTGATCCTGCCCACAATGGGTGGGATTCAGATCGCAACATCTCGCAAGATTGCATTAGATCTCGCGAGGCATGGTGAGCCTGGTAATTGCTGGGAGAGGGATCTCCCTGCATCTACCGACCATGCTGCGCCGCCGTTCTGGCGCAACGTGGCGGTAGATAGCACCCTCATTTTCTTTGAACTACTTGGTGTGGACTCCTTTGTGGCCTTATAAAACCTTTAAACCTCCTGCGGTAGGCCTCATGTAGGCCTGGTTTTCCTGAATGTTGCTGGTGACATTGTTGGTTACCTCAGGGCGAACCATTGGTGCAGCCAGTGGGAGGGCTCAAACAGGCATTGGGCCTCTTATTTGGATCTGCAAAGGGGCCTGTTTCAGATCTGGATCCTTTTGTGCAGATACAAAATGTCTTTTTGTGCAGATACAAAATGGCAATAGCATATTCACAACTTGTAATGAGCAGTCACTTCCTGCCTGCCACGGAAAATGCTAATTTAGTGTTCAAAAATGGGCTCAATACCATTGAACTTCTCAACCGTCGTAACATTATAGCCGGAATTTTCCAACCCCCTTCCCTCCACAGCGGGTTTCCTGCAGGTCATCGGTAGCAGCTGGCAGAATCCAGACAAAGGTCCAGACAAAGCCAATGGCAATATTGATGGCTTGCTCTTCCCGCTGCCAGCGAACCCACAGGTTCGGCATGACTGGAAGATTCCGCCGGTGGGAAGGTCCGGAAAATCCCACACGTAGTATGTTTTTAACTGGAAAATGGAACCTTTTCTTCTCTATTACTTCCATTTAAAGAAATCTTCAACCAGTAATATGAAAATATAATGATCCTTAATTAAGTTGCAATAAAAAGTGCATTTTAAACAGTCAATTATACGCAGAGAATTGTTATTGAGGAATATAATTACAGTTGTAGGATTTTTGGTTGGCGGCATTGGTAAATACAAATGATTATTTTAATTGGTCTGTTTCTCTTCTAATGCCAGTTTTCTGTTTGAACCCATATGTTTAGCAGGCTTCATTTAAGACGCAATTTTTGACCACAAATCACATGTTCATGCTGTCAAATACAAAGTGTGACTTGTACTGTGTTCAATCTATTTATAGGTCCTTGACCCTGTGACTGCTCTGTGCTGTCAGACTGTCTGTCCTACATTAGGATAGATTCACTAATCCCACGCTCTCAGCTGTGCTTAAAGGGAGCATGGGTCAGAATTCTGATTCTTTAGTCTGAGTTCCCGAGGAGTGTGGCTCCTACTGGGAACACAGAAATAATGAACTTGCCTGACCAACATACCCCTGAACCAAATATTGTCTGAATGAATATCAGGAAGTTCACAATTACTGTTGTGGCAAAATCCAGTATGTTGTTTCTCTCAACCATTCTTCTATATCCAGTGACAATACAACAACATGCAATTATACAGCACCTTTAACATTGTAAAACATGCAAGGGTGCTTCACAATAGTGTAATCAAGCAGAGAATGCCATCAAATCAAAGAAGGAGATATTGAGCAGAGCCTGCTTGAGTTACAGGGGTCTGGCCTGCTGACTAGAGAGCCAGCAAGAGACTCGTGCTGTCACGCAAACCATACATCAAACAGGCAATGGCAAGGCCACCGGTGGATCTTCCACTGGAATCAAGACCGCAGGGCAGAAGTCTTGTCTGTGAGAGCTGCTGGTTAATCCGAGGCCGGCAGCTCTTGGGCTCAGCAGAGCACTGGGAAGGCCGTGGCTATTGCTCAAAGGGCAGGTACCGGAGACCCAGGATCATGGAGTGACCCAGGCTACAAGTTAGGTGGGAGGTTCACATGGTGGTGTTATGAGGAGAGGAGTGCAAAGGAGGCTCAGCAGCAAGTACAAGAGGTGGCTCTCACTAACCATCACTACCCCTATCCCTCGACCCCCGGTTTTCCTGTCGCTTAATCAGGCACTGAGTGCCGTTGATCGAGAGATCACCTGTCCTCCCAGAGATAGCAAACTGGATGCAGTTTAACCTGTCAGGCACGTTGCCTGGCAACAGGCCTACCTGCAGCTTGGTTAATATCAATAGATGTGGGATGAGACCTTTGAGTGGACATTCATTAGTCACTTAAGAATCTCAATTGGCAGTGAATGAGGTCAACCATGAGCCTTCCTACCCAGAACTTAATTCTGGTGGAGGTGGGATATAGTCTGTGAGTGAGAATTTGGTGTAGACCTGTTTTTGGTTGTTGGGTTGTGATACCCGACTTGCTGTTACCGATTTCTTTGGAGGCAGGCAGCATCAAAATTTGTACTGACTCATTAGAATGATTTCAGTGTGACGTCCAGTGAGCCTTGTGCTGCTGGTTGTTTATATACAGAATAGGAGACCTAATAGATCTAGGATAGCACATGTTACAGTTTTTATCCACAGTCTGGCCCCCTTAAATTGAATCACAGAAGGATGCAACTGAATTATATTGCTATAATTCTGAACCAGGGAACTTGAACAGCAAGTTAATTCAGAACTGGAGGCATTAGTGACAGAGACGGACTTTTGGAGAGGGGTCATGTTTCCACAGCCCTCAAGGGCCACCGTTCAAAGGGAGCAGGAGAAAGTGGCAAGGGAGATCAATGCCCGCAGTTGGGCACCAAGGGCCTGGCAGGAGTGCCAGAAGAACGTCACTGACCTTATGGGTATGGGGTTGGCCGCATCATGGGGCTGGCTGCAACAGAGCATGTAGCAAACAGCATCACCATAATCATTCCCAATGACAGCCTTATGTCTCTTCTCAATGCTCTCACCACCCTCATCCTAGTACCTGTCATGAAGTGAAAGCTACAAGTCTATCAATCATGTGCATTTTGCCTTAACCCTGCTACACCCAACACCCAACTTCCTTCACCCTAACCTGCCCCTTATCCATTTGTGCTTTCAGATACCCACAAACTGCTACCTTACCAGCCACTGAACACCCAGGAGGAAGAGAAAGGACAACCACACATCAGTGATGAGGAAGCACCACCACTTAACCTGACACTCAACCACCAGCTCAGAAACTGGCAGTGTATCTTATAGAGTGTAGTTTAGAGTCAGTGTCTGCACATGGTGAGTCACTTGCATGTGTGGGAAAGGGAAAAAGGCAACTTCATATGTCATCTCACAAGAATGCTAGGCCACAGATGAGTTCTGCTACAGGGAATCAGCTAAGGATTTTAATGGGCAACATTTAGGAGAAGGCTGATGAACATACAGACAGAGATGCTTGATGAACCAGCAGGCCTGACAGTCTGTTCACATTGTTAAAAAGAATGGAGGAGTCCAGCTCCAACATGGCACAGGGTATCACACAGATGCTTGACAGTGGCGAGTGGTCATCTTCTGGGATTCTATAGATTCTGGAACAGTCCCTGCAGATTGGAAGGTAGCTAATGTCACTCCAATATTCAACAAGGGAGGTAGAGAGAAAACAGGGAATTATAGACCAATCAGCCTATCATCGGTAGTGGGGAAATTTCTTGAATCAAGGATTTTATAGAGGAACATTTAGAAAGTAGTGGCAGGATCAGTCAGAGTCAGCATGGATTGATGAAGAGGAAATCATGCTTGACAAATCTGTTGGAATTCTTTGAAGATGTAAGCAGTACAGTTGACAAGGGGTAGCCAATCGATGTGGTACATTTGGACTTTCAGAGGATGTTTGACAATATCCGGTTTAAGAGATTATTGTGCTAGATTATAGCTCATGGGATTGGGAGAAGTGTATTGAGGTGGATAGAAAATGGGTTGGCAGAGAGGAAACAAAGAGTAGGAATTAATGGGTCATTTTCAAATTGGCAGGCAGTAACTAGTGAGGTGCCACAGGGATCGGTGCCGGGAGCCCAGCTATTCATAATATGTATTAATGATTTGGATGAGGGAACAAAATATAGCATCTCAAAGTTTGCAGATGATACCAGGTTGGGTGGGAGGGTGAACTGTGACGAGGATGCAGAGATCCTACATCATGATCTGGACAGGTTGGGTAAGTGGGCAAATCAATGGCAGATGCAGTATAATTTGGATACGTGTGAGGTTATTCACTTTGGAAACAAAAACAGGAAGGCAGATTACTACCTGAATGGTTGTAAATTGGGAGAGTGGAGTGTGCAGCGGGACCTGGTTGTCCTTGTACACCAGTCGCTGAAGGTAAGCATGCAGATGCAGCAGGCTGTAAAGAAGGCTAATGGTATGTTGGCCTTCATTGTGAGAGGTTGCGAATATAGGAGCAGGGATGTGTTGCTGCAATTATACAGGGCCTTGGTGAGGCTACACCTAGAGTATTGTGTGCAGTTTTGGTCTCCTTTTCTGAGGAAGGATGTTCTTGCTCTCGAGGGAGTGCAGCGAAGGTTTACCAGACTGATTCCAGGGATGGCGGGACTGTCATATGAGGAGAGATTGACTAGGTTAGGATTGTTCTCACTGGAGTTCAGAAGAATGAGGGAGGATCTCATCGAGACTTATAACATTCTAACAGGACTAGACAGGGTAGATGCAGGGAAGATGTTCCTGATGGTGGGTGGGTCCAGAACCAGGGGTCACAGTCTGAGGATTCAGGTTAAACCATGTCGGACAGAGATGAGGAGACATTTCTTACCCAAAGAGTGGTGAGCCTGTGGAATTCATTACCACAGGAAGTAGTTGATGCTAAAACATTGAATATATTCAAGGGGCAGCTAGACATAGCACTTGGGACGAATGGGATCAAAGGTTATGGGGAGAAAGCAGGATTAGGCTATTGAGTTGGATGATCAGCCATGATTGTGATAAATGGCAGAGTAGCCCGAAGGGCCAAAAGGCCTCCTCCTGCTCCTATCTTCTATTTATCTATGTATTGGCGCTGTACTTGTAATCCAAAGACTCAGAGTCATCCTCTGGGGGTTCGGGTTCGAACCCTGCCGTGGCCGATGTCTAAAGATGACCATGAAACCATTGTCGATTGTCGTAAAAACCCATCTGGTCACTAATGTCCTTTAGGGAAGGAAATCAGTCGTCCTTCCCTGGTCTGGCCTATGTATGACTCCAGATCCACAATAAGGTGGTTGACTCTTAAGTGCCTTCAGGAATGGGCAATAAATGCTGCCGCAGCCAACGACGCCCACATCCCATGGTAAAGAAAAATAGCAGAACCGGCTGTGATACAGTATCCAGTAGCCACTGTCTTCACTTCCACTGCAGCACCGGAGAAAGCCACCCAGTGCTGCAGTCGTAGCTAAAACTGAGGTCATGTGATCAATGCTTACTCCCACGCAGTCTGTTGCCACCACAACTGCCGATCTCAGTGCACAAAGTAGCCCAGTCATATGTCCTCCCCCTTGCCATGATTTCTGCGGTGCTACCCGGTGACAGCGACTGTGCCTTTGTGGGGACCAAACCTGCTGCTTCTCTCAAGATTACAACATTGGTGTATCTACCACTGAAAGTCCCATCGTGCTCTTGCTGTTGCCTGTCAGCCAGCCTGGCAGCCCAGACTGCTGCCATCCAAGCTGAAGTGGTGTAGTCTGAAGCCATGCCCTCAAGGCCCCAAGCTAATCGTGGGCATCCTTCAAGGCCATCTCAGCCTCCCCTGTTGATAATCAGCAGCCTTTCACCAGCCACGCTGCAGCCAAGGCAGCAGTAAGAGAATGCATAAGGCTGAATAGTTTTTGATCTGTTATTGGATTAAGATGTTAGCGAGGTGGTTTGTGTGGGTGGCCTTTATTGTTGGATGATGCCCAAGGGGATGCAATGATGGATTGTCTCAGATGAATGTGAAAATAAGGAATGATGGGTCCATGGGAATCAGGGAAAGAAATGTCTTGAAAATTGAGTCTGAGAATACAAGAGAAAAATGCAACAGCTGCTGAAAATCTGAACAGAAAGCCAAAAATGCTGGAAATACTGAGCAGGTCTCACAGAGTCTGTGGAGAGAGAAACTGAGTGTTAGGTCAATGGCTTTTCATCAGAAATGAATCCAGAAGAACGCACACTCAGACAGCCTGTCTGGTGCAAAGAGATCCAGAATGTACCATCCCTTCTCCTCCTCATCCTCCATGGGTGGCTTCCAGGCTCCAGGATTTAATGGCTGCATCCTCATGATGGTAATATTATGGAAGAAGCAATCGACTACCAGAACCTACGAAACGTACACCAGTGTGCATTGGATGGTGTTATGTTTCAGTTGTTCTGCTCTTTCTTCACACTAGAAACAAGGGATGAAAAGGTTGACGCACTGGTGGTTACTTAACCAGATAGTCAGACTTTATTAGAGAGATGCTGCTTGCTCACAATCTTAAGTGCGGCAATCCTGAATGGACTGCACAATGCAGCAAACAGGCCACACACAGCAAAGGTGGGGAAGTGGTCCCTGTGAGCAGTCAGGACTGGGGAACCTTGCTTGAGCCGCCTGTAGGTTAATGTCTGCCCAGTGATGCTTCCTCTGTTCTATGGTTCTCATTGTCAGCTGTCCTTGTGAAGTTGCTTCCTCTGTGCTTCTTGACAATGACAACAGGCACTGTGTCATAGCTGCCAATGCAAAAAGTATCTCTGTGTTCAGGCTCATCAGTGCTCTCCTGTACCCCATTAAAGTCCTCAACTGTGTCCCATGCAACAGAAATAATCTGCGATCTCACCGTCCGGTGATCTGGCACACCAGCTAGCCTTTCCCCCATCACACCTCCAGCACATTCGTGCTCAGTGATTCATCACATGCTCATCTTGTCTCTGTTCTACCCATTAAAGTACATGCAATTCCATTATCGGAACTGGTGTCTGTCAGTGTCAGACCATGTGATGATGCAACTACATCAGACATCTGCTGTTCTTGCCTTTCATTACTGGCAAGTCAGATATCAAAACCACGCTCTAGGTAAATACATTTCTCCTGCATTCTGAATTGGATTTATTAGTTACTATCTTATAACTATAGCCTCTAGTTTTGGACTCCCCCTAAAGTAGAAATATCACTACATCAACCCATCAATGGTGTATGGCGGCATCAGTGGTATTCGACGACATCCAGAGACCCAGGGTAATGCTCTGGGGACCCTGGTTCACATCCTACCATGGCAGAGGGTGAAATTTGAATTCAATTTTTAAAAATCTGGAATTAAAAGTCTGATGATGACCATGAAACTGTTGTCGTTAAAGCCCACCTGGTTCACTAATGTCCTTTAGGGAAGGAAATCTGTCGGCCTTACCTGGTCTGGTCTACATGTGACTCCACACCTGCAGCAATGTGGTTGACTCTTGAGTACGTTCAGGGATGGTTCAATAAATACTGGCCCGGGCCGTGAGGCCCACATCCAATGAATGAATTTTTAAAAACCAATGAGCCCCATCAAAATTTTAAAGACCTCCATTCAGTCACCATGTGCAGCAAGACATGGTCAGCATTCAGACTTGGGCTGATAAGTGGCAAATAATATTCATGCCACACAAGTGCCAGGCAATGACAATTGGCACGACCCCCTGGGCTCGATCGAGGTCAATTCCAGCCACACTTTACTCAAAGTCACAACGCAAGTGAAATTAGATGCTATTTAAAATATCTGATGACCTTGGCTGAGTCCAATAAACTGCAAGGTTTATTGCAAGTTTAACACAACTGTAATTAAACTGATAAAATGTAACTGACAACCCAATGTTCCTTTTCAAGACTCCCCTATCCAACTCACTCCACTCTATACACACACACAGACAACACTGAGAGAAAAGGTGGTGGGGAGGAAAGAAAATAAAAGGTTACAAGATCTCTGATGCGGGGCAGCACGGTGGCGCAGTGGTTCGCACTGCTGCCTCACGACGCTGAGGTCCCAGGTTCGATCCCGGCTCTGAGTCACTGTCCGTGTGGAGTTTGCACATTCTCCCCGTGTTTGCGTAGGTTTGGCCCCCACAACCGAAAGGTGTACAGTGTAGGTGGATTGGCCATGCTAAATTGCCCCTCAATTGGAAAAATGAATTGGGTACTCTAAAAAAAATTTTTAAATCTCTGATGCACTAGGATTGCTTCTAGTTAAAATAGTTCAGGAGTGCAATCTTTTGTTTCAATACTTCCTCCTTCTCGGCTCGAGGTGGTTTTCTCTGGCAAGGCTGCCTAGTTTCTCTGTAGATTCAAGATCATTTCAAATTTACAGTAACAATGTGCCAGGAACCCGTTGGTTTTAGAACAATAAAGCAGGGGTGGGATTCTCCGTTTCTGAGACTAAGTGTTGACGCCAATGCAGAATTCATGGACTTTCACGAAAGAAAACTGGCGCCACACCTGGACTGATTCCGCTATTATTAAGGGGCTAGCATCAGTGCCACATGGAACACATTGATTCCAATGAAAAAATGGTGTGGGATTCGCTGGATCCGTGATTGACACTCGGGAGGCTGACAAGCTGCAGCCGCACAGACACATTACACTCTACACACACACTTATGCTAGCCAAAAAGATGACACTGGTTGTGCTAGAGCGCGCCCATACAGCTGATGGGTCAGCTGGGCCAGAGGACACCCAGGGGAGTGCCCTGGGATGGACACCTATACGACCCGTGGCACTAAGTTCACAGTGGGCTGTTAGCGGTGTGCGCAGCTGCATGACTGCCTTGCCGGCAGCAGCAATGGTGTCCTGTGCCCGTCCACCCCGACCCTACAGCCCACCTCCTGGCCACACCCTGCTATTCCCCCGGCCCTAGCAGAAGCCTCCCGGCCAGCGGCACAACTGTCAGCAAACTATGGCGATGTTGGACACTTTCCGTAACCCCCTCTCTCTCCCTCAGCAGCCACTACGCCGGTTTCATGATTTTTAAAAGATCAAATGAACCGCGCCATCGGGAACTCGGCCCATAGGAGGCGGAGAATCGCGGAGGCCCTGGAGAATACCGGATCGGGCCCGCTAATGATATGCGAACAATGTTGCGATGAACGGTATTAATAACTGCCGTAAACGGTACCTGACCTTTAATACCTTGCCCCTTTAAGAGGCTTGGAACCCTGGGGAACTCCGCCTCTGGCTACGCCCCCAGGAAACAGTATATAGGATAAGGCTCCATGTGGCGAGCACACTTCTCTCGAATGCTGTCCTGTTCTCTGTATATTAAAGCCTTTGATTACCGACCTCGCTCTTGCGTCGTAATTGAGAGTGCCTCAATTTAATCTACAGACACATCAAGATGGACAGCGCTCTAAAACCGGAGAAGCTCAACCTGGACGCCAGGTCGCCGGATGCCCCGGAAATTTTTAAATATTGGCTCCGGTGTTTCGAGGACTATCTGGACTCCTCAACGACTGATGTCGACAGCACTCGCAAGCTGTGTTTACTACATGGCCGGGTGGGCCACCGACACTCCGCCGTGATCGAAACCGCTACGACCTATGATGCGGCGGTAGAAATATTGAAGAAACGCTTCATAAAACCTACTAACGAGGTACACGCCAGACATTTGCTCTCAAACTGCAGCCAGCATTCCGGGGAAACGCTGGACGAGTTCGTGGAAAGACTCAATGCGCTCCCGAGGAACTGCGACCACAAAGCAGTGACGGCTGAAGACCACAGGAACTTACATATTCGCGACACCCTTGTGTCTGGTATCAGGTCCTCGTACATCCGGCAGCGGCTCCTAGAAGACGGGGCAAAGGATCTCCAGGGCACGGTAACACTCGCCTCTTCTCTCGAAACGGCCCACCGTAACCTCCGTACGTACTCCGCGGACCTTGCGAACCCCTCTCGATCCCCTCCAGACTCGGCCACGCTACAGGCCTGTGCCACGCGGCGATCCACTCACTCCGGGGGTTCCCCATGCTATTTCTGTGGGCAAGGCCAACTCCACGTCAGCGTTGCCCGGCCCGATCCGCGATCTGCAATGACTGCGGGAAGAAAGGGCACTTCGCGAAAGTCTGCCTGGCTGGGCCCTGAGGCCACAAACAAAACCCTCACCAGGCCAAGAAATCAAGCTCCCGGTCTCACAGACCCCGCAACGCGGCCACGCTGCGGCCGGGCACGCCCACTTCCGACGCGTCATCGACCTCGTGCGAGTCATGGGAGTGGCCATCTTGGCGGAGGCCATCTTCGAAACCCGACACGTTCGACTGGCGGCGGCAGCCATCCTGTTACTCCGGGCGGCCATTTTGTGAGTTCGACTCTGACGGCCCGCAACTAGGAGCGATCACACTCGATCAATCGCGGCCGAAACACCTGCGAAACTCGATGACGCGGGTGCAAATCAACAGCAACGGCACTCCCTGCCTATTCAACTCCGGGAGCACGGAGAGCTTTATCCATCCAGACACGGTAAGGCGCTGCTCCCTGCGCACCCACCCCACCTCCCAAACTACCGCCCTCGCCTCAGGGTCTCATTTGGTTCAAATCACGGGGTATTGTGTCGCTGACCTCGCAATTCAAGGCGCTAAATACTCCCGTTTTAAACTTTACATCTTTCCTCAACTCTGCACCCCCCTGCTGCTCGGCCTCGACTTTCAGTGCAGCCACCGGAGCCTGACACTGAAGTTCAGCAGACCCCTGCCCCCACTCACGGTATGCAGCCTGGCGACACTCAAAGTTGCGCCACCCCGTCTCTTCGCGAACCTCACTCCCGACTGTAAGCCCATCGCCACCAAGAGTCGCCGGTACAGTACCCAAGACATGACTTTTATCAAGTCAGAGGTTCAGCAGCTACTAAAAGAGTGGGTCGTAGAGGCCAGCAATAGCCCTTGGAGGGCTCAAGTATTGGTAGTCCACTCCGGGGAAAAGCAACGAATGGTAGTGGATTATAGCCAGACCATAAACCGCTTTACACAACTCGATGCTTACCCACTTCCCCGCATAGCTGAAATGGTCACTCACATCGCCCAGTATCGGGTATTCTCCATGGTTGACCTAAAATCGGCCTATCATCAACTCCCTATCCGCTCAGAGGACCGCCCCTACATGGCTGTTTCATTACCTCAGGGTCCCCTTTGGTGTTACAAACGGAGTCTCCGTTTTCTAGAGGGCGATGGATCAAATGGTGGACCAGTACGGCTTACGGGTTACCTTCCCGTACTTGGACAACGTCACCGTCTGCGGCCATGACCAGCAGGACCACGACGCAAACCTGAGGAAGTTCCTCCAGACTGCCCGGGCCCTCAACCTCACGTACAACAAAGAGAAATGCGTGTTCCACACAACCCGGCTAGCCATCCTCGGCTACGTCGTGGAAAATGGGGTCCTAGGCCTGGACACCGACCGCATGCGTCCGCTTAAGGAACTCCCCCTCCCCCGTAGCCTCAAGGCACTCAAACGGTGCTTGGGGCTTTTCTCCTATTACGCCCAGTGGGTCCCCAGATATGGGGACAAAGCCTGGCCACTCATTAAGACCACGGTTTTTCCCCTGACGGCTGAGGCCCAGTCGGCTTTCAGCTGTATCAAGGCCGGAATCATCAAGGCCGCCATGCACGCGGTGGACAAAGCCAGTCCCTTCCAAGTAGAAAGCGACGCATCAGACGTCGCCCTGGCTGCTACCCTCAACCAGGCGACCAGACCAGTAGCATTCTTCTCCCGAACCCTCAACGCCTCGGAAATTCGAAACTCTGCAGTCGAGAAGGAGGCACAAGCCATAGTGGAGGCCGTGCGACACTGGAGGCACTACCTAGCCGGTAAGAGGTTCACCCTCGTCACCGACCAATGGTCGGTCACCTTTATGTTCAATAACGCGCAACGGGGCAAAATAAAGAACGACAAAATTCTGAGGTGGAGAATAGAGGTCTCCACCTATACGTACGATATTAAATATCGCCCCGGAAAGCTCAACGAGTCCCTAGATGCCCTGTCTCGCGGCACGTGCGCCAACGCGCAATTGGACCACCTGAGATCCATCCACGGTGACCTCTGCCACCCGGGGGTCACCCGGCTTGCCCACTTCATCAAGTCCCGCAACCTACCCTACTCCACAGGGGAGGTCAAGGCCATGACTAAGGCATGCCAGATATGTGCGGAATGCAAACCGCAATTCTATCGACCAGACAGGGCCCGCCTGATAAAGGCCTCTGGGTCCTTTGAGTGACTAAGCGTGGACTTCAAAGGGCCCCTCCCGTCCACCAACCGCAACATCTATTTCCTCACCGTCATCGACGAATTCTCCCGCTTCCCTTTTGCTGTCCCCTGCCCCGATACGACCTCGGCCTCCGTGATCAAGGCACTGCGCAGCATCTTCACACTGTTTGGTTTCCCCGCTTGTATCCACATCGTTCATGAGCGATGAGCTGCGTCGGTACCTGCTCAGCAAGGGCATCGCCTCGAGCAGAACGACGAGCTATAACCCGCGGGGAAAAGGGCAAGTGGAGAGGGAGAACACGACAGTTTGGAAGGCTGTCCTCCTAGCTCTACGGTCAAGGAGTCTCCCAATCGCCCGCTGGCAGGAGGTCCTACCCGATGCCCTGCACTCCATTAGGTCGCTCCTCTGTACGGCCACAAACGAGACCCCCCACAATCGTTTGTTTGTCTTCCCCAGGAAGTCCACCTCTGGGGTCTCGCTTCCATTCTGGCTGATGTCTCCGGGTCCAGTCCTACTCCGGAGGCACGTGAGGCGCCATAAAATGGATCCAATAGTCGAGAGGGTCCACCTGCTGCACGCAAACCCTCAATATGCCTACGTCGAGCACCCCGACGACAGGCAGGATACTGTCTCCCTGCGAGACCTGGCACCCACTGGCTCTCCCACCGACCCCACCGACTCTCCCACCGACCACGACGTTTTCCCCACTGACCCCCCCCCTTCTACCGACGCTCCCCGCCCCGCACCGACCGCCGACTCCGACAGCGTCCCCCCCCCCCATAGCGCCCCCTGCCACCCAGCCGGCACCGGCACCGACCGCCCTAATCACCCCTGATCCCCCCCTCAAGGCGGGCAAAGGCTGAGTCAACCATGCTCCCAGATAGACCACTATCGGAACCAACCGCATCCACGGCGCCACCACCGGAGCAGCGAAAGTCAGCACGGACAATCAGACCGCCACAAAGACTGAACTTATAATTTAAAACACTTCACCCCCGACGGACTATGTGTTTTTGTTTGAACAGGTGGTGAATGTGATGAACGGTATTAATAACTGCCGTAAACGGTACCTGACCTTTAATACCTTGCCCCTTTAAGAGGCTTGGAACACTGTGGGACTCCGCCTCTGGCTATGCCCCCAGGAAACAGTATATAGGATAAGGCTCCAGGTGGTGAGCACACTTCTCTCGAATGCTGTCCTGTTCTCTGTATATTAAAGCCTTTGATTACCGACCTCGCTCTTGCGTCGTAATTGAGAGTGCCTCAAATGTCTACTGTATGTGCGTTCCGTTTCTCATTGGAATCGATTGTGTTCCACATGGCGCCGGTGCCAGCCCCACAATGGTCGCTGAATCGGCCCAGGTGCAGCGCGGGTTTTGCTGTCGTGGAATTCCAGCGCCGATGTCAACACTTCGTCTCATTAACGGAGAATTCAACCTTCTATTTAAAAAGCCTGATGATTTACTGAAAATCACCCGATGAAGATGAGTTTCATGTTCGAACTTGTTTTATTTTAACTCAGTTGGAAATGACCTGAGAAGGGGGGAAATCTGTCCAGCTCACGCTCTCCTTGCCTGAAACACAGTGTGGTTATCAGTAGCCAACTAGGAATCCTCACCTCAGTGGAGAGGCTGAGATGAGAAGAATTGATTTGGCTCCATTGTCCTCCACACTAAAGCTCCGTTGGTGAGAACTTTTAGAAATCTATTGGGACTAGAGATTCATCTTCACATGAGAAAGCACCAGATCAATGGCATCAAAAGCTTGCAAACTTTATCCTTTTCATAAAGCTTCAACTGCTAATCTCTGCCGAGGTCCTATTTGTTTGTTGTGTGAGTGTGTGTGGGTATGTGTGTGTGTACGCATGGGCATTCTGGGATATTTTTAAAAGGGATAGATGGGTATACTTCCAGATTACAAATGATGTGTAAACCACTAATTGCAACTTGTTTTCTAAAATAAATTTCATTTTAGAATAATCAATCATTCTGAGCTTATTTAAATAAACCTGGTTCAATGCCCTTTTATTCTGGGTCCAATCATAGTAAAGGATTGGGGGCTGGTTAGCTCAGTTGGATAGAAGGCTGGTTCATTATGTGGAGCGATATCAACAGCCTGGGTTCACTTCCTTTACTGGCTGAGGTCCTGCATGAAGGCCCCACCTTCTCAACGTTGCCCCCCCCCCCCCCCCCCCCCCCCCGCCACCGCCGCCCCCCCTCCTGAGGTGTGGTGACCCTCAGGCTAAATGAAAAAATGAAAATGAAATGAAAATCGCTTATTGTCAC
Source organism: Scyliorhinus canicula (assembly GCF_902713615.1). Classification (NCBI taxonomy): domain Eukaryota; kingdom Metazoa; phylum Chordata; class Chondrichthyes; order Carcharhiniformes; family Scyliorhinidae; genus Scyliorhinus; species Scyliorhinus canicula. The sequence continues at coordinate 142,256,574 of NC_052150.1, forward strand.
AAGTAGGCTTCAATTAAGTTACTGTGAAAAGCCCCTAGTCGCCACATTCCGGCCCCTGTCCGGGGAGGTTGGTACAGGAATCGAACCGTGCTGCTGGCCTGCTTTAAAAGCCAGCGATTTAGCCAAGCGAGCTAAACCAGCCCCAGTCACCAGTTAGCTATCAAAGGGGTGAACAGCTAATGGTACTCTGGAACTGTGGTGACTTTTACATTTAAACAATTCCAGTAATGGTGTGGATTAGTGGGGGTTAGATAAATAGCGCACTCCTTCCATCCCAGTTGTAACAGTAGAAAAAACATCTGTTGGCTAGTGACAGGGGTCCATTGACACAGAGACACAGAGAAAGATAGAAAAGAGGTTCAGCGTGTGTATGCCAAAGAGCGAAGACAGGAGTTCTAATCTCTGTGATACAAAATATGCAAGGGTGCTGGGGACTGAGTTTAGATTTAGATTTATTGTCACGTGTACTGAGGTTCAGTGAAAAGTATTGTGGTGCATGCAGTCCAGTCAGATCGCTCCATACATGAAAAACATAGGATATACAATAGATACACAATGTAAATACATAGACAAAGACATCGAGAGAAGCATACAGAGTGTAGTGCTACAACTGTACAGAATATGCGTAGAAACATCGGATGGGATTCTCTGACCCCGGGCCGGGTCGGAGAATTGCCGGAGGGGGGCTGTGATTCATGCGACGCTGCTCCGATGCCGGTCTGCCGATTCAGCGCCATTGGCACCAGCGTGGTCGGCACAGCGCCGGTCGGGAGCCCGGCAATTCTCCGCGCGCGTTGGGATAAGTGACCGCCGAGATAGGCCGAGTCCTGCTTGCGCCGTTCACATGTGGTCCTACCCAGCAGGACCTCGGCGTCCATTCTGCTGGGGGCGGCCTGGTGGGGGGGGGAGGGTGGATCTGACCCCGGGAGTGGCCTCTACCGTGGCCTGGCCCGCAATCGGGGCCTACCAATTGGCGGGTCAGCTTCTCCTAGTGTGGGCCTATTTTACTCCACGCCGGGCCCCTGTAACTGTCCGCCATGTTGCATTGGGGCCGGCGCGGAGAAGGAAACTAGCCCGCATGCGCGGGTTCGCGCCGGCCGTAGCGTGCATGCGCAGACCCGTTTGACGCATTTACGAAGGCGTCAGCACTTAGCCTCAGGATCAGAGAATCCCACCCATCAGTTCAGTCCATAAAAGGGTCATTCAGGAGTTTGGTCATAACGGGGAAGAAGCTGTTTTTGAATCTGTTAGTGCATGTTCTCAGACTTTTGTATTTTCTGCCCGATGGTAGAGGTTGAAAGAGAGAATAACCCAGGTCGGAGGGGTCTTTCAATATGCTTCTCGCTTTCATACATAGATACATACGTAGAAAATAGAAGCAGAAGGAGGCCATTTGAGCCTGCTCCGCCATCCATTATGATCATGGCCGATCATCAACTTCAATACCCTGATCCTGTCTGCCTCCCATATAACCTGATCCCTTTAGCCCCTCGAGCAATATCTAATTCCTTCTTGATATTACACGTTTTGGCCTCAACTACTTTCTGTGGTAGCGGATTTCACAGATTCACCACTCTGGCTGAAGAAATGTCTCCTCATCTCAGTTCTAAAAGGTTTGCCCCTCATCCTCAAATATGACCTCATCGTGAACATTCTTTCTGAATCTACCCTGTCCAATCCTGTTAGAATTTAATAAGTTTCTGTGAGATCCCCTCTCACTCTTCTAAACTCAAATGAATATAATCCTACCTGACTTAGTCTCTCCTCATATGACTGTCCCGCCAGCCCAGGAATCAGCCTGGTAAACCTTTGCTGCACTCTCTCCATAGCAAGAACATCCTTCCTCAGATAAGGACACCAACACTTCACTCCTAGTGTGGCCTCACAAATGCCCTATACAATTGCAGTAAAACATTTCTATTCCTATACTCAAATCCTCTCACTATGAAGGCCAACACACCATCTATCTCCCTTACTGCCTGCTGTACCTGCGCACTTACTTTCAGTGACTGATGCTCAAGGACACCAAGGTCTCTCTGAGTATTCACTTCTCTCATTTTACACCCATTCAAATAATAATAATAATAAAAATAATAATATTTTTGCTACCAAAGTGGATAACCTCACATTTCTCCACATTATATTGCATGTGCCACGCATATTCCCACTCATTTAGCCTGTCCAAATCCCATTGAAGCATCTATGCATCCTCTTCATAGAATTTACAGTGCAGAAGGAGGCCATTCGGCCCATCAAGTCTGCACCGGCTCTTGGAAAGAGCACCCTACCCAAGCCCACACCTCCACCCTATCCCCATAACCCAGTACCCCCCCTCCCCAACACTAAGGGAAATTTTGGACACTAAGGGCAATTTATCATGGCCAATCCATTTAATCTGCACATTTTTGGACTGTGGGAGGAAACCGGAGCACCCGGAGGAAACCCACGCACACATGGGGAGAACGTGCAGACTCCGCACAGACAGTGACCCAAGCCGGGAATCGATCCTGGGACCCTGGAGCTGTGAAGCAATTGTGCTAACCACAATGCTACCGTGCTGCCCACAAATCTTCACAATGCTACCGTGCTGCCCACAAAGAGGACAATCTTCACAACTCATCCTGCCACCCAACCTGTATCATCTGCAAATTTGGAGATAATACATTTAATCCCCTTGTCCAAATCATTAATATCTAATGTGAACAGTTGGGGTCCTAGCCCAGGTCCCTGCAGAGGGAGGTGTAGACAGAGACAATGGATGGGAGGCAGGTTCGGGAGGTGGACTGAGCTGTGTTCACCGCTCTCTGTAGTTTCTTTAAATCTTGGGTTGAGCATTTGCCATACTAGGCTGTGGTGCAGCCAGATAGGCTTTCTATGGTGCATCTGTAAACATTGGTAAGAGTCATTGCAGACATGCCGAATTTCATTTAGTTCCTGAGGAAGTATAGGTGATGTTGTGCTTTCTTGGTTGTGGCATTGGCATGGGTGGACTAGAACAGATTGTTGGTGATGGTTACACCTAGGAATTTGAAGTTGTCAACCATCTACACCTCAGCTCTGTTGATGCAGACAGGGGTGTGTATGATATTTTGCTTCCTGAAGGTGATGACGAGCTCCTTAGTTTTGCTGTCATTGAGGGAGAGATCGTTGTCATTACACCACTCCACTAGTTTCTCTATCCCCCTCCTGTACTCTGACTCATCATTGTTTGAGATCCGACCCACTACAGTCGTGTCATCAGCAAACTTGTAGATGGAATTGGAGCCAAATTTTGCCACACACGGGAGTAAAGAAGGGGGCTAAGTATGCAGCCTTGCGGGTCCCCAGTATTGAGGACAATCGTGGAAGAGGTGCTGTTGTCTATCCTTCTGTGACCCACTGTCTGTGGTCTGTGGGTCAGGAATTCGAGGATCCAGTTACAGAGGGAGGAGCCAAGTCCTAGGTTTAGGAGTTTGGATATGAGATTGGCTAGGATTATAGTGTTGACGACGGAGCTGTAGTCAATGAACAGGAGTCTGACACAGAAGTCCTTGTTACCGAGATGTTCCAGGAATGAGCCAGGGAGATAGCATCTGCTATGGACAGGTTGTGGCTATTGGTGAATTGCAGTGGATCAAGGCAATCTGGAAGTATGGAGTTGATGCATCTCATGACTAACCTCTCGAAGCATATAGATGTCAGCCGTCAGTAGTCTTGATGCACGTTGCCTGGTTCTTTTTTGGCACTGACTTGATAGTGGTCTGGTCTTCTTGAAGCTGGTGGGAACTTAGGAAAGGAGTAGGAAGAGGTTGAAGGTGTCCATGAACACACCCACCAGTTGATCCGTGCAGGATCTGAGTGCATGACCAGGGACTCAGTCAGGACCCATTGCTTTCCGTAGATTCAATTTCGAGAAGGCCAATCTAACGTCTGAGGCTGTGACGGGAGGTATGGGTATGTCTGAGGCTGCTGGGGTAGTTGACAACAGTTTGTTAGCTTCCTGCTCGAAACGAGCATAGAATGCATTGAGTTCATTGGGTAGGGGTGCAGTGTTGCCAGAGATTCTACTCGGCTTTGCTTTGCAACCCAATAAATTGTAAAAGCCTTTCCACAACCGATGAGAGTTTGTGTCGTTAGTCTGTGACTCTAGCTTAGTCTAGTATTGTCTCTTACCATCCCTGTTGGCTTTGCAGAGGTCATACCTAGATTTCTTACGTAGATCAGAGTCACCCGTCTTGAACGCCTCAGACCTGATCTTCAATAGGGTGTGGATATCCCGGTTAAACCATGGTTTCCGGCTGGGGAACACACATACTACCTTCTTTGGCACGCAGTCTTTGACACACTTACTGATGAAGTCTGTGACAGTAGTGGCATACTTTTCCAGGTTGGCCGCTGAGTTCTTGAATATGGACCAGTCCACTGACTCCAAGCAATCGTGCAGGAGCTCTTCCGATGCCTCAGACCAGCATTGCACGACCTTCTTAACCTGATCCTCTCGTTTAAGTTTCTGCTTGTATGCCGGGAGCAGGAGCGCCACCCTGTGGTCTAATTTTATGAAATGTGGTTGGAGGAGGGAACAGTAGGCGCCCCTGGTGGGTCAGGAGTTGGTTGAATTTTGGCCATTTGCTCTTGAGGTTGGCCTAGTTGACGTCGCCAGCCACGATGAACAAGGCCTCCGGGTATTCCGTTTTATGTTTGTTTATTGGGGTGCAGTTTATCAAGCGCCTTCTTCACTTCTGCTTGGGGTGAGATGTAGACCGCTGTGATGATGGCTGAATTGAACTCCCAATGGAAGATAGTATGGGCAGCACTTCACAGTCAGGTATTCCAGGTCGAGGGAGCAGTAATTCACCAGGGTTGCCACGTCTAAGCACCAGGAGGAGTTGATGAGGAAGCAAACCCCTCTACCCTTAGCCTTTCCCGTGTAGTCAATCGGGTGAATTGAGAAGGCGTCAGGTTGTATAGCACTGTCCTGTGAGGCAGGAATGAGCCATGTCTCTGTGAAACAGAGGACACAGCAGTCTCTCACTTCCCTCTGAGAGGTAAGTCTAGCTTTAAGCTCGTCCAGATTGTTTTCGATTGCTTGGACTTTTGCCAGGAGTATGCAGGGAGAGGAGACTTGAAACCAGACTTACTTGCAGACCAGCGCATTTCCCTTGTTTCTTAAGTTAGGAGCTGGTTCTGGATCGTCCCAGGATCCGATGAGAGCAGTCTGACCTTGTGGAATCTATGTGGTTGCTTCTGGAGGGGTCCTGGGCTCGAGTTGCAAATTCGGGGTTACTGGCGAGGCATGTTCATGATCCGGTCAGGCCCCGGGGTTTTGTGAGGATGAGTCATCCTTTCGGCATGTCTGGGTCCTCACATGGGGTCTTCGCTGTTTTAGGGGTGTTTAGGCCATGTTTGGGTCGCTGGCAGGGTCTTCCTGGGTCGGGTCAAGCCAGGTCACATGGTCGGATCCAGCGCTGGTGGTCGAGTTAGGCCCTCCTGAGATCGGGCCTTGGAGTAGGCCTGGTCAGGCCTCCACCTCCAAATCGATCCTCTTCTTTTCCTTCCTCAGGTGATTCGGGACGCTGGCGGGTCTCTCTAGGTCGGGCCAGGTTGCGTGGCTGGAGAATGGGTCGGGTTTCAGATGCCGGGTCTGGTGCTCCAGGGTTCAGGCAAAGTGTCCAGGATTCTGAATAGGATTCTCAGCACTAACACCCACCTGCGACATGGTCCGTCTATCCACGGGAATCCCCATTCTAACATTGCCAATTTCCTATTAGCGATGGCCTTCAGCTATGCAGCCAGAGGCAGCCCGGTTCGTGGAGTTAAGGCGATCTTCACCGTATTACCACGGATGTTGCTCTGTCCTGGTGTGTTCGGTGGGACGGACAGGCAGAAGCTGAAGTTGACCCTGGTATGGGTACAATCCAGGGGGTGGCATGTCAGACCCACGGGTGCTGAGCCTGATCTCCTTGCCCTCCCCAGCCCAGGAGTGACCCCTCACCAATGGTGGCCGGCGCCCTGATGAGGTCCCCCCTCCCCCGGAGCTCCCCCATTCTCCCTAAGCACTGGGGCAGCAGGGCCCTGGGCTGACTGTCCATTTTCCAAGATGACTACTCACCATCTCTGATTCCCACAGCAGCCATTTTGCGAGCTTCACGTTTTTAAACAAGTGTGCTGAAAGGCACTCGCATGACCGCCTGCTGAGGATTCGGTTAGATTGCAGGAGGCCGTTAGATAAGGGGTTCTTCCTGTTAATGCGATGGAAATTGGCCTTATTTGGTGATTATTGGTTTCTGGTCACGTCGCAGCGGCATCCGGTTCTCGCTATCGGGAGCAGGCTGGTTAGATTGGAAATTGATTGACACCTGCCATTTTTCCCGCTTTCGGACTCTCCCACGATCTAACCGGCTCAATCCGATTCGCGCCTGGCGCATTCGTTATATCACACCCTTGATAGGTTTTTTAATGTTTTTATCATTATATATTCAATGGCTTGTAAGCAAACATGGCCTCGAAAAGGAGCTGAAAAATAATGTAAATTTGATCTACAGTGCGGTGATCGTAGATCTGAGTAGATGCAATACAACTGAGCAAGCACTAGAGGGAGCACAGGAGAGCTATATATACACAAGGACAGGAAGTGACGGCACACTTCACGGAAGGCAGAACTCGTAGCAGGACACAGACACACAGGCAGGCAGCATTTGAGTTAGCCGTATGTTAAGCTCTGAAGAGAGAACAAATTCCCAATAAAGCATCTTCTCCAACTTTGAGACTACGAGCTTTATTAAGACACGAGGAACAACACATGGTACCAGGATTGGCTTCAGGCACTTACTACAGGACAACTCAGCTGCAGACACAGAAAGAACAAAATGGCATGGAAATCTCCTACAGGACATTCGACTTGGGAAGACATCGCTTATTCGAGGATGTGGCTTGGAACCCCACCTCAGCTGGACACAACCGGCAATGTAAGAAATGTCTGGAAAATGTTTAAACAAATGTTCGATTTATATATCATAGCTAATGATGTAGCAGCAGCCTCAGACGAAATTAAAATAGCAATGCTCATCGCAGGACATGAAGCTAGGAAAGTATACAATGGATTTAAATGCTCAAAAGATGAAGACAGCAACAACTTACAAATAATACTAAAAAAATTTGAAGAGCACTGTATGAAATTTGAACAGCACGGTATGCTCAGAGGCCATACTGCACAGAGACTGAGTGATGCAAAACTCTACAAAAAGAAAGGGTTCAGTCAAGAAATCGCGAGTGAAAAGTACAGATCAAAAAGAAGAAATAACTTGAATTTTTCACAAAGCCAAAATGCTGAAATCCAGTCCAGATCGAAAGGAAAGGGTAACTTACAACTTTCAGAAAGAAAAAACGCTGAAATCCACGATAAAATGGCGTTGGAGCACATTTTACAGTCTCGGGCAGACAAAGAACTACAAACTGCGTCTACGCATGTGCAGGAAACGGAAGCCGTGCATGCGCAGTTACAATCACCCGTTTTGTGTTCTGCACATGCGCAAGCCGTGCATGCGCAGTTTAAAAAAGTTTGTGTTGCTGATCGTTATGCGCATGCGCAAGCCGCGTATGCGCAGTCTCATAACATTTTGGTCGTGGATCGTTATGCGCATGCGCAAGCCGCGCATGCGCAGTGGACACAAAACCGTACAGTAAAGGAAGGCCAATTTGCACATGCGCAATTGATTCCTACGCATGATGTCACGAGCGTCATGACGTCTGACCACGTCTAATTAAAAGGGAAATGCCCGAAAATTGAAAACAAAATACTTAAAGCGGTAAAACCAATTTTTCTTGCCTCAGAACACAGAAAAACGCCTGAACTTAAACCAGCAGTTGAAAACAACTCGCACAACACCCTGGAAAAAGCAATCTGCACCACCCAAAGTGAAGAGAACAAAAAGAAATCAAAAACAAAAAAAGATTATTTGTTTTTCAAAGATTACTACTCAGACATGGCTGAGTTATTCGGATATGCTGATCACAGCATCAACGACACGGTCGCAAAGCTCAACACGAATCTACTCGTGGTAGATGAATCCAACCAAGATGATTTGGTTTTCGAAGAATACTATTCAGACATGGCTGAGTTATTCGTTTATGCTGATCACAGCATCAGCGACACGGTCGCAAAGCTCAACACGAATCTACTCGTGGTAGATGAATCCAACACCATGGTGCCATGGCAGATCGTTGATACATTGGATGACAGCAATACCCAAGAAGAAGACGACTCCACACAGAGAGCACAGAAAGACTCCACAGAGAGAGCGATGACAGGCTCCACAGTGAGAGTGATGAAAGACTCCAAAAGGGAAGCAAGCAAAAACTCCCTGGCGAACACCATGCATGAACAAGACCATGAAGATCAACGCGCCGTATCTGAGCAACCGCAAGCAGACTATGAAAGTCTACCAAGCTCACTTAATCAAAACGAAGACAATGTACATCTACCCACTGCATGCGAAAACAGTGACAAGGTGATCACACTCGACATACAGAGGTACAGGATCACAGCGAGACTGACAGTTCTCAGCTTGTCCGTACAGAAGCACAGAGTAGGGCCACCCAAGAGTCCAGTGAGACCACGCCAATAGAAACCATGCAGATTTTGACTCTGGAAGAGGAGCACCAAGAGTCCAGAGAGACCACGCCAATAGAAACCATGCAGATTTTGACTCTGGAAGAGGAGCACCAAGAGTCCAGAGAGACCACGCCAATAGAAACCATGCAGATTTTGACTCTGGAAGAGGAGCACCAAGAGTCCAGAGAGACCACGCCAATAGAAACCATGCAGATTTTGACTCTGGAAGAGGAGCACCAAGAGTCCAGAGAGACCACGCCAATAGAAACCATGCAGATTTTGACTCTGGAAGAGGAGCGCCAAGAGTCCAGAGAGACCACGTCAATTGAAATCATGAAGATTTTGACTCCAGAAGAGGAGCACCAAGAAAGCAAAGATGACAAATCAAATCCACCACAAATGACTGATGTCACCAGCATCAATGCAACATCAGATCATTCTCACCATTCTCGAGACGAAACGTTCAATGACTCAAATTATCCACACGGGACACTCATCGAGCATAACAAGAGAAACAAAAGCCAAAAGAAGCACAGCAGAAACTAAAACAACAACAGCAAGAACATAAGCAACATGAAGCGTGACAAGAACAAAAATCGCAAGAAGCACTGCAGAAACAAGAACAACAACAGCACCAACAAAAACTACAAGCACAACAACAAAAACTACAAGAAGAAAAACAAAACCAACAAGAAGCATAACAAAGATAGCGACAACAACAAAGACAGAAACGACAAAAACAGCAACAAGAACGGCAACGAAAACAACAAAGACAGGAACAACAGAAACAACAGCAATGAAACAACGACTTGTACAAAATGATACAACTCTGCACATGAAGGACAATGCCACAGCACACTGCAAAACAATGACAAGACTACAAACATGCCATGGGATGACAACGAATCACACAAACTCACATCTGCTCCAGAACAAGCAAGCACACCAGCTTTCAAGGCAGATGACATAATAAATCGATACCACAAGCACAGAAAAAAGTCCATGTCAGTCAACATCAGTGGTTTGACCATGCAAACACCTCGGGATGACACATTGGGTACTTAAAATAACAAGGACACCGACAACATTCACCACGTCAACAACAACAAAAGAAAAAACTCAGTGAACAAATTCACTGTTCATCAAGTATGGACTCATAAATGTTTTTATTGAGTGGACTCATAAATATAAATTGGCTTTGTAAAATATGCAATAGCACCATCACTTGTATAGATACACATATCATAAGTAACTGTTTTGTACAATTTTCTTTAACGATGTACAGAAAATATGTAAAGAAAAAAGGGGTGATCGTAGATCTGAGTAGATGCAATACAACTGAGTAAGCACTAGAGGGAGCACGGGAGAGCTATATATACACGGACAGGAAGTGACGGCACACTTCACGGAAGGCAGAACTCGTAGCAGGACACAGACACACAGGCAGGCAGCATTTGAGGTAGCCGTATGTTAAGCTCTGAAGAGAGAACAAATTCCCAATAAAGCATCTTCTCCAACTTTGAGACTATGAGCTTTATTAAGACACGAGGAACAACACATACAGGATGTGTTTCATTGCTAGCTGACCAATTAATATAGTTATAGTTATACACTTAAAAGCCATTTGTTACTTTGATTATCAGTATTACATTTAATTGAGCCAATCAGAATTTCAAGTGCAATGGGCATTTCGCAAGCATGATGCTTTGAACTATGAAGCTCACTTTCTCATTCCCCAGAGACATGCAACATTCACAAGGTGTATTGTATATTGTATAGATCATTGTAAAGAGGCTATCTATAAATAAAAGAGATGAGTTTTGCTCTGATCCAAATAATGCCTTTTCTCTTTACTGTTTTCTCTTTTGCTGCATTTAGTAGAGCTGGCTCCACAGTCAAATGTCCTTAGCTGTGAATATTATCCATGCGGAGAATATTGCCGAAAATTTAATGGCACAAATCATGAGCTGTGCATTCAGGGTTTTCTGCATAGCTATTCTCGCAAATGCATCTGCATACTGGAAACACACGCTCACAGAGTCGACCTTACTACGTTATTGTTTGTTTTATGCTATTTATTAACTTATTTAATTTTAGCTCACTTATTTTGAGCTTAGGTAAAATGCCAACTTGATTTTACACACCATCCCTTCTTTGAGATTGACCTTGGATGCACATATGTTTAAAATAATCCCTTTCTAAAATTCAATTTCTAAATGGTTACCCGAGCAAAATTCTGCAGATGCTGGAAATCTGAACTAAAAACAGAAAATGTAAGAAATGCTCAGCATCTATGGAGGGAGAAGCAAACAGTAAATGGGCTGAATTTTCCTCTTCAAGTTGCAAGTCCCAGCTCGTGCCGCTTTCTGGGTTCACAAACCTGGACATGTGCACAGTAGGACATCAGCCTCGATGACAACCAAACAATTGCAAGCATTTGCCTGCAGATGTCCTGAGGATTGCCAATATAGTCCTTTAAAGTAACCACAGCATAAGCACCTCATGGCTCTCTGAGTGCGTGCTTTGCTCTCAGCTCCTGTGAGTCAATGAGCTGCAGGTACAATGGAGATCCCTTACACCAATGGCAAAATACCATTGCTTTCCAAAAATGCCCGCTACTTGCCTCCATAATTACATTTAATTGGCTTCCCACTGCTGACATTAGAGGGCCTGTACATTTGGATGGTGACATCTACTGCCAATCTTCAAAGGGTCAGATGTCTTAAATATACTCTGTGCAGAAGAGAAGGGTCCTCATTCGTCTACCTACTAAATGATCACCTGAGGAAGGAGCTGCGCTCCGAAAGCTGGTGTTTGAAACAAACCTGTTGGACTTTAACCTGGTGTTGTAAGACTTCTTACTGTACTAAATGATCAGTCAGTATGCTACATTTCCTTAGGTCTGATTAAATTGTTTTCCACATTCAACTTATGTACACCAAAGCAATTCTTCCACCTCTCGAGATGTTTCTTTAATCAAAATAAATGTTGTTGCAGTCATAACATTTATCTTCACAGTAAAGAAGCAAAGAGATTTTGCATTGAAAAGCAAACAAAATCAAAACAGTTTCATAAAGACACATTTCAAGTTGAAGCATCGAACAAGAAGAAATATATAACAAGTCCACCCAAAGATTTATGTGAGACCTGAAATGTAACAAAAGGAAATTGCACTGAGTGAAAATACAACCTGGTCAATCAATATAAGAGTTATAGGAATTTCAAAAGCTGGCAATCTGCAATTATTGGGAACTTGTTATTTATTATTTGTGTACTTTTCTCCCTTCTTCTGCTGGTGTATTTAATTTATTTCATGACAGGACTATCGTTTTTTTAACAATACTCAGAGCCTGGCTGTATCTCTGTCAGGCAGAAGGCAGGAAGCACCTCATTGGCCTTTTGAAAGATGTGCTCCCACGTCTACTTGACCATTATTTTAAAGTATTGATAGGGGAATTCTACTTTCTAGTTTCAGTTGATTTAATTCCCAGAGTTCTGGGGCGGGATTCTCCGTTGCCCAACGCTGAAATCATGTTCGGTGATCAGGTGGAGAATGGGCTCCGAAATCGGAGCCAGCGCCAGTTTGACGCGGTCAACCATGCTCCGCCCTGTGGTGAATGTGATTCACACTATATATAGTTGCCAATATTACTCCATGTATATATGTTCGTTATCTACCCATTGTAAGTGCAGTTGCACTATCTGACCACCAGGGGGAGTCGCTCTGGGAGTACGCAAGAGTTTGTACTGGGCTCCTCCCTTGGCTCTGCCCAGGACTCCTCCCCCTGGGACCGATGTATAAAGATCTTAGAGATCGTGAAGAATTTGACTCCAGAAGAGGAGCACCAAGAAAGCAAAGACGACAAATCAAATCCACCACAAATGACTGATGTCACCAGCATCAATGCAACATCAGATCATTTTCACCATTCTCGAGACGAAACGTTCAATGACTCAAATTATCCACACGGGACACTCATTGAGCATAACAAGAGAAACAAAAGCCAAAAGATGCACAGCAGAAACGAGAACAACAGCAAGAACAAAAGCAACATGAGCCAGCCGGCCATTTCACCTGAAGTTCAACGATGAATAGGCTGGCTCTATTGTAAGTGTATTATAGCCTCTGTTCAGATCCAACTACACGTGTTCGCTGAATTGATGGTTCCATCAATTTAATACACTTAAGAAGCTGCCGAAGTAAAGCATGGAATCCACTCTAAAACCAGGACGTCTAGAACTCGATCCGCAGGATGCAAAGGCGACAGAAACCTTCTGCCACTGGCTGAAATGTTTTAAGGCCTACCTGGCCGAAATCAGCACCGCTGAAACTACGGAGGAACAAAAGCTCAGCCTACTGCACGCGAGGGTAAGCCACAGAATTTCTACACAACTAAATCTAGCCGGTTCCTACGCCGCTGCGCTGGCGATTTTGGACAAAATGTATATTAGGCCCCTGAACAAGGTCTTTGCCCGCCATGTGCTCACAACTCGCCGACAAAGGGCTACTGAAACTTTAGCTGAATTTGCATGCGAGTTGAACAATCTCTCAAATGACTGCAATTACCAGGCCGTAACCGCGGCCGAACATAGGGAGCTTGCTGTGCGGGATGTTTTTGTAGCGGGCCTTCGATCTAGCTATGTACGCCAGAGACTATTAGAAAATGGGGCCCAGGGCTTAGAGTCTACCGTAGAGGCTGCTATCACGATGGAAGTTTCCTTCCACAGCCTCAACTCGTTTCCCGCGGACCCCGCTAACCCCGCATGGGCCCCCGACCTGAGGACCCCCCAAGCCTGTGCCGCAAGGCCCCCCAGCTATCGCGCTGCCACAGCCAGTCCTACTGTCCCAGTCAACTACTCAAACTATCCAGCTGCTCCAGCTAATTACTCAGCTCCCCCAGCCAGCTACTCAGTTCGTCAAACCAGTTATTCAACTGCTCCAGCCTGCCACTATTCAGCTCCCCAAACCAGTTATTCAACTGCTCCAGCCTGCCACTATTCAGCTCCCCAAACCAGTTATTCAACTGCTCCAGCCTGCCACTTCTGTGGACAAAGCCAGCACCCGCGGCAGCACTGCTCAGCCCGATCCGCGACCTGCAGCAGCTGCGGGAAGAAAGGCCACTATGCTAAAGTGTGCCTCGGCAGAAGGGCCCCAGCCCTCAACACCACAACAGTCCAAAAACATCGCCCCCAGCACCAGCAGGCCCGCAAGGCCCGAAACGCTGCGGCCTATGCCCAGGCTCCGCCCCCTCCCACCACGTACGATCCATGGGGGCCGCCATCTTGGCAAACCTCCACCATGCGGCCGGCCACGTGCGATTCATGGGGGCCGCCATTTTAGACGCCATCTTCATCACCACCCTCCACGTGCGATCCACAGGCCCTAGCTGCATCCCCAGACTCAAACAGCTCATCGGAGGAGTACGACCTCCCCGGGCAGTCACCACATGGCCCGCCACTCACGCAGTGTTCCTGCATCAAGCTCGCCAGGACGCAGCGGCATCTACTCGACAGGACGCCCGATCGGAAGAATTCGACTCCCCCGGGCACCCACCATGCGGCCCGAAACTCAACGCGGTCACCCTCGACCAATCTCGCCACAAGCATCTGAGAAATTCAATGACGGAGGTCCAGATCAACGGGTACAAAACGTCGTGCCTCTTCGACTCCGGGAGCACAGAGAGCTTCATACACCCAGAGCTGGTAAGACGCTGTTCCCTCCCTATTTATCCCATCAACCAAACTATCGCCCTCGCTTCGGGCTCCCATTCAATCCAAATCCAAGGCCGCACTACACCAACGCTAACGATTCGAGGCGCTAGTTATTCCAAATTTAAACTGTATGTCTTGCCCGACCTCTGCGCGCCACTCCTCTTAGGCTTGGATTTCCAATGTAATCTCAAGAGTCTCACCCTCAGCTTCGGCGGGCCCCTGCCCCCACTCACTATCTGCAGCCTCGCCACGCTGTGCATCGCCCCCCCTCCTCTCTTTGCCAACCTCACCCCGGATTGCAAACCGGTAGCCACCCGCAGCAGGCGGTACAGCCTGCAGGATAGGGTATTTATCAGAACGGAGGTCCGAAGGCTGCTCAGTGAGGGGATCATAGAGGTCAGTAATAGTCCCTGGAGAGCTCAGGTGGTGGTCATCAAGACCAGGGAAAAATTCCGCATGGTCGTCAATTATAGCCAGACCATCAATCGCTTTACGCTCCTAGACGCGTATCCCCTCCCCAGAATCGCAGACATGGTAAACCAGATCGCCCAATATCGGGTATTTTCCACGGTGGATCTGAAGTCTGCATACCACCAGCTCCCAATCCACCTGGAGGACCGCCACTACACGGCGTTCGAGGCCGATGGCCGCCTCTTCCATTTCCTCCGAGTTCCCTTCGGCGTCACTAACGGGGTTTCCTCCACCGTTTTCTCCAGATGGCCCAAAAATTAAATCTTACATATAACAAGGAGAAATGCGTGTTCCGCACAAACTGACTAGCCATCCTCGGCTACGTCGTGGAGAACGGAGTCCTGGGCCCAGACCCGGACCGCATGCTTAGAACTCTTAGAACTCCCCCTCCCCCATGGCCCTCAAACGGTGCTTGGGGCTCTTTTCGTACTACGCCCAGTGGGTCCCCCAATATGCGGACAAAGCCCGCCCACTCTTCAAGGCCACACTATTTCCCCTGTCTGCTGAGGCGCGCCAAGCCTTCAGCTGCATCAGGGATGACATCGCCAAAGCAGCCATGCGGGCGGTGGATGAATCCACTCCCTTTCAGGTTGAGAGCGACGCCTCAGAGGTAGCGCTAGCAGCCACTTTAAACCAAGCAGGGCGGCCCGTTGCATTTTTCTCCCGTACCCTATCCGCTTCAGAACTCCGACACTCCTCAGTCGAGAAGGAAGCACAAGCCATCGTGGAGGCTGTCCGACACTGGAGGCACTACCTCGCAGGTAGGAGGTAGCCTTCATGTTTGACAACTCGCAAAGGGGCAAAATTAAAAATGACAATATTCTTTGGTGGAGGATTGAACTCTCAACCTACAATTACGATATCAAATATCGACCGGGAAAGCTCAACGAGCCCTTGGATGCCCTATCCCCGGACATGCGCCAGCGCGCAAATCAGCCGCCTAAAAGCCATCCACGATGACCTCTGGCACCCAGGGGTCACCCGGCTCGCCCACTACATCAGAGACCGAAACCTGCCTTTCTCCAACGAGGAGGTAAAAGCGGTCACCAGGGACTGCCCGATCTGTGCGGAGTGCAAACCGCACTTCTATAGACCAGACAGGGCCCACTTGGTCAAGGCTTCTAGGCCCTTTGAACACCTTGCGATCGATTTCAAAGGGCCTCCCCTCCACTAACAAAAACATTTACTTCCTTAACATTATTGACGAGTTCTCCCGATTCCCCTTCGCCATCCCATGCCCCAATATGACCTCCCACACAGTCATTAGGGCTCTGCATAGTGTCTTCACCCTGTTCGGTATCCCCAGCTACGTGCACAGCGACCGGGGTGCGTCCTTTATGAGTGACGAGCTGCGTCAATACCTGCTCGACAAGGGCATCGCCTCGAGCAGGACTACCAGTTACAACCCCCAGGAGGAATGGACAGGTGGAGAGGGAGAACGCGACGGTCTGGAAGACCGTCCTACTGACCCTCAGGTCCAGGAAGCTCCAAGTTTCCCAATGGCAGGAAGTCCTCCCTGACGCGCTCCACGCAATTAGATCCCTCCTATGTACAGCTACCAACCAAACCCCCCACGAGCGCTGGATCCAGCCCCCCATCTACCCCCACCGAGGAATTCCTTTCCCCGTTCCCTATGCGGCCGCCCGGTTGCGCCCCCGATTCTGCGAGCTCACCCCACCAGTCCCGAGCGCCAGCACCAGCCCGCCCCCCGCACCCCCAGTCTCCATTCGACCAGGAGGTGTATGAGGCTCGGACAAGACTCGCCCCGGAGCCTGCAACTGTACCCCAGACCTCGACGCCCGCCCAGCCACCGCAAGAGGCTGCAACCCCGGTGCTCCGCAGATCAAAATGGACAATTTCTTGGCATGGGAGGTGGGCGTTTCAGTCAGCGCCAGTGCTAGCCCCTCACCAGTGCCAGAATAAATGAGGGATTCACGCCAATTTTTCTTACATGAACCTCCCATGGATTCCCCGTTCGAGCCAGCACTTAGCTGCAGAAATGGAGAATCCAGCCCCCACGCTTCCATATTTAATAAAGATCAAATATTCTGATATTATAAGAGGAGTGTGGGGCCAAGTAGGGACAAAAAAGGAGATACAAAAATGGAGGTTGAGAGCTGAGGTATTAAATTAGGGTTTTGCAACTTTGTCATTGTCCAAGTCATAGTGAAAGAGGAAGTAGTTACTGGATGGGCTGACAATTTATAAAGAGGAGGTATTACGAATGCTGGCTCTGACTAAAGTGGATAAGTCACCAGAACCAGATCAAATGCACCAGAGGAACCTGAGTGAAGTAAGATGGAAAACGTGGATGTACTGTACATCATCTCCCAATTCTCTTTAGTCATGGTGGTTGTTCTGAAGAGCTGAAGAACAGCAAACATTGCATCCTTCCTCAAAACAGTGCCGGAATTCTCTGCCCATTGAGATTCTCTTTTCCCGCTGACCCGCCTGTGGACTTGACACGCCCGGTGGTGTGGGGTGGTTTCAATAGGAAATCCTATTGATGAGCAGCAGGAAGAAAGAAATTCACCCCAGCAAACGGCGTGCCAAGGAGAAACATGTGGCTGGGGAACCGCAGAATCCTGCCCAAGCTATAAGGATAAACCCAAGAGCTGCAGACCAATCTGTTTAGAATGATGATCCAGGACAAAATTAACCATCACTTGGATAAATGTGGATTACGTAAGGAAAGTCAGCATGGGTTTTTTAAATCATATTTAAATAACCTGATTGTGTTTGTTGATAAGGTAACAGAGAGGGTTAATGAGGATAATGATGTGATGTCCATAAATTTCCGAAAGGGATCTGATAAATTGTCAACTAGGTTAGAACAGATGGAATAAAAGGGGAAGTGGCAACATGGATGTACAGCTAGCTGAGTGACAGAAAACACAAACTTTTCTTGACCTGTATTAATAGCTTGAGCTTGAGTTCAAAGGACACAATTTCAAAATTTGCAGATGAAACATAACTTGGAAACATTGTGAACTACGAGGAGAAGAGACTTCAGGAGAACATAGACAGGTTCGTGGACTGGGCGAACAAGCAGCAGATGGAATTTAATGCAGAAAAGTGTGAAGTGTTACACTCTGGTAAGAACAATTGAGGAGAACCAATATCAGCTGAAAGGTACAATTCTGAAGGGAGTGCAAGAATAGGGAGACCGTGGGGCCTATGTTCGCAAATCAGTGAACAACAAAAACAAACAACAGTGCCGCACAGGAACAGGCCCTTTGGCCCTCCAAGCCTGCGCTGATCATGATGCCTGTCTAAACTAAAACCGTCTGCACTTCCAGGGTCTGTATTCCTCACTTCCCATCTTATTCATGTATTTGTCAAGATGCCTCTTAAAATCGCTATCGTACCTACTTCCAACACCTCCCCCGGCAGCGAGTTCCAGGCACTCACCACTCTGCGTAAAAAACTTTTCTCGCATATCTTCTCTAAACTTTGCTCCTCGCACCTTAAACCTACGTCCCCTAGTAATTTACTTTTCCACCCTAGGAGAAAGCTTCTGACAATCTACTCTGTCCATGACCCTCATAATTGTGTAGACTTCTATCAGGTCGTTCCTCAACCTCTGTTGCTCCAGTGAAAACAATCCAAGTTAATTCAACCTCTCCTCATAGCTAATGCCCTCCATACCAGGCAACATCCTAGTAAACATCTTCTGTATCCTCTCCAAAGCCTCCATATCCTTCTGGTAGTGTGGTGACCAGAATTGTATGCAATATCCCAAGTGCAGCCTAACTAAGGTCCTGTGCAGCTGCAGCATGACTTTCTTATTTTTATACTCACGGTTTTTAAAATTAAATGGCAATTTAGTGTGGCCAATCAACCTACCTTGCAGAGCTTTGGGTTGTGGGGGTGAGACCCACACAGACACGATTAGAATGTGCAAACTCAACACGGACAGTGACCCGGGGCCAGGATTGAACCCGGGTCCTCAGCTCCGTGAGGCAGCAGTGCTAATCACTGTACCACCGTGTCGCCCCTGCAATTATTATACTCAATGCCCTGACCGATGATGGCAAGCATGCCATATGTCTTCTTGACTACCTTATCCACCTGCATTGCCACTTTCAGTGACCTGTGGACCTGTACTCCCAGATCTCTCTGCCTGTCAATATTCCTAAGGGTTGTACAATTTACCTTATATGTTCCATCTGTATCAGACCTACCAAAATGCATTTAGACCATAAGATATAGGAGCAGAATTAGGGCACTCGGCCCATCGAGTCTGCTCCACCATTCAATCATGGCTGATATTTTCTCAACCCCATTCTCCTACCTTTTCCCCATAACCCCTGATCCCCTTATTAATCATGAACCTATCTATCTCTATCTGAAAGACACTCAGTGAATTGGCCTCCACAGCCTTCTGTGGCAAAGAGTTCCACAGATTCACCACCCTCTGGCTGAACAAATTCCTCCTCATCTCTGTTTTAAAGGATTGTCCCTTTAGTCTGAGATGGTGTCTTCTGGTTCTAGTTTTTCCTACAAGTGGAAACATCCTCTCCACATCCACTCTATCCAGGCCTCACTTTATCTTGTAAGTTTCAATAAGATGCCCCCTCATCCTTCTAAACTCCAATGAGTAAAGACCCAGGGTCCTCAAATGTTCCTCATACGACAAGTTCTTCATTCCAGGGATCATTCTTGTAAACCTACTCTGGACCCTTTCCAAGGTCAGCACATCTTTCCTTCGATATGGGGGCCAAAATTGCTCACAATACTCCAAACAGGGTCTGACCATTATATAGCCTCAGAAGTACATCCCTGGTCTTGTATTCCAGCCCTCTTGACATGAATGCTAACATTGCATTTGCCTTCTTAACTGCCAACTGAACCTGCACGTTAACCTTAAGAGAATCGTGAACAAGGACTCCTAAGTCCCTTTGTGCTTCTGATTTCTGAAGCAGTTCCCCATTTAGAAAATAGTCTATGCCTAAATTCCTAGCCTGCCCAAGTCCTTCTGCAGCCCCCTTGCTTCCTCAACATAACCTGTCCCTCTACAGATCTTTGTATAATCTGCAAACTTAGCAGCAATGCCTTCAGTACCTTCTTCCAGATCACTAATGTATATTGTGAAAAGTTGTGGTCCGCGCAGACCCTGAGGCACACCACTAGTCACCGGCTGCCATCCTGAAAAAGGCACCTTTACCCCCACTCTCTGCCTTCTGCCAGTCAGCAAATCCTCTATCCATGCCATGATCTTACCGTTAACACCATGAGCTTTTAACTTATTTAATAGTCTCCTATGCGGCACCTTGTCAAAGGCCTTCTGGAAATATAAATAAATCAAGTCCACTGGTTCTCCTTTGTCTAACTTCCTTGTTACCTCCTCAAGGACCTCGAACAGATTTTTCAGATACGCCCTCCCTTTGTCCGGATTAAACTGCATCTGCCATTTCTTCACCCAAGTCTCCAACCAATCAATATCCTGCTGTATCCTCTGAGATTGAAAAACCAGTTCAAAAAGACATTCGGAATCCTTGTCCTTTAAATAGAGGTATAGCGTGGGTTTTCCAATTCTACCAAAGTCAACATGGCTTTCCACATCTGTTACTAAAGGGCTAGATAATCCCAGCTATAGATTGCAAAAATAATGGAAATTCTAATCAACGTTTATAAAACAGTGGTCTGACATCAACTGAAGCATTGTGTCCAATTCAGAATCTCAGAAGCATGTGGAGGCTCTAAAGAGGGTGTGGAAAAGATTTAAAAGAATGGTCCATGGATTAGAGACTTCAATTCCAAGGATAGATTTAAAAAGTTGGGGATGGTCTCTTCAGAGCGAAGGATGAGAGAAGATTTGATCAAGGCATTCAAAATCATCATCTAGACAGAGAAGACAGGGAGAAACTGTTCCTGTTGGTGGAACGGTCGATTCAAGGTAAGTGGCAGAAGAAGCTACAAAGACATGAAGAAAAATATTTGAACACAGTGATTGGTTAGGATCTGAAATGCAATACCTGAGTGTGTGGTGGAGGCAGATTAAATTGTAGTTTTTAAACTGGAAGTGGATAAGCACCTGAAGAGAAATAAATTGCTGGATAATGGGGAAAGCAAAGGGAAGTTGTACAAGGAGAGTTCCCCCTGAAGAAAGTAGCACGACATGAGGGCCATGTAGCCTCCCTCTGTGCTGTAACCATTCAATGAATCTGTGATTCTATATTTTGGACCCAGTTCAATGTTCTGAGCCAAATTGGGAGTATATTTTCAATCATTCAAAATAAGTGGAGGGCTGGTGTGCCACTTCCCTGGAAGACATCTTTGGACCAGTTTTTGCCATTCTCACACTACTGAACACTTATTTTGCAGAGCTACAGATCATGTGAGAACAGACCACTGGACAGCAATTAGCTTGTTGACACCCTGTGTTGTGTGCCATGCCCAATAAAAATATCCTGCGGGATTCTGGGTCTCAGGAAGCCCAGGTTGCGTTCCCCAATGAGACGGAGAATCGAGCGCTGTGGCAAAATCGAGATTGACCCTGGGCGAGATCCGAACGTGGTTCTTCGACCCCCTGAATCGAGTTCCACGGCAAGTGCCATCGGGAGCATGTAAATGAATGGATATGTGCCTTAATTCACCTATAATGGAATAACATAGTCTCCCGTCATATTCCTAGCATCATGATGCATAATTTATTTAATGCAAACATTTTTGAAATTGACGTTAAAAAGTGGTCAATGTTCTACAAAGGTAGCTGCTGAGTGTCAGGTGATTTTGTGATTTACAAACAGGGAAGGATTAATTCAGATCTCTGGAACATTCTGAAAATGTAAAAGACAGTGGGCGAAATGCCTTTTCCTTGAAAAGACAATCAAAAGTCAAAATCACTTATGGAAGTTATATCTTCTATTGTCTGGGCATTTACTGAAACACAAAAATTAATAGCCACCAGACCCGGTGTCTGCAAGCTGAACACTTGACAAATGGAGAAACTACTTTATCACAAACAGGTGTGAACAGCCACTATCAATTCCCCATTGTGTAGCAATGGTAACTTACTTTGAATGCCTTGTGTGGATAATAAAAGAACCAGCCACAGAGAGAGCAGTCTGAAATCAAAGAGGACAAGAGAAGCCAGCTAGAAAAATAGAACCTGTCAGACAACCACCCAGTGAGAGGAAGGTACAAATTTATCTTCAGCTGCAAAGATGCTTCTCTACAGAAACTCAGCCATAACTTCTTTTGAAAAACCAAAGGCTTTCAACTTCCATTGTCCAAAGAACTACAGAGAGAGCATTTTGGGCCTGCAACATAAAATACTTAAAGGACTAAAGTGATTTGCTTCTTGTATTTCTATTTTAAACCTGAATTCATGCTTTGTCTTGAGAATCCATCTTCACTTAAGTGTGTTTGAGGGAGTGAGTGTTTTTCATTGCATTTATATTTTGGAATGTTGTGTGGATGAATATTGACCTATAACTTCTGAGCTCTGGGGAAATGTATCTTGAGGGCTACTCCAAAGATGTGTTAGGGAACCATACACCACCCATCCCTACTCCGCCACAGAAATTCCAGGGTCAGGATTGCACAGCAATTGCCCAGGAGGTTCAATTGTGGTGGGAATTCCTTTGGGAAATTGACCTGCACTGGGAAAAATTCAATAATGTCATTTAAACTGCAAACTTCAGATAGTCCTGACTATCATACAGCATTAGTTATCCACACAGTTACCCAGATAGTTACCCCACCCCACAGAATCCCTCACACCAGACCTTCCGACAATTCCTTACTACCGCACTCTAACTACCCCCCTTCACCCAACTTCCCCAACCCCCACCCCCATTACAACCCCACAACAGCCCATGGACTTCCCACACCCCCATCCTGACAACAGCCCACCCACCAACTACCCCTCACCAACTATCCTTCCTCCCTCAACCTGACCCAACACCCCTGCCTGATTCAACCAGACCTGACCACCTTCCTACACCTTATCCAACCGACACACCTCTCCAACATGACCCCACCTTGACCACAGGCCCAACCCCTCAACCACAACCAGACCAGACCTCCACCCACTGGCCTGAACACCCCCTCTCCATCCCCATCATTAGCCAGACCTG
Organism: Scyliorhinus canicula; assembly: GCF_902713615.1. Lineage (NCBI taxonomy): Eukaryota > Metazoa > Chordata > Chondrichthyes > Carcharhiniformes > Scyliorhinidae > Scyliorhinus > Scyliorhinus canicula. The sequence continues at coordinate 142,279,431 of NC_052150.1, forward strand.
ACTTTAAGCCACTGCCTATTCCAATGCCCCAATCCCACCTCCAACCTTACCCGACATTCCCCTAAGGCCCAAACTGGTCCGACATCTTCTACAGATGTGCCATAGAGGGCATCCTATCCTGCTGCATCACAGCTTGGTATGGCAACTGCTTGTCCCAATCGCAAGAAACTGCAGAGTGTGGTGAACTCAGCCCAACGCATCACACAAGCTTGGCATCCTCCCATTGATTCTGTATACACCTCCCACTGCCTCAGGAAGGCAGACAGCATTGTCAGGGAGCCCTCACACCCAGGATTTTCCCTTTTCTCGACCCCTCCATCAGGCAGAAGATACAGAAGTCTGAAAACTCGCAAATCCAGACATAGGAACCGTTTCTTCCCCACAGCTGCCAGACTCCTCAACGACTCTCACTCGACTACCTTCATCATCATATACCCAAGTCCTTCCCCCCCATGTGTTTATCTAACCTCCCATTAAATGCAGCTATGCTAGTCACCTCGACCCCTCCTTACAGTGGCAAGTTTTGTTCTAACAACAATCTGAGCAAATAAGTTTCACACAAATTTGTTATGTCCTGTAATTCCATCGGCCCTTCATCCTGCTCTTCGCACTTTGTTATACAACACATGGAATACTCTACCATAAACCTCCTCCCTGACCTTTCCTCATAAAGTAGTGATGCCGGCGTCGGACTGGGATGAGCACAGTAAGAAGTCTTACAACACCAGGTTAAAGCCATACAGGTTTGTTACAAACAATAGCCTTCGGAGCACTGCTCCTTCCTCAGGTGGATTCACCCAAGGAAGGAGCAGTGCTCCGAAAGCTAGTGATTTGAAACAAACCTGTTGTACTTTAACCTGGTGTTGTAAGATTTCTTACTTTCCTCATAAACTTTTACATTTTTCTTTCTCAATTACTTATTCATTTCCCTTTCAATAAGTATTACAAATCCTGCTTGGGCCTGTTCTGTGCTGTACTGTTCTATGTTCTATGCTTCTATAGTAGTTTCTGATGGGCCATTCCATGTCCAAACAACCTCTGCATGAACAAAATTCTTGTAATTTCTCTTGGATTCTTTTGGTAATCATCTCTGAAGTGTATACCTGTTAATTAGTGAATCACAGGTAATTGGATCAAAATCCCTCATAATTTTAAATGTGGTATCCTCTTCATTCATTTTGTTCTAATAAAAAGAGCTTCAGTTTCTCCAGCCTATCTATGTTCAGGACTAAAGCCTCTGATCTCTGATATCACCCCATTCAGTGCCTTCCTGTCTGCTTTTGGCCATGGGATTAAATTAAATGCAATCAATGAAAAAGTGTTACGAAGCTCGGGCAGGCCACCCTTCAAAAAGCCAGAAAATTCTGCTCGTGCTGAATTTGTTGTCTTACCAATCAGTTATTCAGACCTACTTGTCCAATTCAACGAATCAATCCTTCTGCAATATGAGGGTGTGCAGTGAATGCACATCATTGCTACATCGATCAGTTAAACTCATCAAATAGCCACTATGATTCAATTTAGTAGCTCTCCAACTTCTCAAGCTCCTGTAGAATCAATTCATAAGATTAGTTCCTGAGTTATTGGCAAATACATCAGTGATTTACTTTCACACATCACGCACCGTTAGAATACTTGTCGATTAAAAATAGGTTGGATCTAAAAGAACAGTGCTTCACAGCTACCCATGGCATTTGCCTTATGGATGTTTTGCAATAATATTCCCTAGTGGTTCCTCAGTTAAATCAGTAATTCCTTGCTTGTTCTGATATCTTGCCAAGAGTGTGTCTCTGTGCAGTCTGGAAATATTATTCTGGCTGTGTAACTGCCGGACCTCCTTCTAAATGATATGTCCATTTGCATTCTGCCATTGGCTCTATATTAGTAACTCAAAGCCATTTTGTTGCACTTTGAAATAGCTTTCATAATTTTCCTTAGCCTACCACAAGTAAAACATTGATACAAAAAATAAAATTGTAAGAAATGATATATCTTTACCTCAGAACGGATATACTTGTCGTTGGAGAGAGTGCAGCGAAGGTTTTCATAGAATTTACAGTGCAGAAGAAGGCCATTCGGCCTATCAAGTCTGCACTGGCTCTTGGTAAGAGCACCCTACCCAAGGTTAACACCTCCACCCCATCCCCATAACCCAGCAACCCCACCCAACACTAAGGGAATTTTGAACACTAAGGGCATTTATCATGGCCAATCCACCTAACCTGCACATCTTTGGACTGTGGGAGGAAACCGGAGCACCCGGAGGAAACCCACGCACACACGGGGAGGATGTGCAGACTCCGCACAGACAGTGACCCAAGCCAGAATCGAACCTGGGACCCTGGAGCTGTGAAGCGATTATGCTATCCACAATGCTACCGTGCTGCCCCAGGTTCACCAGACTGATTCATGGGAGGGCAGGATTGTCATATGAGGAGATATTGAGTGGACTAGACTTGTATTCACCGGAATTTAGAAGGATGAGAAGGGATCTCATTGCAAGTTATAAAATTCTGACAGGGCTGGACAGACAGGATGCAGGGGTGGGGGGGGTGGGGGGTCTCGAACAAGAGGTCACAGTCTCAGGTTATGAGGTAGGCCATTTAAAACTAAACTTTCCTCACCTCAAAAGAATGACGCATCTGTGAAAATTCCCACCACAGAAGGCTGTGGGGCAAACTGAATGTATTTAAGAAAAGTTGATGTAGCAACAAAACAAGCATTCTCAATCAGGCATGGATTTTCATTCCTGAGGCAGGTGGATAGAGCCGGGAACATCCCCAACTCTCCAAATCCGACTTGGGAGAAGCTTCCCCGATTAGCTGGATTTTCACTCTGGGGATGGATGTGTCGTGGAATCAGGCCTTTGGACCCCGGAAGGAGTTGAGATATGGAGGCGGACTGAGCATGGGTTATGCTGGAGTGCTGGTCTGGCTCTGTTGTGAAGCAGGAAGTGGATGCAAATGTTGCTGTTACTGAAAGGAAACATCAATCAAGGAGGGTACTAACTGTAATAATTGTCAAACTGGTGCAAGAGATAGCCCATCATGAGCTTTCCTTCGGAAAATATAGTCGTTGCTGCTGCAGCACAGTGGCATAGTGGTTAGCACTGCTGCCTCACAGCGCCAGGGACCCGGGTTCGAGTCCACCCTCTGGTGTGAGAAGTTTGCACATTCTCCTCGTGTCTGCGTGGGTTTCTTCTGGGTGCTCCGGTTTCCTCTCACAGTCCAAAGATGGGTAGGTTAGGTTGATTGGCCATGATAAATTGCCCATTAGTATTGAAAAGTTCAGGTGGGGTTACTGTGTTACGGATATAGGGTGGGGGTGTCAGCCTGGGTAGAGCGCTCTTTCCAAGGGGCGATGCAGATTCTATGGGCCGAATGGCCTCCTTCTGCACTGTTGGGATTCTACGATTCTATTCACTTTGTAATGAAGAAGCACATTCTGCCATGTTCAAGCTGAAAAAGTTTCAGAAGGCACAGCCATGGAAATGGTAGCTCTTGGCACCATCCATGCTTACATTGTTCTGTATTGACTCAGGTTATATAATACCTCACAGGGTAACTGACACACATATTTGCCACAAACCTTTACACTTTCACTTTCCACTACCTGTCAGGGTATGACCATGAATTTGAGTTAGGCCCTCACTGCACACTGCCCTGGCAGAACACTGACTCAGAGGGAGAATGCCAGCAGATTAGCTTGTGGTCAGGAACACAACACACTCTGGGAGCGACAGTAGAAAAGCCAATTTACCATGCATTCATCCAGTCCCATTTCCCCACCGCGAACATGATTTGTAAACGGACAGATGTGTGAGACCATTTGAAGCTGGACGCCTTTGCATGCCTTTTCTTCTATTTCTCATGTCAGAATGGCACAAAGAAGAGATGTGGGAAAGGAGCACGAGCCCCACTACCAGGACCTCAAGATTATATCCAAGACGCTGAAGGAACTTACCCTCAGTGACCAAGGGCACATGGCGGGAAATAGCCTCCACCGTGAGCACAGCTCGGGATTATGGAAGAAATTGGATTCTACGCAGGAAATGGTTCCATGACATGCTGCTCATTGAAGCCTACTTGTGACAATAAGCGATTTTCACTTTCACTTTTTCACTTTCACTTTCACTCTGGGCAGGTGAGTTGCTTGATACAAGGGCACATGGATCCAAGTGAAGGTTCAGGTGAATGATGCCTATGCTATAGCATGGAAACATGTATGGCCAAGCTGCTCCTGTAGGTGCACACAGTAGATGTGATGCACTGCCAGGTGCAAGACATTTGCCTCTTGTGGCAATATATATTCGTGTATGGCGCGATTCTCCGCAAATGCGGCGAGTCGTAAAGGCTGCCGTGAAACTGGCCGTGTTTCACGGCAGCCTCCGCGCCCCCTCCCGGGACCCGATTCTCCCCCCCGGGCGGGGCTAGCAGCGGGGCCCCATGAAGCACGGCATCGCGGCCTTAGCGACCGTCGCTAAGTCCGCACGCCAAGCGTCACGCCGGCTGACGCGCACGATGACGTCAGCCACGCATGCGCGGGTTGGACGGCTCCAACCGGCGCATGCGCGGGGCCGTCATCTCCCTCGGCCGCCCCGCGGACTGATCCTGCGGGGCGGCGGAGGGAGAAAGAGTGCACCGATCGCGGGCCGTGGTACTGCCGTGCCAATCGGGGCCCTGGATGCCCAGAACGGGCATGTTGCGGCCGTTTTTACGACGGCAGCGAGCAGGTGTGTTTGCTGCCGTAAAAACGGCCGTAAAGGCCTGGGCACTCGGCCCATCAGCCTGGGGAGAATGGCTGTTCGCCGTAAAAAACAGCGAGCAGCGATTCGTGTCATGGGGCGGCCGAGGAGGGAGGGGAGAATAGCGGGAGAGCATGAAAAATGTCGGGGACGGCCTCCCGCTATTCTCCGACCCGTCGTGGGCAGCGGGGAATCGCGCCCGTTGTATCTGTAGAACAAGAAGTCCCATGACAGCAGAGAAATAGCCAGGCCTGGCCATGGGTTAATGAGGCTACAGGCCATCAGGAACCTGGAGGAGACAGCCATGAAGGTAGCCAGGGGGTCCATCCCGTTGGTTGTTGGGGATGGTGAATCATCCATAGCAGGTGTTAGAAGCAGTGTGGAGGCACTTCGGAACATGGAGGTAATGGTGGAGTTAATTCACTGAGCAGAAGGGGTTGTTGGTGTGAGAGGGAGTGCAAAGATTAGGTCGCATGATAAGGGCATTGCAATTATGGTTAACATCTATAGCGGCAATGCATGTATTACAATCTGTTGGAACCAACAATTCTACGGACACGTGCTTGTAGGATTAGAATAGCGGTTTTAAAATACTCACAACAGAGCCACCCTATTAGCCATTGAACTTTCAATGAACTGGCCGGCTGACCACGTGGCACTGATCTTTTATACAGCAGCTTCCGGGGGACGAGTCCTGGGCAGAGCCAAGGGAGAAGCCCCGTACAACTCGAGCATTCCCAGAGCTACTCCCCCTGGAGGACAGGTAGTGCAACTGCACTTACACACAGACACATGTATATACAGATTATAATCTGGTGTGAATCACATTCACCACATTCATCCCCTGTGAAAAGATTGAGTCCAGCCGGGGTGGTGGCTCACAGAGTTAGTCTGTCCGGTGGATGAATTGTTCTTTTCGATCTGCGGATAACTAGCGCCTCGAATTGTGAGCGTAGCAACGGTGCGTCCTTGGATTTGGACTGAGTGGGAGCCCGAAGTGAGGGCGATAGTTTGGCTCACCGGAAAAATAGAAAGCGAACAGCGTCTTACCAGCTCTGGATTTATAAAGCTCTCGGTGCTCCCGGAGTCAAAGAGGCATGGCGTGCTGTACCCGTTGATCTGGACCTCCGCCATCAAACTTCGTAGGTGCTTGGGGCGGGATTGATCCAGGGTGACTGCGCTGAGTTGCGGGTAGTCGGCGGCTCGATCAGCTGTGCTGGAGTGGCCCCATGATGACTGCCCTCTGAGTTCGTAGTCGTCGAGGTGAGTTTCAGAGTTTGAAGAGGATGGATCCCAAGTTGGCCGCCCCCATGAGTCACACATGGCCGGCCGCATGGAGGAGGATTGCCAAGATGGCTGCCCCCATGAGTCGCACATGGCCGGCCGCATGGAGGAAGATTGCCAAGATGGCCACCCCCATGAGTCGCACATGTCGGGTGGGGGCGGAGTCGGCATACAGGCTGCAGCATTTCGGGGCCTGCAGGCCTGTGAATTCAGGGAACGAGTGCTTTGAGCCGTGGGAGGGTTAGAGGCTGGGGCTTTCTTTGCAAGACACACTCTGGCATAGTGGCCTTTTCGCCCGCAGCTGCTGCAGTTCGCGTTACGGGCCGGGCTGTGCTGCCGCGGGTGCTGACTTTGGCCACAGAAATGGCAGGCTGAAGCAGCCAAGTAGCTGGCTGGGGCAGCAGAGTAACTAGCTGGGCAGCAGAGTAACTGGCTTTGGCAGCGCGGTAGCTGGGGGGCCATGCGGCACAGGCTTGGGGGGACTGTTGGTCGGGGGTCCATGATGAGGTCGCAGTGTCCGCGGGAAACGAGGTGAGGCTGCGGAAGGAAACTTCCATAGTGGTAGCAGCCTCCACAGTAGTGTTTAAGTCCTGGGCCCCCTTTTCTAGCAGTCTTTGGCGCACATAGTTAGACCTAAGGCCCGCTACGAAAACGTCCCGCACAGCAAGCTCCCTATGTTCAGCCGCGGTAACGGCTTGATAATTACAGTCATTAGAGAGATTGTTCAATTCCCTTACAAACTTGGCTAGCATTTCTGTAGGCCGCTGACGGCGAGTTGTAAACACGTGGCGTGCATAAACCTCGTTAATGGGCCTAAAGTACATTTTGTTCAATATTGCCAGCGCTGCGGTGTAAGAACTGGACGGATTTAGCTGTGTGGAGATTCTGTGGCTTACCCTCGCGTGCAGTAGGCTGAGTTTTTGTTCCTCCGTTGTTCCGGCGGTGCTGGCTTCTGCCAGGTAGGCTTTAAAACATCTCAGCCAGTGGGAAAAAATTTCCTTAGCCTCTGCATCCTCTGGGTCGAGTTCTAGGCGTCCGGGCTTGAGGGCTGCTTCCATGATTTACTTCGACTGTTTCCTGAGTATATTAAATTGTTGGAACCAACAGTTCTACGGACACATGCTTGTAGGATTAGAATAGCGGTTTTAATATACTCACAACAGAGCCACCCTATTAGCCATTGAACTTTTGGTGAACTGGCCGGCTGACCATGTGGCACTGATCTTTTAGACAGCAGCTTCCGGGGGAGGAGTCCTGGGCAGAGCCAAGGGAGAAGCCCCGTACAACTCGAGCATTCCTAGAGCTACTCCCCCTGGAGGACAGGTAGTGCAACTGCACTTACAATACAGACACATGTATATACAGATTATAATCCGGTGTGAATTACATTCACCACACAATCATTACCTTGTTTTGTGTGTCAGAAAGATTCTATTACCACCGCCCCTCTCCCCCCCCCCCCCCCCCCCCTCCCCCAACATCACCTCATTCCTTTGGCATCAGGAGCAGGAAGAGATGTCCGAGGAGGCAACATTACATCTAACTAGCCCTCACTCTGCCAACACAGATACTAGCACATCAGAGGGATGTAGTACATGTTTACGGTCAATGGCAGGAGGTGGCGTCTGCATCAGAGACATCTGTGCACATTCCCCCTCAGAGGATTGTTCCAGTCGGCACTGAGGTATGGCTTCGGGTGGGAACAGTATTTGGAGCACCAGCAGAAGATGCATGGACATCTGGCGAAGTTCCCTGAGGTAGTGCGAGCACATACACTGCAGGTGGAGGGGTTCATTGTGGTGATGAACTCCATCTTGTCTCCAACCATGACAGAATGGCTAATCTCATGGAGAGACTCAAGCAGCATTACTCAAGAGTGGATGCAAGAGCAGCTTAACTCCCTGCAAAGAGTAAAAGGCTCAGTTAGTAGCCAGGAGCAGTATGCTCAGAGTATGAACACTGACATCCATGGAATGCATGAGGAGCTGCATTCCTTAACAGGAAATTCACACTGGCAGCACAGCGACTGTTGGAATGGATGACTGCTGTGCTTCCGTAGCCAACCCCACCTAACCCAACTAAAGGCCAAACTAGAGCCAAACTAGGACAGGTTAGTGAAGAAGGTGAATGTTCTGAGAGCATCTCAGTACCCTCGTCTTCTTCGAGTTCTCCAGTCCCTTGGCAGAGTCCTTGCCTGCAGAAATGCAGAGGCTGCAGTCTATAGTCGGTCCCCAAAGGGTTCCAGCATGTTTCGGCAAGCCATCACGCTTTTCAATGCCATATAGCATATTTGAGCGAGCTGCGTCCACCTCCTCTGACGCAGCACAGGGGCAACAGGATGGAGGTGGCACTTCATAGAGCGTTGAGGTGCAGAGGGTGCCATGCCACTTCAATTACAATGGGCTCACCTTGGCTTCAACTCACGTCAATCTGATAAATATTACACATAGCACAATTAACAACTTTTAAATCAAATCACTATTACCAAAAATGCTTCTGCAGATGAGGGTTTATTTTGAAAACTAATATCCTCAATGAAAATGTTAACAGAATAGCGCCATCACGGAAGCCTCAATACATCTAGTTCCATGTAGACCAGGCCCACCAGGATGCCCAGGCAGCAGGGTTCACTGCCACCGCCTGGATGCCCTGGGTCCAGGGGATAGATGGGATGCATGTCGACCTAAAGGCACCTGCAGATAACAGGCCGCTCTACACTAATCGAAGGGGATACCACTCGATGAACATCCAGCTGGTCTGTGACCAGCAGCTGCGCACCGTTCACCTCTGCGCCCGATACCTGGGCAGTGTACACAACTCCTTCATCCTGGCATACTCAGTGATTCCTGACAGGTTTGAGGGGCACACCGCCCCGGCTGAGGGGTTGGCTCCTGGGTGGCAGGGGTTATTCGCTGCGGCCATGGTTGTTAACACCTGTCCAGAGGTCACAGGCCGACGCGGAGACACGCTACAACAACAGCCATACAGCGACCAGGAGTGTGATCGAGCGGTGCTTTGGCCTCCTGAAGATGCACTTCAGGTGCCTGGACCGCTCTGGAGGGGCCCTCCTGTACGAAGCTGAGAGGATCGCCCGCATCATGGTGGCCTGCTGCATCTGCCGCAACATTGCACAGCAGAGGGACGATATGCTGGAGGAGGAGGATGAGGAGGAAGGGCAGGCCTCATCTGACGAGGGTGATGCGGGGGAGGGGAATGATAAGCAGGACATAGGGGCCTGGGCAGGCACGGGAGACCGCATGATGTAATCGCCAGCCCCAATACGCACGGGACGCTCTGATCGCCTCCAGGCTCACCGACTAGGAGGGAAGGATGTGGAGACGGGCGGACTGGCCAGCGGCATGGAAACGACATCCCAGACCCACACGTCCTCACTTCCCACACCGCCAATCCGCCCGCTTGCAAATCTCCATTCCTGTGGCACTACGAGCTGGGGGCCCTGGGTAGGCAGTGACAGCGGGTCTGGTCCATGTGATGGAGGATGATGACAGCCCGCTCTGTGATCAGTTTTGATGCTCCACATCATCTCCTTCTCCTGCCTCGGGGTGCTTGATGGCCTGCGGGCTACGCCATGGGGCAGGGGTGCGAACGGGGCTAACCCCGAAGCTCCCCTGCGTCCTGGCACTGCCAGTCCTCTAGGCCCCCTCTTATCTTGACTAAGGTCTCCATGATTGGTGCAATGGAGCACATTAACGGTTGATGAATTGCTTCGGGGGTGGTGCCAATTTTGCTGTCATTGAAGTCCACCGATTCAGTTCCAACGTAAACACTTAAGTCTCTGAAACGGCGAATCCCGCCCCAAGGTTTTCAGTACACTTCACAGTCTTGAAGACTTCAATTAAGTCAGCTCATGGTCTAACCTTTCCAAAACATATTTGACCTTTTCTCATAACCTAAGCTCCTAATGGCTGTTATCGTCCCTTTGGTTTGACTTAGAACTCTCTCAAGCACAGTAATATCCTTCCTATGATTGAGTAACAAGATTTAAACACAGTACCGCAGAAGAGATCTGGACAAAGCATCAGAAAACCTCAAACTAATCTCTTTTCATTTATACTCACCCATCTAATGAAAACTCAGTAACTTGATTGTATATCAAGCAAATAATTCATAAATACCTAATATATTAAATGACCTCTGGAAAAATATATGCAAACAGTTCCTATTGGAATTGTGATATGGGTTGTTATTTTTTTTGGAGGCCGAGTGGTTTTAATGGTTTCACTTTGCATGCATATTTTATGCTAAATTCATGTACACACACACTACCCAAATTAATTTGATATATCAAAATGTCCAGGTTTCCCTGTAACCCTTGTAGATATGATGTGGAGATGCCGGCGTTGGACTGGGGTGAGCACAGTAAGAAGTCTTACAACACCAGGTTAAAGTCCAACAGGTTTGCTTCGAATCACTAGCTTTCGGAGCGCAGCTCCTTCATTAGGTGAATGAAGAGGTGAGTTCCAGAAACACATACACAGACAAAGTCAATGATGCAAGGCGATAGCCTAATGATTGATCTCTTATTTAATCACAGGATCGTGTAACTATCTTCCCTGAACAAATCCTCCACAAATTCTTTCTGAGAAAATCATTTGACATTTTTTTCAATAATAACATTTCTAATGATCAAAACAAATTATGGACAAGGTAAAAAGTACAAAAATGACACATTTATTCACCTGATTCAATGTATCCATTGTTCCTTTTTAATGTCTTCACTGAATTTTGTGTGTGGAAGCCTCAGCTTCTTTCAAAAACCTGCGCTGAAACATAATTTTGTCTGCACTATTTGAAAGCGATGTTATTTGACATTGTGCAGTGCACCCAAAGTCCCTTGAAGCACTGATCAATCAGCTGCTTCAGCTGATCAGCTGATGGAATATACATACTTTTTACAATCCTTGAAGTTACGGTTTTGTCATTTTTCAAAATAACTTTAAGGAAAACTAGAGAATGAATTTCAAAAAACTCATTCAACTAAAGTTTATATTGAAAGTTTATACTGATTTTTTTTGTAAAAAACAGGAAGAGGTTAATTGTGTGAGAGAAAGCAAGAAAGAATTACGAATCTCATACACCTGCAGCAGCTTTCATTTTTTTTTCTGGAAACCTTAGAAATTATATTCAGCCAGTAGAGTGGTAAATGTTAGTGTGGTAACCCTCACAAGGACCTTGGGGATCGCTGATCTCCTCATGGGCTTCATTGAATGCAAGCTCCCGTGGTGAGCGGGCAGAGGCTTGCCCAGCTGGGGCATGCTAGCGGGACCTTTAAATGTAGCTCCCAGACCCAGAACAGGAGTTCCCAATAGCCCTGGGCTGGGATGTTTGTTTTGTGCGTCGTGGTAACAGCTTTATTTTCAGTTTAAAATTAACCAGTTTAGCCTTTCACCCTGCGCCTCCTGGAATTATTACATTGGCGACGAGGACCAAGCAAGGGATTCAGAGCAGCCTTATCAAAACCCCTGACCAAAAAGAAACAAAACAGAAAGAAAAACCTGGAAATGCCCTTGTTTGTGAAGCTCAAGCCTTATGAGGCAAACCAGTATTCCAAACATATGCTCTATTTCTTCTGTGCCATAGAAGGGGATGGCAGGCATAAAGTAATCCCTTTGAGGTTGTGCGGGGCCCTGATGTTCAGCATTAATAAGAGTTTAACTTATCCTGCAGCCCCTGACACTAAAATATTTAACAAGTGTGTGGATCTAGTGAAGGACCATTACAACCCAAAGCCACTCGTAATCCTCCAGCATTCCAGAATCAAATTAGCTCAGAGGATCCCTGGGGAACCTTGACAGAATTCCTGGCTAAATTAAGGAAGCTGGCTGAATACTGCGAGTTTGGCCGATCTCTGACCAAGATGCTACACGACTGGCTAGTGTGCAAGATCTATAATGTCATGGAGAATTGTTGGTAAACCCACCCTAGACCTCAAAAGGGCTGCAGAATTAGCACTATCCTTGGAGAATGCTGAGCAACAACTCCAAGGGACGATAGGTATTATTGTTAGCAGCCTACAAATACTCTCTCGAGCACCGCCCAGGAACACACATTGACAACGTGGATGCCCTGTGACCTCTCCCACTACCCACAAGCTTGGCCCCTCTGTTGGCATTGGAAGAATTCATCATGACTTTGAACTACCTGGATACCTTGCCAGCATCCACAAAGCAGATTCAAGTGTGGATCCAGAAGGACCCCATCCTGGCAAAATTGCGCCATATGATCCTCAGTGGCGAAATCAGAGGACATCCCACAGATGATATGAAGCCCTTCCTCACTAAATGATAAGAACTTAGTGTAGAAGATGCCATCATCCTGTGAGGAGCCAGAGTAGTCATCTCCCATCCAAGTCAGTGCCTAATCCTGGCAGAATCACACAATGGGTGCCCTGGGATATTAAAGATGAAAATGCTCCCAAGGAGCAATGTCTGGTGGCCCGGGCTGGGTACAGACATCAGGAATCTCATGGAGCAGTGCCCCTTGGACCAGGAAGACCATGGATATGGGTGCACGTGGACTCCGCTGGCCCATTTATGAGATCGCTATTCCTTATTATGATCGATTCCCACTCAAAATGGTTAAAAGTACTTGTATTTCCTCCACAACTTCTCATGCAACAATAGGAGAACTCCTATTGCAAAGGATCTGTACCCATGGCATACCAGAGGCCCTGGTATCTGATAATGGTACACCCTTTACCAGTTGAGAATTTCAGACATTCTTGAAGCCGAATGGCATTAAATACATCTGAACAGCACCAGACCATCCATCGTCAGGTGGCCTGGCCTAATGGGCAGTTCAAAACTGGAATGAAGAAACAGCCTGTTGGTTTCCTGGATGGAACATTGGCCTAGTTCCTCTTCGACCATAGAACCATGCTCCACACAACGTCGGGAGTCGCACAAATAAATCGTTAATGGGATAACAACTGCACACCAGGCTCAGCCTGCTGTTGACAAAGAATCACCCAGACTCGAAATGTTAGCTCCCTTCTCTCTCCACAGATGCTGTCAGACCTGCTGAGATTGTTCAGTATTTTCTGTTTTTGTTTTAGATTCCAGCATCTGCAGTAATTTGCTTTTATCTGCTGATTCCCAACTTGGGGAGGGAAGTTGGAGTCAAAGCAGGACCTCAGAACAGACAATGGCATCTGTGCACAGAACTTTGGAGATGGCTCCCAGTAGATCCCAGGAATCGAGCTGGAATAGACTGCTCCGGTTTCTTACAAAGTCAAAGTCCAAGGAAAGGCCGCAAAGAACACCTGGACCATCTGAGAAGCAGGGATTACATTCCAACGGAGATGATTTCAGCAGAGACAACATCCTTGGCACTCACTACAACTACTTCTGGCAGAGGCCTCAGCTTATAAGGGACCCGAGAGTTGTTCCCCTCCCCCCAACTGAAAGGTAAAATCTGAGCCGAGGCCTGTTAAGGCCTCCAGCAGCTAGACCAAAGGTTCTTCCAGGCATGTCAGCAGAATAACACCCCCCTCAAAAAATAAATATAGCCCTGAGGAATCATAGAATTTGTACATTGCAGAAGGAGACTCAACATGTCCATGCTAGCTTTCTGTCGAATAATTCATTTAATTTCACTCTTCAACCTTCAAATTCTTACTGTTCAGATCCTGTGTCGTTCCCTTTTGAAAGCCATGATTGATGCCATGAGCCATGATTTTTATTGAATGGTGGAGCTGGCTCGAGGGGCCGAATGGCCTACTCCTTCTACTTATTTGTATGTCCATATGCTGTTTGTGGGACTTTGTTGTGCTTCATACATATCACAGCAGTGATTGTTCTTCAAAATACTTTGTTGGCTTTGTACTTTGGAAGATTATGAAAGGCACAGTATAAATCCAAGTATTCCTTTCTTTTAGTTTTATTGCTGCACCTGCTTGAATTCATATAGAGTGATTACAAAATTTCACCATCTTGGTAGGAACTCAATAAGAGATTCTGGAAGTGATTGGGAAATCATAGGGAGCTTGTGGTTGAATTTCCAATGAGTGCTCCCAGGAGTTCAACTTTGCACCCGGAGTGTTCATTTATAAAATGACCTCCTAAAAATGTCAACGGTAAATTATCTTCTCAGAGCAATAATTTGCAAAGGCCGCACGGTAGCATTGTGGATAGCACAATCGCTTCACAGCTCCAGGGTCCCAGGTTCAATTCCGGCTTGGGTCACTGTCTGTGCGGAGTCTGCACATCCTCGCCGTGTGTGCGTGGGTTTCCTCCGGGTGCTCCGGTTTCCTCCCACAGTCCAAAGATGTGCAGGTTAGGTGGATTGGCCGTGATAAATTGCCCTTAGTGTCCAAAATTTCCCTTAGTGTTGGGTGGGGTTACTGGGTTATGGGGATAGGGTGGAGGTGTTGACCTTGGGTAGGGTGCTCTTTCCAAGAGCTGGTGCAGACTCGATGGGCCGAATGGCCTCCTTCTGCACTGTAAATTCTATCTATGAAAAATTAACATTTGCTGATTATTCTCATCATCCCCCTGTGTCTGGGAAAAAATATACTTACAAAGTAGCTCGGCACATTTTCTAATGTCACCTTTCACCTCCTTTGCTTGAAGGAAGATTGAAAATCTTTTTTTTCACTTTCTGCATTGTTCTCCCACTATGGTGTGCAATTCATGAACCTTAAAAACCAGGAAAGAAGGCAGGTCAGTAAAGGCATTGATGTTGCTTGCCAGAATATATTGTTCCCTCTCTCTATGCTAACAGTGTCGCCAATGTAATGTCTGTGTGCGTGTGTCTCCTAGAGAAACACTTTCATAAAAGTAACAGTTTTATGCTGTTCTGGGATTGTTATATCCTGTCTTGCTGCTTAGACGGGATGTGGCAATGACAGATGATTCTTATAAAAGAATAGTAATAAAGCGTTGGACATTATATCGTGCCTTATTTGATTGTGTGTTCTGAAACTAAAGACTATTTGATGAAAACAAATGGGACCATTTTCCTAAAGTTTCCTAACCGGGTGATGTTGAGCCTCACAGACTGAAAAAAGTGAAACAAATGTAGAATTTTTTACTCTAATTGTCTAGTCTTTCATACGTATAAAGAAATTTGGCATGTCTGCACCAACTCTCACAAACTTCTACAGATGTGCCATAGAGAGCATCCTCTCCCGCTGCATCGCAGCCTGGTATGGTAACTGCTTGGCCCAAGATAGCGAGAAACTGCAGAGTGCGGTGAAGTCAGCCCAATGCATCACACAAGCTTCCCACCATCCCATTGATTCGGTCTACACGTCCCGCTGCCTCAGGTAGGCAGACAACATTGTCAGAGACCCCTCACACCCAGGCTTTGCCCTCTTCCAGTAGGCAGAAGATGCAGAAGTCTGAAGACTTGCACATCCAGACATAGGAACAGTTTCATCCCCACAGCGATAAGACTCCTCAACGACTCTCTCTCGGACTCATCTGTTCCCTGTAAGAACACTGATGCTCAATTAATGACTCCAGAAGCGAGATTGGATGACAATTGAAGGCTTTATTGGACTAGATGTTTCCCTCAGCAGCGCAGGTACAGAATGCAGCAGCTAGGGAGACACAGGCTCTTATACTCCGCCTTACTGGGTGGAACCAGCAGGCAGGCTTTACCAATGATATTGCTGTCTCAGGTACTTCCCACACCAATAGCCTTACAGCATCAACCTGGGTACCGTAATACCCCTAATACCGACTACCACATTCACCCCCTGTTAAAAAAAAGAGTCCGGCGGGGGTGGTGGTAGTCTCGCGTTATACAGTGGTAGAGGTTGAGGTTATGGTGGTGCCCGGTATACATTAGCACAGTCTTTGCCTCGTTACAATACGCAACTATTAACAGTATTTATTTACATTCAAAATGAAGCAGTTAGTCGATCGGGGACCCTGGTCGTCCTCTGTGAACGTCGCAGTTTCAGCGATGATGCAGGCGCCGGCTCGGGCATCTATGGCTCCGGGAGCGTGACTTCGGCTTCTTCGGCAGGTTCATCACCCCTAGATGGGACCAGTGGGAGGACCAATCCACACGGGAAGGGGGCGGCCATGGGGTGCGCCGGTGTAACGGAGGGTGGGGGGGGGGGCTGTGGGGATCCAGCGGGCGGCAGGTCCCATAGGGAGACCGTATCCTGTTGGCCGTCGGGGTAACGCCACGTAGGAGTACTGAGGGTTAGCGTGAAGGAGGTGGACCCTCTCAACCAATGGGTCTGACTTGTGCGCCCGCACGTGTTTGCAGAGCAGAATGGGTCCAGGAGCTGCCAGCCAGGTTGGGAGTGAAGCCCCGGAGGAGGACCTCCTAGGGAAGACAAGAAGACGTTCATGAGGTGTTTCATTTGTCGTGATACACAGCAGTGATCGGATGGAGTGGAGAGAATCCGGAAGGACCTCCTGCCAGCGGGAGACTGGGAGATTCCTGACCGTAGGGCCAGTAGGACGGTCTTCCAGACCATTCTATTCTCCCTCTCTACCTGTCCGTTTCCCCGGGGGTTGTAACTGGTCGTCCTGCTTGCGGCAATGCCCTTGCTGAGCAGGAATTGACGCAATTCGTCGCTCATAAAGGAGGACTCCCTATCGCTGTGTATGTAGACGGGGAAACCGAACAGGGTAAAGATACTGTGGGGGGCTTTTATGACGGTGGCTACGGTCATGTAGGGACAGGGGATGGCGAATGTGAACCGGGAGTACTCGTCAATCATGTTCAGGAAATATGTGTTGCGGTCTGTGGACGGGAGGGGCCCCTTGAAGTCCATACTGAGGCATTCAAAGGGACGGGAAGCCTTTACCAGGTGCGCTTTCTCTGGCCTGTACAAGTGCGGCTTGCACTCCGCGCAGATGTGGCAGTTCCTGGTGGCGGTCCTGACCTCTTCGATGGAGTAGGGCAGGTTGCGGGTCTTGATGAAATGGAAGAATCGAGTGACCCCCGGGTGGCAGAGGTCCTCGTGGAGGATGCGGAGTCGGTCCACTTGTGCGTTGGCACATGTGCCGAGGGATAGGGCATCAGGAGGCTCGTTTAGCTTCCCGGGACGATACAAGATATCATAGTTGTAGATGGAGAGCTCGATCCTCCACCGTAAGATCTTATTGTTCTTTATCTTGCCCCACTGTGCATTATCGAACATGAAAGCATGTTGGTCAGTGAGGAGAGTGAATCTCCTACTGGCCAGGTAATGCCTCCAGTGCCGCACAGCTTCTACTGTGGCCTGGGCCTCCTTTTCAAAGAAGGAATGGTTATTTCTGTAGCGTGAAGGATGCACGAGAAGGCCAAGGGTCTGCCCGCTTAGTTGAAGCCGCCAGAGCTACGTCGGATGCGTCGCTCTCGACTTGGAAGGGAAGGGATTCATTGATTGCGTGCATCGTAGCCTTTGCGATGTCCGCTTTGATGCGGCTGAAGGCCTGGCGGGCCTCAGCCGACAGGAGAAAAACCGTGGATTGAATTAGTGGGCGGGCCTTGTCCGCACTTGTCTGCTCCTGTGGCGACGGGTTTGCAACCCGGGGTAAGGTTCGCAAAAAGGAAATGCGGATCGACTTTGAGGGTCGCGAGGCTGCAGACAGTGAGGGCTGGTATCAGGCCGCCGAATTTAAAAGTTAAACTCTGGAGGGTACATTGGACATCTAACCTTAGGGGCGTGGCAGCGCAGAGGTGAGGGAGGACGTAGAGCTGGAAATTTTTAATTCCCTTCCCTGGACCGTGAGGTTCGCTATGCAGGACCCTTTGATCTCTAGAGAGTGAGACCCGGAGGCCAAGGAGATTCTTTGGTTAACTGGGTGGATGGGAAGAGAACAGCGCCTTACCGTGTTGGGGTGTATGAAGCTCTCTGTGCTCCAGGAGTCGATAAGGCAGGATATTTTGTGTCCGTTGATGAACACGGTCATCATCACGGTCGAGAGCGTTCGGTGTTGAGACTGGTCCAGGGTCACCGAGGCAAGTCGTGGTAAAAGTTGGAGATTTTCCTCGGGCGGTGTGTGGTCCTCCGAATCGGGGTCCTGAGACTCCAGCCAAGATGGCGGCGCCCACTGGTCGCATATGGTTGGGGGTGTGCAAGATGGCGGCGTCCATCCATCGCACGTGGTCCCTGGGAAACAGGATGGCGGTGCCCGCTGGCCGCACGTGGCTCGTGGAGAGAGTCGGGGTGGCGGTCCCGGTTCGCCCCCGGAGACCGCGGCGACCGCCCGGGCCTGGCATACCGCCACAAAATGGCCCATTTTGCCGCACCCTTTGCAGGTGGAGGAGTGGGCCGGGCAGCGCTGCCGGGGGTGCTTTGTTTGCCCACAAAAATAGCAGTGGGGCCCCTCGGGGTTGCCTAGGTGCGCAGCACAAGCTTGTTGAGGAATGGGGGATGCATCGGGATCAGCCATGGGGGGGAGGGGTTCCACGCCACCCAAGGGGCTGCCTCATGGTTGGGGACGTATGCACGGTCGTTTCGGTAGGCTACATCCAGGGAGCTAGCAAGGGCCCTTGTCTCCTTGAGGCTCAGTGTCTCTTTCTCTCGCAACCACTGGCAGATTTGGGAGGACAGCATACCTGCAGTGAATGCGTCCCAGATTAAAAATTCTGTGTGGTCGCTGGCTGAAATTTACGGGCAGTCACAGTTCCTACCCAATACCAGGAGCGCATGGTAGGATTCATCCAGCGATTCCCCAGAGATTTGTCGCCTTGTTGTGAGCAGATGTCGGGCGTAGACCTGGTTTACTGGGCAAATATAATGTCCTTTCAACAGGGTCATTGCAGCCTTGAAATTGTCCGCATCCTCGATGAGGGTGTAGATCTCTGGGCTCACCCTCGAGTGGAGAACTTGCATCTTCTGGTCCTCCATGGGTGTAGTTGTGGCCGTCCTGAGGTACCTGTTGGAGCATGCCAGCCAGTGTTTGAAGGTTGCCACTGAGTTGCAGACACTCCGGTTTGATTCGGAGCACCATTCTTTAAAATCTAGTCCAATAAATTGATGCTCGATCAATGACTCCAGAAGTGAGATTGGATGACAATTGAAGGCTTTATTGAACTAGATGTTTCCCCAGCAGCGCAGGTACAGAATGCAGCTGCGAGGGAGACACAGACCCTTATAATCCGCCTTACTGGGCGGAACCAGCAGGCAGACTTCACCAATGAACTTGCTGTCTCAGGTACATCCCACACCAATGGTCTTACAGCATCAACCTGGGCACCGTAATACCCCTAATACTGACTACCACAAACACTATTCACGACGTCCTCTGCTGCTCTTGCTCATGTAATGTTTGTTTGGCCCCTTGTTCTGCACTGTAACCAATCACTATTTGTAGAGGACCATTTGTCAATGTACTCTGTTGATTATCCTTTTGTCTATGTACGTACTGTGTACGTTCCATTGGCTGCAGAAAAATACTTTTCACTATACTTCGGTACATGTGGCAATAAATATCAATAGATTTAAATTCAAAGTGTGATTCGGTTTATGATAAACAATTCTTTATTATTGGTGGGATTCAATTTGTACCAGTGCATTTCAGCAATGAAAAAATACCCTTCCTGCTTATTTTCTTTTTCTTTATCCACTCTCTAGACAGAAATCTCAACCAGCAACAT